>NC_045620.1:135562688-136224563 GCF_009829155.1 Mustela erminea | reverse complement strand
GTGTATACGCTGATTAACTCAATGGCACAAGCCCCTAAATGAGACTAAGACAGAGACATGGCTTTAGTGACACTGCTGACTTCCTCCGCTAGAGTCAAACACAGCCCCACCCAGGCGTCCGCCTCACAGGCCTAGAGCCCGGCAGGACCAGGGCAGGCCGCACCACATCAGGCCAGCCGGGAGACGCTGTGCACACCATACACAGCAGATGCCGGGCTGGGGGTGCCGTGGGGGAGGGCGAATCATCTGACCAGCTCCTCCTCAACCTTCCGGGAGGGAGGGGCCCCGGGATGGTGGGCAAGTCCACCTGCTGTGCACGCTGCACCCCTCACCTCCATGCTCGGTGACTCAGGGGCCCTTCCATCGCCTTATCTGGCTAGGGTAGCATTCTGTCTATGCGGTCTCTTGCAGCATGTTCCATGAAAGTCTGACCCTCTTCGAGATCTGCCCCTCCTCCTAACGTACCACCACATCGTGTTGCTGCGCACACACCCCACTCCCACACCCCATCCTCTCCAGCTGGGCACACATGCCCTTCGACATTCATCTTTTGCAAACTGAAAGCAGGTTGTCCAACATAGCCTTCAAGACGGTGGTTGTCTCAAGAAAAATACACGTGGAGCTATTATGATCTCAGTAACTTCAGCAAATAATTTTGACTCATCAGGCCAGATTTTATCAAAACTCAGATAGACTCAATTTTTTTTTTTAAAGTTACTTATACATGTGCTACCTCCAAACACTATGTGTGGCAATTCAGTGCTGGTCTAACCCCAGCATGGCAAGAGCTCCGTGTGACTTCTGGACCAAGGCGCTGGTGCAGGTGATTCAGTCAGCACAGCTCCTAACAGCCAGGTCTCCACTATCCCCTGGTACACTATCCATGGTGAACATTTAATTGCCAGATCCTCACTCTGGGTGCTTTCAAAATCTTCTCAGCAGAGACTGAGGAATTTAATTAATTTTAATTTTATTTGAAGTTAAAATTTAATGCAATGTTCAGTTTACAATTAAGATTATGTATAAATCATAATTTATAATGCATTCTAAAGTGAATTATTACCTGAGGGCTATTACTTAATAAACTGCTTCTGTGGTCAAACTGCCATGCTGGGGAAGGAAATGAGCCTTGACAGGAGGCCAGTGAGGAGCGCGAGGTGGGGGAAAGGTGTGTTCCTAGCCCTTCCCTCACTTGACTTTGCAATGATCCCGAGGTGTAGGCATCACTAGGGAGCAGTTCGGGACCTTGTGATAAGCTGTGTTGCGCTCACCCCCAAATCTCTTCCAGACATTTTGTAGGTCCGTATTTCCCGTGCATTCAGTGAGACACACGGAAAATAGCGAACATGATGAGAAAATTCAAGCTGCTGGTCTTTTCTATTTAAGGGAATCTCAAAGCACATGCCATAAATTATCTTTGCTCGGTTTTCTTTACTCACACTAAAGAGTTCTAAGTCAACCCTCGGGCTTGGCCGGCCCTACAGCCAGGCTGGTCGGACAGGCAGGTCACCCTGCAGTCACGCTGCCCAACACAGAACTCGCACTCACCCTCGGCGACATTCTCTGTCTCAGTCACAAACAACACAAGCATACAAAGTGCCTTTTTTTTTTTTTTTTAATCAACAAAAGCATATTTCGAGTTTTCAGGACCAAATCCTGTAGACCATTCCAACCTCACCGGGTACAATCTCTATTTACCTATATTCTTCATTTCTATTCCTCTCCCCACAGACACTTATTAAGGATTTTATTATTTTCCAAGGGGGGAAAAATAATGTAAACAATTTTCAGATAAACATGCTTACAGCTTCTTATTTCTCAATTTCTTATCTGTACCCCTGAGTATGGAAGTTTCATATCCCACGAAGTCACAAAACAGCCACCCCACAGGGTGTATCACAGGGCAAAGGGTGTGGTTACCCTACAATTCTTCCCCACTCACAGCGGCCCTTCCAGAGTCCCATGCAGTGCATGAGCTCAGCTCCAACATGAGGAGCCTCGTTGTTGTTCTGACCTTCAGCTTTCCTTCTCGTTGGCCAATATTCCCAATGCACAAATAGTTGCATTTTAAGAATAGAGCGAAATTCTTGTCCTCGGTTTGACACACTAAACTACTGGCAGAGATGTATTCTCGGGACGGCTTTTTAAAGTCTGTCTGCAAACAGCACCAGGATTAAATGTGTCTCCAGAGCCTGAATGGGGACAGTGCTTCTTGACAGGAGCAGTCCTGCAGGCCAGAAAGATCACAGCCTGGGCCTCACACATGTCAGGAGGTCTAGACGGCAGCCCTCCTAATTCTGGAAGCCAGGAGATCAGTAAAGCCAACAAATGGTGCGACAGTAGATCCATCTATTGTGGACACAACTAAGTAAGAGAGATATATTTATGAATTCAAAACGGCTTAGTCATTCTGTAAAATCAGAGTTCACAGTCCAAACCAGAAACATTCATATAATTTCTCCTTTTAAGTTACAGGGTTTTATATAATGCATATGAATGAAATATGTTTTACAAAGTAAGAAGAGATTCTTTGCCTTTAGTTAGCAAATGACAACACTGCCGTTGAATGGTCTACACAGATAGACGGTGGTCTAACCGAACCCCTTCCGGCCCTTTTGGATTTGTGTTCCAACTCTGTAATCCTATTGCTGTATTCATTACAATATAGGCGTGCTTCTATCTTGGCCTGACATTCACTTCCAGCCGCATTATGGGCGTGATTTAAAAACAGTTAAGCAGGAGAACGGCTTTCCTTCCCACACTTGTGCTTATGGTAACAGCACATATGTTAACTCTTTCTAGTTTTGGATGAGAGTGGGTGAACATGATATTTATTTTGGGCCAGATTCTGTGGATTTTTTTTTTAGCAATTGATCTAACAAATATCTCCTTATAATGGCACGACGCTCCTGCAGGTAGAAACAGTACAGCCTATGATTTTATACCAAAAGGTAACCTTTAAATGGAAAAACTCAAGTGTGAATGCAGGATGGAATATTATACAGTCAATAAAAGAGGTTTATGGAAGGAGGTATATACATTTATATTTAAATGATAGGAAAAAATTCTTGTAACGGTAGAGAAAATACATAATATTCCATAAATATACAGAGTTGAGATTATATTTTATATATAATTTTATATGTTAGCATTATATATAAATCATGTATAAATAATTTATGAAACTATATGTATATGTATATCTACCTACATATATAAACAGTGATTATGTCTGATGGGGAAATCAGGGTGACTTATACTTTTAAATATGTTTAAAAGTAAATTTATACATATAAATATATTCTCCTAGTTTCTGAATTTTCATGAAGACAATCTTATTTATCTTTTAATTAATTTTTTTAAAAACTTTAATTCCAATATAGTTAACAACAGTGTTCTATTAGCTTCCAGTGTGCACTGTAGTGATTCAACAATTCTGTACATGACTTAGTGTTCATCACAACTGTACTCTTCAAACCCCTTCAGTCTATTTTACATCCCTCGTCCCCTCCCCTCTGGCAACCATCAATTTGTTCTCTATAGTTCAGAGTCTATTTGTTAGTGTTTTTTTCCTTTGTTCATTTGTTTTGTTTCTTAAATCCCACATATGAGCAAGATCCTATGGTTTCTGTCTTTCTCTTGACTGGCTTATTTCACTTAGCAGTATACTTTCTAGCTCTAACCATGTTGTTGTAAATGTCAAGATTTCATTCCTTTTTATGGCAGAATAACATTCCATTGTATATATAAACCAAATACTCCTTATCCATTCATCTATCCATGGACACTTGGGTTGCTTCCATAATTTGGATATTATAAATAATGCTCTCATAAACACAAGGGTGCATAATGTAGCTTTTCAAATTAGTATTTTCATATTCTTTGGGAAAATACCCTGTAGTGAACTACTAGATGATACGATTTTTTGAGGCCCCTCCATCCTGTTTCCCAGAGTGGCTGCAGCAGTTTGCATTCCCACGCAGTGTGCAAGGGCTCCCCTTTCTCCACATCCTCACCAACACTTGCTGTTTCTTATGTTTTTTTTATTTTAACCATTCTGACAGGTGTAAGGTGGTATCTCATTGTGGTTTTTATTTGCATTTGCCTGTTGATGAGTGACATTGAGTATCTTTTTATGTGTCTATTGGCCACCTGTATGTCTCCTTTGGAAAAATGTCTGTTCATGTATTTTGACCACTTTTAACTGGTTTTTCTGTGTTGGACTTTAAAAATTCTTTATATATTTTGGATACTAACCCTTTAGCAGCTATGTCATTTACAAACATCTTCTCCCATTCACTAGGTTGTCCTTTTGGTTTTGTTGATTATTTCCTTTGCCGCGCAGAAGTTTTTATTTTGCTTTTGTTTCCCTTGCCTCAGGAGACATACCTAGAAAAATGTTGCTATGGCCAGACATCTTAGTTTTCTAAATAAAAAAGAACCCTCCTAAAAATCACATTTCAAGTAAAATGTATTTCTGCAGTTGTATTTGCAATACAGAAACAAAGCAAACCTTCCTAGTTCTCTAACTCTGAAGACATTTTGGCCTTTCAGTTATTCCTAGTAACAATCCACATGTAATAGAAGGAAGAGAAATTTCCCATGAGGCTTAGGAAACACTTTTTTCTGGAACTTACAACTTTTAAAATTACGATACAAAATGCAGTGGAGGGGGGATAATGGAAGCTTCCACTGCTGTGAAAATGTTCCTTTTCCACATTCTACTATAGGGTATTATGAACAGTCAGTATAAACGAATTGATGCTATACTGTCTTGTTGCCACAACAATTCGCTGAAAAATGAAAGATTTGGTCAATTCAACATAAACACTTAGTGGAGTCACTCAGGGCCCTGCACCTGGCAAAGTCAAAATATGAAGATGCACAGGTAGGGGCCCACCAGATGGGCTCAGGGCCAATTTGCTAGCATAGCATCATCTCTGCCCATGATTCTGAAAAAATAATTATTATTTCCCGCAGAGGCTAGATATTGTTCCCGAAGGACCAGAACAAATTACCTAGTTGCAAGAATGTGCATATCTTGACTTAACAAGCAAAATTCCCCCAGCCTGCTTTCGCTGGTTCACGGATAACAACCCAAATCAAACAAATCTCAAAACCTTGACCTGTGTGTGTTTCTTGTGAAACTACACTTGGTGCAAAGTGCATGATAGAAAACACCAAAATACATCCCATTAGAATCTGACCCAACACTCCCATTGTCCCTGTCTGTGACAGCGAAGGTGGCAGTCCTGCCTTCTTATCTCTGCATCTGTTTTAATTTACCATCAGCTGGAAGGAAGGAAATTAGTACAGGGGAAGAGAACAATGCACACACTGTAATTTTTACAATACAGCAACAGTAATATTGTGACAAACAGTTCAACAGTGTAATTCAGGGCCTCCAAACACTCAAGTATCGTAGAGAATAAGATCTGTATTTCAAGAGCTAACAAATGATTTAGGGTATGCAGAGCCTTGAACACTCTACAGGTACTCAACAACTGTGTGCTGAAGGAACAAACAAAAGAATGAATGAACGTGTGAATGAATGAAAGCAGAGAGTATCTGAGAAAACCTAGGGCATTTTTTCTGATATATTTTTCAACAAAGCTCTTTATAATTCCTGTTGTGAGCTATTTCATAGTTTTTTTTTTTTTTAATCAAATATCTTTTACTTTAAATCATGAGCCATGAAGAAATCGTAAATGGATCACTGGAAACAAGATAGCAATAGGGACTTATGTCAGGAGAACCCTTTTAAAAGCCAAATTACATTTCCCCAAATGCATTCGATCAAAGAAAATGGAGTAAAGCATTTATAAGGTTGCTCGAAGATTTCAAATTTAAATGCAAGCAAGTTCTAGGGAAAGAAAAGGATACCACTAAGCCACCCCCCTTTTACTGTTTTCCAGTGCAACACAGCCCAGGGAACACAGCATTGATAATGAGGGTTGTAACGGTTTATGAAAAATATAGAGTAAATGAAGAATTTGTTGCACTTTAAATTCTTCCCTTTTAAAGGAGGGAAAATTCAACAACAGGAGATAAAGCAAGCTAAGTGGTAAGTCAGCTATAAAGCAGGAGATCTTTATACAAACTTCAAGTACATTTTCAAGTATCATTTAAAGTATCTGAATATTAATTCCCATCAAATTATTTAAAGGTAGGACAAAAGAAGCTAGACGCAATGCACCAGAAACAGAACAAAAACAACAAAACTAATGGAAAAGCTCTTTCATACAGACAGAAAAGTACTTTTTAAATATATTTGAAATTCGGGTGCTTGTTAATTTCATCCAAAACAAGAGCGTCCGAGTGCACCTCCTTAAAAACATCCATACTGAGGGGCACTCCAAGTCAGGGTAACACGGGCCTTCCTTCAAGAGAAAACATGCTCAAATGCCAAGCCTTTCCCAACCACTGTCACACTGAAACAGCACAGCATTCATATTTCATAGTACAGTTTTCTGGAAAATACCTTAAACCACATTAAAACATGAACTCATAAATCAGAGCTAGAATAACTCCTACAGCAACAGCAGTTACATTTAAGATCCTACATTTGTTACATCACCACAGGCATTAATAAATTCATCTGAGGTATTAAGGTCTTTGCAGATCCCAACTGCCTGTGGGAAAAAGGAGATTTATCCCTAACCTTAAAGTCATTATATAAAGTTTGCTCTCTTTTTTTAAAAGATGTTACATTCATTATAAAAATAATACATGCTCATGTGAAAAATTATTGAAAACAAGAAAAGAAAAAGGAGAAAATTCACCTTTGGAACTTTGGCCCTTTCCTTTTAAAACCACGTTGGGTTCATCCGGCATATAATTTGGGATTTAGTTCTTCTTTCAATTTAATATTTTACCTTTAATAAGCCTCAGGTCATTCAGTGTTCTCTGAGGATATGAATGAAAATTTATCTAACTATTCCCCTATTCTTGAACCCTTAGTACCAATCTTTTGAGCAGATAAATAACACTAATAAATGTCATGGACATTTTGTTATACTGTTAAATTAAAAGCATAACATACAACAGGATGCATTTTAATTTGAACTTAATTTAGTTGATTTTCATTATTTAGAAAGATAATTATAAATCGTGATTCTATCCATTTTATTTCTTAATATCCAGAATCTCAGTAAACATGATTTTTAATGCCTTCCTGATGTCACTGACCAAGTTGCTAAAAGGTACAGAACAAAGAACAGGCTCCAGGATACTTCACCAGAGGTTTTGCTCAGATTCATTTTTGTATGTTAATCAGTGTGTTTAAAATTCACCTCTTCTAACCCACATTCAAACTTTTCCTTCTTATACATGAGAAATTAACAGATATTTTCACCAAAAGTTTACTGAAAGCTAGGTAGCGACATTATCATCACCGTAGCAGTCTGCTAACTGAGTAGCACTACCAAAAAGAAGGGCCTGTATTTGGTACATATAAAAAATATATGAATTCCTAGTGATCACTTTTTATTTATACATATTCACTTACAAGCTATACAATATCAGTGAAGATAGACTGCTTTATGCTTCAGTTAAAACAAAAATAGAAAAGGTCAAGACCAAAATAATACTGGGTCAGCAAAGGCAAGTCAGTTCCTTTTTGGGACAGCAGTCGTTGTTGGGTTGTCTCCTAACAGGGAGGAGAAGACTCCAGGTTGTCCCCCTCAAGTACTTCCACAGCCCAGAACAGGCATACATCACCTCACACCGCGTGCCACAGCTGAAGTTTCAGGAGGCAGAGCTCAAACGTCTGCCTCATTGTTGGGAGAACCAGATAATGGGGAAAACTTTTCACGCCTAGCACACTGATCTCCTAGAACCATGTCGGGAAACCTCGCCTCTCCTTGTCTATAGATGCTGGGATTTCCTTTTCCCTCCTCACTGAAGAGGTCCGCTCCTCTGCTCCGGCACGTTTTCAGCTACACGGCTGCTCTCTTACTCCCAGCAATAGTCTAAGCCAGGCATTGCGATGCGGTATTGACCCTGATTAATGAATCAAGTCAGGGAGACAAGGAGCCAGTTAATCAGTTAGGTTTTATCTTGGGTGCATAGCAATGGATGTCTTAGGAGGAGGCAGATTACAATGGAATTCAAATCCCAGCTCTACATCACGGCGGAGGAATTATGCTGGAAGGTATGCCCCTCTGTCAGCTAGAATCAGAATCAAGGTCTTCTCACACTACAAAATGGAGACAGTTATGATTCCCTCTCAAGCACCCTTCCCTTCTCTCTGCTTCACTTACACGCTGTTCTCTCGGGACCACAGCGTTCCACAAGGAGTGAGCGTAACAACACGCTCCATCACAGCAGCAAACACTCACGTCCGAATATTCTTCCATGTCAGACCCTGTTCTAAGTATCTGATACACGCTACTCATTGGATCTTCATATCAGCGCCTTGAGGTAAGTACGACTGTTTGCCCCATTTCATATGAGGAAACTAGAGCATGAGGAAGCGGAGGAGCCTGCCCCAAACCACACCACAGGTAGTGGAGATGAAACCCACACCACAGCACTTGGGCTCCGGATCTCAGCAGCCTTGCCTTATGCTGTGATGCTTCAGGCTCGTTCCTGAGAGCTCTCAAGACCACCACAAAAGGGTCATTGTTGCCACTTCTGGGTATAGGTCTTGCCCAAGGCAACAATCTGTAAGGACCAAAGTGGGGATCTGAACCTGGTATTGAGCACAACTCCACAGCCCTGGGTGTCTCCAATCTGTCGAGCTGCTGCTGGCTTTGCCATCTTAAGACCTACAGACCAAGCTTCTTTTTGGCAGTGGGAGCGATGTGTTCCTTCCTACATAGCCCCACTTTTCATTGCATTTCACTCTCTCCACATTCTTACAGAGCCTATGATCCCCGGCAATTGCCTCCTGGGACCACGCAAACATTGCCTACTGCCTTGACCTTGTTTTGAAGACCTTTGTCTGCCTTGTGTTTCTAGCTCTCCTCAGGGAAGCTATCCAATTCAGACTCTCTCCCCTAAAGATACTTGAATCCCTGAAAGCTGACATTTAGATTTCCTGTTACTCACTGGATTCGATGTTCTCTGGGTGCTAATTTGCCCTTGAGATATCCTAGCAGGCTTACTCTTAGCTCAATGGACCAAAGCCTCCCTTTTCTCAGGTGGACCTACCCTTGGTAGCATGTTTCGCTGGAAGTTGAGGGGAATCACCAAGTTCCTCTTCTCTCTGGGTGTCTGGGCAGTGGGCCTGAACAGAGCGAACAGCACAGGAAACAATCTCCACAGGAGGAAGAATCTCAGGGCAGCCCCATATCGGGGTGGGAGATGACATGACTGCAATGCCCGGGCTAACAGGGGGCTTTGACGAGCCTCTCATTAACTGGTTCACTTCCAACCCAGGTTTTACCTAATACGTCTTCTTCCTTGTAAAAATGTGGAGCTGTAGCCATCAGCGGTAAATCAGCTTTTGATGAACTATGCAAGATAGCGAGACACTAAGCAGTATAACTGAATTCACAACTATTTGCTACAGGACCGTAATTTAATGAGAGCATTATAATTTACTAAATACCATTACAGTGGTATCAGAGCCTGTTAACCAAAAAATGGAAAAGCTGTATGTGGCCATTTTTCTTTACTGTCTGTAGTAGTTTCTTATAGGTGCTTACCTCCAGAATGAAATAGATGTTACTTTTTTAGCTTCCATACTCAAATACCCTAAAAATAAGTCAAATTTTAGTACTTCCAAATATCTAAAATCTAGTGCCCTCAAATTTAAGTCTAATTCTTAAATGTCTCCTTTAAAATATCACATTCCCAACATAAATGGAAGCTCCCAAAGGAGCTCCTATTTTTATAAGTCAATAAACGATAAGAATTATGTGTTGAAGTTCAACTATATACCCATAGTACAGGACTGGATATATTAGACATATATATGGAAGGGAATGGGGAATTTGGGACAGAGGGGTTGGGTGTGTTTGTTCTAAACGGAATGATGGAACTGCAGTGAAGGTAATATTATCTCGGCTTTAGAGACGAGACAACTAGAGTTCAGAGTGGTTTGCAGTCATCCAGTTAGCTCAGTGGGAAAGCCAAGATTCGAGTAGCTCTCTGTAACACTGGACCTGCCTGTTCCGTTTTAGTCGACTCAGGCTATCATAACAGAATACCAAAGATGGGAGGCTTGAATAACAGATATTCTTTCTCTCTATCCTGGAAAATTTGGAAGTCTAGGATCAAGGCGCTGTCAGATTTGATACACAGTGAGAACCCACTTCCTGGCTTGCAGATGGCTGCCTTCTTGCAAAGTCCTCATACAGTGGACAGAGGAAGCTCTGGTGTCTTCCTTCTTCTTATAAGGATCCTAATCCTCTCATGGGTGTTCTAAGTTCTTGACTTCTTCTATACCTCATTACTCCATCACACTGGGGGTCAGGGTTCCAACCTATGAACTGTGGGGGAACACAAACATTCAGTCCATAAGAACCTGCTTCTGTGGGGTTTCCCAATGTAGAGAAAACAGCTGGTATTTTTGAAGTCATTGCATGAACGCACTCTAACGGATCACTCCCTGCCAAAACCTCTAATCAAATGACTGAAATGGGGGAAGTCCACACACACACACAAAAAGGTAAACCAGCCAAACATAGCTGGGCATCTTGTCCCCCTAATAATTTAGGCTGGGGTGAATTTCTACGTCTTCCATTCCAAGGGAGGAGTTCCAAGGTTTTGATACGGGAACCACTTGCCATGAGAACTACTGTTAGACAATGTATCTGTGTCTGCTTGTACCTGCACAGCCATCTACTATTTTAAAACAGAAGTACTGAGATTTTGCATTTTATCATTTATTTTAGAATTGTGAGCATTCTAAATACCCGTTTGTTGTCTGTATTTCCACGTGAATCTGCTTCCAGGGCATGCTTCGAGGGATGCTCTCCTCTTCTCTACGACTGTCAAGCTTTCCTGCAACTCTCTCCTGTGTCCCACAGGCCTTGAAGGACTCGCAAGGCCTTGAAGAAGTACAGGCCACATGCTTGGGGACAAGGGTAGCATATTCTGAATAGTGCCAATCTTGACACAGATGCAGCCTGAGCAACATACAAAGTGTGTCCAAGGCACCATGGGAACATACAGGATTCCCACACTATCTCAAGTTCTTATTAAAATGGAGTTAAAAAAAAATGGGGTGACATTATCAGTGAAATTATACTGTGCCCCTACTCCATAAAGCAGAAATTATATGTCACCCCAAAAAGTCCTCTCTATTATTTCTGGAAAACCCCAGGGGGCCTCCACGAGCCTTTTAGCAAGTCCTGCTGCCATCTGTGTTAGCCGTCATTGTCCTCCCGTCCAGCATGAAGCAATTTTCATGATAAAGCTGACGAAGTCTGCCTAGAAAACATGTCAGGCAACACTTCATGGCCTCCAGGGTTAAGAAGTCTATCACAAACCAAGTCCCAGTCGTCAGGGGCCACAGGAAGTACCAGGACCCAGTTTCAGTGTTGGGGCCCAGCAATTCCCCAACTGAAGAAACAGGTATCATCTTCTCATTGGTCAAGGAAGGGCCCACATTTCCCTTCCAGCATTTTCCACCCCACATGCCATTCTCCCAGCCCCTCTAGCATTCAGATATTCCCTTCTTGCCACACTGCTCGCATCTCTTATCTCTGAAGCATGTCACAAAATGCACACATGCACCATTACTCACCCACCCTCACCCCTTGTCCTTCTTGCCTCATGACTCACGGAGCAGCCAGTGTACCCTGTCCTCCAGGAGCCACCCCTGCGGGTCGGCTAGCTCTGCTCTACCATGTCTGCCATCCTCAGCATGGAACAATGCCTTCTGGGTCTGGGTCTGGGTCTGGGTCTGTCCCCCTGACTTTGCAACAGGCTCTGAGCCAGCTGGCATCCCAGGGGTCCTGCACCAGGAATGGGAGAATGTCCCACCCTGTCCCAAGCCACACCTTGTCAATGGGCCTTCAGAGCAGGGCTGCCTGGGCCCCGAGGCGGCCCTGCCCACAGTCTTCTTGCTACTGCACAGCCCTTTAAAGGCCAGCAGGCCGTGACACCACGTAACTTTCACACAGGCAACATGCTTCCCTCTCTTCCCCCTTGCACAGTTTCTGCTTAACGAAGATCATTCTACAAGTTCTATGCAGCATGAACCGGGGTGGAGAAAAGAGGACCAGCACAGCCAGGGAAGGGAAACTGCAAAGACACAAACACGGGTGATGCTGCAGAAATGAAGAGGAAGGGCAGACGCAATATACTTTCTTAGGAAGCATACCCTTGACCGAACTCTTGGCCCTGCTCCTGACTCTCTGTGCCAATAGCCAAGTTGCTTAATTTTTATGTCCTTACATTCCTTGTCTGGGGAATGATAGGACTGGACTCAGATGACTCTCAGGGCCCACTGAACCCTGGCAGTCTAGGACCCTGAACCCCAAGACAAAGCACTCAGAATAACAGAAACAAATGAAAGTCATGATGAGGGTGGGGTGAGCTGTAGATCATCCCCTGTACCAACGGTCAGATGTCATGAAGGATGGTAATACTGTTGCTGAGGAATGGGACTGGCCACGTGTGAAGAAACAAAACTAGGGGTAGAGTTGTGTTCAGATAAGAATTTAGTATTAAACTTGGATCAAGATAAAGACCCAAGTATAAATAAGAATTTGGTATGTGAAAAAAGTGGCATTTCACGTCCACAGAGAATTCTTTAACCAGTAAATGACATCAGAACAGTTATTTAGAAAGTAAGAGAGGAAAGCAGACTTTAGCTTGTTTGCAAAAGGCTCACAGATTTAAAAACATAAAAATAAGGCAACAAAAGAAATGCACTAGAAGAGAATGTGATATTTTATAACCTTTAGGTAGAGAAGGATTTTCTAAATAAGCCTGAATAATAAATACACATAAAGGAAAAAATACACATTCAACTTCAAATGCAGGTTTTATGTATATAAATATTTTTGTACAGCGGGATAAAACCACAAACATTTGAAGACGAATGGCAAACTAGAAAAACTGTTTTCAAGGCATATGTTAACAATTGAAGAGCCACCATCTGCACTACACAAAGACCTAGGCTTCTAAGTCAGACAACCCCAGGACCCATTCATAGCATATACTCTGTGAGGATGGGAAAGATGCCCCCTGGAGTTTTGTAGTAAAAAAGCCCAAACAATGAAAAATCATTTTTCTCCAGGCAACAGTGTCTTTGGAATATGCTTGGAAAGAAAGATGAGGCTACTCTTCTAGACGAGGCCTGAAAGGGCCACAGTGGTGATGAAGCCACTTGAGCTGTACATAAGAAATGCATAGGAACTTGGGGGCCATGGCTGAAGCTAAGAGAGACGAAGAGCTTAAGGAATGAGGGCTGAGCAACATGGCAGGACGCTTGAACCCAAGCAGAAGACTCAACCAGGGAAAACCCCCATGTTGAAACTAGCTAGGAGGCTGCTGAGAAGAGGGAAAATGAAGGCATGATTTTAAATTGCTTGCTGGGCTCCAGTGTGATCTGCTACTGCTCTAGTACAAGCCCCCACCTTATTCTTCTCAAGTTGGGTAGAGTTGGCTGCAGCCCGTCACTGAGTCAGTGGTGCTCCAAGAGCCCAAATGTTCTCCACCTACTTGAGAAGTGCAGAAAAAGACCAGTGAGCACAGAAGGTGAAGGAAATGTAGGCAGTGAGAATCAAGGGAAGGCAGGAGCACAGAATGAGAAGTGACCAGGGGAAACATAAACCTTCCACCCTAGCCTCATAATGCCCATAGACACTGTGAGCAAAAAGGAGGGAAAGGCCAAAACTATGAAAATCTTAAAAGACAAGATGACTCACAGCAAATTGGAAAACTTATAGTATAGAAGGGCAGATACCTAGTTTTCATATGAACCACATCAAAAACACAAAAAATCAAATTAAAGCAAAGATCATCTTAGCTAATATCATTGTCAAAATCCAGATGTGTTTTGGGAAGAGTGTATATCCCCACCAGGCACAGTGGGAAGATTTTGTCATACGCGGGCACTTAGTAGGAACTTCAGGAAGATAAGACCTTAGTAGTGGGACCAAACTAATCCCAGACTAAAGTCTGCTTGCAGTCACCTTTTTTTTTTAAGATTTTATTTATCTATTCATTTGACAGACAGAGATAAAGCAAAAGCAAGGGGAACAATAGGCAGAGGGAAAAGCAACTCCTTGCAACACTGAAACCCTGATTATTATACATGAAACAAACAGAAGAGGACTCTGAAGAGCAGAGAGGGGATGCAGACCAGCTAGGGACCTTGGGACCCGAAGACCAACACCAGAGGAAAATCCGTGGGCTCTCATCTTGCCTTATATATCCCAGACTCAGAGCTGAAGAAGTCTGCAGTACAGAAATACTAAATATACGGACTAGGAGTCTCCAAAATGTCTGCTGTCTCTAGCCGTTGGTCCAGGAAAGAGACAGGCTGGAAAGACAGAACATTTTGAGACATAAGCTGCTCTATTCCAACCAAAACTGCAAAAAAAATTGTTGTCCCACCTCAACCTGTGCCAACAGAAGCCAAGTTAGGGGCACTAGATGTCCATCTTTGTATGCTGCAATTGGGTACCCACAACCCTCAATGGAGTAATGTTGATGAGGAGACTAGGGAGCCAGGACACTCATCACACCAGGTGGTATGATGAGCCCTCCCCCACTCCCCTGCCACTGGCCCTAGCCTCCTCTGTGCCAGTCCATGTGATCATGCGGGGCAAGTCTAGACTTCCACCCTACCCAGCAGTATCTAGATGTCCCTCCCCATCATCACAGGGGCAGCACCAAAGGAGATGTAGAATACAGACAGGAATTTTACCAGTACTCAGTGGTAAAGAAGGTGTCCAATTATGTCCAAGGTGTCTAATGAGGCCATAAGAGGAGCAGAGTGAGGCATTCCTAACACCACCTTCCTGGATGCTAACAGTAAAGAGTTAGAAATCCCACCTACATTCAGCCAGAACGAGAAGCCCCTCCCCCACCCATATGTCACTAGAGGCTGAGTGAGGAACCTGGATTTCTATCCACCCGCCCTCCCAAGGAATGAGGTGGTGTCATCCCCTTCCCTTGGAGGAATAGTGCTAGAGGAAGCCAGATAAAACAGAAGGTTTAGAAAGATCCAAGATCTCAAAATATAGTATTTAAAATGTCTAGGTTTCTATCAAAAATGATTCATCACACAAAGAAACAGGAAGATCTCTGAGTAAGGGGGAAAAAGTCAATAGACTCTAACACCAAGATGACAGAGAAATTAGAATTATTTAACAAAGATTTTAAAACAACCATCATGAGAGTGCTTCAAAAAGCAGTTATGAACATGCTTGAGATGAATTTAAAAATAGAAAGCCTCAGCAAAGAAACAGAAGATATAAAAAGGAACCAAGTGGAAATATTTTAACTAAAAAAATACAATAACCAAAATAAAAAATTCAATGGATGGGCTCAATCACAGAACAGAGGGGAAAGAGGAAATGAAGTTAGTGAACTTGAAGTGGGAACAAAAGAAACTACCAAATCTGAGTAAGATGTAAGACAGATTTAAAAAGTGAGTGGACAGAGTTGTAGAAGCCTAAGGGACTAGAAAATAACATTTAACATCCATGTCAACATCAACAAAACAGATCAAAGACCATAACAGACACTTCTCTAAAAAAGATACACATATGGCACCTAAGCCTATAAAAAGATGCCCACATCACATATCATCAAGGAAATGCAAATTATACAATGATGAAATACCAGAATATGCTTATGAGATTGGCCAAAATCTAGAACACTGACGACACCAAATGCTGGTGAGGATGTGGAGCAACAGGAACTCTCATTCACTGTTGGTGGGTCAGGACAGCCAATCTGCAAGACACTTGTGTGTTTCAATTGATGAATGGATACAGAAGTCAAAGGTTACTGAAAATAAGTGATAAGGAAAACCTTAAAATCAAGATTAAAAAGATGTAATAAATAAAAAAGAGCAAACATACCAATTAAAGCAGACATCTCACCAGAGACTATGCAAGCCAGAACACAATGAAAGAGTCACATTTATAAAATAATGAAAAACTGTCAACCTAAACTTATTTTTTAAGATTTTATTTATTATTTATTTGAGAGAGAGAGACTGAGCGTGAGCAGGCAAAAGGTCAGGGGACAAGAGAGAAGCAGCCTCCCCACTGAGCAGGGAGCCCAATCTGGGTTTTGATCTCAGGACCATGAGATCATGACCTGAGCTGAAGGCAGACGCCAAACTGACTGAACCACATGGAATTCCTTATATAGCACAAAATGTCTTTCAAAAGTGAAGATGAAAGGTATTTTTGAGACAAAATGAGATAATTTGCTACCATTAGACATGTTCTACAAGAAATTAAGGTTTTTCTTCAAAGAGAAGGAAAATAATAACACATGAAAATTCATATATACAATATAGAATGAAGAGTGCTAAGAATGGTAAATGTGTAGACTGTTATAGAAATACATTTTAATTATTCTATATATCCAAAAGGATGTAATTATTAAGGTAATAATAATAAAAATAAGAATAAAAATGTATCGCATGGTTTATGGTATATGTACAAGTAAGAGGTACGAAAATAATGCTACAAAGGAAAAGAAGGTGTTATTGAAAGTACACTGTAGTAAGAATACTTACACAGTGTAAGAATCTTTACACTAAAACTGAAGTGGTAAAACATTATTTGAATGTGGACTATGATAAATCAAAATTGTATAATATTAACTGCAGCAGTTGTTACAAAAAAAAAATGAGAGGAACATCTGATAATCTAATGGTAAAGATATCACAGAACCATTAGAAAATTCAATGAACCCACAAAAGGCAGCAAGCAAACAAGGAACAAGTAAATAACAGATGGTAAAATACATAACGAAGAGCAAGAGAATGGATTTAATTGCAAACATACCTATTAGTACAATAAACGTAGATGGACAAAATTCCCCAATTAAAGGCAGAGATTGTTAAATGGACTTAAAAGGGGAAAAATATTCAACTCTATTCTTTCTATAATAATCTAAATTAAATATAAATACAAAGATAAATTAAGAATAAAATTATTTTTAAAAAGTACAAATGCAAACATTAATCAAAGGAAATATGGAATGGCTACATGAATAGCAAAGCAGTAGTTAAAAATAAGGATTATTACCAAAGATGTATAGCTACACACAATAACAATAGATTACAAAATCCTCAATATATAGACACATAATAAAAATGCTTCAACATGAATGAAAGAGAAGCTTATAAAATTGGAAGGAGAAATAGGCAAATCTATAATCATAGTTGGAGATTTCAACATCTTTCAGTAATTGATAAGGCAATCAAAAAAATCATAAGGATATAGAAGACTTGACCAAAACCATCAACCAAATTGACTTAATAGATTTTCATGGGACACTACATTCCACAATATGTTCTTGAGACATGCCTGGAACATTCAGAAAATAGATCAGATGATGAGCCATAACATGGGTCTCAACAATTTTAAGAGAGCTAAAATCATACAAAGTAATTTCTCTAACCACAGTGGAATTAGACTAGAAATCCATACCAGAAAGATAACTGAAGGATCCCCAAATACTTGGAAACTGCATTACATACTTACAAATAATTCATGAGTCAAAAAAGAAATCACAGAGAAATCAGGAAACACTTTGAACTGAATGAAAATTAAAAACCAACATGTTAGAATTTCAGGATTACAGCTTTCAGCTAAAGCAACACTTAAAGAAAACTTTATAGCACTAAATGCTTATATTAGAAAAGAAAAAAGTACTAAATCATACACATCATCTCATTTCCTACCTCAAGAAACTAGAAGACAAAGAATAAATTGTATTCAAATGATAAGAGGAAATGATATTTTTGAAGATTTTATTTATTTATTTGAGAGAGAGAGTGAGAGAGAGCATGAGAGGGGAGAAGGTCAGAGGGAGAAGCAGACTCTCGTGGAGCTGGGGGCCTGATGCGGGACTTGATGCCAAGACTCCAGGATCATGACCTGAGACAAAGGCAGTCATTCAACCAACTGAGCCATCCAGGTGCCTGGAAATGATTTTTTTTTTTTTAAGATTTTGCTTATTTATTTGACAGACAGAGACCACAAGTATGTGGAGAGGCAAAGAGAGAGAGAGAGAGCTAAGCAGGGAGCCTGATGTGGGGCTCGATCCCAGGACCTTGGGATCATGACCTGAGCTGAAGGCAGAGGCTTTAACCCACTGAGCCACCCAGGCGCCCCTGGAAATGATTTTTTAAAGCAGAAATCAGTCGTGTAAAAAAAAGAAGAAATAAAAAATCAGTGAAACTAAAAACTGGTTTATGAAAACATCAGTAAAACTGACAAATCTTTAGCCAGAGTGACCAGAAAATAGAGAACATATAGAATATCCATACCAGGGGTGAAAGAGCAGACCTCACTACAGACCTTCCTTCTACATGTGGAATATAAGGAAGTTTCGTAAATAACTTCATGACAATAAATTCAACAATGCAGGTGAAACTGAAAAAAATTCTTGAAAGGTACAAATTATCAACACTGAAATAAGAAGAAACAGAGTATCTGAAACTGATGTTGATAAGCCCTCCATTTGAAGCCTATATTCAAATTACATATGAAATTAAATTTATAGCTGAAAAACTTTCCCACGAATGAAACCCCAGCTCAGAGAGCTTCACTGGTGAATTCTAACAAACTTGCAAGGAAAAAACTATGTCCAGTGTGCAAATTCTTACCTAAAAAAAAAAAAAAAATGCACATCCTGACTCATTTTATGAGGCCAGCATCACTACAATACCAACACCAGACAAAGGCATTACAAAATAGAACAAAAACACAAAAAAGGCCTCCTTTCCATGCAACTTCTCCAAGTCTTCCTAGAATTAGCCACATCTTCTTAGCTGCGTTTATAACTTTCTGCCTTTATTATGAACTGCTAAGCAGCAGTGGTCTAAGTGCTAAGTGCTAAGACCAGCATCTGGGAATTACAGGATAGTTTCCCAAGTCTTGCACGTGAGGATGCCTAGTAAACAGGTCTGTCACTCTTGATTACAAAGACAAAGTAAAATTTGGTGGAGAGAGGCACAATTTTCATGTTTTATTAAACAGACCTAAATTTCACCATTAAATACAGAGACTTACGTCAAGATTTCTGAAATGTAAAGCTAAAGTGTTTTAATTTAAGGACGGAGAACATTCAACAGAGACCCTAGGTGGTGGTAAATTCAGTCCCATGTTTACACATGTGGAACTTCGGGTTGGAATTGGAGGAATTAAAGGCATAACCTGTACAGAACGGAAAGGAGGTCCCTTGGTTTCAAAATAGATGGCAGGGTTTGCACTGGGGGCCAGCCTGTCTGCAGGGAGCAGGGGTACCCAGACTAGAGGTCAGAAACCCACTGAAGGCAGCTCACATTCGAGGTCTACAGACCACAGGAGCTGGCAGTCAATCTACCTCAATCTACCTGCAGAATGGTCAGAGCATTCCTCAGAAGTCCTCACTCCCCAGTGAAGTGCCCAGGACACTTTCCTCAGAGTCCTTGACTACTTTTCTTGCCAACACAGACACACAGGCACACACACAAATACATACACACACACACACACACACACACACACACACACACACACACACAATCTTCTAACAATGATTCCAAAAAAACTAGCTTTTGAATTTAGAAGAAGGAATGCATTGCTTCACCAGTCCGGCATATTATCCTCATCACCAAAGTGCAATGACATTTTTGCTCTCTCACTTTGTGTTAAATAACCTCAGCCTTCCAGTCTACTTTCCTCCACTTCAGCATCAATTTTCACAGTTCAAGAATAGGTGCTTTCATATTGTTCTCACATATTGTTTTCAGTGGCCTTCATTTCAAGCCCACCCTTCCAAATCTGATACTCTGAATGACCTTTCCCTAAAATCTGACTGAATGGTAGTAGGAGGAACATTTTCATTACATGGAAATATAATATTCTGAACTCCAAGACCTGGCAGCATTAACCTGTACCCAAGAACACAGCCCTAAAACTCCATTTCTTGCCTGGGAAGTGGGGGGGAGCCAAGATTTCTCTTAAAGGACCATAAAGAGATCAAATGGGAAAAAAAAGTATATGAAGATAGTTTTATGAATGGTAAAGTGATGTACAAATACCATGTAGCCTTATACTATTTTGTGTAATGTAGTGTAGTTTATACACATGGAGGAAGGTTGAATAATACCTAGGAATAAGGGCTTGATTATCATAGTTCTAGGGTTCACGTCCTGGCTTTGATATACACGTTCTAAATGACCTTGGGCAGGTGAGTTACTCTTGGTCTCAGTCTTCTCATCCATAAAATGGAGATAAAAATAGAATCTATAGCATAGGGCTACTATGAGGATTAAACAGGTTAATTTACAAAGCATATTAAAAGTGACTAATGTACATTAATAGATTAAAATAGATGGAGGGTTGTGGGTTCTGAAACTGGAAACGCGGACTACAATGGATTTAGGGACGATCTTGGATAAAAGGAAAACTTAACAGAGAGCCACTAAGAAATACTGATGAAGGGGAAGGCCATTAACAAGCAGAGGATAGGAGAACATTAAGCCAATGACAACCCAAAGTATAATGAGTGAGCACTGAGACGGAGAGCAATTTAGGGACCTGTTCCCTAGGTCTGAGAGGGTGAGGCCTCTGCAGGGGAGGTAAGCGGGAAGGCAGAGGAAACAGAGTGTTAATACAAAATTGATAGATTGGACACCGGATTCTTTGCTACATGGAAGTAAATAATTCAAGCCCAATGGCAATTACTGGTTGCAGGACATTACTATATTGTTCCTGATTTACCTCAAATTCACATTTTCCACTGTACTGGGGAAACACCCTATAACAACTCTCCAAATGATTTTCCAGGTCAAAAAGACCTCCTTGTTCATTTCTAGCCTTGCCACGCTTCCTGGACAGTGTAAGCAGCGAACTTCCCTGACCCTCCTATTCAAGTGTAAAAGGATAAAGTAAGGATTCCTACCTCAGTTTTGTTGTGAAAATAATGTGACGTGGCACTCAAGTGGTGTTTGCACAAGTCTTACACAAGAAGATCTCCAATACTAGAACTTAGTCTCCCCCACCGACTACCCCATCCTGAAACAGGAGAAGAGAGCAGACGGTCAGGAGAAGACCGAATGAGGGCCTTCACAGGCTGGATGTTCCCGCTTCTCAGAAGTTCCCAGGTGGTCCTGCAAAGATTCTTCTACGTGGTTTAGCATCTACGTCAAGCTGCGGCCCTCCTGATGGACAACCTTGGTAAACCACACGGGATGACAATCCACATTTGGCACACTAATTAAGAATTTATACCTGAATTAGTTTCATTAGAGATCTAGCAAGACCAACAGAGATTCGATGATAGACACTTTCATTAAAATGACCTGTTGCTAAGGAGGAATCTAGTTGCTTCCCCCAATACTTCAACTAAAAAAGAATCTTGCCTCTCAGATTTATTTTTGCACCATAATGTATTCATTCTCTTTTCATAGTGTTTCAATAATAATTATATTTTAATTTAATCTTTTTCTTGTCGAGTTTTTTTTCAAGTTTTTCTAATCTTCCAAACTTACTTTGAAGTTTCTTGTCTTACCCTTGCTCACATCTTGTTGTTTTCATTTTTGTAATTACCAACTTAAAGAAACATTGTAACCCCTTACATCCCAGGGCCAAGCTAATCTCAGAAATATAGAAGCTGACCTAAGCTGGGTGTCTAGCTAACCTAAACTTTACCGCTTCTTTAATATCACAGCTGGAAACTGACCTGGGACCCTGTCCTAGGCAGTCATGGCTTCTTCCCCTAAGACTTGCTCAGTCTACTGACTTCTGTTAGAATTAACACAGCACCACTTTTCAAGGGTCTGTGATGTTCGAGAAATTATACTTATACTAGACATTATGGAGAAATCGCAAAATTCATGAATGTTGGAGATGGACAGATATTAAAGGACTACTTCATTCCACCTCGTAGTCTTATAGACAGGAAAACTTCAACCATAAAATAACCGATACGAACAGAGACAGTGCTTAAGCTACCACCCCCTCATTATCTCACCCAGGAGCAAGATACATACATCCCCTCTTGGATTCCAGATGAGCTGGGTATTTTGTTCTAGCAAGGGGAAGGAAAACATTCAGTGAGCATGGCTCAGGTTAGGAGCGACACGTTTGATCTCAGGGGAACCTTCCCTGCTGCTGATGTGTACCACTCCTGACCACAAACGCTGCTCTATATATCGGTAGTGGAGATGACTTAACCCCTTAACAGCACTTACACGCTGTTTGCTTCTCTACAACAGTACCTTGTACTTCTGTTCCCATGAAGTGCCTGAAACTTCTATATTCCTAACGAGCCTCTAGCGGTAAAGAAAAAAAACACTAATGTTGACCCTATAGCTCCAGTCTGCTGTTTCTTCTAATTCCCTTCTTCAGTGGCATCTGTCTTTCTTTGTTCTCATATTTTTGCTATTATGTGATCATTCTTCTTGGGATTTTACATGTAGGAATCCTTTGAGGGCTTGAAAAAAGTTGGATTCCTCCATGAAGAATTTCCACTTGTTCTATTAGCTGCCCCAGGACAATATTACTCAAAGATCCTTCTAATTAGAATGTCTGCTTTGAGTTCTTTGGGACCACCCAGAGGGAAGGAATTTGGGCTACAAACCCAACAGAGGGCTTTTTTAAATCCTACCTACCTTACCCCATGAACTCTTCTTTTCCCCTTGTTCAGGTCCAAGAATGGTATGTGAGTGTGTGGAGGGGGTATATGTTTGTTTCATCCTTAGCATTTGAATGCATAGTCCTTTTAGGTCCTAGATTTATGAGAGAAGGCATTCCTAGTATATGGTCCATCTTGGGGGACCCAGGTTGTGTCTCTTTTTCTAGTGCCCCACACTATTAAACTAAAATGCAAATTAACCAGCTTCAGAGATACCCTGGGGGAAAGTTCACCTGCAGAATTTGACTCACCTAAGATTTTTTTTTGTTTTTCTTCCTCATTTTTCTAACCTAAAAAATAGCTTACTTTTCTGCCAGCCCATTAGTGCACTTAAGAAGATGTTTTCTTTAGGGGCACCTGGGTGGTTAAGTTGGCTAGGCATGTGACTATAGGTTTCAACTCAGGTCATGATCTCAGCGTCCTGACACGGAGGTCTATATGAGGCTCCTAACTCGGAGGAGTTAATGTCTGCTTCTGCCTCTCCCTTTGCCCCTCCCCCTGCATGCACACACGCATGCTCGCTCGCTCTCTCAAATAAACAAATAAGTCTTAAAAAAAAAAAAAGATGTTTTCCTTAATATGTTTAATTAGAATATTTAGTTATGTTTAAAAGGAGGGCCAGTCTGGATACCTAGCTTACCATTTTATCAGAAAAGTCTGAAACACAGTATCTTCATGATAATTATTTCTTAATATTCTGTTATTTTAGGGTTTGGTTTTTATTTTTCCCATTTCTGAGTTATAGGGGGACTTGTTTCCCATCAGATTATTCTATCAGTGATAATTTAATTGCAATAATAACGAACTTCAGTGCCTTCAACAGAAATCAGTGAGTGTTTGTAGCTGGGGACACTGCCCCCAAACACATCTGGGGTTCCACTAGTAAAGCAGAGGGCCAATGAATCCTGGCTGGGTCACCTGCGTGTCTGCTCCAGGGGCTCAATTCTGGCTTCTACATAATGCCTCAACTCTTTCTATTTTCAGAACCTCATTTTCCCTGTGGCTTATCATAGGATCAATCAATACGTACACACTGTATGTCTCTTATCATCTGATTTTGTATGTGTTTCTTTGTCCTCACTTGTTTGATATATAATGATCTAAGGAAGGTAAACAACCATTGTGTTTTCATTTTCATTTTTGCTTCCTTCTTATTTCCTTTTCTTAAAATGGCTTTTTTTTACATTTGGTGCATGAACATTCAGGAAAGGTCTTCATGTGAACCATAAGCTTCATTATTATATAGTGTTTCTCTTTAGGAGAGAGACACTGTACGTGTTTCTCTTAAAGTCTAAGGTATTTGCTTTTAGTTAAAACTAGCTAGACATGAATTTTACAGCCCTGCCTTATTCATATTTGCATTTCCTTGGTACATCACCATCTCTTCTGTTAAAGTTATCCTTTCAATGTATATCTGTCTGGATATATGCCCTAAATATCCCCATCTGATCTCCCCACTCACATTCAGTGTTTTGTTAGTTTACTATTACAGTATCTTACAACACGTTCTCTTTTCCAAGCATGTTCTCCACAGCTGTGCAACTTTGGACCTCATTAGCAGCGACTCCAATAGGACTACTAGACTTTCCCCTGGGTTTCCCCCTCTTCCCCGACTCCACCCTTCCATCTTCCCTGCCCCCAACGCTCCTCCCCTCTCCCCTCCTTCCTTCCCGCCCTCCCTCTCCCTACATCCTCCCATTTATTATCTCATGGCTGTTTTGGTTTGGGTTTGTTTTCCAGAAGGAATACTAAGAACTGTATCCCCTGAGTCCCTGAATGCTTGAGAGGACCTGTCTATTGTGTCTATAACTGAACGGCCGCTGGTTTGCACATAAACATCTTAAGTCACATTTTCTCCTCTAAGAACTTTGTACACACTGTCCCACGGCTTTTCCCATTTGAGTGCTGTAAAAAGATTTAGGGATCCCATGCCTTTTTTTCTCCCAAGAAGTAAGTTGATTTTCCCTTATGTGCCATAGAATTCCATTAATTTTAATAAAGTATTGTAGAATAGTTTCTTTTTTTTTACTGAATTTGTGTTTCCTGGGACATGTTATATTCCTTGAACCTGAGGATTCTAATCCTTTTTTTTTTTTTTTTTTTTTTAATTCAGAAACTTATGGGTTCCATGTTGGGAGCCTACATTAAAAAAAAAAAATCAGAAATTTAAAAATATCATTTAAAATTTTTCTTACTTTTTTTCTCTTTTCAAGGCACAATTGGGCTTATATGAGATATCCTCTACCTGTCTTTACTACCAGTGATTTCTTCTATAACCTTTTAGAATTGTTGTTTTTTGTTTTATTTGCTCATTCTCTAAAATTCACTTTTCATGTCCCTGGAATGTGTCTTGAGCCTATATGTATCAGCCTCTTGTAAGAAGAGGCCACCTCCACAGTGGTTTTCATCTCTTACTTTTATGATCTCTGCCCTACATTCTTCTTCGCAGCCCTTCTCTCAGAAAGGTCTCATTTTCCTTAATCTTTGAATCTACGCAGAACGACCTGTGTACATTGCTTGGGCTTTGTGGCATCATTTCTTCTGGTGGGTATTATCTGTGTACCTTCTACTTTCCGTGTTCTAACTCTCCCTCTGTGCTTGGAGTAAATCTGCAAATACCGAATGCCTTCTGACAACTATTTTATACCGAATCACCAATCTGTGGTATCATGGCGGAGAGGGGCAGACTACTGAGCTCAGAGCTGGGGTGTGACTCTGAGTCCCCTGCCTCTGAGCACTTCCTCAACAACACTCCCACGCAGAGATACAAGGCTCCTCTGTGCCTGTGTGCACGTCACCAGAGTCATGTGAGGAGCTTTCAGCTCTATTCTCTTCAGCTCTCCAAGAATCTCTGGAGGCCCTTCTTTTATCCTTCTCTACGGATCACCTGCTTCTCTCAGGGAGGAGACCACTATGAAGTTTCCCAATCACTTCTAACTCCCTTCCCATTTCATCAAGGCAGACAGGGAGGAAGAACTCTCTTAGAGGTCAGCGAGGCGCCCAACCTGTGTCCATCACTGTTTTCTACCTGCTTTGGAGGACTCATCCCTCCATCCAGAGTGCTGCAGGTTTTGAGGGGCGCACTCGCTCCCCCAGTGTCCTTCCTCGCCCTGAAGATTACTCCATCTTTGGGCACATACGTCCTTAGAGAGTTTTCAGTACTGTGGGGAAATGTTTTTGGCAAAATAGCAAATGATCAAAAGGAAACAAAATCACACAATTAGAAATGGGCAGAAATTATCAAAATAGTAATGACAGTTATTATTTCTGAATAGCAGAATTATGGATGATTGTCATTTTTTATATTTTTAAATTTCCTACGAAAGCTATACAATTACTTGTATACCCAGAAAAGTACAATGCATTTAAAAAAAAAAAAAAAAAAAAAAAAAAAGGATGCAGCCTCTTGTCTCAACCAAGTTCTAGATATTTTTGCCAAAACCAGGCTTAGGTTCCTCTCCAGCTCTTGAACAAACAAGCCCCACACCGTGGGTCCCCAGTTTATCTAATGAGCTCTAATGCTACCCGCCAGATTCCCATGGAGCTCTTCCACAAAGTCACAAAATAGGAGACATGAAATGTCTTGAACTTGCTATGGGGGAAGCTCACACCATCATTACAAGAACCATTCTGTTCATCCCTACCTGGTCTTTTGTCTTTGGCTTAAATCTCTGAAACGAAGCTTTCTCATTAGAGCACTGCAAATGGCGGCAGAAATCTATTTCCCAGGAACGGAACTCACGGCTGGTGGTGCCCCAGAGGAGAAGAAGCGAAGGAACTGAAGTAGCCTACACCCCCTCAGTAATTCAGAGACATAAACACAGCGCTCAGAGGCCATGGCTCCCAGAGAAATGGGCGAGCAGAGGCTGCAACTCCACAGTGGCCCTGGGACTGGGGTCCCTTCAAGGTAAGGCCTCGTGCAGTTCTGGCACCGTGACAAAATGGACACAGGAGCTGACAGAAATTGGGGCCGCTTGGGAGCAAAGCTGGATGCCCAAGTATGTAAGTGTACCTAAAATGTCACCGTCATGACACACAACACACATACACACACACGTGTGTGCACACAACTGACATGAATGCAGGTTTTTGCTCAATGTGAGGAAGATTTCTTTAACAGGTGGGTGATCTCTCAACAACATAGGCTGGCTGAGGCCTAGCACATCCAGTGAGGTGATTGAGACACCCCTTGGGTACTCAGCAGTGCGTCTGTCACATGTAATCCTTCAACCTACAATCTGCCTGCATAATTTACCTGCATAATAAGATTTACCTGCGTAATAAGATGTCTTTAAATATTACATTCAATAATTTTCGTTATAATAAACCTACCTCACCCATCTATTGCCCTTCGGCACAAACCACCACATCACAGAGCACGGCCAAAGGCAAAGATCACCTCTACATTATCCCTAAAGACTTTCAGAAGGCCTAAGTGTAAACAAAGAACACAGTGAAAATGTTCAGATGACTGTCAATGGCCAAGACTCCAACTGCTGGATCCCTTCCTGGATTTTCTGTGCAAAAACATCAAGTATAAAATGAGAACTACTGTTTACAGATGATGGAAAAAAAAAAAACTTTCAAAATGCACCTCATGTCATTAGATTAATTTGCTATGCACCTCGGGGCAATTATATTAGCGGCAAAGCTATTCTTCCAGACCTTGTCCCCTAGCAGGCACTATAATTAGAGAAGCCCACATCCCCACAGACAGAACCTCTGCAGACTGGAAGGCAGAGCCCATTACGCTTGCCCCGAGCACCTCTGACGCTTTCTTTCTCTGTGCTGAGAAAGAGGCAAATGCACACTCTGAAAATTAACACAGCCAGAAAGGAAACATCCCACAGGGTGAATCAATACCCAGCAAAGGATAATGGGATTCCTGTTCAGGCAGCTGTGTCCTGCCCCCTCCCATTAGCACCTGTCAGCCAGAGCAGTCAGGGCCGGTCAATGGGCAACTCACCTCCCAGCTCAATTCTCAGGATGATCATTAGCTCCAGCGACTCCAGGGCACCCCACGCTGCCAAATAGTGTCCTTTTCTCCTTAAATGCAGACAAACAATGACTTCTCCTCTAACAGCTGGCACAGACCTTGTTAATCTTTCTTGTTTCACTTCTGTTTTGCCCTTTGCACAGTGTGGGAGAACAGATCTACGGAAGGTAGAAATTAGGTTATTCAAGTTAATTTCAGGACGCGCTCTACTCAGAGGCTCGGAACCCATCGAAGTTGGCACGCGTCACTTAGAGGTAATCGCAGAATAGAAATAATGCTGCACTGATCCTGTCAGCTGGTAAATGATCAATACCCTCTTGGGAGTTTTTAATGAACATTTGCTAAAGCGAATGATCCCACATGACTACAGTCCCTCTGTCCTTGTCCCTCTATTTCTGCCTCTCCCTCCTCCTCTCCCTCCTCATCGTCTTCCTCCCGTTTTTCCATCCTCCTCTCATTGCAAAGTAGACGTGCGGAGCCACTTAAAGGAAAACTGTGCAGTAGAGTCAACCCTGAAGAGGAGGAAGGGGGGTTGTAAAACAACAGCCCTAGAGGTCAAGCTGCTTTAGAAGTATCTGCACACTAAAAGACCAGGAATTCTAACATCTTCCAAAAATGTATAGCGAGCTAAGATTTTCACCCAGATATTTTCTGTTCTATCCCGGAGAACTGCGAAGGTGTGTCTAGACCCACTTGGCAGAGCTGGTCCAGTGTTTTCATTTGTGTCTCTTCCAACGGACTCTACTTTCCTCTTAGCGCTATGTGTGTGTGAGTGTGTGTGTGTGTGTGTGTGTGTGTGTGTGTGTGTGTACTTACAGCTTAGACACGACCTGCTCTTTGGAAAAAATGGGTCAGTTAGTAATCGAGAGGAAATCAGCAAAATTGCAAAATGTATTAAACAGTGATTATGGAACCATGCTCCCCTCCATGCATCCACTCATTCAGTCATTCACAGATATTTACTGAACACCTACCGAACAGCCAAATGCTGCTACACAAAAAGAGATCCCGCGGATTAGTTGGGGAATCTACTTGGGGAAGAGAAGAGTAGAGTAGGGTAGATATTTTCCTCAAACCTGGTAATTTCTAAAGAACTCTGGAGAACAGAGACCAAAAATCCTCCGGTCTTCTGCTGATAAACAATGCAGATAAGGCTCAAAGCCCAACACCAGTCCACAATGAAAGGTTCTCTGTCTGGAGCATCTAGAATGCTTTTCTTTCTCCATCCTTACTGAAAAAGTAGTGCACATTCATTCCAGAAAGTGTTTTAAAAAAAGAAAGAAAAAAGTTGTTTTTGGTTGTTTTGTTTTGTTTTTTGGGGTTTTTTGTTGTTGTTGTTGTTGTTGTTGTTAATTTGACAGACAGAGATCACAAGTAGGCAGATAGACAGGCAGATAGACAGGAGGAAGCAGGATCCCCGCTGAGCAGAGAGCCTGACGCAGGGCTCCATCCCAGGACCCTGGGATCATGACCTGAGCTGAAGGCAGAGGTTTTAACCTACTGAGCCACCCAGGCGTCCCCCAAAAAAGTTTTAAATCACCTGTAATCACCATCTAAAACTTTTGGTAATTATCTTCCATGTGTATGTGTGTGTGCATATTAAACGTGTGTGTGTGTGTGTGTGTGTGTGTGTGTGTGTGCGCGCGTGCACGCACTGTGTATATATGGGCTTTCACTTATCTGAAATCGCTGATATCAAACCATTCTGACATCATTTGACAAAACAGCAATTTCATACAGCTCAACCCAATATTCTAGATAGGTTTAAAGTAAGGGAACTATTGCACACATACTATTTATATTCTGATCACTTTTCATTTAACTGTGTAAAATAATCTTTTTCGAAAATTAAGCATTTTAATAGTTCTAAACAAAGTAATTCCCCATGGCTCACCACTTTCCATTGTATGGATGTCAGATGTTTAAATATAGCAGAATAGGAATTTTCTGATTTTCCACATTTCAACATTGCTATGAAAAACATCCATATCTCAAGCTTCTTCTAGTCATAGCATTGACGCTTTGAAGCCAAATGTGAAAAATGTACTCTCCAAGGGAAGAACAAACACAAGCACTTAGCATTTTGTAAATTAAGCTCAATTTTTGAATAATGCTGATAAATCAAAGACTGTTAGTATATACACTTGACCCTGGCCTCCCACAAAATTAGTTCTTGCAGTCAACGGCTTCTATTGCCTAAATATTTACCTTCCACCATCACTAAGTTACATACTGCCATCTATTTGTTGAAATACCCTTCCCGATTTTACAATACTCCTCCACTCAGGGATACCTACGCTCCTACAGACACGTGGGGCAGTGCCCCCTGACCTGTGACAGCACCACCAAATATATAAGCTGAAATATCCCTCTCCACCTATCAGGATAGAGCAGGACCCTTATAAGTAAAGCTTCAAAAAGGAGACAGGGCCACACAAAGACAACACACGAGGAAGGCATTCATTTAGAAAACATTTCTGGGATCATACTCTGAAAGTTTTAAACAGAGCAAATTCTTGTTCCATTAAGGCAAAAGCTTCAATAGCGGACAGTGGGGGGAATTGTGCAATCAGAATGTATCTCAGCTTTCTCCAGGAAATCGTACAGAGAGATGAATCACCAGCCATCCATATGCTTTGCCACATTTCACCAAGCACATGATGGAGAGCAGCTCAGAAAACCCCCACAAGTGTCACGCCAGCTCTGGACCAGCCTTATCCATTTTGAAAATGGTGAAAATGGGCATTCCAGGGGTAGATTTCACATCCCTGCCATGGTATGTTTTCAAATGGTTAAAAATAAAACATGACTTTTTTCTAAATGCAATTTCAATTCCAAGAAACTATAGAGAATAAAGATTCCGAAAGAATTTTGCCTTAGACAGCTCTTTCAGTTCAAATTTGAATTGAAAAGTATTTGCTGGCTGAGTTAAATCCACCCTTATACACCTCCCTATACATGGAAGGATTTTAGCCAAATAGCCTGAAACTCTGGTAGCGATACAACCTGCATTTTCTTAAGCCCTGCAAATAGCACTCCCTGTTATCCACATTTCAGGCAACACATGTTTCCTTGGGAACTTCTGAAGCTGGTCTCCGTGTCCTTTCTGTGTCTCCCCCAGAAGCGGGAGGAAGAGGCTGGGCAGTTGGTAAATAGAAGGGGCTACTGAAAGAGAATTCTAGTAATTTGCACATTGATAATACTTGCAATTGAAATTTCAAAGCTTTTGCAAACTCACAAGTACCATATCTCTCATTTGGGTGAGAAAGAGGCGCACCTCACTGGGGCTACCCCCACATGAGGTAGGAAGAAGTCAGGTCAACAGTAGAAGCAGAAGTCTGGAGGTTTCTTGGTGAGCCCCCTGGATATGGCTGAGCCGAAGAACACAGTGTCTGAGCCGGCACGCTGTTGGCCCATATGAGCATGTGGAGATCTCTGCTGGTCCTGTGAAGAGTCTTTTGTTGTCCGTGAGATGATTAATCACATGTTCACAGCTGGAGATTAAACAGACCCAAAGACGCAGCCATTGCCACCTTTTGCTATCATTCCAAAAGTGTAATAAACAGGGGACAGCAGAAACCACGCCTCCTCCACATGCCCAGCTGCTACTCCTACCCACCCTCTAGCGAATGCTCAATACTAATTATATTGTAAAATGTCAAATGCTATTTATTTTGACATTAAAAAAAAAAAAGTCTTCTGAGAGTCAAAACAGTATCTTTAAAGATGAACAATCCTGATAGTGAATTTACACCTTTGAAAGTCAACCTGTCTTTCCTCCCCTTGCTCTGCTGGTGGGTTCTGAAGTCTTCTGCAGAAACAAGAAATGACACTGATCTTCAGAGGTGATGCTTCCATATACTCGCCAAAACTAAAGCTAGCACTCACATGGAAATCTTCTAAAAGATCACACAGATAGATACACATGGTCACGGGCACATCACAGCAATCCAATCAACATATGCTGACTCCATTTTCTGTTTTTCAACCAATGTATCAAATTACACACAAAGTCAGTTTGCTCTATAGGATTGTTTAATCTGGTGGGACAAATTGGGCCTGCTGTCTGTTTTTGTAAATAAACTTTTTTTGGCACCCAGCCACACCCATTCATTTCTAGATTGTCTACGGGCTGCCTTCACGGAACGACAGCAGTGGAGTAGTCAAGACAGACACCTTATGGCCCACAAAGCTGAAAACTTACTACCTGGCCCTTTACAGAAAATTTTTGACAAACTCTGGTTTAGTCTATGAAAGGGATTAGCCACAGGAACATTCTAGAAAATTGCAATAGAATAAACAGTCACAGTCACAGAGCAGTGACTGTCACAGAGCAGATTCAGGAGAGGCAACATGACTAAAAATACCTCTCCTGATGATGACCGCCAGCTATCACATCTACTCACCTACGTGTGCAACCATGGAAATGTCTCCTAGGTGAGCACCCATTACAAGGCTTCTGACCCAACCTCCTGTGCCACGAAGGAGTCACATCCACAGTCAAGCAACACAGTCATGAACATGCTGCTGGGCAAACACCTCCCACATCACAGTGCAGCCCATTCCATCTGGACAATTCTACTGGGCAGGAGTCTGGTTCCTGCCACTTTCACCAATAAAGTTATGTGGCAGACACTGGGAAAGAGCCATCACAGGACTCCCTGGAAAGGCCTCCCACTCCTTCCCCCCCTCCCCCAGGGCTCAGCAGCCAGTTGCCTTGATCTGTAGCTGAAAGGTCCCCCCAATCTTGACACGTGACTCTCCCAGTCACCACCTCCAGCCACACACAGTCCACGCTGTCGAACTTCTCTCTTCTGTTTCTTCTCATTAGCGCACAGCACAGGAAGCGTCGCCCAGCAAGGACACACTGGAGGAGCGAAAGCACACTGTTGTGTAGTTGTGACTCTAAGCCACCACACTTTGTCACAGCCACATCCCATTCTGACCCTGACCTCACCCCACTAGCAAGGGATGGTGCAGGGTTCAGGGCAATCATCCAAGGTCTAGTCTAGTCTCCACAGCTATCCGTGTCTCATGAGCTCAGGGAAATTATCTAGTCTGTGTGTCTTGTTTGTGACTGTGACTGTTTATTCTTGTCTAGTCTTGTTTCTTCATCTATCAAATTTCCTCATTGAAAAAGGACAGTAGTTATTCCCCTTTCTGGGATTAAAGATCACTTGGAGAATCCAACAGATTCTTTAGTCTCTTTCTCTAACTACAAAAAAAGTATATAACTACTCTGTGGCTTAGAGACCAGGGGAGGATAAGAAGCAGGTGGATTTCAGACCGTTAAACACCCTCGTGCATATTCACCACGGAGCTCGTACTTTGTCCTGAAGACAATGAAATCTCCATTAAAGCTTTTTAAACAGGATAACGATAGTATCATACTCGTGCTTTAGGAAATTAGAAGGTTATCAACATTGCAAAGAATGACCTGTGGAAGCAGGGAGGTGCTGTGGTCAGAGTGTGCAGTGGGGGATGAGGGAGTAAAAAGACAGAGAGAGAAGGACCTGAGGGAAGGTATCACTTGTTGGGGCCACGGCTACTCAAGGTGTGGTCCACGGCCTGCAGGAACAACATCACCTGGGAACTTACCAGAAATGCAGAATCTCATGTCCCACCACGGACCTTCAAAATCCACACTTCTTTTTAAAGTCTCCTGGTGATTTGCCCTTAAAGAAAAAAAGTACTGCGCTCCATTCTAGTTAACAGGCATTAGAGATGTTAAAGGAAGAGCCCAAATTACTAGAAGGAGAGGGGCAATTTGGGAGACGTCATCAAGCTCCTCTTGTGATATGTTAATGCCAAGTGCCTATAATACTTCTCTGGGGTTGCGTCCCATGAGCACTCCGGAAATACAGGTCTAGAGGTCAGCAAACCAGGATCTTGATGAAGAGAGAGGGTTGGAAGTCAAAGTAGGAAGCCAGTCCTTGAAAGTGGGGAAAATGGTGGCATTGTCCATAAAAACATAACCATAGAGAGGATAAGATGACAGAAGGAAAAGAAAAAGAAAAAGATACGAGAAAGAGAAAGATACGAAAATCCTAAGACGAACTCCAATAAAGGTGAGATTAAAGGGAAAAGGAGGAAGTTGGTTCAGTCCAGAGCACTATTATCAGAGATGCAGAGCCTTCTGGTTGACTTCCTCCAACCATTTGCCTCTGCTCGCTAGTTCTCCCACCTTCTGGTTTTAGCTCAGCGCAGGGCTGCTCCAGTTCCACTGATGAGCCTTCCACAGGCAAAGGAGATGAGTATGAGAAGGCAACTGGTCTAGGAAACTAGTGGTTTCCTTAATAAGAGCATGCACAGTAAGGCCATAGCGCAGCAGGCTAAAGTGAATGGAAGGCCCAAGAAAGACGAGAAGAAGGTTAGAAAGACTTCCAGGTTTTTGCAAGAAAGGAGGTGGGGGAGAGGAGGGTCCTACCTTAAAGAGAAGGATTTTGTTCTGTCTTGTTTAGGTTAAAGATGGTAAAATTTAATGTGTTTACATGCTGAGAGAAGGGAGTCAGAAAAGCAGCAGGGAGAGCCCAAAGAGACAGAACAGAGCAAGTGGCAAAGCAGAACATGGTGGGACATGGCAGGGTGGGTGAAGGGAACAGGTAGGGGGCTCACCTTGGACAAGGGGTGAACACATTGTGGCTACACGGATTCCAGGCTCTGGGACTCAATCATGGTTAACAGCGCAGCAAGGTAATCCCAGTGCAGCCAAGGCACACAGGCAGTTGCCAAAGGTCCGATAAGGAAATGATATCTGGAGTGGAGGTTAAGTGACCAGGTACCCGAATGGCATTCCAGAGAATCCCTGCCCTGCCTTTGCATTCTGCTTCCTGGACATCAGCCTCAAGCCATCCAGGGCACCTGGAAAGCCTGAGCTATCTTTGAAAAAGCGTTTGCACATATTTGCAAAAATCACATTTGCCTTCTATTTAGACTTTAGCTCTTTAGCATTTAAACCAATCCAATGTTTTTACACCTACATTTAGACAAGATCTAGAGGAAGCATCGTATTTCATAAAAGGTGAAAAGCCTGGAAGCCAAGAAAACAATGACACTGTCAGAGGCGGAAGTACTTTTCGAAGTTGACAAGTCATTGTTTACAACGCAGAAAACCTTCAGTGATTCATATGGAAAACAAAATCAAGAAATTACTTTGTCAGAATGTGCAAATTTAACCTCTAGGGATTTGGGGAGGGGGCAACAGGAGCGGTTCTGTAATTACAAGTCGCAGAGAGGTACTTCGTTCTTGGCAGTGATGAGACTGTGCAAATTGAAAAGTATGTAGTGACAGTTGGTGGCAGAAATCCTAGAGAAAACGAAGCCTGCCAGGTACCAGTCCGTGTGTGACAAGATCATCACAAATGCACGGATGACTCACATTCTTCCCTACAATTTAATGCTGGTTCCACAATATGTGGTTTTTGAAAGTGTGTGCTTCTAGCTAGCGTCGCACATGGTCTCTAGACCACTCCCCTCTCTCGGGTCAAAGACTCGCAGGGTGAAGAATAATCACAATACTTGGGAGGTTACAGTGTCACGTGGGTTTTTTGAGACCTATACCAAGAGCTAAACTCTTCTAGTTTTGAAATTAACAATACGAAATACAACCACAAAAAAACCCCAAAAACAAACAAATAGGAAGTGGTACGTGTTAAACATCGCATCAGCAACAAACATGGACGGAGCCCTTATTCCAATAAGGGGAAGGGCTGTGCGATTCCATGCCTTTCTTCCTTCCTGCACTCAGGTGACACTGAGGAGGCACCACAGTAGTTCCTTGGGGGGCGTAACGAAGCACCACGGAAACAGCAGACGTTTATTTTCTCACAGGTCTGGAGGCCAGAAGCCCAAGACCGAAGTGTCCGTAGGGTTGGTTCCTTCTGAACCAGCTACTGCTGTGAGGGAGAATCTGCTCCATTCCCCCCACCCTCGGCCCCCAGTTTCGAGTGGTTTTCTGGCAATCCTTTGTGTTCCTTGGGGTATAGAGCTCCACCTCCTTCTCACGTGGGGTTCTCCCCCTGCACACAGTCCTCCTGGACCAGGGATCACCCTAAAGATCTCATCTTCTCTTGGTGCCCTCAGGAAAGACCTCATCTCCAGATAAGGTTACATTCTAAATACTAGGGTTTGGGCCTCCAACCTGTCTTTTTGGGGGGTAGGGGAATCGCAATTAAACCCTTAAAAGGTACTTTGTTTGACCTTGCACTATACTAGGTACAAGGTGGGTAAGAGTGAAAAAAGGACACTAACCTTGTCTTCATAGAGCCACAATCACAGCAAAGGGAGGGATATTTAACAGGTACTCAGATCATCATTCAAACAATTACCTAACTACAGTTGTGATAAGAGCAATGAAGAGGTTATATAAGAACACAGAATGGAGGATAAAAACAATCTAGGGTCAGGACTTACCCTCCCCTGGAAATAACACTGAGCATGAGTGTCTTGGGCCGAGAGAAAGCCCGTATGAGGCTGGTGGGCAGAGGCCACGGCTCGTAGCAAACGGAAGAAATGGAGAAGTGCTGTAGTTTGTGTCTCGATCATGGTCACGAAAATGAGAAAAAGAGCTCCCTGCCTCTCACTGACTGCTCTCTTGTCGCCCCCACAGACTCCTGGTCCCTGGGCTACTCACTCCCACTCCCTTCCTCCCTCCTTTTGTAACATTTAGAAGTGTTTAGTTTTGTATTTGCTTATTTTTCAGGAATACATTCAAGAGCTACCCAAAGCAAATGGACTGCCTCTAGAAACAGTGAGTGCCCCATGCCCAGTTCCCAGATACCCCTTCATAGGATACAAGCCCTGACCATCCCCTGCCCCCTCAATAAGTTGCTTCTTCACTGCATCCCAGCCCCTTCCATGGCACAGTCACTAAATGCATAGTCCAGAGAAAATCATCAGATTCTGGATTCAGACTGCCTGATTTGGAGTCCCCTCTGCTTTTCGTTAGTGATAGAGTCTTGTCCTTCCTCTGTTGTGAAAGGGCAATGATCAGGGTACAGTTTTCTAAGGGCTCCGCTTCACAGTTCATTGTGAGGATCAAGTGAGTCCACACCTGAAAGGCACATAGAACAGTTCCAGGTGTAGAACAAACAGACATTCAGAATTGGATAGAACAGCATTTTATGCAAGTCCTTACTGCTTTACTTCTCTTTTCCACTAGATTTTCAATTTCTTAAAGGCCACTTTACCCAGTACCTAGCAAAACATATCAAAAATACTATATGCACAGGGATGCTTGGGCGGCTCAGTCGATTAAGCTTCCAACTCTTGATTTCAGCTCAGGTCATGATCTCAGTGTCATGAGACTGAGCCCCGTATCAGGCTCTGCACTGGGTGTGGAGCCTGCTTAAGATTCTCTCTCTCCCTCGCTCTCTGCCCCTCCCCCAACTCATACACACTCATGTGCTCTCTCTCTAAAATAAATAAATCTTTAAAAAATAGTATATGTACAATAAATAATTGCTGAATATATGTATGAATGAACAAATGAATAGTATATTCAAGCAGAGCCTGAAACACTATAGAGGCATTTCTGCCTCAAGTGAGCAATGGCTGAATTTAAAAGACTAGGCTATTGATAACTTTAAAATCTGTTCTTTAAAGATTTGTTATTTACAGTCTATCAACTTAGGGATTTATAACTTAAAAAATAATCTGACCCACAAATGGATAAACCACACTTACTGAATAAACCTTGTGCCTATTTTATTTATATTTATTGTTTTTAAAAAATCATGACCATAAAAAACCAAGAGACACCTTGTGAGAAGTCCCTTTGTACAAAGACCCCTGGATCAGTCAGATGTGCTCTTTTAAGTACTAGTATATCCCACAAAACATGTTAGGTGTTATGGACAATGAAGTTCTCAAGGAGACAACAGTGATGCATCATCAAGCACCAAGTACCAGACCTTGTACCCTCTCGTTTAATCCTCACACAATCACGGAGGATGTATTTTATCATCACAAAAGAAAGGAGCAGAAATATGCAAAAACTAGTTCAAAGCTAAGTTCCTTCCTTTCAATTGCCATTTTAGCTTTATCCTGGAAGCGTATTTTTAGTCTCTATTTCCAATTTGGTTCATAAAGGTGTATGACTGAATTATGTCAATACCATGCAAGGAAATCCACCTTTGCTTTGCATTAAAGTTATTAAGGAGGGGAAAATTGTACATTAAGCTCAGGACTTGGTGGCCTCCAAGGGCTCAAAGATGCTGCACCAGAAGTTGGGGAAAGAATGCTGAAATTCACCCACCGGGAAAAGAGTGGGGAGCGTTTGGGTAAAGATGACAGTTCCTCTGTGGGACTGCTCTGGCTGTTCCCTGTGTAGACCATGGCAGGCCTGGGTACACCAAAGTCATGCCAGATGCCACTGAACCCAACTGTTACATTTCTAAGATGTTCCACATCTAAGAATCAGCAAAGGTAATTGACTAAATATGGAGAGAAAATGATTGATGACCTTGATTTATTTGGGGGAATAACTGAAAGTAATGACTAACCTATGTGCCCAATATAGGTAACCAGAGATACACAGGCTAGCGATGGTGTTTTTAAATGTTTTCCAACCCAAGAATTATTATTGTAAAAATCATATAATCCTCTCCGAACATACCAGAAAGTAGACAGTAGATTTCAAAAATTGTATTTAAATAATCTAATGTGCCAGAATTGCATTCTATAAAAAACCTGATTGAATGAACTTAAAGCCCATCTCAATGATCCAGGGGCTTCCTCACAAGGAAGTTTTCAGAATATCTCTTGACTTTTTATGGCCATGCTAGTTCAAAAAAATGTACCTATAATTATTATCTTAAAATACTTTAAATTTTAGAACTGAAAAATAAAGTAACTGAAATAAATGTATCAATGAATAGAAGGGAAAGTAGAAAGAACATCTGAACATGAAGTCAGAACAAAATTAGTTACCTAATTTGAACAAGGTGAAAAAAGACTGAGGAGGAAAAAATGAACAGAGACTTAGAGACCTATGGGCCTGTAATAGAAGATTCAATATTCAGGTTGTCAGAATCTTGTAGAGAAAACAGAGAAGGTAAGGTTGACAAGGCACTCAAAGAAATAATGACTTGAAGAAATAATAAAAACCCCAAATTTGATTAAAAAAAAAACTAAACATACAGATTCAAAAAACTGAGCAAACCTCAAACACAATAAACCCAAAGAAACCCACATCAAGACACATCATAGTCAAGGTCTCAAAAGTAAAGACAAAGAAAAAGTCTTGAAAGCTATAAGAGAGAAACAACACTTCACCTACAGGGACAAACAATGTGAATGGCAGTGTACTTGTGATCAGAAACCATGGAGGCCAGAAAGAAGGGGCATGATATTCTTCGAATTATGGGGGTGGGAGGTAGAAAAGGAAATGTCAACCCAGAATTCTTTATCTGGCAAAAATTTCCTTCAGGAAATAAAAAGAAATCAGGCATTCTCATTGGAAGGAAACTAAGAGAATCTGTAACCAGCAAACCTACTCTGAAAGAAGGGTCAAAGAAGTAAGAAGTTTCTCTAAAGAAACTTCTTTAAAGAAAGATAGTGATAAAAGAGGGAATCTTGGGACATCAGAAAGGAAAAAAAAAACAATATAAAGAAAGAGTGAAAACACAAGCAAAAACAATGCAATTCCCAGTTTAATTCAGTTTCATAATTTATGATTGAGAGTTGAAGCAACAATTAGAACACTATCTGATACACTTGTAATATATATAGAAGAAACAACTAAAACAACTATATTGTTAATGGGGAAAGGTAAAAGGGGTTAAGATTTTCATACTTTACTTGAACTAGAAAAATGACTAACTGGTAAAATGACACCAGTAGCCTGTGATAAGTTGATGATAGATACATAGATTGATAGACTGATTGATCAAGCTACAGCAATAATTAACATAGCCACACAAAGAAATACACTCAAAAACACTATAAATAAAAAAAAAATGTAAGTCTAAACATATTCAAGTTACCCACAGGAAGACAGGAAAAATAAAACAAAGAAACAACAGAAAATAAATAGAACACAAAAACTAAAATGGCTGACTTCAGCCTTAACATATTAATAATTACATTAAACATAAATGGTCTAAATATACCAATTAAAGACACAAATTGGCAGAATGAATTAAATAAAAGACCATGGGCAGCAGGGCCAGCAGGCTGGAGTGATGCGTGAAAACTGAGGGAGAAATTGCTAGATCTGCTCTGGTTGGATCAACTATAATGATACAGGTAGACTAAAAATTAAGGGATGGGAAAAATATACCACGCATACATAAATCAAAAAATATGCAGGAATGGCTATATTAATATCAGATAAAAATAGATTTCAGAACTAAAAAAATTACCAGGGGTATATTATATAATGACAAAATGTTTAATTCACCAAAATACATAGAAATCATAAATGTGTTCATCAAACAACAAACTAAAAGCAAGAACTGACACAACTGAAAGGAGAAAAAGTCACAAATTACCAATAACGGGAGTGAAATATAAAATATCACTTCATAGACAACAAAAGCATAATAAAGGAATACTATGAACAGTTCTACACACATAAATTTAACAACTTAAATGAAATGGACCATTCACCTAAAAATCACAAACTACTACAGTTTACTGGATACCAATTACATTATTTGAATAGCACTATAACTATTAAGGAAATTAAATGTGTATTTTAAGATCCCCGAAGTAGGGGCACCTGAGTGGCTCAGTCAGTTAAATGTCTTGATTCCAGCTCAGGTCATGATATTAGGGTCATGAGATGGAGCCCTCCATTGGGCTCTATGCTCAGCAGGGAATGTGCTACAGATTCTCTCTCTCCCTCACCCTCTGACCTACCTCCTGTCCCTGCAACTCTCCTTTTCTCTCTCAAAAATAAAAATAAAAAATAAAATAAAATCCCCAAAGTAGAAATCTCCAGACCCAGATAGTCTCACCAAAAATCTCTACTAAATATTTAAAAGACAGATTGCATGGAGCACTGGGTGTTATATGCAAACAATGAATCATGGAACACTTCATCAAAAACTAATAATGTACTGTATGGTGACTAACAGAACAATAATAATAATATAAAGAGCACTTTATAACTTTTTCAGAGAAGTTCTATAAAGTCTCCTTCAGAAAACAGAAGAGGGGGCACCTGGGTGGCTCAGTCAGTTAAGCGGCTGCCTTCGGCTCGGGTCATGATCCCAGGGTCCTGGAATCGAGCCCCACATCAGGCTCCCCACTCAGTGGATAGCCTGTTTCTCCCCCTTCCCCTGCCTGCTGCTTTGCCTACTTGTGCTCTCTGTCCATCTCTCAAATAAATAAAATCTTTAAAAAAAAAAAAGAAAAGAAAAAGGAGGAGATACTTCTCAATTCATTTTATGAAGCTATTCTCGTTATCCTGATACCAAAACTAAAAACAGAAAAGAAATAAAATACAGACCAACACTCCTCCTCATGAATATAGATGCAAAAATTCTTAACAAAATACTAGCAAATAGAATTCATTAAAATATAAAAAGAATTATATACCATACTCAAGTCTCATTTATTCCAAGTATGCAAGGCCGGCTCAACATCAAAAATCAATTAATGAAATCTGCCATATTAACAATCTAAAGAAGAAAAATCTCAAGATCATATGACTTGACAGAAACAAATTTTTTAACAAAACTCAGTGCAGATTCAAAGTAAAATCGCTCAGAAAAATAGGAATAGAAGGAAAACTTCCTCAACTTATGAAGAACATCTACAAAAATCCTACAGCTTACATTGTATCTAGTAGTCAAAAACCAAATGTGTTTCCCTAAGACTGGGAACAAGGTGAGGACATCCACTCTCACTACTCTCATTCAACATGGTGCCCAAAGATCTAGCCAATGCAATAAGGCAAGAAAAAGAAATAAACAGATCAGAGTGAGAAGGGAATTAGGGGAAATTGGAAGGGGAGGTGAACCATGAGAGACTATGGACTCTGAAAAACAATCTGAGGGGTTTGAAGTGGCGGGGTGATGGGAGGTTGGGGTACCAGGTGGTAGGTATTATAGAGGGCACAGATTTCATGGAGCACTGGGTGTGGTGAAAAAATAATGAATACTGTTATGCTGAAAACAAAAAATAAATCAAAATAAATAAATAAATAAATACACAGATCAGAGAGGAAGAAATAAAACCATCCCTATTTACAGAAACTTCCAAGGAATCTTCAAAAATTGCTAGCTTAAGTTAGTTCAAGAAGGTCAAAGGATATTAGACAAATATTAAATAATCAATTATATTTCTGTAAATTCTCAATGAACCTGTGGACAGTGAAATTAAAATACAATACTATTTACCATTGCTTAAAAAATAAGAACTACTTAGGTATAAGTATAATAAAATACATAAGTAAAATAAAATACATAATAAAATACACTTTTAGGCTAAAAGCTACCAAACACTAGTGAAAGAAATCAGAGAACATGTAAATAAATGGAGGACTATACCATGCCCATGGATTAGAAGACTCAACATAAAGATGCCAAATCACCCCAAATTGATACCCCTACTTACTTTAAAGTGATTTACCCTAAATACTTTAAAAAGTAGTTGTAATCAAAATCTCAGTGAAAGTTTTTTTAGATATAGACAAGATTAAGTTGTATATGAAAAGGCAAAAGAAGCACAGTAGCTAAAATAATTTAAAGAATAAATATACAGTGGGAGGAATCAAGTCTACATGATTTTAAGACATCATATAGCTACTCTCAAGACTGTGGTTTTGGTGGAGGATAGACACATACATCAATGAAGCACAACAAGAAAGCTCAGAGATAGCCACACACAAATATGCTCAATTGATTTTTGGTAAATATGCAAGAGGAATTCAATGGAGGAATGGTAGTCTTTTTGACAAATGGCACTGGAATAATTCAACATACACAGGTTAAAAGAAGAGGGACTGGGGACAAAACTCCCAAAATCTCCAAGCACTAATAACAGAGTTCAACAAGATATAAAAAGTAAACACGCAACAATAAATTATAATCCTACAATTTTTTGCAGTCTACACCTCATAACTTAAATAACTCAAAATGGACCACAGGCTTAAACATAAAAATATAAAATTTATAGAAGAAAAATAAGAGCAAATCTTTGAGATCTTAGACTAAGTGAAGATATATTTCACTTGACACCAAGAGCATAATGTATAAAGGGGAAAACTGGTAAAATGAATGTCATCAAAATGTAAAGTTTTCGTGTGAAAGATCCCCGTAAGAGGATAAAAAGACAAGGCACAGACTGGGAGACAATATTTGCAAACCATATGTCCAACAAAGGACTAATCTCTAGAATATATAAACAGCTCTCAAACCTCAACATTAAAAAAACCCAATTTAAAAAAATCTACAAAAGACAGGAAAAGATATTTCAGTGGTGAGGATATAGAGACGGCAAATAGACACATCAAAAAAAAAAAATGTTTAACATCATTATCCATCAGGGGAATGCAAAATAAACCACAATGAAATATCACTCCACAGCGATCTGAATAGTTCAAAGAAACGGACAACACCAAATGCTTGTGAGGATGCAGAGAAACTTAATCAACCATGCACTGCTCATGGCACCGTAAAATGGTACAACCACTCTGGAAAATAGTTTGTCAGTTTCTTAAAAAACTAAACATGTAATCAACATAGACCTAGCAATTGCATTCGTGAGCATTTATCTCAGAGAAAGGAAAACTTAAGTTTTTTCAGAACCTGCACATCAGTGTTTGCAGTAGCTTCATTCATAGTAGCAAAAATCTGGAAACAGCCCAAATGACCCTTAACAGGTAAATGTTTAGATGCACTGCAGCACATGCGTCCCATAGAACCACTACCAGCAATGAAAGAAATGCGCTGTTGATATACGCCATGGCCTGGACGAACTCCAGAGAATCACACTGAGGGGGGACAAAGACCTATCCCAAAAGGTTACAAACTCTAAGATTCCATTTAATTAATGTTCTTGAAATGACAAAATTAGAGAAATGGAGAACAGATTAGTGATTTTCAGGGATTGGAGGGTGGCAGGGGAAGTCAGTGTGGCTAGAAAAGGGCCACTTAAGGGATGCTTGTGGTGATGGAGATGTTCTGTACCTTGACTGTGTCAACGTCAATATCCTGATTGCAATGTTATACTACAGTTGTTTAAGATGTTACCAATCAGGAAAACTGGGTCCAGGGTACAGGGAATCTTTCTGCATGATTTCTAACATGTGAATCACTAATTATCTGAAAATAAAAAGTCTAATAAAAAGTAGCACAATTTTTAAAAATACAGAAGACTCAGAGACTACATAGTTATCTGTTTGCTTTTGTCTCCCCATCCCTACTACCAGAATGCAAGGGACAGAGGAAAGGCACTATACACTTTGATCACTTTTACGACTCCTACACCACATAGTCTGGTGGGTAGCAAACACTCAAATCTTCCTGGGAACAGGTGAAGGCAGGGATTGTGACTACAGAGTATGCCACACTGGAGCTTAGGGAATAAGCCGACGCGCCTGCAAGGTGCCTCAGATGCAGGCTGCACTGCCCACACGACTATGCCTGCCTCGGACCCTCAGGTCTTCAGAACCCTGGACAGGACGTACACCTGGTACCCACCACCCCAGTCCAGTCTTAGGAAGCACATCATTGAGTTTGCCTTTTGCAAATATCATTAAAGTTATACCTTACAATAAAAACGGCAGCCAACATTTACTGGGCATCTACAGTGTGCTAGGCAAAATTCTAAGCACTTGTCTTTTTTCCTCATGGAAGCCACACAACCCCGGAATATTGTTATTCTTATCCTAGGAAACTAAGGAGGAGAGACGTTAAGTAATTCACGGAAAGTTACAAGCTGCTGAGAGCTTGAGGAGGTGCCCAAACCCTGTACCCAATCCCTGAACCCTAGAAACCACTACCCAGCCTGGCCTCTCATAGCACAAGCCAGTTAGGGACGTCCCTAAACTTCACCCCCACATAGTGCGTAGGATATTTTGGTAGGAGATGTTCGTGTTTTATGGGTGTTTTAAAACCTGTACTTCCCTATGGTTTCTCCAATCCTCTTGGGACAGAAGCTACTAGTTAATAGACAATTGTTAATTCGGGGCCTATATAAACACCAATTTTGTAAACCAGCGGAAGAAACTATACAGAGAATGTCCAGGCCATAATAGTAAATAGAGCCATAGCTCTTTCTCACTCTGCTTTGGTAAATGAGATGCTTTTAAAACCACAAACCACAATGCAAATTAGAATCTTCTTATCCCACAGTATTTATATTTTATATTTATATTTTATGATATTTAATACAACCTTTTTTTTTTTGGTCCTGGGGACCAAAAAAAAAAAGTCACTGAATGACTTTACTGTCAGGAATTTTAAAAAATTCTTTATCATTTAAAATACCCAGAGTCTAAAGACAATGGGTCCTAAGGAAGGGCTTTCATTTTCTGAGGAGGAAAGGGAAAAGGTGAGGACTAGAGCAAATACACTCGATAAGAAAAAAAAACGCCTACTTGTCACATAGAAAAAGTGGAGTGAACAGACTCTGCCAGGGAAAGATCTAGAAGGAGGAGCACTAAAGCAGGGGAGGGCAAGAAGGGGTTTGGAAACAAGGCGGAAAAAGGACAGATGCGTTCAGGGGGATTTTTGAGGTTTTGCCATATGCTGCACAAGGGAAACCACTTCCTGGGTCTCCCCACAAACTCCTTAGTGAAGCCCCCACCTTCGAGGAGCAGCCTAGCAAAACCAGAAGCTTGCTGCAACCCGGTAACTATGATAGACTTCGAACCATAAGGCACAGGCAGGTGTGTCCATTAGTCAATTAAAAAGGGTGAAAACTTTTTTGGTACATGTTTATTATAGCTCATTCTAACATTTTTCTAAAGCCTTTAAATAAAAGACCACCTCCCTACTGTACTAAAATCTACTTTGATTTAGAGTGATTACTAACAATAAAATCACACACACCCTGAGCTGCTTGGCAGAGAGACTATCGCTCCCTCTGGGCCTGTTCCTCAGAGCTCTCTCAACCGTGTCCCTGGCCCAGGATGGTGAGGAACCTGGTGGCTTCCTGTGAGAACAAAACACCACTCGCCACAGATCACAGCAGAACCAAATGCAAGGACAGGCTCCAGGCAGGCTCTAAGTACTCTGAGCACAAGAGCCCACGTGGGGTTTCCCAGCAAACCTTCCAAGGGCTGCCCTCCACCCTCACCCATACAGATTAAGAAAGCGGCCTAAGACCCACCCACTGGTAAGGGGAAACTGGAAATCAAACTGGGGTCAGACTTGTCCCAATATCCCATTTTATTTCATAGATGACTCCAAAACAGGAACTGGGTCTCCCGTAAGTCACACACTCAGTGAGTCCTGCTTTCTCCTGCGGAGGAACAAGGAACCAACTGTCTGAGACGTGCTCTCTTCTGGAGATGAATGCAACCGTCCTTCGGTCACCTGCCAGTGACCCAAGTGCATTAATCTGAATACCTGAACCCATCTTTCCCGCCAGCAGGAAGTAAAGCCGTCCTCCAGCAGTAGAAACGGACACCATGTCTCTCAGGCGATCGCTGGCCCGGGGCACCACTATTTGATACCACCCCCAAAACACAGACCTGTGAAGGTGAGGCCCTTTGTGCCTGAATATTTATTTCTTTTCAGTTACTTCTTGAGAGGAAAAAAAAAGTGCTGCTTCTTTGGATAAAGGGTTAATAATGGATAATAATATCCTAGTAATATTAAGAGTGGATAATAAGGAAAGGAAAAAAAGCCTTTATAGACTCAACTGAATTTTCCAGAGATTTATTTAAAGAGTTTGGTACCAACCACCTTCTTCCAGATGACCCATCACCTCAGACTGCTTTCATAAGGAGCTACGTTTCCTCACTTGGTCCTCTTTCTGTTAACCACAGTAAAGATTCATCTTTGCTAAATGCAGGTCCCCAGGTTGCTGTTCCAGAGCTAGAGCTGCTGGTACCCACTAGTCTTAACTCAATGCTGATATGCAGAGTTCATTTCCTGAGATTTTTCTCAGGAAAGTCCTGCCTCTGAAGCCTCCAGCCCTCCCTCAGTGAGCTCCAGTCTGCCTGCATCCCCTTCCCTGCGCAACCAGGACGGCATGGTGTCCATGCCCACTGTGAGGCCACCCAACCCGAGAGCAGAGGTGGGTTGGCATCTCCCTCGTCACTGGTATATTGTCATATCCTCCTTCCAGACCACTCCAAGTCACAGGAGAACATGTGAGTCCTGGAATATGGAAAGTCTCTGGAAACTGGAAATGGCTCTACAGACAATGAATCATTTTTATAATCATGATGGTAACTTTATTCTCCCAGACCCCATTCCGTCTGTGTGCTCTCCTGAAATCCTCATTCAGCCAGCTCTCCAAGGCCACTGCAGATCTGAACTGTAGATGTAAACAGGCTGAATTTTGTTTTGTCATTTTTGACTTGATGTGCCAAAAACTCTGAATGAAACCAGTGTCTTTACAAATTATTTTTCATAGCATAGACATCTGACTTGTGCTATTACAGAGACCATATAAAAGTTAATGTCCAAACTGCTACAATTTTGTGAGCAGAAGGCATTGTTCTTAAAAACTACGCAAGCAGTTGTTGTAAGAACAGAGACTGTCCCGGGCAGACCAGGCTGTGTGGCCATGCTAACAAGGAGTCTGCTATTGCTGAAACAGTATTTCAATACGTGCAATATTTCACAATAAAGAGATAAAAGCTGGTAATGCTGTGGCTTATTTTGTTTTCTTTCCCATTCTTCAGCTTTCATTGTGCAGGTGTTTCTAGAGAAGAGAAAATTCTTCTCTGGTCACTTCCACTGTTTTTATCTCTTTGGTCAATTTTTTCACTTCTGTGAGTTAGCTCCTGCCTAAACTGAGCCACTTTCTGCTTCTCTCTATCAATACTTCTTTAATCGTGTCTTCATTTTTTTTTTTTTGACTAATGTAGAAATGTTATACTGTAGGTGTTTTTGGAACCATGTCCCTTACGTTGGGTAGGGTATCTTTTATTTCTAAAAAGCTAGAGTTGCTATTTTGAGAACTAATTGTATGGCACTGACGATGCTCATTGCTCACTTGTTTTTACAAAAGCATCCTTCAGCCCAGGCTTCTGGGTTAGGACACACCTGCATGGAAACGTTCTGTTCCAGCCAAAAGTGTGTGAGGGAGAGAAGCGGCAGAGTGAGGTGGGGCGGTGGGGGGACCAGCAAACATCACATGAGATATAAGGAAGCAGGTGGACCCTCCAGCTGGGGACCATTCATGGAGCCTGACCTGGTCACAGCCTTTCTACATGATAAAGGGAATTTATGTCCCATGAAAATCACTTTAAAAAAAAACAAAAACAATTTGGTGAAGAATAACAAATAAGGTGATGAGACTTTCACTGAGAAATGTACACGGAGATTAGATCTGAGGAAAAGCAATGCATTTGTTGGAAAGAATTTAGGTGGCATAATTTCACCAAGGACCAGCAAATGCAAACAAAGAATACAGTTTCACAATCTCACACACCCCCCCCCAAAAAGAAGTCACACAAGGATGAAACATTTTGTAATTTATAAATAGAAACAAATGGAATGACTTTCTCTAGTGGGGGAAAATGCTTTAAACAACTGGGCTTGTTTATATTCAAACTAATGCTCCTCTTGAGGTAGCTTTGTTTTTTAATCCCTCTAAAAAACATGGTAAAGAAAGTAATATTATTAAGACAGAAAAAACCATGCTGACAAAATTGTTTCAGTAACACAGGGAGGGATTATTTTATTTAATATTGAGTTCAAAAGACGGAATTCAAATTAAATAGATAACACAATTTTAGGAGAAACGATCTGCACGCGCGCGCGCACACACACACACACACACACACACATTCAGCAAGCTCCTTAACCTCTCTCAGCAAAGACTAGAGATGAGTAAGCCAAAACATTCATTATGGTTGCCCTTTGATAGGACAATCACAGATTACTTTTTCTTAGATTCTTTATATTTTGTGGAATCTTCCACACTCTCTTCCATGAACATATAATATTTTTAAAATACTTTAGTACAAACAAACAAAAACAAAAACAACGTCACAAGAAAATAACAGCAGCCAAAGACTGATGGCTCCCTAAAACATTTTAACGAATGTTTAAAACATTTTAAACAAAAACTTGGGAGTAAGAGCCTCTATCTGCTGCCGGCCACTTCTATCCCTGAGCCGAAAATCTTGGATATTTTGTAATTCCAGGAACCCCGTCCACAAGGGCACAAGAAAGTTCCCACCCTGACTTGGCGGGCTGCATCAGACCTGCAAAGACAGGCGAGACACCCTCCCACAGTGGCAGTAGATGGGGGTGTGACTATCCAGCCTCACGGTGACAAAACCACCTCCTCCTTGCGTGAGAAAGTGCTCGGCTTGTTTTCAGGGGCTTACATTCTTCTGGCAACGTGTTGGAAGTGCCGAATTCGTGTGCTCAGCCCGCAGGTGCGCGGTGCCAGCCACAGGCCTCCAGCCATCACCTGCGTCCCCCCGCGGCCCAGCACACATTTCAGGCCCATCCATTCAGAGCCCCCTCCTCACGGCAGCTACCGGAAACACACACTCTTTGAAAAGACCCACATAAGTCTTCATACTAAGGAGGGACATGCTATCAAAATAGCCACCACCATCCCTGGGTGTTCTATGCATCTAGGATTCAGAATCTGCGTGGATTGGCAGTTTCTCCCAGTGGTGAGGAATAAATTCACCCAGCCATGTGCCACGTACTGCTTTCATTTTTGTCCGTGGAACAGCTGAGCCTCTTAGAGTTCCAGGAAGCAGTTAGTGGAAGGGTCCTCTCTCTAGCCATCCCCCCCCCCCACACTCTATTTTAATGACAGCCAGAGACAGAAGGATGGCAAAGTGACAATGAAGGCTCCTTTGTCAAGGAAGAGAATAGCCACAACAATGTCCCTTTGCAAACCTCACTGGTCTCCTGGAGCTAACGAATCTCATTAGTATGTGCAGGTGTGTGACCTCCGAACTCCCAAAGGTTTGATATGTAGAGGTCTTGGAGGGGGGTATTTCATTTACTAAGAGGGGGTGCCCTAATTGTCAATGTTCTCCTGCCTTTCTGTGGGAGGGAAGGAAAAGCTACCAGTCTAATGGGATGCTCTTTTCATCACCCCAGACCAGCTCAGCCAGAACACACCTAAAGCATCAACAACATCAACACCCCCTCCGTTCCCAGAGCATGAAGTGTATCGATGAGCTCTCTCAAAACCAAAGGGTCCTGTTCATTAAAACCAAAGTCACCAGGCCAAGTTGGGGGAGCAAATTATAACACCCATATTTCAGAGATCACTAACAGGATCACAAGGTCAAAGTTGTCAGCAAAGAGAGGGAACTAAGATCGAGTTCTCAAAAATGCTTCTGGCACCAGTTTCCACCTATGCCACTAGCGTTATAAAGAAACATAAACGTTCAAGAGGACTATTTCAGAGAACACCCCTGTCCTCTCTGCCTCCTATGTGGCACTTGTCATATACTTTTTTGACCCATTAATCACATGCCATGAGCGCATGTCCAGCCCACGAGAATGAGATCTACCTGGTCTACCCCGTGCTTGTTTACACCCCTGCACGACGCAGGCACCAGAACACTGCGCGCTGACCTTTTACAGCAAGTCGCACAGGTAGATGAGCACCGAGAATGACAGCAGTAAGCCACGTGGCTCAACAAAACATCACAGCGTCGGAGTCTGGAAAGTCTGAAATACCTACAGCCATAACTCACATCCCAATCTACTTATTCAGTACTCTGGGCCAGACTTGGATTCCTCATCCTTAAAATGGGATAATACACACCTTGAAGGACTGGTACAGCTGTCAGGGGCAGCGAGTGTGTGCCGCGGCCATTACGCCCCTTTCCCCACTAGAAGTGAAGCTCAGTTATCTTGGGTGAAACTTCTCCTCACTTACAGATCACTAACGGGTTTAGTTTTATTACTTCAGCGTTGTTGCTTTGTTATCATTTTCTTTAAACACTAAAATAATCCCTACTGAAACCCCCATTGGCTGGGTGCTGGGGAGGTGGATACAAAGAGAGGTGTCTGCCCGCTAAGAATTTAAATGTACTGGAGAACCACACAGTACTGAAACGTACTGCAGAATCTAAAGTAACACAAAAGGAGTCTGGGACAAAGCCACGAGGCCTGGTTAAGTGTCCCGCGGGTGGTGAGTGCCGGGGAAATGCTTGTCGGCTGAGCTGGGCGAAGCCAGGGGTTGACACTGTCCCAGAACAGCGAGGACATGGGGAGGGTCCCAACCGGAAGACACTATGGGGCTAATCTTGTGACTTCAGCGCGCAGCCCAGGACCCCGGGGGAAATGGCTCTGCAAGAAGACACTTTGCTAGGCTGAGCCCGAGAATACAGCTTACAGGGCGCCTAGTGGGCCCCCAGCAGTGAATCATGAAAGGCTCCATGAAAGGCAACCAGCAGAAGCATCGTTTTTGGAAAAAAGCACTTAGGCGTCAGCAGGATATATTTTGTCTGTTTTTCCTGAGGCTGGGCGTAGGTATTATTTTACTTATTTGAGCCCCAAACACAAACACAAACTCATCCTGGTCAGCTGAGTTTGTCCGGAATTGCCCGCCAGGGAACTAAGATGCCCTTCAGCCTGTGCCCATGCGCCTCCCAGCACAGAAGGCCCGGCAGCAGCAAGGAACCCAGAGCTGGAATCACGTATCCTGGGTGTGCGGGCTCCCAGAGAAACGGCCCCAGCCACGTGGGGGCTGCCACGGCGCCCCAGGCGAGTGCAGGCGTGGGGGGCTGGGACCTCCCAGGGTTTCCATTCTGCCATGTGCCCCTCCTCACCCCATCCAGGCCCCAGGGCTGCTCCTGGGCCTGATACCTCGAATCCTCCACAGCTACTTTGAGCCAGCACGTGCCTCCACGATGCCTCCGGGAAGCAATGGTACTTGGGCCTGCAGGACGGAGAGGAAAGGCAACCACAGTTTGGATCTCTGCCCCTGCTAGCGCGCGGGAGAAACACCCCATTCTGGGGCCGGAAGCCCCTCCGAGGTCCCCTCCGGCACTCTGGCTTCACAGATGAGGGGGCTCAGGCCAACTGGCTGCTCTGCCACCACGACAAGGCGGACAGGACAGTGGGCAGACGAGGCGCCAAAGGCTGCAATGCTGGCAGACGCTGCCTCTTCGCCAGGCTCTTTCGAAATCATCAGATGTTATATTTAACGCCGTCACACTCGGGCCAACAGCCGGCACACCAGACACCGCCGGCTCTGAGACTTCCCACAGAACTTCCAGCACAGTTCAGATGCTGGTTTAGGTCACAGTCTGGAAGCACCCAGAAATAAGAAGTCATGATGCAGCAGAAACAGACAGCAGCCCGTCGATGTGAGAATAGATCTATTTACGGACCTGTGGGCGGGGCACTTTGCACCCAAGAACTCGTGAGGTAGGAAACTAAGCTAAACCAATAAGCTCCTTGCTGTCTCCCCTTTAATAAGCAAGACAACCAGAATCCGAACTCAGTTACGCCCGCCGCCAAGGCCAAGGGCTGTTGTGTTGTGTTGTGCGTGTTCTCCCTAACTGCTTTTTGCACAGCTGCTGCCTTCAAACGCACTTTGGGACCCGGTGCCGGTAAGATGCCCCAGTTACAACTCAGACTGTCTCCACCGACTTCTTATGCTCTGTCTCTACCGAAACAAGCTTTGTTCAGTCTAACCTGTCTGACCCCACTGTACCTGAACTATGCCACTGGCAAAACGCCGATCTGGAAGAGGGGAAGCTCTCCACTCCAGGGAATCAGGAGATCGGCACTTCGCCCAACCTGGAGCTGGAGAGAACTCCCCGAGGCTGCAGAAAGCCTGGGCTCTGTCGCTAACACTGAAACAGGGTGAGCGGGTGAGGGGGCTCTGTGGGAGGAGGAAGAGCATGAGGAGAGAAAAAGACCCCGAAGGCCAGGTGATTCAAGGTACCGCCCAGCGCTCCAGTGTTGCTCTTGCTTAGGACAGTTTTCTGTGCTCGAATCAGAGCACAAGCCACTCTCCCACAAATCGACGGGAAAGGAGCAGACAGGTCAGGAACCCCATCGCCCCCCCTGCGCCCTGCTCACACTGCTCCTTCTACCTCCACAGCTCTCTGTCCCTCCCCGACCTCGCTCCAAATCCTGCCTATTCGGGGAGTGTGGAGCTGTTTGCTGCTTCTTCAAAGAAGCCTCCCAGTCCATTACGGGGAATCAGCTTCCCAGTGCGCCATGTGGGCCATTAACCCTTGAAGGAAAGGACCCCTCGTATTTCCTCTGTGGCTCCCACAGCACCTTCCCGTTTGGTCCTTGATGCATAACAGATAAGGGAATGTCTGCACAATTTCCACAGCCCGAACGCTTGGAAAACCCATCCCTGCCTAGCTACGAAACAGAAACATCAATAATGCTATCAGAGAACTTTACAAGTATTAAATGAGATACTGTGTCAGAAAATCACTCGGTACGTTCCGAAGGGCTCCATACAGGCCGGCGTCACCCTGACAAACGCGGGTGCTACCACGGGTCTCAGGACCTTCCTCCCTCCTCCCTGCAGGGCTTCAGGCATTGAGAGCAGAGTTACAAGTGCCCTCCTGGATCTGCACTCAGGGCCAGCTCCTGTGATGTCAAGCGATGGCGCGGGGCTGGCCTCTGACTGGGGCAGTGGCAGGAGCTCAGGGCTGGGAGCGGAGAAGAGAGAAGACCTCCCTGCCGTCCCCGCCAGGAAGAGGCCAGTCCATTCCCTGCACTTCTGTCCCCTTGTCTCACATAAAGGCTTCGACTCTGAGGACATCTAGGACCACTTCCAGATTATGAACTCACTGATACACATTCTGAAAAGTCTAGGATGAGGACCCTAGGGTCTCACGGCAGCCAAACCCTAAATGGGCATGGGACACTGGTGGCTCTTTTATTCCCTTGCTTCTCAAATGCCACCCAACTTCTCCAAGAATGAGGGTTAGTGACTGTTGCCTGCACGTCCTGGGCTTGCGTGCTCTGCCCTGGACACGCGCCAACCAGTCGTCCTGCCTCTCTCCACCTTCCAACTCAGTGTAGCAAGGACCTGTTTTGCCCCTTTCTAAGTTCTGGGCAAGAAATGTGGTGGCCATTGCATTCAGCCTGGTCAGAGAGAGGCGCTGTGCACTCGGGCTGCCTGAACGGGGCCTGAATAAAGAAGGCCCAAGTTAAGAGAAGTGTTCTAAAACACACTGAGTTCTCACCAGGAAATGCTCCCTGATGGGGAACTGAACTGAGGAAATTACTTGTGTTCAAGCTGAACCTCTGAATCATGGGGTCACTATTACACCCACTAAAATTCCTCGTGTGCTCTGGACAAGAGCTCCAGGACGCCACTGCAGGGGCCTGGAAGGATTCCCAGCAGGGGATCTGCCAGGCTCTGCGGGCTGCCCTAGCCCGCCTCCCTCTGGAACGCTGTTAGGTGACTAGGTCATTTCCAATTTGACTGACCTGCGTTTTCAATCATATTAAATCACATCCAGTCAACAAACGTAAACTCCACTCCCGCTGTGTGCCAGGCTTTGGGCTCAACCACAGGAAGCCATTAAAAAAAAAAAAAACCTCAAGAGCCTTCGTAAATGAAAGGGAAATCACAATACCTGAAGTTTTTAAAGTATCAAAGTATACGCAATATTGTGCCAAAGGTTAATTACTGAATAGGGCACAGGGCTAAGAAAAGTGTGGAAGAAAAGAACAGAGGGAGGGGCAGGCAAGGAAGGTTCTAGAGAGACAAATTTCAGCTGAACCCATAAACCAAGGGCAACTGTTCAGCTGGAGAGAAGAAAATGAGATTCTCCAGCAGGCACACTCAGCAAGCATCAGGAGACACAAGGAGGCAAGAAGACTCTACTGGCCGCACTTCTGCCTGCTTCCCACGGCACCCAGACCTGGGACTCTGAGCACCTGAGAACACTGCCCATTCTCCAGGCTCAGCAAGTACGGCAGGCCTTGGAGGGACAGATACACGGTAGCAGAAACCACAGCCGCCCAGGGCCGGGAAGCAGAGCACAGGGACCCGCAGCCCCAGGACCTGGCAGCGACCACGCGAACCCTCTGAGCCTCAGCGTCTTCACTCATAAGAGGGAATGACAGCCGCAGCCGTCCTGGTTCACAGGATCAGGAGAGGACACAGACACGGCAGGGCAGGAGGCCCGAGGAGCCACGTGGCTATGGGAACAGAGGCAGCAGGAACGGCAGGCAGGCAGGTGTTCAAGGCAGCAGCCTGGCAGCCACACTTGAATCCCGACTCAGCCATCTGCAAGTTGGAGAAACCATGTCACCCATCCGTTTCCTCCCCCATTAGAGGGGATGATAACAACTTGTACACTTTGTAAGATTAAATGAGTCAACATGTGTAAAGATCCTGAAGCCCGCATGTCAGAAAGTAAGTGTTCAATTAAGACTAGCTACTGTTACCATGACACTATGATACTACAAACTATTGTTACTACTGCTATGGTTGTAATTATCCAGAAGGACTCAGCAGGGGCGCCTGGGTGGGTTAAGCCTCTGCCTTCGGCTCAGGACATAATCCCAGGATCCTGGGATCGAGCCTGGCTGGAGACTCAGCAAGCAGCTGACATCATAGGCTCAAGATGATGTTGCAGTCTGGAGGCAGAATCCCCTCTTCTTCAGGGAAGACCAATCCTTTTATCTTAAGGCCTTCCACTGATTGGATGAGGCCCACCCACATTATGGAGGATAATCTGTGTGACTCAAAGTCTACTTATTTAAATGACCTCATCTGAAAAAAACCTTTGCAGCAACATCTAGACCGGTGTTTGCCCAATATCTGGGTAAGATGGCCCAACCACACTGACATTTAAAATTACCAACCACAGCAGGGCTGGGCCTCCCTTGTGAACCTCAGTCATCCCTGCATGGAGGGTCTGGCACTTAGCAGATGCTCAGTGAATACTCACCAAGTGAATGAGCGAATGGACGAATTGGTGGTTCTGTACAGTCACTTAGAAACTACTGTACTTTAGAGATGAACTTTTTTAGAAACCCCTGTCTACCTGGTTTGGGCATGAAACAAATGGACTTTTGGAGAAAAAAGAAAAACATGTGCTGTTCTATTTTGAGTCTTCCCCCGCGGACCCCAGAGAATGACGACATCCCCAGTCCAGCCGACCGCCCCACCCCGCCCTGGCTCACACCCCATTACAAAGAACACCACTGTCTGGAGGAGAGAATAGGAAAGGAGGGAGGCACTCGCTCCTGCCAAGAGCCAGCGGCTGCTCTTCTGCCTCAGGAAACAGACGAGGCCGAGAGGAAGCCACTGCAGGTGTCCTTTCCAGGGGCCTCTATGTTTATGAGGATCCCCACGGACCAGGAAAAACAAGGTGCAAACCACAGGGCTGCTCAGCATTTACAAGCTGTTTTGAAAACATACTTGTAACTGTCTGATCAATAATTTACACGACATGCCTCAAGTGAAAAGGGACCCCGAGTCAGCCTGGCCCAGGACTAGTCAAGTCTGTTTCTTCATTCCTCCTATAACAGCGTCAGCGTTGTGTGGAATGGGCTTGGGGTCACTAAAGTTAACTGTCGAGAGAATCGTAGGTTTACTCAAGGCGATAATTCAGATCACAGAATGACAAGACTTCTGAAGCGCGGTGAACCCTGACACATCCAAACACCAGAAGCGGGCCCAAGGAGGCATATGTACACAGCGTCACAGGGCCAGAACCACAGTGGGCTTCTCTAGCGCTGGTCCAGAGACTTGCTGGTGCACCGAGGCTTGCCATCACCTCGGGAGGGTACAGCCAGGGCGAACTAACAAAAAGAATCAGTTAGACTGAACTAAAAAAAAACAAAAACAAAAACAAAACAAAACAAAACAAAAAAACCCTCTAAACATGCTTTCTGGTCTAAAATTCAACTCACAGTTTAGATCAGAGATAATTTCCATGATTTCCCCTTGGCCCAAACCAGTATTTATGGCATTTGAGTGAGCAGTAAATTAACAGTTTCAAGCAAAAAATGTCCTTTCTACATGCTCACAAACATATCATCACCTCCAATATTACACCACTATCATAAAATATATGGCAAATTAGCTTATATTTGGAGTAAACTAATAAACTGTCTAATACATAGATTCTCCCAACCCATGTATGTGACTCATAATTACTGTGTATTGACTCAGATAACTTCATACAAATGGGCCAACAAGATACTTTAAAATGAATACCAGCCTCATCTCCTCTCTACATAAGTTTATTTTATAAGTTTATGAGAGCAGGATGCTGTCTAACTGTGTAAAATTACATTTCTCTATTACAAACTTTCCATAACAATCAGCTTCAGAGGGCGCTAAAAAACAACAGGACCCAAAGTACGCAGAAAAACATCCCTTTTGGAGCTCTATTCATCCAACTCACTGAGACAAAATTTTCCTCAGTTAAAAGAGCCTCAGTCTCATAAACTCAGTTTCCTAAAAAGCAAAAACCTTACATTCGCACACGGGGCAATCAGGACATCTTCTGGCATCTGCCGCAGGTAAGCATTTCACTGTGACCTTCAAACCACAACTAGTTAAGTCCTGCGGGGACAGTTAGAAAGTTCACTTCCCTTAACCCGTGAATACCATGTCAATGGATAACAGTTCGTCAACCCTTCACAAAGACCTCAACGAGCAGACTCTGGTTTGTGCGGAATGAGCAGGAGCAGGCCAAGGATGAGGAGTGTCTCCACTGGGCCGCGTTCTCAGCGCAGACTCACAGACACGTGCTTCCTTCTGACTCTTGTTGTGCTGGGAGCACACTGTACGGGTTTGGGAACAACTCAGAATGTGAAGGGATGGTGCTGGGGTTTGGGCCTCCCCTGCTACAGTCCGTGCCTCCTTGCCAAAGTGGAAACTCCTCCTCTCTTCAACTTCAGCACCTACAAGAGTTTCTGCTCAAAGCTTCTCCCCCTCGTCAGACCGATGGTCCGTGGTACAGTCTAGTTTGAAGACCTCTGTCCCCTCCCAGACCAATGTTCCGGATCGCGGTGTAGTTAGTCGGGATGACCACAAAGAACAGGACTTCCACACTTCGCTTCTCTGGCACGCGTAACATAGCATTACTGATGGTTGCCACTGAGGCACAATGAGATGCAAAGACACCATTTCACTTGTCCCGAAACACTCCCCTGGTCACAGAAACACCGTCCCATGACTGCAGATCACAAAGGGAGAAAAATGGAATCCTCTTTTAATGGAATTCCCGACCAGTTCCGCTGCTCAGCTAAAGATAACAGTGCTTTCGTGCAGGAGTTCCTTCTCTGTTTTTCTCAGAAAGTCTGTTTGTCTGAATCTCAGATCCTAAGAAAGTCAATGGTGAAAATGGAAAAACGGGAATAAATATTATAACTTTCCTGCAATAAACAGTTAGCAAGCAAGCAAGATATTATTGGTTCAGTGGAAGCCACTGATTCAAGTCAAATAAGAGAAGGAAATGCCACATGTGGAGTCAAAGTTTCTGGAAACTGGGACAACAGCAAGGAGCAGATAAGTCTCACCATTTCACTAGCCGATGCTGCTCAAAGCTGTTGCCATGTTAGAAGAATGTACCCAGGCCCCACTGCTGTTCATGGTGCACGTTGTCACAGATAAAATAAATATCAATACATTGATATACAGAGTATACTTTATACAAAACCTATAAGTTGTGTTCTAAGAATCAGCAAACTTGGGAAGCAAAATAAATACTAAAAATGGCAATATTGACATGTCATTCTTTTTTTCTTTTAAGATTTTTCTTGACAGACAGAGATCACAAGTAGGCAGAGAGGCAGGTAGAGAGAGGGGGTAAGCAGCCCCTCCCCCCAGGCAAAGAGCCCAATGTAGGGCTCAATGCCAGGACCCTAGGATCATGACCTAAGCTGAAGGCAAAGGCTCAACCCACTGAGCCACCCAGGCACCCCGACATGTCATTCTGTATGGTGCTATTATTACTTGTACTGGGAGATCTAAGTGCTAGGTTATGCATATAATACCCAATAATATTCACTAGTATTTTCTAGTATTCAAGTATTTGTTATAGGCTACAGTCCCTTATAAACACTCTAAACACACACACACACACACACACACACACACAAAGAGAAACTGTCAATGCTCTGGAATATTACATGAAATCAGAAACCGATTAGCAAGTACCATCAATTTCAACGAAAAAACCAAAATCATGGCAATCGGATAAAACATAGTCGTTAAAAAAGAAAATGAATGACGTATGCCCTACAGCCCAAATTGTACCTGCTTTTGGATCCAGAATAATTACACCAACTCAAAACAAAGTTTAAAAAAAAAACTGTGTCTAGAATATTTGTTACAAAACAAAAATCAAGAACATCACAGAGGGTAACGGATGTTTTGCATGTTTTAATGACTTTTAAGTATGTCAACTTTTAAATATTAAAATTTAGGATAATATCTTTCCATTTTTAAACGATTTTTATTTGGTGTATATTTTGCACACACACACACACACACACACACACACACACACACACACTGGAATATTATGCAGCCATCAAAAAAAACCCAAATCCTGTCACTTGCAATGAGGCGGAAAGAACTACAGGGTATCATTCCCTGGTATAATAATACCCATGCCAGGGTATTATTGAAATAAGTCAATCAGAGAAAGACAGTTATCATATGATCTCACTGATATGAAAAACTTGAGAACCAAGACAGAGTATCATAGGGGAAAGGAGGGAAAAAATGAAACAAGATGTAACCAGAGAGGGAAACAAACCATAAACGACTTTTTTTTTAAAAAGATTTTATTTATTTATTTGACAGACAGAGATCACAAGTAGGCAGAGAGGCAGGCAGAGAGAGAGAGGAGGAAGCAGGCTTCCCGCTGAGCAGAGAGCCCGATGCGGGGTTCGATCCCAGGACCCTGGGATCATGACCTGAGCCGAAGGCAGCGGCTTAACCCACTGAGCCACCCAGGCGCCCCCCACAAATCTCAGGAAACAAACTGAGGGCTGCTGGAGTGGAGCGGTGGGAGGGCTGGGGTGGCTGGTGAAGGACACTGGGGAGGGCGTGCGCTATGGTGAGTGCTGTGGATCGTGTAAGACTGATGATTCACAGACCTGTACCCCTGGGGCAAATAATACATTATATGCTAACAAAAAAAATTTTTTTAATAAAAAACATAAAAATTTAAAAATAGTTTTCTATGTATTATTATGGTCATTCATTGTTATTTCAAATACATACATGAAACAATATGAAAAATACAGACCAACTTATAATTTCAGGGATTCTCTGGTGTTCCCAAGAATCCCAGTTTCTCATTCTCAGATCCCAAATATTAACATCTGGTGGGAATTTGGGAATACTAAGCCCAATGGTTAAGGAAAAAAGGGCGCACGATTTGCAATGCAGACTTTGGCAAACAGAAAGTTAGAATTTTTGCCAAATAACACTATTCACCATTGTAATAAAAGTTAATATGAAAAAACATCCCAAAGAAATTAAATTCAAGAGGAATAGTTTAAAAAATAAGAGATATGTCACTTTGATGATATAATAACACAAAGACAAAAAGTCTCTTCCAATCTGTAGGTAGCACCTGCTTAGAGCTACGTTCTCTTTCACTTAGAAATATCTGGAAGAGTTGGTCTCATAAGTAAGATTATTAATATTTAGTTAATATTTAATAATAATTACTTATAATAATTATTATATTAGGAAAACAAAAATCATTTGAAATTTAGGTTCTGAACTTACAAAATGCATTCTTTTGCTCTAAATCATTTTACATACCTTATCACTTGATACAGGTGTAGAGAAAAAAGAAATTAGAAAAGGAAATACAGAAGAAATAATTCTTATATAATCTCCCAGAAAAATCTATTTCCTTAAAAACTATTTTTGGAGCAAAGCCTTGGATCCAATAAAATAAACCTCCTCTGAGCGGTTCCTAATTTACTGTTACCTGACGGTGGTTGCAAATTGGATTCTCCAGGAAGCAGATGCTGGGATGGGGGTGAGAGCAGAAACGGTTTATTGAGGAATAACATCTATTGAAAAAGGGGGGGGGGGGAAGCAGGATTGGGCAGAGGAGCTGGCAGGCTGGAAGACAGATGACATAGCAAGTCTCCTCTCGGGAGCCCCAGGGCAAAGGCTGCCTTTAGGAGAGTCCCACACTGAGCAGATGTGGGCAAGACCTCCTCCCACCACCCAGCACAGAAATCAGCATGCCTGTGGCTGGAAATCTGAGGCAGATCTTCAGCAAACCAATGGCTGGAGGCTGTCAGCCAACCACACTAATCTCAGTAGGAAGCAAGCCCACTTTCAAAGGGCATCTGAGCAGCACCTCTTGTAGCAAATATAACAAAAAGGCAAAAACAAAGACTCAATAGCTATAGTAAAAATCTCCCAAAGTCCCATCAAATTTAACATAGAACTCTTGTTAAAAGAAGTAATGTCCCTAATAGATAGCAGTAGGGTTTTACAACTTGGACTTGAGGGGATACACAAAACACACTCTAGTATTAAGTTAGTCACTCAAAGGGCCAAATCTTCTCAGTTGGGTCTTATATTCCTCGCAAAAAGTAAAAGAACTACGACAATCACACCGAAAAGATTCTCTGACAAGTACATATGAACATGGATACTTTTTAAAATTAAAACCCCTTTGGATATATGTATCATAATAACACAGCAAAACTAGATGTCAAAGAGGTAAGTTATATTATGGGTTACCGACTGATTCCAATATACTTAAATTTCTTGCTTAAATGAAAAATGTAGGAATGTTGACGTGATTACCGACATTAATTGGTGTGCAGCAGAAAGAACTGTATTTTCTCTGTCTATTTCTGGTGTCATCCTATATTTGCAAAGGCCTACAATGAGATAATAGGGCAGGTCTGTAAAGGGTACTCTCCATTTTAGCTCAGGCAATTAACCAGAAGCAGCAAAGCTTCCCCTCAATAGCCTAACTGCAGGTGCAATTACCCAGGACCCTTCATTCAGTGGCTATCAGCGACCAATCAATCAATTATTCAATAGCAGACACAATGATTTTCTCATGCAATTTTGTATTCAAAGCTATTCACTGGTCCCAAAATTGATAAATAATGGGAAAGCCTCATGAAAATTTTCTCTCCCAAACTAATTGTCTGTCATCATAAAAGAGACCCGATTCTAGGCCCCACTTGTGAGAGCTTGGGTCAACAAAAGAGAGCAGTCCAATTCTTGGCTTAACCCAAATTCCTTTAGAATATTCCTTTAGGGATATTCAGGATCCTGGACCTTGTATGGACACTCTTGGCCTTACCATCCAATCCTATGCCACTAGGGTTAATCGAAAACTTGCCATGCATGCATCACTTATTTAACAAAAATTAGGACCTGTTTATGTGCCAGGGCCTGAGTGGTAAGAGGTAACAGGACATGATTCCTGCTGAGAAGCTCTCATTCTCCAGAGACACAGAGACTTGTAAATTAAACAAATGCAGTAAGATGCAAGGACTAGAGAGATAGGAAGGTGAGGACAGAGGACAAGGTAACTGCTCCGTCTGGAGGAGGCTTCACAGGGTGATGGGGGCCACCTGGCAGACTTCAAAGCAAAGGGATGGATGTACATTCAAGAATAAAACCACACACCAATCATCAAGGATAAAATGTTACCTAATAATGCTGCATTTTATCCCTTAAACTGTTAAAAGAGAGTAGTTTTTTCTCTTTTTAAAATCATTTTCCTATTTCTTAGGTTAAACTCAATGCTTTAATAAACAAACCCAAAGAAATATCTTGGCTCAAATGCCACTGAAAGTCATTTAAGAAGATAACAGATTTAAAGCCAAATAATCAAAAATTTATTAAATGCAGACTATAAGTAAAATACAAAGACTCTCAGACTAAATTTATTAAAAAATCAACTATTTCTAAGTATATATTTGTATGTTTGTAAGTATATATGCCATGTACAAGAAACATTCCTTCAATATAATAGATATAAAGTTTCAAAGTAAACAGATGGAAAATATATACCCTGTGTGAGCCCTGACAGGAAAAAGAGGGCTGTTCTGATTGTGCTAGTAACAGTAGAGAAAAACGGATATATTTCATTAAGGATAACAGGTTCAATCCAACAAGAAGATATAAAAATCCTAAATTTGAATATACCTAATAATATAACCTCAAAATATATGAATTTTAAAAATCCACAGAATTAAAAGCAAATAAAAAAGATAAACCCACAATCACAGTTGAAGAGTGTAACACATTCTTCAGTAACTAAAAAAGCGAGTAGTCATGCGTATCAGTAGACACTGAAATTCTGAAAAATGCAAACAACAAATAATCCAATTATCATATAAATAAGACTACACCCAAAAACTGAAAGTACACATTCGAGCGCACTTACTCTAGGACTACATATACCACAAGGCACAGTTCATTTAGTATCTCTGCTGAATGTCCCGGGTATTCAACCAGGACTGTCTACTTTGGCTGGATGGAACTTGAATATCTTCTAGTCCCATGTAAGCTCTAGGAATAATAATAATTATTATTACTATTATTATTATTTGTAAGCTCTACTCCCAACGTGAGGCTTGAACTCAGGACCCCATAGTCAAGAGCCATACGATCCACCGACTGAGCCAGCCAGGTGCCCCAGCTCCAGGAATTATTCATCTTACATCTTCTCAGTCCTTCTTGCCAGGAAACATGGAATTTCAGATTCCGTACGGTCAGTTTCACGACCGGCGAGAGAACCCAGAGGAAAACAACAGGGCAGGTCTCTGGCACCCTTCTTCTGCATCGCTTCCACCTGTCTGGCATCCTGCACCACCCCTTCCACAAATGCACCTCCTCAGCCCCGACCTCTGTCAGCACGACTGGTCTCTGTCTGGAAAGCACCATTCTCCCCACACCTGGTCTAGAAAGTGCCTCGAGGTGGAAATCCAAGGCTACTGGTTCACCTTACTTATTTCCGTTACATGCAGTCTGTTCTCTAGTGTCTGCAAAAAACTGTTTCATGCATTTGATCCAATTTACTACTTGTTTATGGTCCCAGTTACTCCATCATGACTCCCTGGGTTGTTTTTTTGTTTGTTCAATTTTTTAAAAAAATATTTTACTGGTCACTAACGTTTTGAGCTCACTGAACTACTTTGGTGGAAATGCTTTCTTCACCCTTTGGGTACTGGTCATCTTTCCTATCACCTTTGGGATGTCTTATATAGAGCAGTTCATTCAGAGGGCAGGAGGCCATAAGGCACAGGGATCTTGGACTCCTACAGTGGTTGATTTTAGACCAAAAGGAAACTTAAGAGGTCACAGTGCAACACCGCATTTTTAAAAGTGGACTAGGAACTAACTAGCTGTTCACCAAATCTGTTCTTCTTCCAGCACAAAACTGCAATTTGCTGATGACCTTCATGGGCAATTAAGTATGGCCCGTGACTGAGTTCTGACCAATGAAATATGAGAAGATGTAATATATGCTTATTAAAAAGTACTTCTCCACTGTACTTTTACCTGGTATGGATGTTACACTGTATGTTAACTGCCTGGAATTTAAATAAGACCTTGAAGAAAAAAAAAAAAAAGATCAGACCAACAATCTAAGAAAAAAAAAAAAAAAGAAAAGAAAAAACTCAAAAACAACAACAAAAAACAACAACAATGTCCCTTCCCACATAATTTTTAGCTCTTCCTCATCAACCAACTCAATGCCAAGACAGACAGGGCAGGGCTAGAACATGAAAAAACCGTCCATCACAGAATAAGCATAAGGAAGTCTGACAAGAACAAGAACACCCACTGGGTCTCCATGCAAATGGGACATTTTTATTATATTACGCCACTGGGGGTTGACCTGTAGCAGGAGCTAAAGTTACCTTCACCGATGCGTAAGCAGAAACTGAGGCCCAGGAAGGGGAAAATGACTAAGTTCATCAGTCCGATATACTTTTTTCACACCACAGTTGTTCCCATGTTGGTTCTCTGGTAAGGGCCAAGACCATGCTTATGTGCTATTCAATCCTTTCCAGTTACCTATGATGATGACTTTTTTTTTTATAAACTATATAATATATTTTTATCCCCAGGGGTACAGGTCTGTGAATCACCAGGTTTACACACTTCACAGCACTCACCAAAGCACATACCGTCCCCAATGTCCATAACCCCACCCCCCTTCTCCCAACCCCCCTCCCCCCAGCAACCCTCAGTTTGTTTTGTGAGATTAAGAGTCTCTTATGGTTTGTCTCCCTCCCAATCCCATCTTGTTTCATTGATTCTTCTCCTACCCCCTTAAGCCCCCATGTTGCTTTTTAAAGCACATTTTTAGGTTTGTCTAATATTTGCCACTAGAATATGATGGAGGTGAAAAGGCCCACTTAGTTTTCCAAGGAGGGCGACTTAGCGCTGACGATCTGCAAAGATCTCTCCACACATCTATCCCAAGCAGATCTGGCCCAGCACATGAGGGAAAACTGGCAGGAAGTAGACCGGTGACGTCCTTACTCTTAGCCACTTGCCAAATGTTTTTATAACGAAAGGTAAATCACAAAACTGAGAGAATAACCAAGCATGCCCTCATGTAAAGATTTAAATAACTGTAGAAGGTACCTGAGCACAGGCCACTGAAAACTGGCTCTCTCAAACGAAAATCACCAAGATCAAATGTGTCCCACCAACTTCTACCGCACGTCTCCGCTCGTCCCTACCCCAGGCCAAAAGATCAATGTGTCATCTGGGAAGCACTTGCCTTCTTTCCAGCACCACCTGTGCTTCCGGTGCCGTATTCTGATTGAAGACCTTGGCCATGTAATTTAGGCTCTGTGCCAATGATTCACGCATCGCTCTTCTGCTCCGCACCTACCTTTCCTTGACCTGCTTGGCATGAATCTTGTGCCCATCGGCGTCACGGGAGATGACACTGATCCTCGCTTCCTCTAGGCCAAAGGATCACGTAAGATTCAATGCGGCCATATACCAGAATTCCTCATACAGAGTTAACAAGCCCCCCGTGTCTGCATTCATCCTATGGACCCTGATGGTGTGCAACTACTTCTATCACAAAAGGGGGTTTTTGTTCTGAAAACATGTCAGTCCCCAAGTGACATAGTCATATGGAAATAGGAAACCAGCAAGTGTTGCTATCTCTCTGGCAAAAGCAGCTGTTTCTGATGCCCTTCTGCTCTGGCGCCCGCCCCAGCACAGTAAGTCACATGGAAAGCCCACCCTGCCGCTCAGCTCCACAATGGGAAGAGGAAGAGGAAGGAAGGAAACTCTTCTTTTAAATCCACCTGACAGGTGGCGAATGCAGCCAGCGTGGGACGGTTTCCCTCTCTCTTCTCCTATTGAAATAAACTCTCCAGTCCTACCACAAAGGGGCAAAGCTTCAGCCTTCAGCACCAGTTCTGGTGCCCCCCCCGACCCGCCACGGCACTGAGGGTTCGGGTGTGGCCATGGGTATGAAATTAATCCATTGAACTCTGACAAGGCTGGCTAAACACTTCCCCCAAATTAGTTATTTTCACCGTAAAAAAGTGCAGGTGCATGGCTTCCTATGCTGAAATGACTGGCCTGGTGATGACTCAGAGACACGTGGCATGGCTCTGACAGGTTCAGTGTGTGCGGAGTCCTAGAGAGGTCTCTAACCAGAAGCAGATAGGCAGGGCAGTGTGTCCCTGGGCTTCCCAGCCAGCCAGAATTAGGTGCCCCTCACAGAGCGGTGAGTCACACTCTTCACAGGAACAACAGGTGTGGGGGAGGGGGGGGGAACGATCTCTATTGTTTTTATAACAATCCCTTCTCATTTTCTATACTGTAGCCTTCAGTCCATTAAATGCAATTTCCTGGCATCACCCAAGCTTGAAAGGCCAGATCAAAAGTACAGAGTGTCCCAGCTGTGTGGGCCTCGTTCAAACTGAATATTAACCACAGCCCTTGCAAATGATTTATTCCACGTGAGACCTGGAGACACCCCGTGTGTTTCCTCCCTGCCGGATTGGCTTTATTGTTCTCCCTGCGACGCCGTCCTGAAAATATTTCCTTCAGGCACTCATCCCCTCCAACAGAACACGCCGGCCCCTCCCGGGTTTCCCACGTCTCTGGCGTGGAACTGGGGGGGCCCAGGGTTCCCAGACAGGCTGGCGGTATGCAGCCAGTCCCTCTGACTCCTCATGGGAGGAGCTCCCACGGAAAGGGTCTGAATTCTTGTGTTGGGAAATACACAGGCGCAGAGAGCTGAATTCTGCGCTGGAGATCCGTCTCAAGATCGTGCCTGAGGAGCAAGGCAAGACAGACAGGACCCGGAGCACACCGGGCGACCCGCAGAAGGCAGCAGCGGCTGCAGCCGAGGCAGAAGCACCAATGCCGAGGGGGATGATGAGCACGGGGTTGAACCGAGGACCCTCGCCCTAACTGCAGCCCTGAGGGAAGGACGCTGATGGCCTATGGCTTGTACTGCCCTTAATGGCCTCCATGACATTTTTATAAAGGTGAGGCCAAGGGAAAGAGCACTGTACTAAGAGCCAGAAGCCTCGAACCCTATTCCGTCTCTTTCCTGAACCAGCCCAAGGCCTCTGGCCTCTCTGGGCCTCGGGGTCCTCATCTGCTAAAAATGGAAATGGGAATCCTGAAGTCCCACCTCTGAGGGTTGTGGCCAGAACCAAATAAGACTGGGGACGAAAGCTTCTAGAAAGGTAAAACAACAGGTAAATGGAAGGGTTGTTTTTAACCAATTAAACAAAGTGACTGAAATATAAAATAGATTCCCTTGGTAAAATAAAAATAAGCTAAACAATCAGAGCTCTCCACGAGGTCCTTGGTGATTGTCATCTCCTGTTTTCCAAGGAGCCAGTCAGACCTAGAAGCCACAGGGGCCTCCATGCGCCCACCGCAGTTCCCCTAACAGCATCTTGTACCTGCAGCTTCAGGCAAACCACTAGCCCTTCCTCCCACCGGACTCTTGAGTCACGGCCAAGATTTCCAAGAAATACCTGCATTTCGGTGGGGGTTCTGAGACGCCCCTACTGTCTCCAGAGCCCAGACGGACGGAGTGGCAATGGTAGCGGACATCCGGTCAGGCTGATACTGTGTGCGGATAAACTGTCCTATGGCCATTCCTCCTCGGAACCCTATTCCTCCGACGAGACTGTTCTGAATATACCCTCGTTTCAACAGAAACATTCCACTTTGTTGCTGAAACAAAAACCGCTGTCTACAGATATTCTTCTGGAAGCAAGCAGTCCGAAAGAAATGGTAGGACTGTGACACCCAAAGAAAAGGAAAAGACATCAGTTTGTGTCTCGACACCCAGATAACCAAAGCTTTTAAATATACACGTCAAAATGTAGTGTGTGACAAGGGGAAGACGGCAGGATTCAGCTCCTAAACTTTCTTTGTTTATGGTGTCCTTAAGTGTCTCCGTACTTCTTCACAGGGTCCCTGAACCAAAAGCAGTATCCAATATGTCCGCTTATAGAAAAATTAGGTTATAAGCATTTATATCCTAGAAGTTAGTAGTCATTTTAAAAATAAGGCACAAAATGGAAAAAAAGATGGTTTTGGGTTTTTGTTTTTGTTTTGTTTTGTTTTTTCCATTCTAACGTGATCACTTACTAGTGGGTGTGTGTACCTGCTGGGCTGCTCCCAATCTCTTAGTCCTTGGATTCAGAGTGGACATCACCACCCTTATTTCCTGTTTCATACAATTTTCCTGCAACAGTTGCTTCTTAGCAACCTTCAGAAACCAGCTTTGCAAAGATATATTATTAAAAGGAATGTAGCATGACCCAGAGTCCAGACTGAACTATCTCAGGCTAATAGTTCACACACTCTCTGACAGCTATAGAGCACCACTGTGTTTCCCTAGAAAACTCAAAAATTTAAACATCCTGCAGGGTCCATGCAGGTTCGCGGCAGCACTCTGGGGTGTTTCAGAGTCCAGAGTGGGAATAACAGGCCTCATCCCTGGGCTGGGCAGCCAGAAGCCTGAGCTCAAGTCCTGACTGTGCCAATAGTAAGCTATGCAAGCTGTAGCTCAAGCAGCAAACCATTCTGGGCTCAGTTCTCTATAGAATTCTCTGGGAATTCTCTGGGAAATGAGGACCCCTGAAATCACAACTTACTTAGAATTACCGCCCGTAAAAAGATGGGCCCAAAGGACTTTACACACATTTTCAAAAGGATATAGAGAAAGGGTACCATCAAACTATGATATGCGTCTCAAAACTCAATCCACGGAGCTCATGAAAAACAGAGACATTTGCTGTGGCTTTGAGAATTCTGATTCAGATCCAAGATGGGGGCCTGAACATGTATTTTTTTTTTTTTTATTAAAGTTCCTCCAGATGATTTTGTTGCCTGGATTAATTTCGGAATCACTTCCTACTGACAACACAGCAAATCTGACAGCCTCGTGCTCCAAAGCTCAAAGTCAGCACAAAACGTTTGTGCATATTAAATCCTATCTCATTAATTGCTTTTAATGATACTTCATCACATTCTCTTATCCCTTTTAATTTGGTCACATCATTCAAGAGGGCTTAGCTACCAGTTTCTCATCAGGATGGCCATGAGGCCTCGCCCTGTCATCACAGAGCTGATGAAGTCACCCAGTGGGGCTGGTACCTAGATCCCAGCTGTCTCTTGGCAAAAAGTAAACACACATTTTCATTTTCATAATACTTTTTTTTTTTAAGTCTCCTCTAAATGTCTGCATTTTCTTAGACACTTTGACTTTAGTGACAACGCAAGTTCAGGGTCAAGACCCCAAACAACAATGAGGAAAGGGCCAGCGGCTGCTCTGTGCTGGCCTCACTTTCCCCACTCCGATAGGACTCATGAAATCCTGATGCAGAGAAACTGTTCTTTTTCTACTCTCTTCTCACTGAACTCAGTTCGATGGCCATAAGGGATGTCTGGAAAGGTGGTCATCAATGAGAGTGTTGTCATTTTTTTTAATGTGGAAAAAACAGAGAGAGAGAGAATTTTGAAACAATATCCACAGAGTCAAAGCTTAGCTCCATCATAAAACATTCTCTCTTCGGTGAGGTTTAGGTCCTGGTTACAGAGTTCAATGTTTGGGTTTGGCTTTGAGAGATTTTTTTTTATCTTGCTAGTTATACAAGAGCCATAATCCATGGAATATAGTAGATATCTCTTGGGCCTAGTTCTCCATGCTTGCAAACATTTAAAATTGCACTCCTGGTGCATAAAAGATTTATAATGATCTCACCCACAAATATAAATTTTATCCCACACAGGATAGAAAGACCTAGAAGCAGCAGCAGTAAACAGCTGAATGTGAGCACAGAGTCATAAATTCATAACACTTACAGCTTTTTAACAACCCCATCATAAAAGTGGCTGACTTCAATTTAATTTATGGGATTTTGCAGCCGGGACCAGGAATGTCCTCTGAAAACTTAAAATTTAGGAACAACAACACACAGTTTGGATTTCCATGAAAATGTCTATGATGTCAGTTAACTGACAGTACAACATATGGGCAGTCCACTATTGATGGGGAAATCTCTAAATTCATTGCAGCAAAGTACAGAGGTCAAAAGGCTCAAAACACCAATGTCAATAATGGTACACTAACAGTGCGTTTCTAAGGAAACCATCCAGTAGAGCAGGGATGGCCTTATTTTTTGTGAGATGAACAAATCTGGGCTTAAAATCCTCCCTAAGTGATTAGCTAGCTAAGTCATTCCTCCCCAGCTAACGAATCAGGATTTAAGTCCTCCATACCTCAGGTTCTCTGTTTGAATTAAGATGTTCACCGAGCCATTATCATGCACTAAGCATTATGGTAAATGTTCACATGTATTATCTCATTTTAGCATCACTACAACTTCATGGTGCTTGTTAAAAATCCCGTCTCACACATGAGAAAACCAAGACACACAGACATTAGCCCTTTTCCTAGATCTTACAGCTACTCAGTGTGGTGAGATTTGCGCATAGGCTGCCTCCAAAAATCTCATCTTGACCATTACCCTAAAGTCATTCGCTATAAAATGCAAGTAACTCAATCCTCTTCAGAAAAGAATGTACTAACGTATAAAGTACCCAAGACAATGTTTCTCAGTTCCCTTTTCTGAAATAAATGTTATCTCATCCACCATTGGTTCAATAATCCATTTCATTTGCCCAAATTTAGATGGCAGGCCCTGTCAAACTGCAACCATCCATCTACCAAAGATTTCTTCTTCCGTCCAGGCACAGCCCTATCCCAACATGGGAGCCAGACTGTGCTCCTCTGCTCAGCCCCTCAGTCCTAGACTTTCAGGGTCATATTTTGTTAGGTTATCGGTGAGGGTGCATATCATCTGGGAACCCCCAAACATGTTCAGTAATTCCTTACACGAGGGGCACATAAACGATGGTTGAGTATGTAGTACACGTCGCATACCATGCTGCGTGCCAGAGACACCAGGGCCATATGACCCAGACACGGTCCTCAGAGCGTAGACTTAGGAGGAAACAGACAAGGAGCAAGAGACAACACGACAGTGTGGAAAGCACTCCTGAAGGAGATACCCAACCCACTATAAGGAGCCTGGGGTGAGGGAAAGCTTCCTGGAAGACATGACCTCTGAGCTGGCATAAAGCCCAGGAAGACAACCCAAAGAAAGTTCAAGAGAAGCCACACAGGGAGGCACAGTGATGGTGCACAGCTGGCGGTCAGCATGGGCAAGACGCATGCTCGGCACTTGCAAGGGGGGTGGGGGGGGAGAGCTAACAGGACTGGGGTGCAGTCAGGAGTCATTGCCATAGCTCCCAGCACCGGCAGTGGAGGAGCAACATTAGGAGTGGAAAGGAGATGGGAGACAGGCACGACGGTACCCAGTGTCTTCCTGAGATGAGGCGTCACCAGCACACTCAGGGAGCAAACTCCACAGGCTGCCATCAAGTGTATGCTGACACATTCTGTGACTTTACTATCGGCACCGAAAATAGAAAAGACTCAGCACAAAATGACTGCACATCTCTTTGTTCTGGATGCAACCCAATGAGAATTGAACAAAAAGACTTGAGAATGAATCAGAAAAATGAGGTACTTATTAAAATGAGGGCATCAATTTTATTTGCAGCAAAAGTTGGGGAATTCTAACAGGCTTAGCTTCCTTTTTCCTAAAGTCTGGCCCACAAGGAATAACATTCTGTATCCCAAAAACTATTTTGCAAATAATACTTTGATTAACAAACTTGTAGATTTCTGTGTGCACAAAGCAAAATTCCATTGGGTAAAAAGCACTTGATATTTTTGGGGAAAAGAGCAAAGAATAATAACTTTTCTTTCCTCTGAGTCTAACAGCTAATTTCCATGCTGGATGATTTTTTAATAACATTGGCTACGCTGTGGGATTTTAGGAAGTCCTCATTTAGTTTTGAACCCTCTTAAGTTATAATTTTCCTCTGAGCTCAGATGGATCTTTTATCTGGTGTATCCTTAATACCCCTGCTAATCTTAGTATAGAAAAGCTTCATAATTTGAAAAGGAGAAGTTTAACAAGACATGAAGCTGATTGTTTGCACAATCAGAACATCTAATTGAGCTACAGTATTCTAAACCATGCTTGCGTGCAGGGAGATAATTTTTCCTTCATTTCCTACTTTATCAGAAAATTAACCTTCATTTAAAACATTGTGGTCTGAAACACTTTTATAGCCACATTCTCTCTGCTGTTCACAAGAATCTGAATTTTAAATTTGCCATCCCGGTCTCTAAAAATGAAACAAACTGCGGATGCTTCCAGGACCAGGTGTTTATGCTCAAGCAGACATCAGAGTGGGACCCATGTCCAAAGCACGACAATCGCCAGCCCAGGGGCCTATGTACCCATGGCTCTTCTTACTTTCCCAACCGAGGCTCTGACTTCACAAAGCAATGTCTTTGTCCAAGAACCTAAGAGCCCCGCAGATATTCCACTTAATTGTCTGAACACTGGAGGCATTTATTAAGCATCCGTCTTCATGGAGAACTTAACTTGGCCCTACCCAAGCCAGAACTCGGATCTCCTGGTGGTGACGCAGAGCTGGCGGCAGCACAGGGGACGTTAGTAACTCATCTGACACACAGTGCACTAAGCTGCCACCACTCATGACACAGGTGTAACCAGAGCGGGCCCGAGTTCATCTGGGGTCACCTTATCTCGTAATGTCCTGAAAAAATGCCCAAACCTCCAGCTTACAGGTTGCTGTAAGTTTTCCAAAAATTCAGCCCCCCTCCAAAATTCCTGAAGACTCTGCGAGAGGTGAGGATATCCAGAACGACGAGCACTCTCACACCTGAACATCTACTATGGGCTGAACTGTGTCCCCCCAAAAAGAGATGTTCATATCCTAACCCCTGGCATCTGTGACTGTGTCCTTACTGGAAAATAGGATATGTGCAGATGATTCAAGTTAAAATGAGGGCATTAGGACAGGCCCTAATCCAATACGACAGGTGTCCTTAGAAGAGGAGGAAATTTGGACACAGACGCACAGAGAACGCCACATGAGGACACAGAGGAAGACTGGAGAGACAGCCGCAAGCCACGGAGCAGCAGGGACTGACAGGCAACACCAGAAGTGAACAAGAGCCAAGGCAGGACCCCCTACGGGCTTCGAAGGCAGCACCGCTCTGACAGCACCTTGATTTCAGACTTCTAGCCTCCTGAACCATGAGAGAACACATTTCCGTTGCTGTAAGCCAGGCAGCTGCGGGTGCCTTGTCACGGCCCCAGGCAACGCCACGCCACCTCAGCCAGGACGTCCCTCTCCCACGCTCTACTCTAAAGGTGAATGGGGATCTGGGTCTTTAATCCTCCAGAACACTCCTAACCTAGGGTTCTATGAGCAACAGGCTCTCACTGAAGGTCTGGGCACAATAGAGGGAAATTACTGCACAGAACCAGCAATAACATTCCACAAGACTGCTCGTCACCAGAGCGGGGGTCTCAGACTGCCCCCTCGCTGCAGGGCCATCTCCTTCCCCAGTGCTTGTGCCCCTACCTGCCACCATTCCCAACTACAACTCCCATTCCTAGGATTTGCCCTTAAGCCCCAACTCATTTCATAGCAGAATCACCCCCAGACCCCAAGGAGGCACCTGTGTTCCTTCTACAGAAAATAGTTACTGGCCCTGGGCTTCAACTTCCTAACAGGACTCTCCCCACCACCATGATCCCATCAAATAACCAAAAGGTTCCTTCACACATTTTCCTAAGTTGACAGCCAAGGTGTCCTTCCCACAGGGACCCTGCAAAATGGTTTACAAATTGGATTAGAAGAACCCGCTGTGTCAGATCCACCTGTCGTGCTTGGTAAGAATGCAGATTCCTGGTCTTCATTCCGGCCAGTGAACGGCAATTGCTGTGGGGATGTTTAGGAACCTGCACTGTAAAAGGATCCTGGTGACCGGGGGCCAGAGTTTAAAGCCACCAGCACAAGCCGCAGCCGAGCTTCACACCAGTACTTTCTTTCCTTCTACATAGAATGGCACGAATACACAAACAGTGTGGGGAAACCTGGGGTGTCCCCACGCACAAGGTCAAACTCCACTCCCTTGCCAAGTACCACGACACTCACACACCCCGGCCTCCAGCCTTCCTTCCCCGATGAGACAGCCTTGCACGCGACCACCCAGCTCCTCCGCCACAGGCTTCATTCCGCCGGCGACTCCCCTCTGCTGTTGACAATGACCCTGAGGGCACCTCTCAGTGGTGACTCTGGGTGCTCCTGGTTCACTCCCTCCTCTGCTCATGTCTACCCCCAGCAGGCCCTGACAGATCACCTTTGACAATGGCCAGCCCACACATGTAGATCCTGGAAGCCCCCCAAGTCCAGAGGTACAGCCGCTCTGGCCTGCCTCTACCCCAGACAGCAAGATCACTAGATGAACTTAATGAGATGATTCCAACAAGTGATTTGATCTTAGCAGGACTTGCCTCTCCAAGCCACTCCCCATCCTCTGCCGATGCACCCTGCCCCAGCATGTGTGCTCAAGTGTGCAGACGGTGGCCTGCGGCTGTCACTCGCCTGTCTCTCTCCTCTCTCCTTGCCTCCCACTCACCCACCCCAGGTAAGGAGTCCTCCGCCCATTCAACCACATCCAGTGCATTCCTACTTCACTCTGGGTGACCGACATCAACAACTCATGGCTCTGTCACTGACAAAGCCAGAGACCTCCAGAGAAGAGAGCAGTGGACAAATAATGGGGTAACTCTGAATCACGTCCTGCTGGGAACCTACAGGGAACCTTCCAACTCTGCATGACCCAGCCAAGAAGGACATCACAAAGCTGATAGGCACCTAGTCTTGACACCATGCTGGATGAGGAAAGAGAAAGGCCGAGTCCTTTAAGGTCTTCTTCTCACAAGCTACAGAAACTGCCAAGCCGCCTGGAACGAGTCAGGAGCGTGGTGGCGCCGACGTGACAACGCTGGCCGGATCTGCCGCGGGACGCTCATCACTCCTCACGGGTGATAAGGACTCGGCATCAGAAACAAATATTGTACGGAAGACCTTAGCAACATGCATAATAAGCCCTGAGAAACTATACACAGTTACTAGGGAGAAGAGGGGACTTGACGAAGATCAGGCCCAGAGCAGAAGGAAAACTGAACAAGGAAGACTGAAGGTGACGCCATGGCCAGGCTGAAGCCAGGGCAGAGGTCCGCAGGGTGGCCTCAGACGGCTCTGCTCCAGACACCGTCAAGGTCGACTCGGGCACCGCCTGCAACAGGACAGAGATTGTGACCGGCTAACCTGGGGCGGGGGCCATAAACATGACGGGAGGCTGACGTTCAGCTGCCCTTCTTTGCAAGGACGTGCCAGACAGGGGTCCCGGCAGACCAGCTCTGGAGGCAACCCAGGAGGCTCAGTATTGCTGGAGCCGGAGGCCTGTCTAGAAGGGAAGAACAGAGAGAGCTGTGGATGTCATCCGACAGGCAGTGAGAAGCTCCTGCAGGCCGGTGAGACTGCGGCAACACGGGGCCTGCTCCCGGGACGCGGATCTGGGCTGGCAGCTCACGAGGCACCCTCGGGCATGGAAGCCCCCAACAAGCCTACCTTACCCTCCCTCGGGCCCTGCCTCTGCAGGAGGACCCAGGCCATCAGACACTCTGGTCTCCTCCAGATACCTGCAGAGTGGCCTTCTGTGGCCCAGGGCGGGATCACCGCCGTGTATGACCCAGGCCATGTCTAAATGGCACTCTTTCCCGGCATGCACACAGCTAAACCGCATGGAGATTCTGCAATACAAGATGCAATTTTCAATCTACTTGGCCCCCAAATTCAGCAGAATTTGGATCTTTTTAAGTGTTTTAAAAACAATCTGTGCTAATGGCACAATGTTCTTGCTAATGCCCTTTAAGGGCCAAATTTTCAAAAATGGCAAATAAATTTGTTTGTCGTTTCCATGTGTAGTTTTATGGGTGGGTATAAATACTGAAGCTAAAATAACAAGCTGATTTTTTCCTCACAAACATTTATACTTGGGATCAGATGAGGTGCACGCTGGAAAGGTTATCACCCACATCTAAGGAGAAAGGGCAGGACCATTCTCAGCCAGGGGCACATGAGCCAGACAGAGTCAGAAAGGGGATGTGAACACAGACAGAACAGAATGTTCTCCTTATGTCAGTCCTTAAGAGAAACGGGGCTGTGCTGTCTACACAGCGGGCCACTGGAACACCAGATGTGGCTTGTTGCCTCACTCCAGTTTCCACTTCTCTCCTCTCCCGCCCCACCTCTGCTGTCATCCCAGACCAGCCCCTGCCGCCACCACAAGACCCAGCGTCTCCCAGGCTCTCTGATGCCACAGGTCCCAACGCCAGCCACCTAAACTTGCTCCAGGAAGGCCTCGCTTGGGATCAGACTTCCCACCTTAGTGGACTCCCCCCACGTCGCAGCCCCCTTCAGCCCTGGACTGAACCTTAACCTTGAGGAGCTCAGCAGTCAAGAGGCGGCCTTCCCCGCCAGCCCGAGCCTATGGGACTCCCACATGCCAACCCGCCAAGCAATTCAGGTGCACCAGCAACTTCTGGGCCACCGTATCCTGACGATTCCAGACTAGAAGCGTTCACATGAAAGACTCTAGAGCAAATGGCAAAATTCAAGACTGGGGTGTGGCTCTGTGCGCCTCGGCTCCCGGACACCTGCAGGAGAGGAGACGGTATCCAGGGCCCACACCGTGGAACGCACCAGGACGGCGGGACCAGAGCTCAGAGCTGGCTGGCTCCTTTTCCAACTGACAGGCCATGCCCACGCCATGCCAGCTCCAGGTGTGGGGTCTCACCCGCCCCGCCTACCGCCACTTAAAAATGAGAAGAGTGAGACCTGCTGCGGGCGGCGCTCCACGGGGCTGGGGGCGAGGGGGGCTCCCGGCACACAAAGGAAGAACAGTTACCCCCAGACTGGCCTGTGCTTCCTCCTCCCGGGGAGCAAAGGAGCAGCCAGGGGCTGGAGGGGAAAGCGAGCTCCCCCTGCCGCTGTCACAGCCCGAGAGCCAGCAGAGGTCAGGAGGGAGGAGGCACGAAGGGCCTTTACCCGGAGAGGAGATGGCCACCCGCTCCCACGCCACGCCGCCCTCAGGAATGCCCCCTGAGGACACCATGGGGCTGCTGGAAGACAGAGGCTCAGGTCTTTCCTGCCCCAGGAGCCCTCCCTCCCTCCAGCCTCACCCCGTCCTCAAACACTCCGCAGTTGGCAACGCGCACGCTGAACGCTCGGCCTCGACAGCCCACCCTGTGACCGTGACCTGCCCGCGCGCTCCTCCACCTCGGTCCGCACTCACCCGTTCCTGCGCCCTGCCCGCCTGCTTTCCTCCACGGAACGCGGCGCACACAGTAAATGCTTGCTACAGAAACACGTGCTTTGTTTGTGAATCCCTTCTACGATCCCGGCATAAAATGTAAGCATGAAGGGAGAGGCTGATACTTCATTCTCGCATCCCAACATGGATTCAGCGTCTGTTGGGCTACTGAAGGTTTCCTAGAACTGCCAAAATAATTTTTAAAAAAAAAAAACCTCTTTCACAAAGCTAATACCTGATTTGCAGATAAACTACATTTTATTGACACCCATACAAGCCCTAGCTTATTTGCATGCCAAAGATTAGATTTTATTGGATGCCTACATTCAAATCAATCCACAAAGAATTACTCAACAGAGGAATAAATTAGTAGATATGTTTGGTTTGGAAGTCGCTGGCTTCACGAGCTAGTTTCGGTTACCAGGAATTTTCCAGGACGTTTTCGCTAGCTTTAAAAACCACATCTCATCCCACCATTATTTTTTTTTTTTTCCTCCAGAGTTTCTACATTTAGCTTCAGGATTTATCAATGACATTTTCCCTAAGCAAAAAAAAAAAAAAGAGTCATCGGCCAACATTTTAGAAAAGTTGAAGCTTCTTCCTTTTCCAAAGCCGCTGCTGATTCCCGCAGAGCTCGCAGACTCCCTACCAGCTCTCCTTGAGCGGTTTTGAGGGAAAGGACGAACCTGGAATTGCCCAGTCCTGGTATGGGCATCTCCATGCTCAGTGTGGACTGCTGCCAAAGGCCATTAATCACCTACGATCTAATTGTGTAATGAGCGTGCCCTTGAGGGTGTCCATGTGCAGACTCTGGACTGGATTTTGGCAATGAGCTGCCCTCATGAAGTCAGGTCCTCGTCTCCTGTGGGCCGTGTCACAGAGGAGCGAGCAGCGCCGCTCTTCCAGAGGGCCAGAGCAATGTGCTGGAGGGCACGTCACTGCCAGCCACCAAGCCTGGCCAGAAGTAGTGCTGGGGCCCTGGCCCAACAGGGCGGAGAGGTGATGTCAAATGTTCCCGTCGTAAGCTGCCTTCGGATTAGTTGGACCTCTGGGGTCACAGTAGAGCAGCTTCCCCATGGAGCAGTGGCTCTGAACCCTGCTGCCCACTTGTCTCCTTCAGGAAATACTTCACTGGGTTTTGCCAGAAACATAAAGAAGGGTCTTACCCCACTAACCAGTGCTTCCATAAAAGCAGCACACACTGAGTCTACCCTGAAGCTGGTCCCCAGCCTTCTGCACTGTGAAGTTATTATGACCAGAGGAAATAGTTATTTTAGAAACAAACACCCTGAAAACTACTCTGTAATAGGGGTCTGCATATTGGAATTGTCAAGAAAATAATTATTACACCTTTGTTTCTAGGACACTGAATTTTGCAATTGAACTTCCTTTGCCACTCAAATAGGCAACCCAGCCTCCAAAGATAATTTTATCCAAAGATAAAGTTTTTCACCCCCACAAGAAATAAATTTCAATACCCAGAAAATCTATGCACTTACATGACCAAGATAATACACTTAAGATTCTAAGCCCCCATGAGCCTGTTCCCTTGGCCCACTCTTTGGTCCCCCTGCCCCCTCAATCCCCGCATAGCCAAGACCCGCAAAGGCCGACAGCCCACCCTGGTGGTCCTCACCCGAGGAGACGGAGAGTCCCACGGGGAAGACAGATAAACCAGGGAAATCAGCAGGTACAGAAGCGCAGAAGATTAGATGCTTTTACACACCCAGATATCGATGTCGAGCCATTGTCAGGACTTTCTCCTCATGCCACCCCGGGCTGTCCCTAAAGAATCTAACCCTGAAGACCTCGGTCCCCTAGTTCCCATCTCAGGATTCTTTAAAAGCAAAACAAAACACACATACAAAAACCACTGAGGAGGGTTCTTCCTTAAAACGCCATGAATCACATACACTCTGAATGATGAATAGTTAAACAGCTCAGCACACGCTGTGGGTTGTTTTCTCTCATAGCATCTTCAATCAAAAAAAAAAAAAATCCTACAAGCTAAATAAAGCCACGAGGGCCGTCTTCTGTCCGCAGATGTGGGACACTCCCCACCCAAAGGCAAGGGGCCTAGTAATTACACGCAGAGTCCTCCTGGGAAAACCCAAGTGCTCAATTCTTCTTAATGAAGTGTAGCAAAATGTGAACCTACGACCGGGGCTGGAGAGACCCGCCTCCGGACCAGGGTCTCCACGCCTTTCTCACCTCCGGGGAGACCAAGCCGGCTTTCCTCAGTGACTCCGTCCCTCTTACCAGTGACTGAGGGGTGCGGTGCCTTTGCCTCCGGCATCAGGGCTGGAAAGAAAACAGATCACAATTTGGCTTCCACCATTTTTACGAAACACTCGGACAGGCCGCCTCATAGGGCAGAAGTTGCTGCGGAAAACAGCAGAGACAGTGGGCAGCACACGAGCTTGAAGAGTAACTCTGGTTTCCAGGCCAGCTCGGGCAATCTACACCTCCATGTGGCTTTCCCTCGGGGATGTCACCTCTTCCAAATCTTATGAAAACGACTGCAACACATGGGAACGACACATGATGCCATGTGCTCTAGAACAAGGTAAGCACGCACCGAAAGCAGACACATGGCTGCTGGTGAAATCCTTGAGGCTTGGCTACGTTCTGTCCGCTCTATCTTTGCCATGATCACTTAAAAAACCTTGGCTGTTGAAACCACCTGGCACAGTACCGCGTGGGCACTTTTGCTGTGGGAAGAACATGGGTTTCTAGCATCTCACAGAACAATGTCACCTTCATGCCCATCTGGCCAGGCGCGGGGCCGTGTCTCAGGGGTGTTGCAGCCAGAGCCACCAGACGCTTCGACTTCCTGCTGTCCTTCCTTAGCCTCCCTGACCGACCGCCTTGGGCGTCTCCCCGCACTGGCCCTCAGGAAGAGTCTGTGAGTTCGGGCCCTGCTGGCCGCTGTTGGTGCGGGTGGGGGTAGGGAGCGGAGGGAGAGCCAGCCTGTCGTCTGTGTGTTCAGCTTTCCTGAGGCCTCACCGACAAAATCGTGAGCTATTCCAAGGGCACACTGTGTGACGGGACGCGGGCGCACCCTGGGACAGGAACCCCACAGTCTAGCGGACCCTTCGGTGACCTCACACATGGATCCTGTTACTCGCTCAGCAAATTTCAATGACATCAGGGTCATCCACTAGAGTCGGACCCTCGGACCCTCCGGGTCTCCTACTTGGAAGTCTGTTCCCTTTTACCCACATCCCCCATCCCCCTGGCAACCACTTTCCTACGGTTTCTGGCCGCTTCGTTTCCATTTTCTCCGATTTCACAGTAGTACCAGACGACATCGCCCTTTGAGGGCCTGACTTACTCGCTTCTGCAGAATGTCCTCGGCTCCACGCACGTTGTCGCCATCGCCAGGGTCCCCTCCGTCCCCGCGCAGAGCACAGCCGCACCAGCGGGCCAGGGTCCCTTCCCTGTCGATGGGCGCGGCGGCGGCTTCCAGAAGACGAAGGCAGCCACCCCGCTCCCTGCCCCGCCGCCGCCGCCCCGTCCGGGTCCCCCTCCTCGGAGGCGCCCTCGGGATGGGGCTGCTGGGCCACCGGCGCGTCTACTGGGAATTTGCGGAGGAACCTCCACGCTGTACTCCGTGGCGGGGGCACCACTCCCACCGACAGGGCACGAGGCGGCCCCGCTGGTCCCCCCCGAGCCGCCGGCCTCTCCGGGGGGGGCCTGGGTCCGGGGTCCCGCCGTTCCCGTTTCCCGCCCAGGCGGGAGCAGTCCGGGTCTGTGCAAAGCCGGGTCCGCCGCGGAGGTGTCCCGGTCGTCGCCGTCTCGGGGTGAAAAAGAGAGGCTGGGGGCTGCACCGCCGACCGCGGCCCTGCACCCCGGCCCCCGCAGCCCGGGCCCAGGCGGCACCCCTGCCCCACAGCTCTGCACCGTCCCTCCAGCAAAGTCACCCTCGCCTGAGTCCCCGGGTCACGCAGTTCCCAACTATGAGCGCCGAACCCCTGGCGGGGCTTGAAAGGAGAACCGAGGGCCCGGCCTTTCACTCTCACTGGCCCTGGCCTTCATCCCGGTGGAGGCTGGTCGGCCTCAGCCGCTTGGCGGACCCTGCGGCGTCCGGTTGGCCGTGGCCGAAGCCAGTGCAGCGGCCCCGGCGGAAGCTTGCGTCTCGCGGGTCTTGGCGGAGGCCGGTCTCCGCGGGGTTGCTGGAGAGCTGCACCAGGGCTGGAAGAGCTTGCTGTGAGATCTAACGTGACATTTGCTTTTATAACCGTGTATCTGGGGCCGCTGGGTCCTCGTGAAGGGTTTGGTGGGAATAGGGCCTCAGCCCCAGCCCGGACTTGGTGAACCCGAAGTACCTTTAATCAGGTGCGGGGCGGTAGAGATGTGTTCATGTGTGCGAAATCCCAGCACCTGGCCCCACTTTGGTTTCCTCAGGCTTTGCAAGAAAGCACCACAGGCTGAGTAGCTTACACGACGGGAACGTGTTATCCCACAGTCTGGAGGCCAAAGGTCCTAGGCCAAGCTGGCTCCTTCTGAGGGCGGGGAGGGGGCTTCTGCCAGGCCCTGCCAGGCCCCTCTCCCCGTGTCTCTGCACACGGTCTTCCCCCTGTGTATCTCTGTGTCCCAACTTCCTGCTGGCCACCAATCTGATTGGATCGCCTCATTTAATAAGTTCATTACTTAATGTAAGGACCCCATCTCCAAATACAAGTATATTTTGAGGGACTGGAGTTAGGACTTGAATAGGCGAATTTGGGGGATACACAATTCACCCATCAGCATCCGTCAGCATCTGTCAGAAGGCCTGAGCGCAGCCTGACCTTCGCCCCGCCCACTTCCACCTGCTCCCCCGCTCCACCTGGGCCTTCTGGTTTCTCGCTGCCACCTCTGTGGCCGCACTGTTCCTTCTGCCTGCCTGCTCTTCCCCAGTCCGTCCACCTGATGAACTCACCTGCTCATAAGAAAGGTCATTTCTGTCTGATTCCTGTCTGACAGCTGTCTGACCTCTGGTAGAATTAACCCATCCGGCGCTCTCTTATCTCATGGCCTCTGTGATCTTTCTGCACTTACTGACTTGGCATGGCTCTGTCTCCAACGAGGCCATCAGCAGGTTCAGGGCAGGCCTGGGTCCTATCAAACTTTTCTTTCTTTCTGCCTGGCTCACAGTAAATTCTCATTCACAGACAATATTGGTTGTAAAATGAATGAAATGCCTTAGGAATCAACCAAAACCCCAAATCACCATTTTGAAAGTCCCTAACTGTTAGACCAGTTGCTGATGAGCAAACAAAGAGAGAGCTGTCAATGGTGGAGATTTTTTTTTTTTAAAGGGGGGTAATCCAAAGGCCCTCTCTGCTCTTCAGCAACTCCACTTTGGGGAATCACCTGCCCAGAAGAATCTGGGACAGGCCTGGTTGGAAGACACAGCTGCTGCCAGCCTTCCCCCAACCTCGCGCCCGCGCACATGCCTCACCCGGCTCAGTCTGCCTGCCGGCTTCCCTTCCCCAAACCTGACAACGATGCTGAAGTTGCCACTCCCATCTCCATTTATTTTTTAACAAGTGGCTACCAAAGCACACTCATGAAATCTTGATGTCACAGGGACTGGGAAAACAAGAACTGTGTCCTGAGAAAGACAAGCTATCCACCCACACAGTCCCTCGTGGAGCACACATTTCCCAGGCCATGGTCACCGCCTTCCAAGGGCAGGCACGTGTTAGAGGGCGTTTTCCCTTTGAGGTACTGAACACAAGGACAGTGGCTTCTTTGGGCTTTATTGCCAGTCATCCTGAATTTTTTTTTTCAATAACAGAAATGTAAATTGTTTCAATTCAATCCCAAATAAGTCCTTTTTACATTTGGTTTCCTACCTCCCTTTCACACAGAAGAACACATGGCACATTTAACCAAAAAAAAAGGTGTTTATTTATTTCTAATAACAGATGCATTTTTTTTAAGTTAGAGTAACAGGAGAAAATGTTAAAAAGAAAAAAGATGATGTTAGTGTTGAATGAATTAATATCAGATATGTCGCTGGGCGTCAGGGCATATAAACATGGAGCTGGGGCCAAGGAAATTATAGTCTGGCCATAATAATATAAGCCGAGGGTAACTACTCTCCTGTAGGTTTGTTCTGGGATGTGCAGTCCTCTTACTTGCTCTCTTTCTTCCAGAAAGATAGAACATACCCCCTTGCGAATACAAACATTTACTTTTTCCCAAGAGTTGGTTATTCATTTCTCACAGTGTTTCCCCCCAAAAAGACCGAGTAGGTGAGTTCACACATACTCCAGTCTTAAAAACACAAGGACATGGAGGGGCACCTGGGTGGCTCAGTGGGTTAAGCCTTTGCCTTCAGCTCGGGTCATGATCTCAGGGTCCTGGGATCGAGTCCCACATCGGGCTCTCTGCTCAGCAGGGAACCTGCTTCCTCCTCCTCTCTCTCTCTGCCTGCCTCTCTGCCTACGTGTGATCTCTCTCTGTCAAATAAATAAATAAAATCTTAAAAAAAAAAAAAAAACACAAGGACGTGGAAATTACTTTCTCTTGACCTTTTTTTTTTTTTTTTAGGGCCGTTTTCTCTCCGTAAATCCATCTTTCTATGCCTTCCCTTCCCTTCCTCCTCCTTTGCCCCGATGGTATTACATGATGTACTCTGCTTCCTAGATCTGAAAACATGTGACGAGCTTGAGCTCAGAGGAGCTGCTGGCAGTTATAAATGCTCGCAAAAGTCCGTTTGCTAATGCCTTCAAATAGAGGATGCATTTGGAGGAGGAAAACCAAACAAGCAGTAGAACATGAACTCATTTGAAGTTTTAAAAAAATTATATTTACTCTATTAAAAACTTAGAGAATTTTTCCCCAATTCATCTCTGTTGTAAAGAGATATTTTAAGGGTCATTGTAAGGAAGAATATTGCTTTTTTTTTTCCTGCATTCAAGGATGCCACAAATATATCTTCTTCTCGGAGAGGGAAAAAAGCAATAATACTGCCTCTTTTCTTTGGGGAGAAGGCAGCTTCTTATTTTTATGTTAAAGACTTGTCAAAACACTTATATTTTTCATAGCATTAAAAGTTATTTTTTTATTCCACTTAATTGTTCATTGAGATTTCAAAACCAAATCTGCCTCCTTGTCAAATATCTTTGTAATATGTACATTTCACACTGGCTTATTATAATGGGTTTTCTCGTGGGATCTAGCATCCTGGCATCTGCTTTGTTATGATATTATAACAATAATTAACATTTAGCACTTACTGTACAGCCAGCCTTTGATCCATATTTTTAACAAAATGCAATAACAATGCTCTTTCACACAGCATCTTTCATCCCTGGGCCTCAAAGTAGTTGGCAGCATCATATTATAACCCAAGATAGTTGTATTCACTCCTGAAATCCTCCCAACGCCCCCGTGGGGTCTGTGCACAGCAGGCGTCGTCCTTAGGGGGTGGGAAGAGAAGAAAGGTCAAGTGAACCGCCAGGCGGCAAGAGAAGGGCGGCTGAGCCAGAATAGAATCCAGTCCATTTGCTTTCTTGGTCAGAGATTCCAGTGCTTCAATGTACCTATTTTTAAATAAAGGACATGGGGAGAGAGAAGTGAGAAGTACCAAGCTTATTGTAACAGGGATTCAGATAGATCCTGAACGTTGGGCTAGGTCTTATGAAATGAATCCTCAGAAACAAAACTTACGAGATTGCAAAATATCTATGCAAGAAATATTAACAAGAGCCTACGTTGTGCCCCATGTCGGGTCTCTCCTAAGTTTCTTGCCTTTAGAGGAAGCATATGAATGACTCCAAGAGCTGTCATGTGCAGTCTGTCTAATCAGGGCAACAAAAGGCACCAAGGAACATTGCTCATATACCACACTGTTGCTTAAATGGCCAATGTGTATCGACTTCACCCAAAACTCTACCCTTGGACCGGTTACCTTGCCTCTTCCATTTTTCTCCTGTGCATTTCAACTCTTAACTCCTAGGCATCTTTTTACTAGAAGCAGCGTATCACTGTGTTGAATTTAGGGGGAGAGTTAGCCACGACAATAAACTAAGAGAAGCCGTGGTCGCTCTCAAGTTCAGAAGGATCAACATGGCTGTCATAGGAAAAGTAATCATCTGTATAGTTAATTAACGCTTAAGAAATATGGGCAAGTTCTCTTCATCCTACCTTAGCTTCAGTCCAATTTACAAAATCTCAGATAAACGTAAAGGTACAGAGTATGGTTAGATTTGGCATGAAATGAGGGGAGGCCATGCACTTGCCACAAAGACCCCCTGCGTTACCCCTGGGGCGAATTGCAGTAAGAGCCACAGAAAGAGTGGGAAAGTCAAGTGGCTCCAATGTGGATGACGTAACATTGACATAGCACACGATACGCTAACTCATCGAATGCTCCAACGACCCTACGTGGCAGAGGCTCTCCTTGTCCTCACTTACGGATGAAGAAGACAAGGTTGACAGAGTCTGAGGATGTGACCCCAAACTACAGAGCCAGTAAGGAAGGAGGGAAGCAGCCTGACTCAAGACGCACTTGGAGTCATGAATTCCTGCAGCTTGCTGTTGGAAATACCTAGAGCCTCCAAGAAGTAGTTTAGGTCTGATTGTTAATAGTGCTGAGGAGTGGGGCACCTGGGTGGCTCAGTGGTTAAAGCCTCTGCCTTCGCCTCGGGTCATGATCTCAGGGTCCTGGGATCGAGCCCCACATCGGGCTCTCTGCTCAGCGGGGAGCCTGCTTCCCCCTCTCTCTCTGCCTGCCTCTCTGCCTACTTGTGATCTCTCCCTGTCTATCAAATAAATAAAATAAAAATCTTTAAAAAAAAAATAGTGCTGAGGAGTAGTGGTAGCAGAATGGCAGATTGTATGTATTTAGTGCTATGTGCCAGGCACTGTTCTAAACTCTCACATCTACCAGCTTTACAGCAACCCTGTGAGGCCTAATTATTACATTACCCCCCATGGAACGGTAAAAGAAACTAAGTCCCAGGCTAATGAAGCCAGCGAGTGATTTCTGTCATTGACTTTGTCCTCTCCCTTTTTCTCAATAAGAGAGGGAAAGAAAAAACATTATCGGTTTGTCTGATCTGATTCTGGAACAGTGGCAGCACCTAGAAATGAAAAATTAAAAAGGCCTGTGTCCACTCTTGCAACTCATGTTTACCCCTTCCCAGGCAAGAAACACCACAACACGCACGGTTTGCTGACCCTGCCTGGGGCCCCTGTTTCCACCCCCACTAAAATGAGAACCAACACTTTTAGAAATAAGTGATTCAATGCAGCACATTCCAGGCCAGTCCATAAAGCAAACATCCAATTCAATTTTAAAATGAATTTAGTCCAGACCTACTTTTTTACCAATACCATATGCATCTTGCTGGACCTTCATTTTAGTAGATTATCATTCCACAAGTAAATAAAAATAATGGTGCCCATCAGAGCAGATCTCTGAACAGGATACCTCTTTATAGCAGACATATAGCAGAAAAATGTGTTTGGCTGTGCTCCAACACCCTGGAGTTGCTGTGGGAACTAGAGGCAGGCATCAGTATAAACTCCTCAGCGAGCTCTCATCCCCACACCGTCCAGCAAGCTCTCTGAACTGAACATCAGAGACCATAGCAATGAGAAACCCAAGGAAGATTTCACATCTTGTAACTCGGGGCAGTAAACTATGAGAAGTTATAAATATTTTCACTTACAGAGAACTATCAAGTGGAGCCTTGCACATTGGCACCAACTCGCATTGCTGACTTGAATCTTGTTTCATCTTAAAAAGAAGTCTTGCCATTGGAATAAATTTGAAAACGATTCAGATGAGACTGATGTAAGTCATTATAACTTATTCCCAGGGGAAGGCATTCTCATGGTCCATGGCAGCATGTAATGTCCTGGAATAACTTCTATGGAAAGGGCCTTCATACCATTATCTTTCTAGAGAAAGGACTCATACAATACACAGTGTTTGATATAAAAGTTTTGCTATAAAAGCAATGAAGGAAATCGTGGATTGTCTGAGCGAGAAACAAATGCTCTTTGCAAGGATTCTGAAGCCAAGGCAATGTTGAGAGGTCTCTGGGACCACAATGATGATTCAATTTAATCAGAAGAAAATAAAGCATGCCGTCAAGTCACATGTAGAAATGTAGGTGGTGTCCTAGAACAAGGAGTCCTGATTAAATGAAGCGTCTGAACGTCATGTGTTCACAGCTAAGAAAACCACATGGCGGCTTCAGAAAGGTGTTAAGAGTCTGTCCCCAAAACACAAATCAGTTGCGGTCTCTACGTATGGAGCCAACTTCTCTGGAACCTTCCAGAACTGCCCCTTACTGGGTAGTAGGAGGGAAATGATCATATTGTTTCTCAGGCTGCTGAAAAATTCTCGGGAAAAATGTTCCATCTGTAGCATGTGTTGTTTATGGTTCGACTCTGGATCCTTCCATGTTCATGCTTCTCCAAACTTCCTCTGGGCGTCAGGTAAAAACAGAGGTGGCAAATGCTAGCAAGAAGGGGGGAAAAAAAATGGCTGTTGCTCAGCAATTCAGACAGAGTATAATGCACTTGGAGATCAAGAAGTCCCTCTCCTATCCCTGTTCATAATTCTAGAGGAAAAAAATTCAGATTTTGACCTTAAGTTTCCAACCATCATCTGTTCAGGTAATAGGTTCGTTAATCAAAATCATTAAAGCTAAATATTAGAAGAGTAAAACCGGTTCCATGGCACAGGAAGCTGGGCTTCGATGAAAAACTGGAATTCAGTGTCTTGTAGAGCTTCCTGATCTCCGTCTACAGATCGCTCACGTGCACCGTGTAGAGGCCCAGGGGCATTGCTGAGACCTCTGTCCCCTGCAGGGATTCCTTCCTCCAGCCACACTGGGGTTTGAAGATCGTATCCATTCTTGAGAAGCAATAATCTCAAAATTAAGACATAGCTTAGTATGTTGACTAAAAACAAAGCTGAGTCATTTACCTGACCCTGAACTGAGATTTGAAGAAGAGTGAAAAATCAGGTGCCGGGCAGTTGGAGAAGAGGGTGGGCTGGGTAGAATGAGAAACACGGAGCCTCTGCGTGGGATCTATTAATATGAAAATTAATGCAGTGGGATTGGCTATTTCTCTTCACACAGTGGAGTAAGAACCAGGAGAGATTATTTTGCAGAATGATAACCTTCCCTAACTAGTAACCCTAGGGAGATCTGGAAAAGTATGAATTTTTATTTGAACAATAATGAACTGGTAAGTGATACAGCTTTTGGCTGGATAATGACTATATTAATTTGCCGGTTCTGGTGTTAAACCCAAACAGAGGCCCCGAAGAGATAGGACTGTTATCTGAGCAACAATTAACAGGCTGAATATGCTATTTAGAAATCGCCCCCAAGTTCTGCCCTACCATCGTGAACATAACTTTTATTCCTTGGGCATCTTTATAAATTTTCATAAAAATGTAATAAATGAGGCATAATCTAAAGGAGAATAGGGTTGTCAGTTACAAACAAATGCCAGTTTCAATTTTGGTGTTAGACCTCAAAGTCAAAAAGCACATTGAGAGGGAGAAACTCTGCCTCTATTCCAATGTACATTAATTTCCCCGATTCAGGGAAATGGCTTTGCTGTGATAGAGAGATTGAATTTTTACCTCTGCTTGGCATTGTGTCAGCAGGGTAGACCCTTATCTGCTAATTTGCCAGTGAGATGATTTTTTTCAATGGCACTTTTTCCTACGCACAGTGAGGAAAAAACCCTTTCAAGTTTGATTTGATTGTTGGAAGGCAGTAAAGGACAAAACTGGACTTCATGCGTACCAAGGATTTATCACTCCACTTGCCAGGCTTAAAGCAGTCCGTGTAGCTAGTGCTCTTGGGATTATTTGAATTTTATATAACTTGTGGGAAAAAAAAGACTACCTGGCCAGTACAAGGGGCTGCCTTATCAGCAGCTGAATTGCAGCTTTCACAGCATAATTGTTCTCTACCGGATTGGAGGAAATTCCAGGACGTTCTCGAGTGCAATTGTACTATGTTTAGGGCTCTCCCTTCAAAACGGATTTTAGGGCACTGGGTGCAGAGGAGCACCATTCAGGGAGTGTTTGCAGGTTGTGCATCCTCTGGACTGACAGCTCTGGGCTGCTCACTCCACAGGTTCCAGGTCCAGGTCCCACACCTGCCTGTATGCGGAGGAGAGGCCCGGACGCTGGGCGTAGCTCCATCAGGGCTGCGAAAAACAAAGACAAAGGCCAGACCTGCTCTGAGAAAGCCCGAGTGGAACGGAGTTTCTGGTCTTCTCAGCTCCGCCACAGCCTGTCACTCCAGAATCCGCTGGTGCTCTGGGAACAGGAAGGAGCGAGAAAGGACGCCCCCGCCACCCCCACCCATGGCTCCTCTCTAACCTCAGGGTCGCGGCCCACTGGACCTGTGTCTCAGTCACTCCAGAGGTCATAGGTAGAGAAGCCTGTGCAGGCTTCCGGCAGGTCAACTTCCTGTGCAAAAATCCCAGCCTGCTTGCCGCCTGCTCATCAGTGAGATGCTCTCCCTTCTTCCACTTTCAAACGTGAGATTGGGGCTGTGCACGTGTCTGCTCTACAGCCTTGTTCAGCCGTGTAAAGCGCCTTGCATCCCTCCACAGGCGGCCAGGTGGGCGGCCTGGTGCTGTCCCTGAGGATGCCTGTTCCTGCGTCTCCCAAGTCCCTCTTTCAGATCTACGGGCCCAGCAGTTACGTTTTCATCTGTGCTGGTCACGCCCTCTTGCTAAATGAGCTCTCAGTGGGCCTGGACCCGGATCTGGCAATGTTGGGTGGACGGTCCCACTTTCTGAGCATCCTCTCTGTACCCCAAGTTTTTAAAAAAACAATGTTGAGAAAGGACCCTAATAATACCAACCCCAAGGGGCTGTCGAAAGGATCAAAATGTGATAACAATAAAAATAATTTCATACACTTGAAAGCACTTCTCAAGCGTCTTTTGCTATAACCATGGGGCACGTAAAAGTATTTGTGAATTGTTTGAATCCATGACATTAGTTCTATGGGCTCTTCTAAATCGATGAGAAAGTGATTATTATTTTAAAAGATTTTGTTTGTTTATTTGACAGAGAAAGATGAAGCAATAGAGGGAACACAAGCAGGGGGGAGTGGGAGACGGAAAAGCAGGCTTCCGTCTGAGCAGGGAGCCCAACACGGGGTTCGATCCCGGGACCCTTGTTCATGACCCAAGCCGAAGGCAGGTGGTTAACCGACTGAGCCACCCAGGTGCCCCTGAGAAAGTTTTTGAAATAAGATACCCTTATTGGAGTTCTAGATCCCCGCAGCAAAAGAGAACAAATCTGGAAGACTCGCCCCTCCTCCTGCTCCTCCCCCCCCTCCGCCCCTCCTCGCTCTTCTGCCTCTCCTGTCCTGCGTCCTCCCCTCTGCCTCTCCCCCCTCCTCCGTACTCTGCTCGTCTCTGCAACACAACCGTCTCATCAGATCCCTTGACTACCTTCAAACCTTCCGTGACAAACCAGGACCTGAAAGGATCCCACTCTGAGGTTCTTCCCAAGCCACCCTGAGTTGCCCTTAAAGGGCACAGATTCATCTCAAAGAACCAAACAGGAAATCATCTTCAAAGGAAAGAATCCATGTGTTGCCTACAAAGCTGTTCTTCCTGATCAGGTTGACAGACTTTCACATCAATGATCACATTGACCCCACACCAGTCCTAGGAGGCAGGTATGATCAGCTTGGGACTGTGGATGGTGAAACTGAACACAAAGCAGCTAAATGACCTGCCAGGACTCAAAAAAGGCCTTTGGTAACCGGGAGCAAGCTAATCAGGCCGTCCCTTTTGGCACCAAGCCCTCCAGAGAAGGGGCGAAGAGACCCTGGGAGATGTCGGCTAGTTGCTCTCTCCCCAAAGGTGAAAAATATCAAATCAGATCTGTTTGAAGAGCGACAGCATAAAGAGAAGGTGCAGCCCCTGGTGCTTCTGAGCCCGGTGGGTCAGAGAGTTTGCTGGAGAAAGTGGAGCGTCATGACAGGGCGATTCTGGACTACGTCCCCTAGACATGCTGGGGACGCCCCAGCCCGGGCAGGGCATACCACCGACGAGGACTCTACTGCAGGTTCTCCTGGGCTGTCTTGACTCTAGGTGCCACTCACAGAGCAGCCTTCTGCAAGCAAATACTCCTTCCCCATCTTCGTGGAGTGGCTGCCTGCTGCCTGGGGAGTCCTCCAAAGGCTTCCACGCAGCCCCTCCATTCGTCCGCCTCCCACGTGGAGCTCCCAGTCTGTGGAGCTCGACCTGCCCCTGTGACTTCCCTCACCCATTGCCAGGTTCCCTCCAGCTCTCTGCACAGTGCAGGCTCCATCTTCTCCAAAAAGATTTCCTGATCGTTCCTGCCCAAACACCCTTCCCCCAACTCTACACACACTCGTTCCATGGCTCCATATTTACGGAGGGCTTCCATGCCAGGCATGGTGGCAGAGGAGCAAGTAGAGACCCCCCCCCCCCTTATTATATCCTTCTTAAACATTCTGTATGGTACTTGATATAGATTCGAGCTTTGTATCTGTGTACTAAAGGGCTAGCACCTCTTTTCTCTGGAAGCCCAGAGTACAAGGTGGAGAAGTTGGGGTAGAAGGAACAGAGGTGAACATGGGGTCACAGCTTAGCCCTGCCGAGGGGCAGACCTTTCTACAGGGACTGCAAGGTGCTCCCTGCTCTGAGTACCTGCATCTCACCAAGTCTAGCTTCCCCTGCTGGCCGGCTGCTGCCCGGCCTGCTGATCAGCCCCTGCCCGGCTCCGGACAGACTCTCAAGAACATGTGAAAATCACCAACATCTGATCATTTTGTCAGCTAGACACTGTAACAGAATTTAACCACTAGCAGACTTATCAGAGGGCCCACAGGCAGCCTCTTTGCTTGCTAGAGAAATGTGAGCCCTGGACACGGACACCCTCCAGGAAGCACCTTCGTTACCAGCATCTGTGCTCCAGATTTGAACTTGAATTTTTGCAGTCCCTTTTAGGGACATCAGCACAGATTTTCTCAGTTAATTTGCACAACAATGCTGTGCAGAAGGTCATGCTGTCCTTAATGATACAGCCCTGGGAAGCCAGACCCTGAGGGGCTCTCTGGTCTGGGATCACACAGCTGGGGGCTGGAGGCCTTGGGCTCCTGTGCAATCTCTCCTTGCAGAGCTTGGAAGAAACTGAGGATGGTTACTTCTGCCCCTTTCCTTCAGATACCCTTTACGGAGGGCTCTGGGATGCAGGGCTCTGGGATGCAGCAGTGGATGCCTCAATCCTCATTCACACCCTGGAAGAAGGTGGGATCCAGGAGAGCCTCCACGGGCTGTGAGGAAGCAAGAGAACAGATATTTCCAGTCCCATCTACTTGGTGTGTGACTTAGAGAAGGTACTAGAAGACCCCTGATCACGTGAAATCATCAGGTATTTACTGAGCATCCCCCTTGTGCCTGGCTCGATACCCAGTCTCTCCAAACAGTCTTTGGATACATTCCAATGTAGAATTGGGGGCCGGTAGGGAGTGGTTGGGTGGGGATAGGAAAATGATGAACTGCCTTGCCCCTTCCTTACTACCTTCTAACCTTATTATTTGGCCTAAGTAAGCTGTCGACGTGCCGTCTTCCCAAGGCCCACGCCCACCCCACGCTGCCTCGAACATGTTCCCTGTGCTCCACTCTCTGTGTCCTTGCAAGGGCCATCTTCTGTTCGGGAGCTGCTCACACGGCCTTTCCGGGCTGATTCCCGCCTACCCTGCAGAGCACCTCCGAATGCCTGAGACTGTTCGCCCCCACAACTTGTTTTTTTTTTCTTTCTTTCTTTTTAAATTGAAATATAATTAACACCCAGTGTTATGTCATCTCAGGTGCACGATAGAATGATCCACTAGTTCTAACCGTTAACATCCAGGATTATTTCTGATTGTCCACAGCTGGTTGTGGTCCCTCCTGCCTTCAGTAAAACCCCCCAGCACTACTCCCATCTCCTCTTGGCCCTTATGTCCCGTCTTGTCTTTGTGGAAAGATTCCTCCACCTTCCTTGGCCAGTTGGCGCTTGCACGCGCGCGCACACACACACAGATCGAGGATGTCAGAGGCTACAGTTCCTACTTAATTAAAGAAAGAAAGGAAGAAAGAAAAAAGGCCTTCAGCAGTTGCCATAATTATCCACACAGTAAATGTCCAGTTAGTGCTGACCGAATTCCACTTGGTAAGACCCCTAGAAGGCAGCTGAGTAATGACGTGAGGCGTGGAGTCTACACGTGTGTGTGCGGTGGTGGCTAGCAGGGTGCCTTGCCCACATTCACCCCTCCTTCCCAGCGTAGCCTGCGTCTAACATCCCGTCACCACCACCCCTGCCTACAGTGGGAGCTCCAGACTTCTCGGAAGGAGCAGCCCGAATCCAACATGCTCCATGGCTTCAGTTGGAGCCTTCATGGGACTCACATCTAATTCAACTTCTCCCTCTGCCCAACCTTGCTCTTGCCCCCTCCTTTACTAGATGTTAATCCCAGGAGGTTTCTTCCCCCATCAGTGTCCAGCAAGAGCAACGTGGGACCAAGAGCAAGCTCTCTGAACGCTCTGAACGAGAAGGCAGGTCGGTGGTTGCTTTATCAGGTGTGGGCAGCCATGCTTCAACCCCTTCTGCCTATGTCCACCATGATGTCTCCCAGGTCCCCTGCCTGTCCGCTCCTAGCCGTGTCTCTCTCCCAGAGGCAAGCTCTGTGTCTAGTCATGGTGCAGGCAGTAATTATCCGGGTGGTATGAGGTAAAGTGGGCCAAAAGGCTCTCTGCCCACAAATGCCTCCTGAGGACCCAAGGCTGGGACTGAGAGTCCCCCCATTACTATCAGTTCTTGGGGAGGTGGGTGTAAGCTGTCCAGAGCAGGGAGGGGTGGGTAGGCTACACCCACACAGCGAAATGAGAGACACATTGGAAAGGGGACTTGGAGGAGGTGACAAGTGGAAAGGACATTTCAGGGGGCACCCGGCTGGAGAAAAGCCCAGAATTGAAACTTGTATTCCTGCTACTATTCAGAGTTTGGGTCACACTTTTAATTACAGGAGTGCAACGTGCAATGAACACCCATGGGTGATCATTACTGGTTCCATTTTTAACGTACTGAGAGGTGGGCATGAGTTGGTTCACTCGGTGCTGCTAAGTAGGAGCCAAGCTTGGGCAGTCTTCAGATGTCAAACCCGCTGCCAGTTGCTTTGGCTAGTTTCGTGGCTTCCAGCCACAACGGAGGCCCTCCAGTAGGCTCATGGGTCCCAAGGCTCTCAGGTTGGCTGTGATCTGAGTCGCACCCCTCCTCAGCACATGTGTCCGTTCCTAGGCTGGTGTGTGTTCGTGAAACACAAGCAAAGGGGTGCTGAACAGGGACTTCTGCTCCCCCCCAAAAAAGGGGGTTACCATAATTGGATATTTCAATTGTTCCTCCAGATCTAAAATTTTATAGCCAGACAGACCTCCATCTGACCTTGCCCTTCCTCTCTAGAAGGATTCTTCACAAACACTGGGGAGATGGATGGATATTTAAGAAGCTCAACCTGGGCTGGGGTCCAGGTGGCTAGCCGAGGTCTGTCACGGTGTCACAAATAGTCCTGCCACTTATCCTAAAACATGAAACTCAAGGTTTTATCAAAATCCTAGATCACGCTTTATTTTCTGAATAACTATTCAAATATATAATTAGTTCAAAGTCAGGGTTTGAAAACGTTCAGGAAGTCAGAAGGACGCTTTATTTCACCCAAGGCATCTAGTCGGGGACAGCGATCATTCCCTCTTACAAATTTTGGGTTTCGCCTTTACTTAATTGACTTTGGCAGTTGGTGTGCAACCTTTAAAATTTTTACTGAAATGTCAGCCTTGAAAGAAAGAAAGAAAAGATTATTTGATTAATTCAATCTAAGTGCCAGCTAAGGCACACATGTTCCCTACAGAGGTGTTATAACACTGGGGGTTCACAACTGACTGCTTGAGAATGAAGGGGAAAAGTGAACACACCCAAATATTTACTAGTTAAGCAAGTATAGTTTAATATATACAGAATGTTTGTCCAGAGTCACACCTGTGTCCTCCGAACCACCAAAGCCTGGAACTGGTTCAAATTAATAAGTAAATAAATGCAAAACCCACCAAATTTGTAAGATAAGAATGGTGGTAAGGTGACGACATGGATTTCATCCTTCAGAAACTCAGAACTAAATAAGAATCTAAGACCACTCTGCCTTTGCTCAGTGCACAGTTGTGTTTCAGGAAAGAAAAACATAACCAGAATACGATGCTGTCAGCAGTTGACTTCAGGTGCCATCTGCATATATTCCTGGCAATATTAATTTGCAATTAACAAGGGCCTTATGTTTTATCCCCTGCAACTCGCTGTCTTGAAGTCTGAGGGAGGGGATTTAGCGGAAGGGAACATGCAGGTGGGTGGTGAGCATTCTCAAAAACAAATAATTCTGCCTCTCGATACTGAATCACTGGTATGTAAGCTGCTCTTTCAAACTAATAAAAGGTCATTTGTTGAAAGGAAATGGAATATTTCCATTATGTCATTGTGTGAAGCAAGCGTTCCAACATGTAGTGGGGACATCACAGAGATGAGCATTGCGCCACAGGACAGGCTGGCAAATCTTTATTTACATTAGATATAGTCCTTTTTGGAAGTCCAGTGTGGTGGGCAAACTCCTACTCTTTTGAAATGGTCAGAGGAGAGCAAAATCTGCTGAAAGTCCGTGGGCGCTAAAACAGAGCAAATAGCAAGAGTTCTAGATTTGTTCCTTCCTTGCTTCTGATTCCTGGGTACCCTGCTTCCCTTATTTATGAAATATTTATTTTAAAAAAAGCTCTATGTAGGGATTAATAAAATGATTATAAATTGTCAGGCATAAAATAAGTGTCCCATAAGTGTGGGTTACTATACGTCAGGCACTTGGCTACATCCTTATCTTGTCTCAGAGTCTATTTACAGGTAAAAAACATTGTAGCCGGTTATCAACAAGTCACTTTCCGGTAAGGAGAAAAATGCCATTCATGCCCATTTTACTGAAAAAGAAGTGAAAAATCCAAGTGGCTCTCTCAAACTGCTATCCACTACCCATGGAAAAGCTATGTTGGTCCAAAATGGAGAGTAACTTTCCTTGGTCCACCCTCAAGGACAAATTATTTAGAGTCAAAAGGTCAGAGGTAATCCCCACCATCCAAGGACAATGATCAGAAAGGCTCCTTGTTTTGTTCTCAAAGAGAACAATATGACTTTGGGTGATAAAATTATGTGGTGAGTCCCACTGATGGGTGACATGAAATGGACTGAAAACCACTGACCCTTCTTCACTTAACATTGGTAATATACATAGTAACAGACATTAGCTAGCTTTGATTGAATGCCAATGTAAAATAAAATAGCCCATCAATAGTAAGCTAGAAAAACAGCGTCTTCCAGGGCAGGAACTAGAATTATTTAATAACACCAAGGTAAGTAATAACACCAAAAATAAGGCACAGGTATATTCCCTCCCTGTCTTGCAGCCATGCCAGCAGATAAGCAGGAATTCTGAATATTTCAATTAAAAAGTCTCCACGACACTCAGGAAAACATAACTTCCTCCAAAGCTGGAGAAAAATGCAGGTGTTTCTGCATCATCCAAAAATTCTGCCACTTACAGAAAGAGCATTTCATGGTCTTTGGAGGCCGGACACAATTCCCTTGAACACCCACTCCCGGGCTAAGACTTAGGGACATGACTCATCCGGAGTGAACAAGGCAATTTTCTGTGGGGAAAACGTGTCTCCACCCCAGATGTTAGCCAAGTTCTGCTTAATTAAGTAAAGTTCCGTGAGCCTGAACACGTACTAGCAAATGCTTTCCATTTTCCTTGAAAAACTGTGGGAAAAATGAGGAGGGGCCAAGGGAAGGGGTTGTATACACTTGCATACTTGCTTGACCCTAAGACAATTGATGAATTTCAGAGATTTGCGCAAAGATAATTAACTGGGAAGTTGTAACTTTAGAAAAGAATTCTACACTTCACAAAAAGGTCAATTTAATTCAATGTGGATTTATTGATCACCTACCATGTATGAGATTATAAAAAGATATTCACCACTGGCAAGTGGAAATATAGGAGGTTATTATGAAAGCAAGTGAACAAAAATGTCAATGAATATATTTCTTCCCTGATAAGATTTCAATTTTGTGGAAGAATCAGCCATTGGCAGACATTCTACAAGATGGAATAAATATGAAACCAAGAAAGGCTAAAGAAAGTTTTTGGAGATGGGTAGAGGAAGAACTAATCCATTTTCAACCAACTGGAAAATATTTGGGGAGGAGGGACTTCACTGAGACCAGTTTTGAAGTCATGCCTCTCACAATTTTTTTTAAAGATTGATTTGATTGATTGATTGATTGATTGATTTAAGAGAGAAAGCAGGGGCAGAGGGGAGAAACAGAGGGGGAGGGAATCTGAAGCCGACTCTCTGCTGAGAGTAGAGCCTGGTACTGGGCTCGATCTCAAGATCCTGAGATCATGACCTGAGCCAAAACCAAGAGTCAAAGGCTGGACTGACAGAGCGACCCTGGTGCCCTCCCATCGACACTTTTATGAATATAATTCTTTCAGCACAATTTAACTGCTTAAAACAAGTATAAGTCTGCAAAGTATTATAGATAGAATTGTGTCCCCCTCAAAAGTTATGTGGGAGTCCTAACCCCCAGTACCTCAGAATGTGACCCTATTTGGAAGTAGGATCTTCATAAAAGTCACCAAGTTAAAATGAGGTTATTAGGGTGGGTCCTAATCCAATACAACAGAGTCCTTATAAAAAGGGGACAGGGACAAAGCTGCACAAAGGACGAGTGTCATGTGAAGATGAAGGAAAGACCAGAGTGACGCTCCCAGAAGCCAGGGACCACCAAGGACCAGCCGTGAGCCACCTGAAGGTGGGGGAGAGGCTGGAGTGGATTCCCTCTCAGATCCCTCAGAACTGGAAACTGACTCTGCTGACACCTTGACCTCAGACTCGAGCCTCCAGAACTCTGAGAAATATATTTCTGCTACTTAGGTCTGTGGCACTCTGTTATAGCAGCCCTAGGACACCCCTACAGCAGTTTTGCCATTTTGAAAGACATTATTCCAGGGTCTTCAAAAAAAAAAAAAAAAAAAAAAAAAACCCTGTTCTCCTAAGATGTGTATGGAGATTCACTAAGATTCAGGAAGAAATTTCTAGGGCTTCTATGTATCTCATTAATTTAAGACTTCTTTTTTTGGCATATGTTTTAAAGGTACCATATACTAACATGATGGTACAGAAAATAGATCATAAATAATTAAAGGTGTGAGGCATCCTTTGTTCAAAACTTATTTTCTGATAGTTATGAATAATAAAAAAATTGTACATACTACTATTAAAGTGATAAAAACCAGGCACCTGGGTGGCTCAGCCTGTTAAGCATGTGCCTTCAACTCAGGTCATGATCCCAGAGTTCCAGGATTGAGCCCCACATCGGACTCAATCTCTCTTTTCTGCTGGCCAGTGTTCATTTTCTGAACATGTCAATATTTAGAATGATGCTTGGTGGTGTTATGGAAAAATACTTCTAAAAGAAAAGGAGTCCTGGTCTGAGTGCGGCTCTGTTCCTTCTCATGGCTCCCGTCTTCATACAGTTAGTCATTCAATGTGATGACGGTGCTGCCAACAGAAACCAAAGATCCGTGTGTCACCAACGTGATTATAGTCTCTCTCTCCATTATGTCTTGAAATTATCAAGCGAGAGTTGGCTCAACTCATATTTGATATCTAGAAATAAGAGTTCATTTCTATCTTCTCAGAGTAAATAGTAAGTCAGTAATGCCCAGAGGACCAATTAAGCCCCATTTATTCAAGTCGATGTCAGGTCGGGGGGGTATCTTGGTGGGCAGAGCAAAAGGCAGAGGGAAAGAAATGGGAGCTTGGCGCCAGCCATCAGGAAGCCAAGATAAAATTAATACCTGAGTTGTCACTTTCCTTCCAGAGCTGTGGGCTTCCTCCATTGTAAATAGCAGGGCTCATTCTCGCTAAGAAAACCAGTGGAAGTTCTATATTCTTATGTCTCTTTCCTGATTGACTCCTGATTCTCTTGACACGGACCTTCCATAGGTGCAGTTACATGCAAGCTGAGCTGTGCCTCTGGAAGCCGTGGTGTACAACATTGCCCACGTTGCCTAGTTCCCCTCTATCGCTAACATCTGGGAAGTGTGACTGAGTGTGAGGGCTGGAGGGTACCATCTCTGGTTTTCAGAGGTTATGTCAATATAACCATCTTCTGCACAGTATCTCGCAGCCAGAATCTATTAAATGTCCCCTTAAAGAGCCTGTATTTGGGGCACCTAGGTGGCTCAGTGGGTTAAGCCTCTGACTTCAGCTCAGGTCATGATCTCAGGGTCCTGGGATCGAGCCCGCATCGGGCTCTCTGCTCAGCAGGGAGCCTGCTTCCCCCTCTCTCTCTGCCTGCCTCTCTGCCTGCTTGTGACCTCGCTCCCTCTGTCAAATAAATAAATAAAATCTTAAAAAAAAAAAAACAACAAAAACCTATATTCACCAATGTCCCATGAGTCTGACATGCACAGAACCAAACGGTATCGTTTTTCAACAAGATTGTGGCCAAATCATTATTTCCAAATATAGTCAAACTTTGAATTAGTTCTGAAAGACATAAATGGAAAAAACAAAAGTCTTTATTCAGACAACCGAACAGATAGCGAGCAGCTACTATGAGCTAGAGCCTAGGGAATCAAAACTATGAATTAGACGTAATTGTGAGATTGTTGTGAAGAGTCAGGGAGATAATAGATGCACGGGCGCCAGCACCGCGACCCCCGCACCAGGCAGTCCTCTTCGGCTCTTCTTGTCCTCCTGCTTCCCAGGAAGCAGGGACAGGACTCCCCATTCTGTCCTCTGCAGCTGCTCTTCAGCGGTGTGAACGGGGCACGGTCGGGAAACAGAGGAAATAGTGATGCTACCGGAGATAAGACCTCAACCAGCCAGTGGAAGGCTCCAGATTAGAAAACTTCAGAGCTGGGCACACAAACTAAGCCAGCTGGAACTCCACCTTGCCCTCCCTGTCACTTCTCCTTGGGGCGGAGGTGCATCTCCGAGCCCCACCAGCTCATACTGACTTCCAAAGTCTGCGTGGGGCTGGGGGCTGCTGGGAAGAAAGTATCTCCGCTGCACCTCATGGCTCTGTCAGGACTCGCAACGTTCTAAGCATACAGAGCCATCCACTATCCCACCCAGAAGTGTTCTGGAACAATTTGAAATAATGCCTGATTAGGGAAAGCCAGCCCATAGCACACATCCTATGAGGCAGAGGAAAGTACCCCCAGGAAAGTGCCCGTGCTGGCCGCGGAGTCACTCTACTTGTCACAGCACCCTCCCTCCTCCCCCTCTGCACCCCCACCTTCACCCCTGTACCCCACAAATGTCAAAGGAAGAGAAAACAATTGTTCTGGAAAGATTGAAAACACCCCTCTTGCTTCTTGCCAGAGCATTTGCATTTTTGGAAGAGGTTCTTATTTCTTTTTAAGGCTCAAAGTGAGCTTTTAGAAAAGCTAAAAATATCTGTTAAAGAAGAAGGGGGGAAAAAACTATCCAGCTTTCCCTTCTTTATGTGCAAAAGGCTCAGAGGCACACAGAGGTGCAGAGTCAGCTTTTTCCCTCCCATCTCTGAAGGCGCAGGGAAGGAACGGTGTCATGGGGCCTGGATCTTTAGAAACAAAGGTACATGGAGGTAGAGATAAAAGAAACCCAAAAGCACACTATGGAACCAGAGCAGTTGAAAGCCAAGAATGTTCTAGACAGCCGACTGAATATAAACTCCTCATTTTACAACGAAGGGAACCAAAATGCCAACAGAGGGAGTGAGCTGCCTGGGGCCACAGCGCTGAGGAGCAGGAGCCCAGCTGAGACTCGGCTGGTTGTCCTTCCCGTCCGGGAGCCCCTGGGCTGTCCAACATATGCCTCGGACTTCTCTCCATAGTTACTCCGCTTATACCCACAACTCTGAAAATAAGTCCTGGGGCTCTGGCCCAGCTACTCCCTTGACGTGGGGACGCCTGACTCATGGGTAGGCCGAGCTTCCCCCAACAGACCTGGTGAGCTGTACCGCTCTGTGTTCCAGGGGCCTGACTTCTGGAAATCATGGAAAAAACCAACACTCTCAAAGGGAGTTTTCACCAAGGACCAAAATATCAATAGATAGGTCACTAATTCCTCAGGACCAGAAGAATTTAATTCGCAATTAAATTAAAGCTTAAATTAAATTATAGCTTGAAGATCATGCCCCTCATTCAAGAGACAAGAAACAGAGGCCAAGAAGAGGCCAGGATTTGTCCAGTGGCACCCGAGGTCAGCATCGGACTGGAGACCTCTGTCTTCACATCACCACCACTCCTGCCATGCCAGGCTGACTCTGTTTTTTTTTTCCATTTACTCCTTCAATCAACACCATTTGAGTCCCTACTATGCACCAGACATTGTTCCTGGCACTGCAAATACGGCACTGAGCAAGACAGATAAGATTCCCATTAGGGGGACAGTACCTCCATGGGCCCCACCTCGTTCATATCCTCCTACGAGATGCGCGCCTGGGCTTCCATGGAAACTCTTCCCTTCAGGGGCATGAGTGTTAACAAATGTCTCTCCAACGCCCACAGGCTGGAGCACAGACTCCTTGCTGGGGCACACGGCCCCCATCATATGGCTTCAGCCCACCTTCTGAGGATATCTTGCTGTCCTGCACAAGCTGTGTCCCAGCCCTCCAGCCCCATCCAGATGGGCCCATGAAATCCTCCATGGGCCACGGGCTTTTGAGACTCTGCCAGTACACATCCTATCACCCTACCTGTCACCCTTCCTTCTGCTTCCTCTCCCACACTAACCTTCCTAACACAACGCGGGGACTGCCTGTGGCATCCTGACACTGCCAGACCCCCTGCGACGGGCTCTGCAGCCGCTGGGTCACTTAGCCTCACAGCTCATGAGGAGTGATGCCAAGGGTTCTCACCCTTGCTGCCTTGTTGCAATAACTGGGTGGGGCTTTCTGCAGTAACCCCTCCCCCCAGCCCCGGGCTCTACCACACGAAGATCCTGATGTAATTGGTCTCAGGTGCTGGGGCATCAGGAGCTGTAAATGGTCCCCAGGTGATTCTAATCAGCAAGCAAACCCGAGAACCAAGGAAGGCATTATTCTCTGTGTTTTACAGATAAGAATGAGAAGCTCAAAAAAATAACCTAACATGCCACTAATTCAGTGATTTCTATTTATGTTGCGTTTTTTTTTTAATTTTTAAGGCTAAAAAGGAGTTTATATGAGAATGGTATTTCATTCTTATATGTCTCTGAGAAACCAGTATCTCTAGGATACTGGGGTGGCCTGATTTAGCAAATGAAAATTCAGGGTACCGAGTGACATTTGAACTGCAGATAAACAACAAATAATTTTTCAGCATGAGTCACTATAAGTATGTCCCATGCAATATTTGAGACATACCCGTATTAAAAAACTATTCGTTGTTTATCTGAAATTCAAATTAAATTGGATGTCTCAGATCTAATCCGGCAAGACGACAATAACAAATTATTGTATCTGAAACTGAAGACTATAATAGTCTTCAATTATTAGGAGGTAAATTCCTTGAAAGTACCTTCAAAATGATTACCTTCGACTTCACTCACATTCACTTTATCTACAGTAGTCACTTATTCACTCAGGCTCACAAATACAAGGTTCACAGTGCAAAATACAAAAATAGAGAGAGATGAGCTTTCTAGACCTTCATAAATCCGCTCTTCTAATGTGCCGAACAATGACTCTGTCCATCCACGCTAGTAAAGCACTTGAGATTTTTCAGTACGTTTTAGCAAATATTATTTCTTGGCTCTCAGCATCACTGTGAGAGAAGCAGGCATGGTATGACTGAATTTCAAGGCAGACCCGACCAGATCTGACATTGGCAATCACTGAAGGTCACGTTGATGGTCAGGGTTATCGGACACAGGGTTCAGCTTCCACACTGACGTTTAGGTCCCTCGGTGCTGCTGTGGGTGGAGATTTCCTCTTGGGTTTCAACCGGTCCCACTCAGACAGATGAGGAGGGAACCTGTCCAGGGAGGCCCCAGCCAGGGTTCCATGGATGTGTTATGGACTGGAGGTTTGCGTCTCCTCCAAATTCATGCAAAAGCCCAATGGTCAAGGAGCTGGAATTAGGGGACGGGACCTTTGGAAGTGATTAGGGAGTGAGTGTTGAATGGGATTAGTGACCTTATGAAAGAGACCCCAGAGCGCTCCTTTGTCCCTTCCACCAGGTGAGGACACGGGAAGATGACTGTGCCAGAACCAGGAAGCAAACAAATCCCTCAGTGCCTTGAGCTTGACTCCCTAGCCTCCAGAACAATGAGAAATAAATGTTTAAGCCACACAGTCTCCAGAATTTTGTGAGAGATGTCCCTCATTCACCTTCTGCCAGAGGCCTCGATCTTTGTTGGTGGTCCTTGGAGCCTGTTTCTACTTGCTCTGTTCTCAGAACATGACCAGCTGCCCACCTTCCTCCAAGCATAACGCCCATGCACGTTGACACCAAACAATTATTTCAAGTCCCTCCACCTCATGATCTTTGAAACATCCATGTAAGGTATCTGAAAACTGCCACATGGCCAACACCAGGCAGAAGAAACAAGAAGAGAGACGGAACTGAATTAATTCCCTTCCAGCTTTCCAAACTTCAGGAGGACCAGTAGCTTCATTGTAAGAAAAGTTCTTCTCTTTTGTTTAAAGGATGTCCTCAGACTGAGCGGTGATTGTCCCCTCCCTCATCTCGTCCCTCGAGGAAAGGTCAGGACAGACTGGACCGCTGGCAGCTGTTCCTGCCTTAAGGGGACAGCAGGCAGAGACAGGCTCTCTGAGGCTGTCTGGTCACCAGAGGTTGGTGGTCACTCCCATTACACCCTCTGACCCCAGCTAGTTAATAGATGCCAAGCTCCAAAAACCTTCTCTCCTGCCCACTGAAATGCATCCCTCTGGTAAAACAAACACATTTTGAACTAGAACCTCAAGCTTGGGAAGCAAGAAAAAGGAAAGGCAAGGAAGAAGCAGTTGTTTGTGTCAATAACCCACGTACCTGCCAGTTCAGTGTCAGAGCTTATCATATACAGGCTTGTCACCGCAGACCTGGTGCACCATGTGCACATGCACATACATGCACATGCATGCACACACAGGCACACGTATGCACACACACCGGCACACACGCACTCGGGCAGGTTAATCCCTGCATCGTTGGCTGCCACTAGTTTCCTAAGGAGCTTACCGGGGCATGTTCCGACTTCAGCAATGACCTGCTAATGGTTTTACATTTCTCCCAAGTATTCTAAGCTGTCCTTGCCACTCTTATCTTCTAATGAAATCAATAAATTCAGGAGACAGCAAGAGATAGAGCAAAGGCAATGCCAGAACCAAGGGCACAGTGGGATTATCTGCTAAGCCATAAATAATCATCTTGAAACGATGATCGGACCTTGACTTATGCTTAGAGAATGAAGTTGAGGGTCTCTGACAAAAGAAAATTTCTTTCCATTTTACTTAAAAGAAGAATCATGCACCCTGCAGAACTGTGATGTTGCTAGGTTGAGTACTCTAGCACAGAAAACTCGATTCCTGTGCCTTTTGAGGGCGTGTCCTCGCAGTCAGGAGCATTTCAGCTTTCTGCCCCATTCTAAAGTGTGTCCATAGCAACAAACACCCCAGGTGAGCGGTAGTTTTGGTTACCACACGGTTCTGACTTGATCTTTAAAAGATTTGTTATCTGGCTTCTACCTTCATCTTTTCCCCAAGCTGCAAAATTCACCTACATTCTACTTATTTCTTCCTAATTCTTCCTGGCTCTGGGACAAACCTGACCAGTCATCCCAAGCCTTTTGCTTTAAAGAAGTCCTTGATATGGCCCCACCTACTGCTCCCATGCCATCGTGTTCCCAACCATTCCCATTCACCTTCCCAGCTGCCGTGATGCTGGAACATTCTCCGTTCCGACAACATGCTGTATTGCCTTCTAATGCACGACTTTGCATCTGCCCTCATGCTGCCTGGAGCACCTCTCCCCACGCCCGCACACCCAACTCACTCCCAATGTCCCCCTGACTTGGGTCAGTGACCACTCTCCAGGGATCCTTCCTGGAGCCCCCTCTCTAGGTTCATTCTTTTTTAATACTTCCATAGCTATGTACCCTTTCTTTCCAAGGCTCATCTCCCCTGAGAGAGGGGTCTGATTGCCCCAGAGACATTAAGCTTGAATCAGCCTCGGTCAGAGAAGATAAGAGATCATCTAAGTACGAACATATATATCCCTGATATTCCATGAAGCTTCTCTCAAAACAAGAAGTGATGAGCTGAGCAGCTACCCCAAAAGTTATTCAACAGCTTCCTATCATTCAGCTATGTAGGAAACACAACACACACACACACACACACACACACACACACACACACACACAGCACAACCTTCTCCTGTGCATTTAGAGTTATCTTTACCTAACGTGATACACTGATGAAAACAGGGTGCCCTGCCCAGTGGAGAGAGGTCAAGGCAGTCTGAGGCAGTGCTATACCTCCACTAGTCTGACATCAGAATCCAGAATCCCTGGTCATGTTCATTCCCCCCTGATTTTCCTCACGATGATGACCCATGAGCTAAACTATACATGTGACCACACAATCACACTTTGAATGCAAGCGTGTGGAAAAGAATGAAGAAAGAGAACAAATATTCCCCGCTGCAGGCTGGGCTTCCAGACCAGAGGGAGGCAGGAAGTCGGAAGGCAAGCTGCTCAGGACATGGGAAAGGTGAGCTGTCCTGCCTACCTCCAGCCAGCAAGTCTATGCTTGGCTGGACTTCGGGAACGCACATTCCAACCTCACCTCTGAATGATGTCTGATTACCATAGGTAATACCTGGACATTATTTGACAATCCCAACTCAGTTTCTCCATTGTGACCTTCACTCCAGCCCTTCTACTCACAGCTCTATGCATTTTACCCCCCACCCCGCCCCGTATGTTTCAGGTCACTCCTTCTCCAACTTTCATGTGCAGATCAATTATCTGGAGAAATTCTGGGGACTGGTTTGCGTGAAAATTCCTCTTCAGTAGATCTGAAAGTCTGCACTTACAAGGAGCTCTGGCCCAGGAACCACATGGTGAGTAGCAAGATTCTCAGATGTGATAGTTTGGCATCTAAAGAGCTCTAGATCTGTGGGCTGACAGGCTGGTAGTAAGTCGGTAACTAGCTGCTAACCAGTTACTTTGTCTGACTGTCAGGAATATGCAAGCCATAAGCCTACCGAATTCCTCCTGCCCTTGAAGACTGACATAAAGGGACTTGGACTCACTGGTCGAAGCCCAGAGACCATCGGCCCCTCCCCAAGGAGTCTTTTAATCCCTGCGGCTTACTTTCCCACAGGAAGTTTATGATGGATCCTTTTGTGTGTCAACTTGACGGGCCACGAAGCCCGGATTAGACATGGTTCTGGGTGTGTCTGTGAGCTTGTTCTCTGTGGAGATTAACGCTCGAATTGGTGGGCTCAGGAGAGCAGATTGCCCTCCCCCAGGTGGGTGGGCCTCATGCAGTCCACCGAAGGGCCTGAGGGAGCAAAGATGGAGTCAGGAGGAAGCGGCCCCTTTCTTCCTGCCTCATGGTTTCAGCCAAGACATCTCATTTCATCTTCTCCTGCCTCTGATGGGGCTTTATACCATTGGCGTCCCTGGTCCTCAGGCCTCTGGACTCAGACGGAGTTACACCGTCAGCCTCCATAATCACATGACCTGGTTCTTCATAGTCAGTCCGCACACATATATCTTTCTCCTACTGTTCTGTTTCCCTAGAGAACCCTGGCCAATCTGCAACTCTGTCCACCACTTGGCTCATCTGCCTCCCGGCGCATTCTCTTTCTTCCCCTTCCAAACAGCCCACTAAACACCACTAACACCGGGTATTTGCACCTGGCCCAGCTGGCTGAAGATTTAGAAGGAAGGACATTTTGTTCCATCAGAGAACTTCCCTGCCAGGAACATAAACACTGACTTTTTAGATGCCCTTGTTCTCAAAAGTTCTACCAACCCTGGGATAAGAGGTGTCCTCACCTGCCCAGACCTCTCTGCCCACCCCGACCCTTACTTGTCCACTTGTGGTGAAAAACTATGTTTTGCTGTTTTCTTCCAAACCATGCTGTTATCCCAAACAAGAATTTTGGTTGACAAGAAAATGCCATATATTCAGAAGAGAATTTAGACTATTTTCTTAAGTATAGAAGACACTACAATTCGGGTTTAGATTAAAAGATTGCTTTCCTCTCTGTTCAAACATGGATTGGATTGAGAAACATAGAACCACTTATTACACTAATTTCTAGTAAATGACCTTGGACAAGTCTTTCAACACTGCCTTTCTTTCCTTAATTATAAACTATGGTTAGTGATATCTATCCTTATAGGTGGTTGTGACATTTCAAAAACTAACAAGGTAAAGTGCTGAATGCACGCTTGGCAGGCCATGACCTTTCTTCCCCTTGCCAATGTCCTGCTTTCCCCCAAATTGGCTTTCATGATCATTTCAACATGAGCCCCTTACAGCAAAATTAGAGCAACAAATCCTGATGATTTTAGGGGGGAAAGTATAATGTATTCTAGGCTTTTTGTTAATTTGGATTATCAATGCCACCTCCTCTTTCAGCACCAAAGATAATTGAAAGCTGACTGTACCATTAAAGTAACATCAACTTTGAGCTTTTGCACTCATTAAACCTGCATTACATTATTCTTTAGTGCCAAGGAGTAAATTCCTTAATGACTAATGCGTCAACACATCCCAGTCCAGGAGTTGCCTTTTGTACGGGTAGAACCAGCCCATGAAAGAGTCACATCAGCAGCCCTTTGCAAAAAGAAGCCATCCTATTTTTAGTCTGAAACTCCCAGACTGAAAATCAGAAAGCATCCGAAGAGAAAGGCACCATTTGGTTTGCCTCCAAACACACTTGTAAAGACATGCGCCCTTCTGTTTCCATATTTTTCCCCTTCAGATGACATACACAAACAGCAAGAAGACAAACGTCCCCATTAAAACACATTGATACCATAATGACATTAATCGTAACAAAAACAATTAGAAAAAGGCTCACAAGATAGCAGGTATTCCTCAGGACCCCCCATCACAGCAGACTTCTGGGAGCATTATTCCAACCACTGGAAAATAAAGAGCAAGGGGGTAGGATGGAGAGAAGCCTGGTCTGTGCACATCTAAACAGAGATAGGGATGTTTGCTGTGCCAAGTGGTTCTGGATTATAAGCCTCATCGTGATTTTCAACTGGAAAGTGAATTTCTTTTAATTTCTTTTTCCCTTTGAACAAACAAAACTGGAACATGGGAATTAATACAATTGAGCCCCTTTTTAAGAATCCCAGCTGCCAAACCAGAGTGGGACATTGTCAGAAAGATAGGAATTGGGCCCAGGAAGGGTTGGGGCCCCAGGGGAAGGCAGCTCAAAGGCAGAACACTGCCACGTGCATGCCCACAAATGTGCTTCAGAAGGAGAAAAGAAAAGGAATAGGGAAAAAGGAGAAGGATAATTATAGGTTATGGAAACTGATCAACTCAACTCACAGGGCCCGATTCCAACCAGAAGAGCTAGCACCAGGATTTCAATCTTAGGACCAGGATTTCCATCTTGGGACCTTTTTTTGCAAAATGAATGGAATCATGTGTTCTCAATCCCCTCGCCTGCTCAGGACCAGAGACTGAAGCAGGCAGAGAGCTGAGGAGAGAATTCAGCGGGACTGTGGACGAGGAGCGCCTGTAGGACCTGAGCCCGGGCCATCGAGCTGATGCTTTTCCTCCCACTGACCAAGTCCAAAGTGAAGACGGCATCTCACACGTGGAGAGTGGCTTTCCAAGGGCTTCTAGGTACAAGCCCCATCTCATTTAATTCCAGCGGCAGCCACGTGTTGGGCTGGTTGCTGGTTGCCTTTGTGCCACTTCACAGCCAACAATGTGAAGGGGTCACGGATACGATGGTCATACATCGTTGGCCACTACCTCAGAGGGAAGTCTTTAATCTTCCAAACCCCAAACTGCTGGACTCCAGACCCTATGCTACAGGGGCCTCTCCAACAAGTGACACAACAACAGGTCCCTTCAGAATGTTTTATACAGTCAGGACCTATAAACCCAGAATGTTTGTACAGCTTCCACAAATAAGAGCAAGTGATAAGATCGCCCTTAGAGTTCCCACATTATGTGGTCAACACAGAGGGGAGCTAGTCAAGCAAGTCTTTAAACATTGAGGTAAGCTTTTGGCCCCTGTACTCAGTTTTCTGGTGATAAAATAAAAAATCAACATAGATTAACATAAACATCGAGTTAATGTTAAATTGTAAAGACTCAACTACTTCCTTTCTCACCTTTCTATGCAATGAATGACGATAATATAGTGCTTTTCATTCACAAAAGTACTTGGGTGGCAGTTTCTCACGTACTCTGTTAAAGCAAAACAAAATTTAAAAAATTGGAACTACGTTTTTTAAAAAATCGACGCCAGATGACAATGTTGATGATAAATTTATCTCTACTGCGACCCATTGGGGTTTGTCCTGGGTATACAAGGATGGTTCGGATCAAAAAATCTATCAGTGTAATTCACCACATTGATAGATTTAAGGGTAAAAAATTCTTCAGATTAGTTCAAGAGAAGTAGAAATCTTATTAAATAAAATTCAAAATTACTTTAGAAAAGAATTTCTTAGCAATATACAAGAGTTTCCCTTACTATATACATGGCATTTGCCGTACTTTCGGTATCATACTGAATAGTGCAAACTGAGCCTCATCCCCATTAATATCAGGAAGAAGGCTAGAGTCCAAACAGCCACCTCTACTGCTCATATCACAGGGATGGAAAACATCAACCCTAGGGCCGAACTGTCAGGGATTCACACTCTGCTTCTCACTCATTGTTCTATCCTGGGCATACTCAAATTCCTGCTACCCCAGTTGCCTCTTGACAAGGACCCTGTCCCTGACCTGGAGTCAGGCTATCTTGGGCCCACCTACTGCAGCTGGAGCAAGAATCCTGCCTGGCCAGCTTAGGAAGAAGTCTCCGCTTCCAAACGTGATGAAGCTCCCCGTCCCTCACCTTTGATGCCTAAGTCCCTCATCCGCCTTCAGCAAGAATTCTGTGAAGTCAGTACAGCAAGAAGCCACCAACCTCTAACATCTCCTTAGTAATTTCCATCCGCAGATTCTGCATCCCCTGCTTCTTGGCTATAAATGCCCGTTGTCTTTCCTATGTGCAGAGTTGAGTCCCATCTGTCTCCTCTACTGTGAGTGTCTTGACACCCATTATAGTGGTCCTGCGTGAAGTCTTCTTTATGGTTTTGTAAGCAGCAGAACATTTATTTCTTAGCACTACCAATAAAATAAGAATAATGAAATTATTGATCTCATAGAGAGGTCATAAGGTGGGAAGAGCTAGTACATGCAAGGTGTTGAGAAGAGTAGCTAAGTCTCTAAAAACGCTCTATAAATTTCAGTGATTACCATCATAGAGATCTACACTTTTTAAAAGGAAAGGAACAGAATGAGTGGGAAGCAGGAGACAAGATGTTAGAAAAAATCCTAGAAGACCACAGTAAACTATTATCATGAGATTGCTGGAATACAAAACCAATTTTAAAAATCAATACTAGCAGTAACTCACACAATTTTTTGAAAGTTAAAAAAACACTGTCTTCTTCAGTAATGATAAAATATAAGGTGCCTAAAAATAACCTAACAAAAGATGTATAAAAGCTTTATAGGAAGCATTGTACATCGCTATTCAAAGACATGAAGACCGAAATAGGGAATAGAGAAATAGGTCATGTTCACATGTAGAATGCCTCAGTAATAGATGTCAATTCTCTCAAACTAATTTGTAAATTTAATTCATTTTTAATCAAAATCTCCATATTGCTTTTCTCAGAACCTAACAAACTGACAAATAGCAGTATCTGGCCTCACAGATATCAAGATTACCATAAAGCTAGGATAATCAAATTACCTGCCCTGAAAGAGATTCACACATAAAATAAAAATAATATTCATTTAAATATGAAAGTTAGTATTAATGAGTATATTTAATGAGTTAGGCTCTGCACAGAGGAACCAAAGTGCAGTGTTGCTCATTTAATCCCCCAAAAGGTATTTATCTGTTTTTTTTTTAATTAAAGATTTATTTATTTATTTCAGAGACAAAGAAAGAGAGAGAGAGGAGAGAGAACACACAAGCCTGAGCAAGGAAAGGGCAGAGGGAGAAGCAGACTCTCCACTGAGCGGGAAGCCCACATGGGGCTCGATCCCAGGACCCTGAGATCACAACCTGAGCCAAAGGCAGACTTTTAACCGACTGAGCCACCCAGGCCCCCAGTATTTATTAATATTTTCTCCTTTTTTGCAGATAAGCGGGACTAAGGAAGAAATGCAGGAAGATTATACAACTCCACGAAATGGACATCCCTGTTAAGTAATGGCACTGGGCTTTGCACCCAGGTTGTTTCTCTACCATCTCTGCTGTAGTATCCCTTTTAGAAACATGATATTCTACAAAGTGGCATTAAAATTCAGTAGGTAAAGGCTAGAATATTCATTAAGTGGGAATGGAACAATTGGCTAACCATACGAAACACACACACCCCCACACATACACACACATGCACATTCCAGAATGACGAAAGACCTCAATTTAAAAACAGAATTTTGGGGAAAAAAAATATAAAGATTCTCTTCACAACATTGGGAAGAGATTTCTTAAGTTACAAAAGCACTAACATCTGACAAAAGATCAATAAATTTACCTACTCTCACATTTACAACTTTTACACCACAGTTTTTCATACACGTGCAAAAAGGTCTATGCACACAGATGTTCACTGTTGTGGAATCTCACTAGCAAAATTTTGCTAGTACATCCCTAACAATAGGATAATGATTTACCCTCCTGTGTGGACGATGTAGGTATACTGCATGCAGATTCAAACCTGGATCTCAGAGGTGAGTTCAAGACTAGAAATACAAGCTGGAAGTCATCAACTTATGGTGTTTAAAACCTCAGCAGATCTTCTTCTCAGAGAGTATAGACGGAGAAGAGCAGCAGACCAAGGGCCAAGTTTGGGGTGCTCCAAAATTAAGAGGTAAACCTGAGGAGGGGACTGAGCTGAATAAGTCACCCCCACCAAAGATGACCACATCCTACTCCCCCAGAACCGGTGAATATAGTATCTCACAGGGGAAAAAGGACTTTGCAGATGTGATGAAGGTCAGGATGTTGAGATGGAGAGAGGATCTGGCCTGTCTGGGAGAGCCAAGCATAACCACAGCAGTCATTATCAGACCGAGGCCGAGGCGCTAGGGTCAGAAAGAAATGCAAGAACAGAAGCAGAGGTCGAGCAGGAGAGAAGAAGGCACGCCGCTGACTTTGAAGGTGGAGAAAGGGGTCCCATGTCTAGCAGTGTGGGTGACCCACAGACGCGGGACAAGAGAGCCGACGCTCCCCAGCTCTGTCGAGAGCTTGATTTTAGGCCAGAGAGACCCACGTTGGGCTTGGACTCTACAGAACCATGAGATCATAAACTCCTGCTGCTCATGAAGCTGGATTTGTGCAATTTCTCACAGCAGCAGCAGGAAATTCAAAGATTCGCTAACGATGTCTGGAAACCAGCAGCCGGGCGCCCAGGGAGGGCAGCAGGCAGAAGGCTACTTGTGCTGCACAAGTCCAGGGGTGAGAGCGTCCCTAAAAGGAAGGAGGGGACCCATGTGTGAACCAGGATTGTGAGGTAGGGTCCAGGGGGAGAAAGCACTGACGGCTGGGTTTGCTCAGATGAAGATGGTCAGTGACCAAGTAGCTTCCCAGAGAGTGGGCTTCACCCCGGCTTTTTTTTTTTTCTTTTTAATTTTTATTTGTTGGGGAGAGAGAGAGAGAGCACAGGCAGGCAGAGGCAGAGGGAGAAGCAGGCTCCCTGCCGAGCAAGGAGCCTGCTGTGGGACTCGATCCCAGGATGCTGGGATCATGACCGGAGCTGAAGGCAGCCGCCCAACCAACTGAGCCACCCAGGTGTCCCTTCACCCTGGCTTTGACAGGAGCTGGTTAAACAGGGGAGGAGAGGTGAGGTGGTGGAGAATAGAGATTCGGTCACCGGGGTTCCTGTAAGGAGCTAGAGGGCTGGACGGGGCGGCTTGTGTTTTTCCTTCAGTAGAGCCCAAATGCTAATGGAAAGAGTCCAACAGAAACTGAAGAATGGACCTTGTCGGGGAAGCCCTAATGGGCTGGCAGGAAAATACCCAGGACGGCCCAGGACACACTCCCTCCAGGACAGTGGCCTTGCAGAGGGCCCGCGGGGAGGGGGGTGGGCAGCGCACAGGTGGGAGGACATGAGTGGGGAGATGGTGTCTTCTCCTGAGCCTCCACCTGCTCAGGGAAACTGGGGTCATCGACTCCGAGGGCAGAGATGGGCAAGGACGGGGTGAAGGCTGTGGGAGAACAAAGAAGGTGTGAAATCGCCCCTTGGTGGAACAGAAATGGGCTCCAACACCCGCCAGCTTGAGAAGCAAGGCCCCATGAGTGTCCATCTCCTCAGCGTCCCTGAGGCCCCAGTCTCCCGGGGAATGTTCCCGTGGTGCGGATTCCACTTCAAAATGGGAGCATCAGCAGGTCCAAGGCAGAAGGAGAATAAAAGATGGGTTTTCTTTTATGTTCCCTAGTAAAAAAAAAGAAAAAAAAAAAAAAACTTACAAATTGTCCTAAATGTCACACCTGTATTTTGGTGAAAAAGAAAAGAATCCTAAAGGCAAAGCCTGTTTTTAGAACTTTGACAGCAGGAAGGACAGTCCTAACACATTAATGAGCGCCAGCAAACTCAAGGTTCTTCGGGGACAATTTGGAGACATTAAAACTTAGTTTTGAGTTTCATAGTTTAAAAAAAAAAAAAATCAGCATGAAGCCTTACCATCGGTGCTGTAAAATGCGTTATCATTTCTTAGCCTTTAGAGGGTTGACTTAATTTGAGTGTTGAACTATGACACAATTTTCATAAGCCTACACTGCCTACCATATGTTTCTAGAGAAGAAGACTGTTTGCACTGCCTCCCCCATTTGATGAACCAGTTTATAACCATGAAAATGTGATTCGTTTATTTAATCAAAACATGCTAAAAAACTTGATAGCTTCCTCCTTGAGCTTTGCATCACTGGTGAGAGATGAGAAAAAAGTGTTCAGCAGCTTTACCTGATTGACCATCATAAATATTCACATGTTACATATTTGCTCCATGGAACAGTGGTACAAGTGGCTTTCATTTATTTGCAAATTTATTGTCTTGACTGTATAAAGCAAATCAATTGTTGAAACTGTTTAGTAACATGCACCCATCCAATAAGTAGTGAAGGATTTCTCTCTCCCTTTCTCAGTCTCATGAAGTGAATGAAACTGAACAGGCTGAGCTTTAGAATTCCATCATTCTCACGCCGATGGTGAAGTGGGTATTTCCGTCACATTCGCGAGACAAGCTCTGCATATGCACAGTCAGTGGATGGTAAAATTCCACCATAACCCATAATTTCTTTCTTTAAAAAAAAAATGTACTTCTAGGAGTTCTGTTTCCAGGAACATGGCAGGCCCACCGTTCAGACGAAATCCTGAAAACAGCCAAAGACTCTGGATATATCTATTTTTTCATTCTTAAAAACATCTTTATGAATTACCAGGTCAAAATCTGAGGGGGGAATTGGAAGTGAGAAGCGTGGTAATGAAATCACTTTTGCCCTGAGAGCATATCTGGCGAATTTTCATCTTCATGATCTTTCATGAAAAGCCCAGGTCCCTTTGCAAAGTGGAGAGTCTAGTGAGAGACTTTCTTTCCAGAGAGCTAGGAGCCCTAGCTCTTAGGGCTATGTGAGGGAGAGGGGGCCACTCCCCACACTCAGGCCCACAGATGACCACCATGGTGCTGAGAACACGGGGAACACGGGGCTGGGAGCAAGGGATCCCTTCAGAATTTGTCACGAAAAATAAGCTTTCTACCCAGATTATTTTATTTTTTGTTCTGTTCTCGTTTTGTTTGGAATAAGCTATTGTTACTCTTGCTGATCTTTTTCCCCCAAACCTTATATATTCCATGAGGCCTTTCCAATATCCTAAAGCCCTTGGCTTTGGAACTAAAAAGCCCATCTATGTTCCAGAAACAGAGCTGTGTTCATGGAAATAGAGTCTGAGATGCAAAACTGAGGGAGGAGGGCTTACCGGGGCGAGTTCTCAGAAGACACATCTTTGAGGAAGGGGAGGAAGGTGGGATTGGGCAACGGGAGACGACAACTCTGAACAAGATCACATGTGCACATCAGCCATCTGCAGAGATCTCGGGCGCTGGAGATGTCTCCCTTGGTTCTCTCCCCAGCTGAGGCAAGCAGGTCAGATCCTTGAACCCCCAAGTAGACCAGTAAGTGGACATGGACTGCAGTCTGGGAAGAGGGAAACTTGAGTGGGATGGTTCCCTGTGGCTGAGGGCTGTTCCGGGGGAGGCAGCTGGGTAATGGACATCCAGGCTCCGAAGGGAGCTCCACGTAGAGCCTGAAGGTGTCTGCTTGCTGCAGGCCGCAACCACTATGGGTTCACTCACTTTTTCTCTTGAGTGTGCCCCATCAGGGAAATTCCTCTGGGATTTTGGTTGGACTAATTACCTGGGAAACTTAGAAAAGAAGATTTTTCAAATAAACAACAGCCCCCACTGCCATACTGGACCTCGGCTGTCACTGACACTCACGATGCCCTCCTCCACCACGAATTCAAGACTCCCCACTCCCCTGCTGGGCTGGGCTGGTTGCCTGGTAGGGTGACCCGGACCGGCTCTCTGAAGGGTCTGAGCCCCTGGGTCTCCCTCTCTTCTCAGGAGATGACTCCTGTACTTGTCCACCTATGGTAGGAGCACCAAGAGACTCCCCAGAGCAACCCTGGGAATCATATCCCCTCCTCCGTCCGCCTCATTGTACATCTACAATCCCACCTCCCCCTGATAAGTAGGGTCAGTGATCCTGCAGGATAAAAGCTCTTCCTCTTGTCTGCCGTTCAACTGTCAACTGACCAGGGGTGGTTGTAAAATAAAATTCAGTAACCATCTTATTGAGTCTTCTGTTGGAGGCGTTCTCCCCCTGGAAGCCACAGAACCTGACACAGCAGGGACAGAAAGCACAGTTCCCTCCGTTGGTCACTGGGAGCAGTGGTGGGTAAGACCTCTCCTACTACCTTCTTCTGGTTCTCAGAGCCACGCACTCTACCTGCCAGGGGCACGGCCTCATTGACGTGGCCTGCTTTCTGTGTCCTGGGGGATCACACTCGTGAGGCACTCTCTCTAATCTGGAATCTTAGCTATATTCATAAGACATTTTTTCTACCTCTCTGGCAGGGTGACAGCTTCTGGGTGATGTCATATGTGAAGAAAACAGTGGCTCTCATGGTCGCGGGGGCTGAACCCCCATTGCGATGAAGTGGGTCCCTTGACCTGAACTGATATTATGTGAAATCCTATGTTGTGGGCTCTGGTGTGGCCCCAGGCCCTGTAGGCAGGAAAGGCAAACCTGTGCCAAGACTATCTGATGAACCCAGTCAAGACTCATCTATATCCCGTCCATGGTGGAGAGATCCCAGTAGTCAGTTTTTACCAAATGTCTATTACTAGCACTGGGGGCTCCACCTTCAGCAGCAATAGTCCTTAGGTAGCCTTGGTCAGTGGAAGCTCATACATACAGGCTCATGTGTATCCTTCACCTCTGCCACTGTGGCATCTGTTGTCCCTGCACTGGGGTGACTGATGACAGGCTGGTGATGGTCTTCTGTTTATTTCGTTGCTACCTCTTCCATGGTGAATGCACTTGGCTGGGCATGACCTTGTGATACACGTATCTTCACACTGTACTCACTCCTGTGAGCCCATCTTCAAGCTTCTTCTTGTCCCCCCTTGGCAGGGTGGGGGGACAATCTTTCTCTTTCTCTTTCCAGGATACTCACCCCTGTTCACGCACTTTGCCATGAGTGTCACATGGTACATATTCTTATCTCAGGTCATCTCTCTTCCCTACAAAGTGGATAACCAGATGAGCTGCCCAGACATACATCCCCTGGAGGATTTCTCCTGACTGCCATCTTCCAAGACCTTCCGTGAGTGATATAACCTGCAGTCCGTTTTTGGAATTCACTAGCAAGTCAAGTCACCCTGGCCCCGTAGGAGACCATCGGTGTAGGTGAGAGAAAAAGACCAGAAAGCAATAGTGGCTGGTAAGGGACCCAGATAACTGCAACTTCCTCGTTCACTCTGGCCCTCCTTATGCCCAGGCCTGGAGAGCCCACTTCCCCTTATCATGAGTCCACTCAATCTTATAAGTCAATGAGTCTCACCGAACCCAGCCTGGCCACATAGTTAAATAACATCCCATAGTGACATGTTCCAACTCTACCAGGGTTGAGGAGCTTGCTAAGAGCTACTTTTCAAATAATGCCTACCTTTCTGCTCCTAATAACATGGCCTTTCTCCAAAATCCCAGGAGTTAACTTGGGATTCTCCCAGAGCTTGCTGTAAGCTCCACATGATGCCTTTCCCCATCATACATCTCTAGCACCATAGAGCTCTGCCGTACCATGCCATTTCTACCAGTGACGACCGTAGGGACAGCCAGGTTGTATGACACAACAGCAGGGTCACTTATACCACCGCCTGCCCTACTGCAGATGCCCTCCTCCCTGAGTCCTACTCAAAGCTGACAGCCTTCTGTATCACCCAGAAAATGGGTTGAAGCAGTATTTACAGAGACAGGCAGGCTGTCTACAAAATCCACAGGCTCACTAAGCATTGTGCTTCTTTTTAATGGTGGAAGGTATGAGATGAAATCCTTCCTTGCTTTGGAGGGGCTACTCAGGAAACACCAAGTCTCTGGATCCCCATGATTGTCACTGATATGGCAGGTCTCTGAGTCTTCATGAGTTTAATATCCATGTGTTTTACCAAGCCCTCCCTTGACTTATCACTTCCTGCTCATCTGATCCAATTTACATGAGCACTGATGTCATGGATAAATGTGATATTCTGGAATGTCCAGATAGTCCAGGTGGCTTCAGACTATTAACAGGGTGAAGAATGGGAGAGTTAACATGGACCTGGAGCAGGACTATAAAAGCATCCTTTGTTCTAGGTGAATCTGAACTGCTACTGATCCTTTTCTTCTCGGGGATGGAATAGAACACATTCCCCAAATCAATGACTTCCTTCCATAGGCCAAAGAATATATAAATACTCTCTAGTGAAAACCAACCAATCAAACAAACAAACAAACAAACAACCACTTCTGGCAGATCAGCTGCAAGGACAGCTACTCCTTGATTCACTTTGGGGAAGTTCTTGGTCCTCTATCATGGTTCATCTGGTCTTCGTAGGGGCCAGAACAACAAATTAAATGGAGCTGTAAGAAGGACCACAACCCCCATGTTCTCAGTCTTGACAGTGGTGCTCATCCCCAGCATTCCTGCCTCAGCGTGGCGTGAGCATATTTATGACTTACTCCCTGGTAGGAGAAGGGTGTGCTGCAACTCAACATTTCTTTATTCTGAGCAAAGGAACCAATGGGCAGATTTTGCCAAAGACTGACTATATCTATTCCCTATTGTAGTTGAGAGAAATGACAACCAGTAGGTTCAGGGACTGTGAGAGGGACCTGAGCCAAGACACTTTTTATTACCTGACTTCCTGGTCTGTACTCCAAGGAGGGGGACATGGTGGCATTCTGGGTCCCCAAGTCTCAGTGTCGGTTTGATAATCCTCAGAAAGCTTAGGGATTCCTCCTTCCCCAATGTGAATTTGCCGCACAAATGGCTTAGGTCCCTTTGGAGAAAAACTGAGGGAAATATTGCCAAACACACCTGCTGTAATGTTGGAGGACCCAGGGAGAAACTGTTTCCCCTTCAATTTAGGGGTTCTGGGTATGAGAATTAGCTCAATTAGACAAGAGATCCTGACTATTGCTGGGGTGATTTTGCTAACCCTCTCAATCACCCGTAATTTTTTTAATTGTACCAATTAAACAACACCTTCATAGGCTGCCAATCTATCTTACTTCTAGAGACAATGTGTCTCCTGACCGTCTCCATGGTTCTCTGCAGCACATGATACTCCCTGGGTGCTCCACTGACCTTACCTCTCATTGGGATCTTTGCCTACACCTTCCTTCTGCTGATGAATACAGTATCTGACCTCTATCCTCCCCATTGTTCCCAATAACCCACTCTGTGATTTCACATATGTCCTCAGCTCTGGCGCATAGAGTAGCCATTCTGGAACTTCTCAATGATGCTGGGGCCACTTTCTACCAGTGCATCCCTTTGTAAACAGGAAGTCTTCTGGCCTTCTTGGGAACATATCCACTGTAACATGACCATTCTTGGAGCTGTTTGGTCCCTTCCTCCACCATCTGCCTGGGTGTGGGTACTTGCTTCCTCCTTTTGAGCACCAGCCCAGCAAAGTGTTAGCTTTGCCTCCGGGGATTCTGGCCAAGATGTGAAGTCCTGTGCCAAGGTAGAGCACTCACTCATCACTAAACTCTCCCTATTCAACTTTATATTCTGTACTCTTTGTCTCAATCCTATGACCATTCTCTTGGCTCTTCTGGGACCTATTAGCTAGTTCCCACAGCTCCTTTGCCATTTAGTTCCTTTCACCTTTGCCTGCACAGTTCAGACCTGGTCACACTGTACTGAGATTTGGACCTTGCCATTCATCTTTTACCAGGAAGAAAGATGGGGCTAGAATCTGAGAGGGAAAGCACTGTCTTGTAGGATACTTGCTTTATTTGAGGCCTCCGTAAGAGGCCTTCAAGAAAGGGGAATCAACAATCTTCTCCATGGGGCAAGGAGTAGACCAATTCTGCAGGCTTGGAGGATTCTAGGAAACATAAGGGTGCAAGGTTCTCATACCAAGTATTAAGGTCCCACCTATTCCCTATTAGGACCCAGACTTTAGAGACCTGAGGATTTCACCTTCTCCAAAATTCTACATTACTTGAGATCACAACTGACACTCTAGCTGACTTGCTTTCCAGCTGGGGTTTTCTTATAAGCTGCCAATGATGTACTTGGGCTCTCACACTTTGCCTTAAAGTGGTGAGTCTCCCCTGAGCCTCCTGCTCTCCTCAACCCGAGGAGCCCTCAGCCACCATCACCCTGTCCCATGAACTTCCTAATCACTGTCTTCATAGAGCCTTTCCAGAACCATCTGGGCTCCACTCACTGCCAGGACATGGTCCTCACCATCAGCTAGCCATGTACTCCTCTCTAATTTTCCATTTAGAGTCCACTTTTTCACAACCTGGTCCTGTGTCAACTGCCTTAGAGGTTTCTTGGAAATAGTCTGAGATGAAAAATTGCATGCAGAAGGTTTACTGGGGAGTATTCCTGACATGTTCCCCTGGAAAGAAAACAGACAGGACTTTTCAGTAGGAGAAGCTAGCTTGCAATGAGCTTGTGCCTGAGGCCACCTCCAGCCAACCCTAAGAGGTGCTCTGGAGTTGAACTAGCCCACAGGTTTGGCTTGAATTCAGTGAGAGGGCTGCTTTTGTATGCCTGCCTTGGTCAGTCAAATGAGCATGGGTGTCATCCATGGGCACTAAACCTTGAGTAAGGCAGGTCCCAGCAGCAGAAGCTGATGTCTACCACACACCTCAGTTGTGAGTCCTCTGTAGGCTCTGTTCCCAGCAAGGGGGTGCAGGCACACCCCCTAGAGAGCGACTGGGGCAGCCAAATGGGACTGCTCTTTCTCTCCGCCCTTGCTCTCTTACCTGAGATGGTGCACAGAAAGCTCCTGCTTGAGTGGGAAAAGCAGCAAAAGGAACAAAGAAATCGGGGGAGAAAAAGGGAACCTCAATTCACGTTTCAAAATATCATTGCACCCAGCAACCTCACAGTTTGCTAAGATTCTCCCCTCCCCACTCGCATTCCTAAGGCAAGTTTTGTATCTCCCCTCTTTCCCACCACCCAGAGCCTCCTTCAGGATTATAACTGACTTATACTTCCCAGGACCCTCCACGCCTAGCACAGTAGCCCCAGCCAGTGTGGAATAAATATGTGAAGCCATCAAACAATCTGTTTACCTTCCTTCCAGCCAGTTGCAGGGTGGAGGGGGAGCCGTTCGGTGCCAAACGGAGGAGGCCCGACCTACAGCAGAAAGGAGTTCCAAACATCCCAAGACTAGGGCTCTTTCCTAAAACCTTCAAGGAGGATGTTGGGATGCCAGAGAGCACAAACTGATTTGAGGAAGAGACCTGAAGAAATCATACTCTTCTCTCAAACAAGCAAGGCAAAAATAATGGTAAGCCTGTGGGTAGTGAGGCCTGTGCACACCACTGAAGATAGGAACACAGACAGGTGCTCCCTGGGGCAGGTGCCCACACCCCTGCGCTATGTGCTCAGACAAGCAGAGCCCTGGATTTGATCCAGACAGCTCTGGAGGGGAGATCTAGAGTGAAGTACCAGGAACTGGCCTTGCTAGTGCAAGTTTCTCCCGCTTCTGAAGCTCTGTCCTATGTCTGTGTGAGGACGGGAGCGAATATCCGCTCTCCTCGTGCAAAGAATTGCCCTGGGGGTTTCTGTGTGCATGACTCCCTGGGGAGGAGAAGCTGGGGACAGACACCCAAGAACCAGTCACACCGAAAATCCTGTGCCTTAGTCCTGGTCTTGCTGATTCTTGCCTGGGAGCTTTTGACTTCAACGCCTTATGACTTTGTTTCCCCATTGCCGAAAAGGGGTAGGAACCTCCAAACCTGTGAATGTGTTGTAAGGACTAAAATAGAGAGTACCGATATATTGTTTCTTGTTGCAGAATAACAGAAGCTGTGAAGTTGTTTAAATGTTTTGGGACCCTTCCAACAAATGCCAGCTGTTAATCCGGAGGTTACTCTCTTTTTATTTTACCCACCCCCCCCCAAGTTTAAGTACATCATTTTCTGTGAATTGAAAGGTCACTTTCTATATCATTAGCCACCAAGAAGGCTTGACTTTGGCTAGCATTTTTATTTTGCTTTAAGGTAAAAAAAAAAAAAAAACCTAACTACTGTAGATGGCAGCAACTTTTGCCTGAAATCATCGTCTCCCCCAACCTGCCCTTTTCATGTGCACCCTCCCCGACCAGCTGGGCCCTGGACTAAGAGGTGAGGCTTCTCCTGAACAGCCTTGGGACTTGTGGGCCTGACTGAAAGCCCCAGGTGAGGGGGGTGCAGGAGGGGACAGAAGGGTGTTGCTCCACAACCCTGACAACAGAGTCCACAAGATTACTTGTTGCTCTCTAGAACCTCAGCCTCCCAGCAAGGCTACGTCCCCACCACCACCACCACTGGCTCTCAGTCCCACTGTCATCAGCAGAGCAGGGCAAGTCCACCAGGTGGCCCTGACCTTCCCATGACCTGAGCAGGCCCTAGGGCAGCCCCAACATTAAGAATATTCCTGCTGAGCCAACCTGGGCTGGACCCACCCAAAGACCACGGTATCGGCCCCACTGAGAAACCAGTTGAAATCCCACTCCTTCTGGTAAGTGACAGGAAACCAAGACGGCTCCCTGGCAGTTCTGAGGTTAACAGGGTGGGTCCTGCCAAGCCCAGACCTCTGGTTTCTGTTCCTCTCAGGGTTCGGTCCCTCCCACCCATTAGTCAGGGATCTAAGTGAACACAAGATGCGACAAGTGACAGAGGCTGCCCAAGGTCAGGATGGTGTCACGCTTGCCTCTGCCTCTCCGGGCCGTGGCACGCTGATCATGCCGTCCTCGTGAACAATTCCCCACCTCTCACCACACCACCCTCGATTCTTCCCAGGGCAGAAATCCCTTCTGGGGAATGATGGAGGACACCCACAAGCGATCAACCACAAGCCCTTGGGTAACTGAATATAAACCAAGATGCTCATCCCAGTTGGGTGTTGTTAAGAGTCAAAAAAGAGAGAGAGAGAGAGAGAGGGAGGGAGAGAAAAGACAAAAGGAAAGAAAAGAAGAGAAGAGAAGGGAAGAGAAGGATCTGCCCTGAGTCCTGAGCCCATGTGCCTCCGACGAGGAGATGCTCCTATTGGTTCCACTGACGAAAGGAGGTACGGAGTTGGTGAACTCCGCACAACCAAATCAGGACCAAATCCCTGTGAACCAAGAAAAGAAAACAAGAGAAAAGACCCAACCTTATTTTATTTGGAAATAAAATGCAAATTATTGAAAAGAATAATGGTCCGATCATTATAAAGCAATTTACAGATCGCTGTAAAAGGCCTCTGGCCCAAGCACTCGACGCCCTGCTGTAAGGGGCTGCCCGAGAGGCAGGCGGGACGTGGGGGACACAGAGAACTGCCAATCAACCCCCAGCCCACCCAGAGTGAGCGGTGGGGAGCCACCTGCCTGGGCATCTCAGGCCCCAGGGACAGAGGCCCAGGGCAGATCACCCACACCTCTGAGTGGGAATGAAGGCCCTTGAAACATCCTGCTCCGAGAAACAGGAAGCTCAGGTTTGGGTGTGCTCCAGGAGAAAACAGACAGACTGCCAGCCAGACAGACAAGGGTCATGGGAGTCTTGAGTAGCACGATCTTTATAAACTCTTGTTTTGGTGTTCCCGTGTGGCCGCTCAGGGACTGAGTCACGTGGGCAAGTTTCTTAATTTCCCAGAAACTCAGGTTCCTTATCTGTAAAATGACCACCTTAAATTGCTGTAGAGACGAAATGGGACAAGTCTTGCAAAGCACCATGTACATCACCCCTGCGCTGGCCAGTATTCTTGTCACCGGGTCGGTTTGTGGGTTTGGGCAATATTGCAGGACTGAGCGGGAGACCGATGTGCATGCCCCCTCCCCTCCCCCCTGCCCCAGATGCTCACCCTGTGGTGTCGCCTACTGCAGGCCAACGTCACTCATCAAGACGACAGTAGGTCAAGACCCCAAGCTTGGCTCTCATCCCCCACCCACCACAGAGCCAGTCACGGTGGCTCGGTTTGCTCAGCTGCGGAAGTGCGAGGTTCAGAGTCCATGGTGTCTGAAGTTTCTCCCTGTGTAGCAACTTCTGAGCCTGTGCTTTCCCAAGACACAGTCTCTAGTGGAGGGCAGTGACCATGTACTTGGTGAATCTCTCTGGAGACCCAGGCAGCCCTCCCAAGGCACCTCATTGTGGTGTCCCCAGGTGAAGCCACTGTCAGGGGACGTTGACAGCCCTTGCCCAGACTATGGTTGAGAAGTAAACCTCCGACGTGCTCGAATTCCACCAGGCTTACATCTCGCAACAGAAAGCAAGGTTGAGTGGGCTCTCTCATTCGTAAGGACCCCAATCCAGGCTTAAGATGTTCCTTAAACAGATATCATCTTAGGGCACCTGAGTTGGTTAGGCGACTGCCTCTGGCTCAGGTCATGGTCCCAGTCCCGGGATCGAGTCCCGCATCGGGCTCCCAGCTCTGTGGAAAGTCTGCTTCTCCCTCTGACCTTCTCTTCTCTCGTGCTCTCTCTCTCTCTCAGATAAATAAATAACATCTTTTAAAAAAAAATTAAAAAAAAAAACAAACAAACAAAACAGATACCATCTAAAAAAACAAAAACAAAAACAAAAAACAAAAAAAACCTCCAGGAAGCCAAGCGTTAAAAGTGGAACTTGAGACTTTTTTCTCTTGGTTCCCTATTACGAGCATTCGCTGCTTGCTTGGCGACTGCATTCCTGTGCACATCCCCTCAGCGCACGCAAGGGCACACACACGTTCTCCGTGGCATCCTGCCCGAGGCGGGACGGTGCTTAATGGCTCCAAGGGATGGCACGAGGTATTGGCCTTGGTGGGAAGTTTCACAGGATTTTCTGGACAGGCCTATGGGAGAAGATACCTCCCAGCTGCCAGGGTAAATTACCAAAAAAGGCAAATGAGGAAAACAGTCCTTTCCAAACACATCCCATATGCTAGTTCCCTATGCATAGAGATTACCACAGTTCCCAAGACCATGGACGGGGCTTAGACTTTCAGGTTAAAAGAAAATAGCACTTCTGCTCCTGGACCCCGTTGCTGTTTTGTCACTATGTTATTGCATCAGCCTGGGAAAAATAACTACAGCTACCTGGGCCTCAGTTTCCCCATCTGTGAAATGACAATTTGTATTAAATGGCATCCAAATCCTTTCTAGTTGCCAAATCATGGGAAATCCCTCCCCAAAGGATTTTTTAACCCCTGTGGGGCCGTGGGTCACTACAAATCTCTGACAGAAATGTGGACCTTCTCTCTGGCAAGGTGTGCAAAGACTCGTCAACACAGAGTTCATGCACGGAGCATGAGAGGAGATGCGGAGACTCCGTGGGGCCTGCGTGTGGGATGAGCTAACGCTCTCACCTTCCAGGAGGACATCCCAAAAGACAGTCTCTCTGAAAGAGAAGGGAAAGAGATGAGAACGGGGCAAGCGTGAAAATCTGAAATTTGAACTTAGAAACTAATACCGTGGTCTCATTCTGAGCTTTTGAAAAGTGAGCCATGATTCCGTATAATACTTCAGAAGATAAGGAACGGGAGATAGGACAGCAAGGTTCGGCACTGATAAGCTGGGTAAGCTACATCTGGGGCCAACTGGAAGCATGGAATCAGATTCCGAGGTATGATGCAAACATCCAGAGCTGCAGTTCTTGACTTGAGTGTTTTCCCCGGATGTTCCGCCCATGCGCCAGAGCGGGAGGGAGGCTGGCTGCAGCCCAAATCGAATTCTTGTGTTCCTATAAGATAGTACCAGGCACTCGCCTTTCATCAGCCCCACGTCGGAGGCATCAAGGCACCACGTCATGGTTGGATAATCCTGCATTCAATCCATTGGACTGAAGACAGGACAAATACACTAGGAATCAAAGCACTCGATGACTCATGTCAGCGGTGTAAATTGAAAGTCAACACTTGCACTGCCTATAATCTAGCTGGAGAAGAGTTTACGGTGCAGAGTTTTCTGTGTAGACTGTCGACACCCCTTGAAAGGAGAGCTGCCGGTGCGTGTGTGTGCACGTGTGTGCACGTGTGAGTGTGTGCAAGACCTTAAGCATATGTGTGTGTGTGCACGCGTTTAAAACGCTCATAGCTCACAGCTTTAAACAGTACCACCCACTCCAGGACAATGGAAAAGAAAACAAAAAGGAACCCCAAACTTCTGTCTCATTCAGAAGTAAAATGCTAGAACAATGGTCAGAATTGTAGGTGAGGTAGTGATGCTAAAGAGTTGTTTCTTTCCAGACATGTTCCGGAGTCAGAGTACCTCCGGCACTCTCTGCCACGTCTTCACCCAGCTTGGTCTGGCTCAGGTCTGTGTGTCCTGGTTCAAAGGCTATTTTTCAAAGGAACACTCTGGAGCTTGCAACTGCTCGTGCCTCTTTAATCCAAGTCAGCAAGCACTATACATGAGTTTAATGGGAACTTTTGCCCTGCATGAGGCTGTAATATACTTACAGACCAATATACTTAAAGACGGTAGCATACTGAAAGGCCAAGGCTCTGCATTCTTCACTGGAGCCATGCCACGCACAACACCTGATGCAGTGCTTGTCGCATAGGTGACCCTATCTGATCAGCTGAACCATCAGTTGAAGTTACTGCTCTGAACCAGTGAGTGAAATGAGGTGGCAAACACGGGGTCCGAGGGGCTCGACACTGGGTTCCAGTTCTGCCACGCACTAGTTGCTTTAGTTAGAAACTACTTCCAACTTCCTCTGACCCCAGTTTCCTTATCAGTAGAATCAGTGGTTTGAACGAAATATGAACTCCAAGTCCCCTTTGGCTTTCTGCATCTGTGAGTTTGTTAACAAGAACCTGGTGTCAGAAGGAACTCACTCTAAGTCTGCCCATCCCGGACTTTTCTTTTAATCAGAGGGATGTAAAGAAATGGACAATTCTTCAAGAAGAAGGGAGGTAATAGCTGCCCTTACTAGTCACATGTTTGATGTTTCTAAATGGCTTCTGATTTACTTGGAACCTGAAGCTTATTCAGGAGACCATCTGCATTTTTAGAGGTCCTTGAAATCTGTCCTATCTGAGGGTTGCCTTTGAAAGCTACACCAAAGGGCCACTCTGCCTTGGGAAGGACAGACGATGATTGAGGTCCCCTGCGTAGGAAGCTGACTTCCATGAGGAACAGTGTTCTGCTTGCACACAAATTGGACCATGGACTCTGGAGGACAAGGATAGAGATCACAGTCCTACTTTCTTGAGACCCCTTGGAAGATGCTGGTCAAGGGAAGAATAGGGCAGTGGGGTCAAGTGGTCAGACTCAGGAGCCGGGTGTTCCTCTCCCTGGTCCAAGTGTCGCCAAGAAGCCGGAGCAAGAAGCTTTGGTGGAAAGCTGCACTGAGAGAGGCAACAGGATCATCTGAAGAGACCACTGGCCATGGACCTTCAACAGCCATGGCCGCAGACTTGTCTCTCCAGCACTCCTATCTCAGGGGTACTTCTTGGCCTCCCCATCTGGGTGAGCCGTTCCTGACCCCTCCTCTGCCCTCCAGACACCATGACCCTCCCATCCACAGGCCTGCTGTCCCAGATGCCTTGTCATCCCTCCACTGTTGCACTCACTTCATTGCGAGAAGAGGGTCTGCGCATATTTCTGTCTCCCCCATGGGAATGAGGATCCTTGAGGCAGGGTGCGTATCTGACGGGTCTCTGTTCTGTCTGTACTTAGTAGCATGCCTGGCACGTCACTGACACCCAACGGAAGCTGAATGAAAGACTAATTGAATGAGCGGGTGAATGAATGAAGGAGCAAACCTGGCAAGGTGGGGATGAACTCAGGAATGCAGTCACACAATAAACATTTATTAAGAGCCAACTCTTGCTGGACCAAAGGGACAGTGGTGGGAGATAAGACATTCCCAGGTTTTGCCCTCTGTTGAAGGGCTTTACTGCTCTTCTAGGCACTCACTGGGGTGCACGTTTATCATCGGCTCTGTGTCTAGCTCATTGTCCACCTTGCAAAACCACCCAGTGTGCAAGCGAACACAGAAGTGCTGAGGTGGGCCCTGTGATCCCAAGGAGGTGCTTTGGAAGGTTTAGCATGGAAAGGATATGCCTCCCCTGGTAAAGGGCTAGAAGTTGACAGACACTGGCTGCCTTGGAGATGCTGAGGTCTGAGTAAGGCCAGGTTATCCAGTGAGCTGTGGTCCTGAGTACACAATGTACAGAAGGAACAGGATGTGCAAAATCCAATTTTACAGTGTATTAAACCAGGAGAGAGAGAGAGAGCATGAATCTCCTAGTTCACGCAGCTCTGTTAAAAGAGTGTATACTTCTACTCATCCTGAAGCCAAGTGGCACGAGGTGTGGGTTGAGGGTATAAGGGTGCATGGTGTGTCTGCATTCCCTGCCTGAAAATTCATAGCAAAATGGGTGCAGCAGCTTTCTCTTATTTGATAACTTCACCTGCTGTGAGGCTGATAAGTAACAGTTGGCTGGAAACATTACACAGAGTCTAATGCATTTTCTAACAGAAGGGGCACAGGATCCACTCCCAGACCCACTTCTCAGGCCCTGGGTGGGACCTCATCAAGTCACTTCACATCTCTGGGCCTTAGGTTTCTCATGTCAAACAATAGGGGACCCAGACACTAGAAATGCCACCGAGAAAGCCAAGAGCAGCTGCTTACAGCTCTGTGGATTCTCTTACAGATCACGTCCCCCGACTTCCCTATGGCCATGCGAGGCACACAGGCCAAGGGAACAGCCTAATTCTACAGAATGGAGCAAAGTCTCAAAACTTAATGGCCCAGGCTTCCACGAGGGTTGGGGGAGTTAGCCCATGTGCTTGGGTCCCCTGACTTTTGGGACCTAGAAAAATTACCAAAGCCTGGAAGAGTGAGCTCCAGAGGAGAGGGACACCGTGGAACCGCGCAGGAGGGGCAGGGAGTGCTCTCTACCCACACATCAATGTTCTGAGCGTCTGCTCTCACATGGTTAACTGAGATGACTTGCAAGGCAGGCATAGGGCTCAGAGGCTCTTTGATGTGCAGAGTCTTACTTGACAAGGAGGGTCTGTGGGAGAGGGGAGGAAATGGTGCTTTGGTGGCTTCATGTAATTATTTTCCAAGACTAACAGGATGCTATTCTCTTCAAACTAATCTGATGTCCTTGTGCCCTCTTGCCCTTGATTTGGATCAGTTACAAAGACAGCTTTCCCCCAAGGTGATCTGGACATGTGACTCTCCTTTCAAATTGTCCTTCAGAATCCCTTTGATGTATGGGTCCTCACTCCCCAGTACATTTTCTTCAGCTCAGTGGACTCTCACATCGCCTTCGAAGTACTTTCTTCCAAAAGTGGTCTTTTCCCCGTAGTTTCTCGGTAGACATTTCAATGTGGGACACACACTGATGTGAAATGTCACTGGAGCATCGGGCTGTTTCTGAGACCAAAAGCAGTTTGCGGCTTATCACTACCTTGCTGTTCTGCCCATTAACAAAGGAGGCCTCATCCCAAAGGCCCAAGAGGGACAAATGTAGAAGAGTGACGCCATGTTTATTCCCTCGCTCACGTGTTGTTTCATCCCACAAGCACAGAATGAGCTCTCCTCTGGTCTAAGCTCTGCCTAGAGAAGAATCGGGACACTTGCAGAATGAGAAGGGGGGCAGGCGCACGTAGGTGGTGAGAGATCGAGGCTATGAGGAAGGTGTGCCTGGCATGTGGGAAGGCTCCAGAGGAGAAGACTAGAGAGCCTTCCAGATGGGGCCTGGAAGGATGAGTAGGTTGCTTTCATGTTCTTTATCTCTAGAGGATGGTGACTCACCCACGGTGTGCTGAAAAGAAAAAACTCCATCTGTAATGTTTGCCGATTTCCTTGGTGTAAATACTCCCACCGGATCATAGCAAACCTCAAGCTTCCGAGCGGGATGCCACCGAAGACCGGACGTCACTGCGTCCACCACACAGGTAGGAGGGAGGTAAACACCTTCAGAAGAATAGACAACAGTGAGTAAGTGAGAGTGAAATAATTAGGAGGTGATGAATTTGAGTATTTATGATCTTTGTTTTCACTATAATTTACGTAATTATAAATTGTTACCACTTCGTGTTTAATAGTGGTGGTATTTAATAACCTGCTCCCCAGATTCCAGAAAGCCAGTCAGCTCTCCAGCTGTCCGCAGAGTTACCCCTTTGCTTACCTCTCCCACCTTGCCAGTTGCCCCCACATCCCTGGGCATTGGCCCATCATTCCGACAGGGCTCCCTTCCTCAAATTAGTTGCTCTTCCTCCCACTTTGCAAACCATTCCCCACAGTGTAGCTGTGGTGAGCTTTCCAAAACACAGCAGGACCATGACAGCCCCCTGATGAAGACTCTCTAATATGTCTCTGTGGTTTTCAGTCCCCTCCCTCGATGATGCAGACCCACTGCCTTCCCACCTGGATCTCTGTCTCCCCACCTCTGGCATCCTGTGCTCCCAGCACACCCTGCATCTCCCCTGGTTCCCTGCCCCTGATGTTTCCAACACCCTCTCTTGGTCTCCACACCCAGATCTCCTGGCCTCTAGATTCCCACTTTCTGGGGAGACAATCCCTGGCCCACCGCCCCTGAGAGGGTCCTGCCACAGGACCTGAGCTTGAGCCATGGAAGCCCTTCCCAGGTGGGTTGTAACAATTTGGTTTGACAGCAGAGTTGAGAGGGGGGCCTGGTGCAGACTTCCTGGCCATGACTCCTGGATCTGCCACTTACCAGCTGGGTGTCCTTGGAGAAGGCTGTTCCCCTCAGAGTCTCTTCCTTTCCTGCAAATTAGGGCGATAGCAGCCCCCGCCTTGGGGGCTTCTCATGAGCCTCCTACTAAATCGTACCACAGAGGGCTGACAGCAGAATAAGCCCACAGAATGGACATCTGCAATGTTACCAATGACCTTTTGATGGTCGTCACCAAACCCACACTCTTTCTTCCTGCTCCTGGAGATGGTGAGTGTCCCCCTGAGCTGGGACAAAGTAGAGGCTCAGCGACTCTGCTGAAAGGAATGACCCAAAGAATGAATCGACAGGAGAGGAAAAAGCTGGGTATTCATGGCAGAGAGGAAACCCAGTAGGAGGTCCAGGACTCAGCCACCCAGGAAGAGGGGGAGGCCGCTGGTCCGGACCCAGCTCCTGCCTTTTCTCAGATGCACTCGAATCCGTTTCCGCACTCTTCGTTAGCTCGCTTGTGTTGCCGGCACAAAGCACCGCAGACAGCGCAGTGGAGACCACAGGCCTTGATTTTCTTGCCGTTCTAGAGGCTGGAAGTCCCAGACCAGAGTCCAGCAGGGTTGAGAGCAAGGAAAGCTCTCTCCCTGGCCTGTGTTTTCATGTGCCTTTCTTAGGTGCTTGCCCAGAGGCAAGGACCTGGCATCACTTCCTATTCTTAGAAGTACACTACTCCTATTGGATTAGGGCCCCAGCCTCATGACCTCATTTAGTCTTAGTTACTTCACCAGAGGCCCCAGCCCCAAATACAGCCACACCAGGAGTTGGAGCCTGGACCCGCGAATCTGACAGGGACAGAGACGTTAACCTTCAGTCCCCAGCCCCTCCCTGTGCCCCCCTGCACCCCCCTCCTGCTTTGCACTGGAAGAGCAGCCCCATGTTTCACAGGCTCTGCTCCCTGGGGACAGGCATTCCATCAGCCCTGCAAGCAGGCCAGCTGCTCCCAGCACCTCTGCTAATGACTGGCTGAGTGTGTCCACTGCATCGGGAGCCTGAGAATTTGTTTTTTTAACTAGGGACCTTATTAGCTGCTAACTGCTGAGAGATGAAAAATTGCCGTCTGACCATTCAGGTGCATGGCCTTTCAGCTAAAATTTCCTCTCGGGGGGGTGGGGTGGGGGGCCCGCCTCTGCCTCTGCATATTCAGACTTTTCCAGCCAGTTCCATTCTGACAAGTAATTATTTACAAATTAGATTTCCAGGGAATACACGATCAGAGAATGCTCACATTACATACATGAGGAACAACAAATTATTTTTTCCAATAACTCAGTGTTATTAGACATCTCAGGGACCCATCACCCATGTTCCCGGCCCTGACAGCATTTATCAGTGCTTCCTCTCCCTGATCGGAGCTGGGGATGTACACAGGGCAAGTGACAGAAAGCCACGATCGGGGCTATTGTCTTGGGCTATCATGAAACAATACTCTTTTCAAATCATCTTCTTGATTCAAAAATACCCAAGCACTCGGTAAAAATAGGACGCATTTATCTGTGGTTTCATTAGAGCTATAATCACTGCTTGTTGTAAAGCATCTACTATTGGCAGGAATTGGCCTTCAGGCTCCCATCAGATATCTGGTCTCCTCTTTTCCCAGAGCAGGACGGCAGTGTTATCTGTGGCCAGCTGAAAAGACGATGTGGGCCTGCCCCTCTGCAGCTTAGGTGTGGTCCTCTGGGCTCCAGCCAAGGATGTGCAGGATGAAATGTGTGGAGGCAAAGGAAAGAGGCTTCCAGAACTGCTGCTCAATAAGACCAGAAGGGAGGGGAGTGGTGCCCTCTGTCCTCTTCCTTTCCTTCTCTCTGAAACATGGATGTGATATCGCAAATGCCCACAACCATCTTGACCATGAGATGACCACGAGATTGAGGCACATCCTGCACTGCCTGGAGTGGCGGAACAGTGGGACAGAAGGAGGAGGGGTCCTCGGTGACTGTGGGGCCGCCGCCTCAACCGTCAGCTGCCTGCATCAGACTTCCTTAGTGAGAGAGGGAAGCTTTACCTCACTGGAGCCACCCTTACTTAGGGGGTTAGAGGGAGCCAAGCTGATTGTAACCCATGCCACGCTTCACACACGTTCTCTGCATGCAGCCAGATGTGCACTCAGGAACCGGCTGCTGCATTTCTGTTCCCTATGCCTCAAAAGACAGTCTCGTCCCCCAAGGCTTCCAATACAGTTTAGGGTGTGAAAGCAGTCCTGACTTTACTAAAATCCAAGGCAACAGATCCCACGCAGAATTGACTCCCCCCTGAAAGAAGTTGGTCAGTGTCAAAGTATCTGCATTGGATCATGTTTGCTTTTTCCCTTTTTCTGCAGAACGGCTGAAAGAAAACTGAATGATGTGACTGTGTGTGTGTGTGTGTGTGTGTGTGTGTGTGTGTAGAGTGGTGTGTGTGCACATGAGCTCTTGTGCATGTGAGGAGGCTGGAGGGCAGAAAGGGAGATGGAGAGGAGAAGTGAGTTGGGGGAAATCAAAAGGGGAGACAAAGCATGAGAGACTGTGGACTCTGAGAAACAAACTGAGGGTTTGGGAGGGGAGGGGAGTGAGGGGTTGGGTGAGCCTGGTGGTGGGTACTGTGGAGGGCGCATATTACATGGAGCACTGGGTGTGGTGCATGAACAATGAATACTGGAACACTGAAAAGAAATAAAATAAAATGAAAAAAATTAACAGGCCAAAAAAAAAAGAAAAAGAAAAAGAAAAAATCAACAAAGAAAGAAAGAAAAAAAGAAAGGGAGATATAGAGAACAAAAGAAAAGTAAGACACTGCCAATAAATGGAACTGAGTTAATATTTTGTATCAAAAGCACCATGATTCTGATGAACATTTACATTTAAGCACTAACTCATCTGCACTTAAGGGTTGTTAAAACTCTAACCACCATAGCAAAAAATTTAGTATAACATCTCAACTTCATATAATTTTATTATTTTCCATAAAAACGAAATGTTAAGTGTATAACTAACTAAAAGTGATTGAGTTTTTATGTTTATGTAAGACTTTTCACATAATTAGAGTCACCAATCCATAAACTTCATTTTCAACACAGCCCCAAGTTTTGATGTAAAAACGGTGATCACCATCATCCCAAGAAACATCGAGTCAATCCTGGGAAATGCCCGCAGAACTATCAACCTCCCAGGAAAAAAAAGAAGTCTTTTTTATATTCCTTTGATGATACGTGTTACCACACTCACATATTTCAAATAAGAATCATAGAAAAATAGTATTATAGCAAGAATAAGACCCACTAACATGCTGAGTATAGCTCAGAGCTGGTAATCAACTAGATCACACACTTTAGAACAAAATTCCACGCTATTTTTCAAGAGTGTTAATGGCCTCTGCCTGCAAGAGTGTCAGACCCACGTTCTTATTTCCAAAAACCAAAATGACAATAATTAAACCAGGCAGCTGCTGCCCCCAGTAATATGACAACCTCTCCCCGCTCCCTGGAATTTGCTGGAATCACCCTGCTTGAGCTCATCTCATTCGAATTAGCCGTTCCCTCCCTGTGCCCCAGCAATCTGGGTGAGTTTCCCATCTATTAGCTGAATTATTCAGATGTTTTCCCACAAGGGCACTAGCAGGGCTCATCTAACTAGTTTCTAAATCAACAGTGAATTACATTATTGACAATCTGAGCAGATTAATTAAGAAATCTGTCAGGAATGACACTGTGGGAGCTGGCTCCTTTTCAAGTCCGATCCTCAGACTTCGAGATAGAATCATACCTGATGTGATTTCAGAAAAGGAAGGGCAAGCTGTGACTCTGAATCTGGGTTGGGGAGACAGTCCCTCTGGGCTGACAGGAAGAGCCAGGGTGGGCTGGGGGCACTAAGCAGGGCACACGTGTGCACACACACACGTGCACACACACCCCATGGGGTTACTGGCTGGCTTGCATCAACTCACCAGCAATGCTGGAAAAAAAAAAAAAATGTTCTGTGCAGAATACAGTGCGTGCGTGTATTGTTGTTACGGTCAGACACAGATTCTGGTAATAGGAAACATCACGAATATGTCAGAAGAAGCTACTGTGCCTCTTGAGGTTCTGAAAGCATGTGTTGCAAGATTTCAGGTCTCCATCTCTAAAGACTAAGCAGCCTAGGAAACTCCCTTTGGAGCTCCACTAGGAGAAAGCAACTTCTCTCTGCATTTATCTTTTTTCCCCTTATAATAGAAGTTCTGTCGATTTCCCAGTCAGACATCCAAAACCCAGCATAAAATTGCAAAGAAATGAATTAGTTCAATACAAGATCAAAGAGTATCATAGTATTCTGCTGCTGTATTGGATTTAATTGATTTAATTCAAAAATGTTCAAAAATCTCCTAGAGCAGTCACAACACCCCAGATTTACAGTAGGTCACATGTAGGATCTGAAATCTGAGGTCCTGGATTGGACTCTGAACCTTGTTCCTGAGGAACTGTGTGGCCTTGAGCCTGTCACTTCTCTCCCAAAGCTCAGTGTCCTTACCTGGAGTGATCCCTGCCTCCCAGGCCACCGTGAGGACCAAGGGAAAATGGGCCTGAATGGGGCAGATGGCCGACATTCCAAGTGTGGTTGTGACCCAACACACACCTGCAGGGGCTCACCTCATTCCATGGTCACAACCGCATTTCCTCCAGTTTAAGAATAAGAACATTGAGGCTCACAGATGGTACATAAATACTCCAAAAGCAAAAAAAAAAAAAAAAAAAAAAAAGCTAGGCCTACACCCCAGTCACTGGGCTCCCACGCTGAGGCCAGGTGCCCCGGGACAATGGGTTGGAGCTAAGTTTGTTCAGGTGAGTCAGAGTTCTCAGAGAGGGTGGGAGGGAGCATGGTGTGGGTGCCAGGTTAGGAGGGAGGGTGTCCTAGAAACTCCCCCAGGGAGGAAGGTGCCAAACCAGGAAGAGACATGCAGGTGCACTGTGTGTCTGGGCCCCGTGAGCACCTGGGGAGCCAGTCTAGGCCGGCAGCCAAGGAGCGAGGCAGAGGGTAAAAGAGTGATCAGGATAGTAATACCAATCACAGGGATGCACTCTTCAGGAAGATGAACTCTGGGGGGCGCTGTTTGAAGCGGTGATGGTGTGCCTCAGCCGCCATGCGCTGGACGATGACACTAAGGCTCAGAGAGGTGAAGTGACTTGAAATTGGTTGTTGGAGAGCCTGAGGAATGAGGAGGGTTTGTTCCATCTTCCTAGAACTCTCCACGAAGACCTCCCCACCCAGAAAGCAGCCTCGGGACAGCCCGAGACAACATCAGGGGACAGTGACATGGGAGCATTGAGGCTGACCCTCCCTGAGGCCATGAAGGAGAAGTTGGGAGGATCATTTTCCTGGGATGTGACAAAGTTTCTTCCACCTCCAGATTCTGAGGTTCCATGAGGCTCAAGACTGGGTGAGGTTTGTGACCTTGTATTCTCCAGAATCCTCATTGGCCACATCCAACTATCTGAAAGAACCTAGGACAAAGAAGGATGGAGTAGACTCACACACACATACACACATGCGCGTGCACACACACACACACACACACACACACAGGGAGAAAAGTGTTCATATGTGTTATTTCTGCAGGGCTGGAGTCCAGAAGTAGGATGGTTACTATTTTTTCCTTATACCCCTCTATATTTTCAAATTTTCTACAATGGCCACTTGTTACTTTGGTAATCAGAAAAAAATAATCATCTTACACAAAAATAATATGTAACTGCAAACGGCTAACAGAAAGCTGTGGTTCTGGGAGCCCGCAGATGGAAACTTTGTGAGGCGTACTGGAAAAAGCAGAATTAGCAAGTCACAGCCTGCCCTGTCTTGACCATTACATTTTGGGCAAGTCATTTAACCTCTCCAGGCCTCACTTCATCCTTCACAAAATGGAGTCCCAAGGTTTCCTCAATAACGTCAATGGATTTCTAAAAGCATCAAACCAATTACGTATTTAGGATTCTTTATATAATGTAAAGGCATCCCCGTTGTCATTTCTCTTACTGATGGTATATGACTAGTATTAGTATCAGTATTGGTATTATTGATGGAGAGGGAACCTGGACACTCAAGAACAAATTTTTTTTTATATGAAAACATTAATATAGGTGATGACCACTCTTGCAGGGCTGTTATAGTGCAAATGAAAATAAACAGAAGCCCTTCTATTTCTTTGAGTATTATTGACATTGCTTAGCCTATTGATATGGATTCAATGGCTTTTTTTTTCAAATATGTTATTTATTTATTTGACGCAGAGAGATCACAAGTAGGCAGAGAGGTAGGCAGAGAGCGGGGAGGAAAGCAGGCTCCCTGCTGAGCAGAGAGCCCGATGCGGGACTCGATCCCAAGACCCTGAGATCATGACCCAAGCCTAAGGCAGAGGCTTAAGCCACTGGGCCACCCAGGTGCCCCAATATGGATTCAATGGCTTTCAAACCAATCAGATAAACTGAAAGCTTACCCCAGGATCTGGAGAGAAACAAAATAGTCTTCTTACACCATTTTCCCCAATTTTAGGATGAAACGTTTTAGCCCAGATGGGAAGGTCCTTCTGCGGTAACACAGCTCTCTGTGGAGGACGACGTTCCCATGGCGGTTGTCCTTGGTCCTGACACTGCCTTTGATTTGTCCAGCAAAGAAATATTCACCCTTAGCAAGTGTAACCCTTTTCAGAAAAACTACGAAATGCTCATTTTAAATAATTATGATCTTATTGTATTAAATATTAATCATATGTAGACCTACAGTATAAAACACTCTATAAAACTATACTCCAAATTAAGGCAAAATATATTGTGCATACTTTTTAATTTATGACCAGAAAAAGTGGAATTGCAGCGATGGAGTCTTCCCATTTTAGTTGATTCCATAAATGAAAACAAGAGATGTGTCATTAAGTGGTATTGATGATACCCGTAGTGTTCATATATTTGTCAATTTCATTAACCTTTTGAATTAGGTATTCATAACGTGTTAATGACAGCATAACACAACATTACATTATTCAATGTAATTTCATGGATATTATGTGTAGCTGATCATGTTACAATCTCTTGTCTTTACAGCTGTTAGAGAACATTATACTTTCCAAGATCATTAGGGATGTGTGCATACCAAGCAGCTAAATCTACAGCTCAAATAATGGTCCCTGCTTGGCCTTGAATTCTGATCAGGGCATGACTAGACAGTTTCCACTGATGAAGAGCTAAGCTCCCTGGAATGTTCTGTGTAAGAACTGGAGAAACACAAAGCTGACGGAGAGCTCGAGAATTTGTTTAATTAAATTCTTTGCCTTCAGATGCGCAGTGATAAATTGAATTATGGCTCAGCAAATAGCCACTCCCCCACCCCCTTGGAAGAGAGCCTGCGCTTCTGCCCCACCGACTGTGGGGTCGGCCAGGTGCTTGTTCTGCCGACGGGATGTGAGCAAGTGGCGACAGGAGCAAGAGTTTCAAGCGTGCATGCGCGGCTGTTTGTCTTCTCGAGCTCCCGGGCTCCAGCCTGAGAAGATCATGGCCCAGATGACCGATTCTCATTCAGTATGGGCCCCAGACTCCTAGTCAGAAACCACCCCCCCCAAGGCACCACCTATACCAAACCCTCACCCTATAAATCCAGGGCCTGAAGGGTTGCATTTGGAAAGAGCCAAGACTGACATCCATACCTTTCTACTCACAGCCTTGTGCCCTTCCTTGAGGACAAGTTTCAGGAGGTAAACACAAGTGGCTTAATAAAAACAAATAAGCAGGCATCTTGCATCTGGGTTGGAAGATGCAAGAAGTACAGATGTATTTACCCATCCAGAAAGTATTTCCAGAGTCCCTGAGTGATTGAATCCGCTCAGGCATGCTGTCCTTGCCACAGAGACAGTTTCCTTCGAAATTATCAGGTGCTCCTTCTCTTGGAACTAAGACCCAGCAGTCAGCACAGAGCCCTGCAAGGCTTTTGTCTTGCCTCTCCCGTCAGTGATTGGATTCATCACTGACGTCGCTGCCTGCATTTGTTCCTTCTCTCTTCACTCGGGCGGTAAAAACACAGAAGCAGCTAGTGTGGCCGGAGCAGTGTGACTCTGCTTCCGCTCTGCTGGCCTGCCAGGCCGGCTCCCTCGGGAGTGGGACACTCCCTGCAACTACTCTCTGCTCCTTCGCAGGCCCCTGACTTGTGGTCTTTACAGCCCTTTGAGATAGTCATCACGATCCCCCTCTTCCAGACGAGGAACGGAAGCTCGGGGATTCGCTTTCCCGGGGTCCCAAGTCACTAAATATCAGAACCAAAATTCAAGTCCAGACCTGTCTTCTAAACATTTCTCCTTTGTGCCAAAGCGCACTCTTTTTTAATAATAAAGAAAAAAAAAAGTCACGCTTCTTAACAACAGAAGATCAGCAGTCACAAGAAGGAGATTTCTGGATATGAACCCAGCTGGTCTCATTTCTAATATCCGCAAATACCAAAGGGAAGTTGGTAAATCACAACTAGGAATTTTATTTGCACTTTACTCCATTTTTGTAGTGTCACCTACACTGATAAAGACCTTCCATGTTCCCTCTAAAACACAAATCAGAAGGCCCTTCGGATACCTGAAAATCACCCCGGGCTTAGTCAGCCCATCTCTCAGGCCTTCGAGCCCCACCCACAGCCACCGAGAAGGTATCTCTTGCTTATCACAGTCAAATAAAAGGTCAGATCTTAGACAGTTACAGAAAGGGTGAGTAAGACAGGCAGCCCTGGCTGAATAAATAAATAAATAAGTCAGTCATGCCCAAGATGTTCTGATAGCTGCCAGTGAAAGCAGCTTCCTGGCGGCTGAGGACGAGGTGGGATGGGCGCCATGCAGCATCCGGAGACCACAGCGAACCTCAGCCTGACCAGGATCAGGGGTGGGCATGTAGTTAGTAACAGCAAAGCGCTCTGAGGATGAAAGAGCGTCATGACCCCGACAATGGTCTGGAGGGCCCTGATGCCTCCGAGGTGGCTGCCACCTCCCAGCAGTGGAAGGACCCAACCAACCCAACACTCTCCCAAAGGAGCCAACCATGATGGCCACCACTTCATGCTATCTTTGCTTCTCACACCACATGACCACACATTGGAGGTGGTGGAAGAAGCCACTTTTTGCATCAACTCGAGAAGAACGAATATCAGTGGTGCTTCCTCCTGCTTCATGATAGGACAGCGTTTCTCTCAGCATGGGTGAATGGCGGGGCTTGACCACACCGGTCACGCCTGTCAGTGAAGGTCAGCCGGACTCTGTCCAAACTGCCTTTCTCACGGCTGCTTGCACCTGCAAGGGACAGTCCAACCACAAAGGACATGGGCTTTCGGAGAGACCTGTCTGTGTCCTCAAGAGAGGCGCCACAGACAAGCCCATCAGCACGTCCGCGCTGTAGGGCCTCTTTTCCCTCCGTCTTGGGCAGTTACCGCACCACTTCCTGCGTCCTGAGAGCCACCACCCCTCCCCCGGAACCCCGGGTCCTACATTCAATGGAAATGTCTCTCAGAGCTGGGTGGATCTCTTCACACCTTCAAACGCAGCCAAATTCTGTTTGTCAGTTTTCCCTTCTTGTTTTGCTCATTAGGAAAGGCCTGCTGTACATGGTAACACCTGCCATAAGTTTGCTTCTTTGCTGCTTCCAGCCCCTGTACCTTCCCCTCCTGGTGGAGCCCATTCTCTGTGGCTTAACATCTGTCCTTTCCTCCTCGGGCCTCAAAGGCCAGCCTGGAAGCTCTGTGGAGAAAAGAAAGGGCCGGTGTCCCTAGAGAAGAATAGAAATGTTCTTCAGTGGCGCACGGAGGGGAGGATACGGGCTGTGGCATCAGACACACCGGAGTACAACTTGCCCTCTGCTTCGGTTCTGGAACTTTGTTCCTTGCTACAAAATGCCAAACAGTTCAAAGAAAAGGTTTGGGCAAAGTTCTGGGCATGTGGAAGACACTCAACAAATGGTAACCGTTATCTGATATTTTTAGAGCCATCAAGCCAATGAGCATAGACTTGTCAAAGAGAGAAACTCAAAACATTAACTAACATTGATTGAGTCCTTACTATGGGCCTGGCTTTGACCTTATTGCCTTAATCTGTTAAACATTCCAATGGCATAACTGTTGTCATTATCCTCATCTCGCAGAAGATGATGCTAAGGTCCAGAGAGGTTGAGGAAGCTTCAGGGTCGCACAGGAAGGGCTGTGATACAAGCATAAACAGTCTGACTATAGAGGCCACTTTTCTAAGTCCCAGGATACAATGACCCCTCCAGTGAAGCTAGTGAGTCAGGATTTCCATCTGAGAATCTATCACTCTGTGAATCATTTTTTTGTTTTGTTTTGTTTTCTCCAGGGAAGCGGGAGTAGAAGAACTTTTACAAAGGGACATGAGAGCTGGAATGAAAGCCCAGAAACAATGGTCCAAAGGGGAACGCATCTGCAGACTGAGAAAATGCAGGCACAGGACAGCTACCTTGAGGCTCAATTTAGTTCAAGTTCTCTAGGAAGGATAAACCGGGGCCAGGCTTGGAACTTCCGGTCTTCTAGAAGATGCAGTCCAGGGCAGAAACAGTAAGGGGAGGAAAAATACGAGAGGGAAGGATAGACCACAAACGGGTGGCGTGTAACAAAGCTATAGGCCGTAGCCATAGACAGACACTAAGGGTCTCCGTGCCCTCTGGGACATCAGGCCATGGACTGCCCACCCAAGGGAGCAAATTTGGGGTGTTGTTGCTGGGTCCCTCCCGTCTCCTGCACCTGCTCTCAATCACTCCACAAGTAGGCGATGCCTACCCTTCCCAGGGTCACCTGGCCTCTCTGGGTAGCCTCACAGCCCAGACTAGGAGAAGCAGTGGTCTGAGCCTCCATGCCCAATACCGCCCCTGAACTTGCCCTGCTGGGGTGAGTGGGGCATGGAGGGCAGAAGCCTCCAGGGGCTCCAGGAGACACCTGAGGCCTAGAGAACTCAAAAGGCAGGGAAACTGTGTCTGAATCAGGGCTCTGGGGTCCCTCCGAGAAGTCGTGGCTGGCAGGGAAGCTGTGCCACGACTCAGCCTTGGGCTAGTTTGCAAGTCTGGAGGGGGATTTAGTTCAAGTTGCCCAGAGCCATCAGTGCCCTCAGGGCAAGGGAGCTAGACCATCAGAGCAATGCAGGTTTCTCAAGACAGCAAAAAACCCAGAGCCCAGGTGAGCCCCACAGGGTTGAACAAGAACGTGCTGGCCCTGGTTGGGGAAGCTCCTTCCTGTGAGCGTCAGTGCCCTCCTCTGCTAAACTGGTCCTAACCAGGCCTTGCCAGCCTCTGGGGTCCCAGTCTCCTCCTCTGTGAAATGGGCTGAAGACTCAGGCTAGTCTGAGCAGGGCTATTGTAAAGTCACGAGGAGGTGATGCCAGAGAAGGTGGCTCGCAGGAGTATTCTGTGTGCCCCGGAGACCCGGGCCTGAGAGCAGATGGTGACAGAGGACCTGGAGTGTCCACACTCGGGGAGGGGGGGGCAGCAGGTGGGTGAGGTCCAGGCTCTCCCACACAGCGCTGCGAGAGGGCTGCGTGGGGACGGAGAAGGGCTCGGGCAGCTGGAAGCCGGCTCTTTCTCTCCTGCCCCGAGCCGGACGAAGCCTCGGGGAATGCGAATTATAAATTTGCAGCTGGTCATCCAGGTCAAGGGAAGGAGGCCTTTCACACAACAATTTGTAAGTTAAAGGCCTGAATTTAAATATTAAGATCTGTAATACATGGGCCCCCGTTTGAACTCCAGCCCTGGGAGCCTGTGGATTTTCAGGGCTGTGTTCTTTTCCTCAGCCTCCTTCTAGAACCTTCACCCTCTGCAGGAGCCTCGTTTATTCATGGGGGCAGGAACAATGTGGGAACAGGCAGGAGAAGGTGGACGGGCACCAAATCCTCCTCCCCCTGGGTATTTCCTTTCCCCCCCCCGTCTGTCCCAAGGTATTTGACTCACCTTACTAATAAAAAGAAGGCACTTGAAGCAGGCTGTTTCCCGAAACATACCCTGATGTTCATTCATTCACTCACTCATTCATTTATTCAGCCATTATTGGTGGAGTGTCCGCTCTGCATCGGGCACAACACTGGGCGTAGAACAAGGGACAGAGCCGGCAGGATAAGCCTCTGCCCTCCTGGAGCTTAAACTCTGGTAATACCAGACAAACCCGAGCCAGGGCCACCAGCAGGGACGGCGCCCTCCCACCTGTCGGCATGGGGCTCACCTCACCAGGAAGCCCCGAGAGGCTTGGGTTGGGTAGCAAGATGCTTGCCCGCGGTCCTTTAACCCCTAAGAGACCGAGGTGGTCTGGGGCCAGCCAGAGCCCATGTGCCTTCCCTCATCAGGCTCGTCCTGTGTCAGGGATTAAGGATTCATGCTAAGAATAACACTAGCTCTCCAGCCCTGGCCTGAGGATACAACGGCCCCTTCCTGGGGGCAGCATCAGGAGCACAGAGTAGATGAGAGAGAAGGCAAGCCACGCACCACTCGCCGACGCATACAGCGTTGTGGTCAACCATGGTGGGATTTTTTTTTTTTCAAAACTGATAAACAGGAAAGGAGTTTTGGTTTCAAAAATCAACCGATTTCCTTGCTGTAGCCGTATCTAGGTTGTGTATCGAAGAAAACAAAAATAATTCTGGGCACAGAAGGGAGATGGAATATTTCTATGCTCAGCACTGGGCCAGGTTGGCTTATTCCCAGACATAAAGGATTCTGGTGTCCCTTTTTAAAATAAAAATAAATAAAATAAAGCAGTTCAACCCCAAGGCTGCGTGCCAAGCAATGTTACATAGCAGTGGGTACTGGTGGGTGGTGAGAAACGTTTCCCAGTGGCTCAGGGCACAGCAGGCCTGTTGTGGAGCAAACAGCTGAGAGGAAGACACAGGTGTGTTAACACAGACCAGCCCTTCCCGCTGCCCTGCCCACCCCCCGCCTTGCCGGCCAGGGTCATGGGGCCACAGCTGGCCACAGAGAGGCTCGGTCCAAGAAGGCAGGCTGAGGGGACAGCTTCTGCCAAGCCCACATCCCTGCCAGGGTCACAGCCGCACTCTCCCGCCCCAGGCACCCCCCTTCCAGCCCCCCAGCCCAGAAGCTCTGGTTCCATCCATGTCCGGAGCCCAGACCAGAGCTGGGGTTCGTGGCTCTGCTATGTGACTGCTTCCTGTTGCTGAGAGGCTGGCGACCTCATTAGGGTAAAAACACCGAGTGCAGGACGTGGACCCAGCTCGGTGGGGGGTTCCGGGAATTCCCGTGTCCTCACACTGGCCTGCCTGTGCAGCCGGGCTGAGTCACCCTCCGCAGCACCCGTGAACCCCTCAGAGGGCAGCAGGAGCAGCAGCGCTGTGTCCCACGACCATTTCAGTGGGGATCCCGGGCAGGTTTTTGGAAGAACTTGAAGAAATTCCATAAAGAGGTGTAGCTCTCCTGTGACCCTGCAGGGATATGAGCTGCTGAGCATGTTCCTGGCCTCAAAGAGTCACCCCCTCCCTCCGCCTCCCGCCCCCTCCCACCGAAGGGACCTTCGAAAACCTTTTCATCTGCTTTACATGTGAGGGATACAGAATTGTTCTCCAGCTGAGTGTCAGGTCAAAGGGGTGAAAAGCGTTGACAGAAAGCATAAGGACTCTTGTGACCATGTCTTAACACTGAAGACTATAATTTCATAAATGATGCGAGTGTTTGAAGGACAAGAAATGGACAACCGTGGGTACTTCCACTGCTGTCCATCTGGCTTGACCCAGAGTGAGAACACTTTTCCTCTCTCTAACGCACAGTTTCCAAAGCCAGCCAGATCGGGGCGGGGTGGGGGGTCCGCCAGGCTCCTGAATTGCATGCAGACCCCCCCTTTTCTTGGAGAGAGCACTCGTGGACCTCAGTAAAGCCTGGAGGCTACTGTGTAGGTCACCCCCTCCAAGGCCAAAGGGAATCAAACTCCTGTCAATCAAAGATGAAGCAGACATCATCATTCATTCTCTTTCAGGGAACGGATTCCCACTGTCTGTCCCACGCCCCCCTGCCTTCCCTCTGCCAGTTGTCAATACCTTGTTTCCTCAAGGGACCCTTTACTGAAGATGGATGCCTGGACGGGGCCCAGGCACGGAGGTGGGTGAGTGAGGTCACAGGGAGCTGGAAGCAGCATAGCATGCCTGGTGGCCAGTGGCAGCCTCCTCCAGGCTGCCCTCCCAGCCAGCAGCCCCTCCCTGGCCACCCCCACGAGGCTTGCCCTGGAGCTGGGGCTGGAGAGAAGAGCCTCCCCTTCTCATTAACTTGCTCATCCAGGGAGTGTTTCCTGAGCACCTGTCGTGGGCCTGGGGGCCCCATGAGGGAGATGCAACAATGATGGGGAGCACTGCAGGCCTCTCTCCTCCTCACACAGGCAGGAATCCCACATGCTCTTCCATAGGACCCTTGAGCGTGGAGTCCCCAGGGGTGAGGGGCAGAGGCTCAGAGTCCAACAAGCTGCCGCGAGGAATCCCGGGAGCCAACCCTGGATCCATGAGCCCCAGTGCCCATTCCAGAGCGACTTCGATTCTGGAAACCCCTCCTGCACGCATGCTCTCTGCGCCCATCCGGACGCACCAGACAGAGCTGCAGGGCGCTGGCAAAGTCCAGAGGGTACTGGTCCCTGCTCTCGTCTCCCCGTGCCCCCAGGCCTGGGCAGCACCCAGCAAAGGACACAGACGGAGACTGTCTGGGGGTGGGGGGGCAGGGCCAGGGCCACCGCCAACTCTGGGCTTCTGGCATGTCACTTAACTTCCTGTTGTGTGGCCATATCTAAGTCACTTACACTGACCTTGGCGTCCTGGTCTGTAACAAGTAGGCTCGCTCTGTATGTATCCATCGGCGAGCTGTCAGCGTTCGGCGACACCATGAGGCAGAGTGTCTAATTCGACACACAGCAGGTGTTCAACAGGCAGCAGGATGCCAATGGCACCCTTGTCTTCCCAGCCTGGCATCAGACGGAGAGCTCCTGGGGTAGCCATTCTGTACTTCACCGAGGGTCCCCGACCCCCGAGAAGCAAGCAGGACAGTGCCCACGTCAGCAGAGGGGAGAGGCAGAGTGTGCCTGCTATCCCTCCGGGCGCCTGGGCGAGGCCAGCCTGGCTGGGGCCAGGACAGCTGAGGCTCTTGGCTGGGGACGCCTGGGCTGTCACGAGCCCTGGAATCAGGGAGTCCATAAATGATGCACTGAGAGCAGCTCGAGCTCCAAACTCCTGCGCTGCAGGCCACGGGAACATCTGTGCCGACCGGGGGATCCCACTGTGCGGCCATCCTGCCTCACCAGGGCCCCTGCAAATAAGTCTGCTCCACGGCGGTGGCTCCCAGGTTGACACAGCTAAGAAATTTATTGTGACCTTCAAATAGATGATGTTTTACAGAATAAGAAGTGCCATGCATTTCCCCAGTGGTGGCATAGTCCATGTGACGAAGAGAAGGAAAATTCTACCTTCAGCCCCTGCCTCTCGGTCAGAGCCGGTCGCCAGCAGCCTGCCTGGGGTCCGGCACCTGAGGTCCAGGCTGAGCTTGCAGGGGCCGGTGTCCTTACAGAATCTTACAGTGACCATCAGAGCCTGCGTATTCTTTCTGTTCGGAGGACCCCATGCAGGGAAGCTGGGAGCCCGGCATGCTTTCCCTGGAGACCTCTCCTCCGGTCTCCAGCAGGACGGACCCTTCATTGTTCCAGCAAAGTCTCAGCAAGGAGGAGGGGGAGGGCCTAGTACATGGGAGGGGGAAAGACCCTGAAAATAAGTGAACATCCTGCATACAAACCAGATGCTTGGGGTGTGTTTCAGCCTCTGTCTCCAGACTCTGCCTGGAAGGTGCTGTGCCGCTGCTCCACGATCCGCGAGGAGTTCAGTGACCCGGTCGATGAGCTGTGATGTGCTACGTGTTCGGTGACCCACCCCCCAGGGACTCATGGGATCAAAGCGCTCCCCACTTACAGATGTGGCCGGAATGGAATCTTGCTCTAACAGCACATGAGCTCTGTGGCCTGGACAAGCCATTCAACCTCTCGTGCCTCAGTTTCCCCATCTGTAAAATGAGGGAGAAGAAATTCTACCTCACGGCACTGGGATGAGAATGAAATGAATTCATTCAGATGAAATGAAATGAATGATAACGTGCTTTAAGCAGGACTGGCGCAGAGGCTGCCCTACACAGTTCGCTGTATTTTCGGTAGTCGTTTCAGAGTCTAATGGAACTAAACGTTTCTAATGGGTCAGTGCAAGCAGCAGAATCCCTTAATGCACTTATTATTATTATTATTTTATTGAGAATGGGAGGGAGTGTACAATACTATAATACAATACTATATTTATTAGATAAGACTCCTTCCTCCCTGGAAAAGAGGGGTGTAATAGTTAGAAAGGTAAAAACTAGTCCAAAGAACACGCCTGTTTCTGCACTCAATCCTCCCATGTGACTATTTTGGGTAAGATGATGTCACTCGTCAAATAGCCAGGTGCATATAAAATCCGGTGTAAATGAACAGAAGATGAAATTTCCCCTGGGTCACACCCACGGGAAGTATCCTTCGGTCCCGAATTTCCTCTAAAGTGATTGAAAATGGTTTGTTGCTGTTGTTGTTGTTCTGATCCCCCCTTGCCACCACTTTCAAGGCAAGAGAAGCGGGCCATGCGCTCGCCAGCAGAGTGAAAGGGCGCAAAAAGAAGCCGGATAGCGCGGCCTCTCCAGCCGCGAGCCGTACAGGAGGAGAAAACAAGTCTAAGGGGCCATTCTTTGGAGGGCTGAACACGGGAACAGCTTCAAAGAGGAGCGCTATGTAGAAAAACAGTTACCAACCCAAGACCACAGAACCCAAACTGTGTTCAGAGATCTGTCTACAGTTTTAGTTGCTGGTGAAGGGAGGCTGGAGATGGTTATCTGTCGGTTGCGTGGTCCGTGGTCAACACCCCAGGGCTGCACGTCCTGGAGCATTGGGTCCAAGCGACTGCTAACCTACGGCCACCACAAAGTAGCCCCAGAGTGCTCGGGCTGCCCCACAAGCAGAAAAGCAGAAACAGCAGCTACTGTCATCCAGGTCATCCACACGGCTGCTCAACGGCCACACAGAAAGAGAGCCAGTTTGTCAGCTCTGCGAGCCAAAGACTCTCTGCAGAGTGGGGTGGCGAGGTTAGCCGTCCATCCTAGCAGACGCCCGGCAGAGGGCAAGCCGGCCTCCACATCACCAACGGCCAGATTCCTGAAGGTGGGAACACTGGATTCTCTGTTGCTCTGTCCCCAAAATAGAGTCAAATAATTTGCACAAAGTAGATGCCCAGTTAGGCTCGCTAAGTGAACGTGAGGGAAGAATCCCACGCCATGCAGGCAGCTAAGCTTTAGTCCCATCAGATAGATCAACAGGTCTCAAACACGTTGGCCTGGAGGTCTCTTCCCTCTCTTAAACTTGGGAATTCCAGAGGAATTTTGTTTATGAGAGTTGTCAATATTTACCACATTTGATATTAAAACTGTGTAGACATTGAGTCACTAGGAATCGAGAATTAAAATTTCAACATGGAACCATGCTTTTTTTACTTTTTATTTTTTTTAAAGATTTTATTTATTTATTTGAGAGAGAGACAGTGAGAGAGAGCATGAGTGAGGAGAAGGTCAGAGGGAGAAGCAGACTCCCTGTGGAGCTGGGAGCCCGATGTGGGACTCGATCCCGAGACTCCGGGATCATGACCTGAGCCGAAGGCAGTCCTCCAAACAACTGAGCCACCCAGGCGTCCCAGAACCATGCTTTTTTAAAAAGACTTTTTTTTTTTTTTTTTTTTTTGAGAGGGAGAGAGCACAGAGGGAGAGGGAGGAACAGACTCCCTGCTGAGCAGAGAGCCCGACATGGGACACAACACCAGGACCTTTAGACCACGACCCGAGCTGAAGGCAGACGGTTAACTGACAGAGCCCCCCAGGAGCCCCTAAACCATGCTTCTGAGAGGTAAAATACTCACCAGGTTGCCGATGAATAGCATTTGCGGGACACAGGAGGGAGACTGGAACCAGCCATATATACAAAGACAACTTTGAGGGTTAAAGTTTCGGTGTGCATGTGGAAACAAACCTGTACCCCCAGGAAAGTCGACAATCACTTCTGGACTCCAGCTGTCACATGGGCACTGCACTGTATGGAGTCTCCCTGGTAGGGAAACCAGGGTAAGGGCTCCCCTCCGGTTCACAGAAGCCACAAGGGTTGGAGAGCTCGGCTCACCTGAGGTTAAACCACTAGCACAGGTTGGACAGGGATTTCAACACAGTCCTTCCTAATCCTGAAATCTATGCCCCTTCCCCTGCCCCCTGCCCATTTCTGAAAAGACACCATTTCTTACCCAGGCTCCCAGGTGGCTTGGGGGCCCCCTGCCCTGATTCATTGTGCTATTTTAATCAGCTATCACTTTGGTGGGTTTCCTTCTTGACAACAGTTTTATGAAGTGTGAACAGAGAATAGTTACTGAATGTTTTGAAATGAGAAACCATATTTTTAAATTTTTAAATTTCAGATAAATGGGGCATTCCTGACTGGAGGTGAAGCCTTGTCTGGGGCTTATTCATTCTTGTCCCCTGGCACATGAAGACTTCGGATGGATGCTTGTTGAATATTGAGTGTACGTCTCATATACACAATATGTACGCATAGAGATGCATTGCTCGCCACACTAAAGGAAAACTATAATAATCATCACTAATCTTGCAGACTCATGAGAAGATAATAGGGTCTATGATAAAGTTTTCTTTCTCCTTTTGCTCTTTTACTTGTAGTCACTGTTAGCGGTTACTGTGTAGTGAGGCTTTTAGTATGTCACTCCCATTTTTAATATGTTGGTGACCAGATCTGCTACTTGGTGGCATAAACCTTCCTGATAAATAGCAACAAAGACATGACTTTAGGGTATTACAAGAGAGCCGTTTAGACAGAAGAAGAAAAAAGGCACTCACAGAATCCTCAAAATTTAAAAAAAAAAAAAAAAAGATTATCATTTCATCAAAACTTCTAAGATAGAATCTTTACTGAACAACAACACTCCAAAACACCAGGGGGTTTCCAGAGAACTCTATGACCCATCTACATGGTGTCAGATAAATTCCTGGGTAGCAGGTGCTGCCAGGTCAGAGGGTGAACTATCTAGAGCAGAGGTGACAGAGAAGACGCGGGTGACTGCCGGGTTTAAGACCAGAGAGGACACGGGGGGAAGAGAACACTCTTGTCATGTTGTAAATAAACCATTAGTTGACAGCTGTGGGTTTATGTGCGTCAACAGGAGCCGAGAGGAGCAGAAAGAGGGAGCGCGTTGGGATTCCCAGATAAACAACTGACACACTGTTCTCGGACACTCCAATCCTCGAAGAAAGTCGATCAGACCTTTAGAAAAAGAAAGACTCGTAGACAAAACATCACAAAACGTCAACTTCCCTTTTGTCACATGGGTCCCTTGGGCCCCTTGCTGGTCTCCGCCTTTTTTTAATGCCATGTCATTCCTTGATTCCTCTCTCTGATTTGGAGAGTAGCCGGGCGTGTTACTGTTTATTTCTCCCACTTCCTGCCCACGTGCTTTTATCTAAATTTCTTCAAGGTCTCAAGATGAGACACAAGCAACTTCTTTAAAAACCAGAGTGATTTTCTCAGCCAGCGGCCCGGTGGCCGTGTGCTCTCAGTTATGGATGGGGCAAGAACCTACAGCTTCCAAGGACCCAGCACAGAACAAAGCAGGGAAAGACCTGGTCCCCGTGGGGCTTCCATTCTATTTGAAAGAGACAGAAAATAAAGAAACAAACATCAACACACTTCAGACAATGATAAATGTCCTAAAGATAAATGACACCTTGTGTCATTATTATATGACTATATTCATTATCATATGACTATGATCATACAGGACAGATGTTAGAACCAGAGTAGTGAGAAGGAATAGACTATGTGATGGTTTGGGGAAAGAACACTCTAGAAAAATTGAAAATATGAGAACTTGGTGGATAAGAACAGGTTTGGCATGCCCCCCACACACCAAAAAGGAGAGGCCAGATCATGTTGGGTTTTCTAGGTCCCAGCAAGGAAACTCACATTGATACAGGGGGCAGTAGAAAAGCAAGGGGATATCTCAAGCGAAGTAGTAATGAAGTGGAATTGACGCTTCAGAAAATTTTGACTAATGCTCTTAAGAAATACACAGCCAGGTACCAAATTGTGCCTTATGTGACTTTATTGCCTTATGGGTTAGATGGAGAGAGAAGGGAGGCTGTGAGGACGAGCATTAGAAATTTCATTTTTAATAAATTTCTGATTTTATCCTCCCCCCAAAAAATAGTTCTAGGCTCATACTTGCTTTGGCATATATTGAAAATCTGTTTGGAAGCAAACTGTTTTTAAAGTCCCTTTGGTTTTAATTAGTTTAGCATTTTAATTTTAAGAAAAGATGAGAAACCTTCGTAAGAAGAATTTTCCATTTGGGTGTTTAAATCTGTACCATAATGTTACATTAAAATCATTTCTGGTGTGCTAATTAATAATTATCTTAGGAATATTGCAAGTGTGAAAGGCCATCGTGACTCACCGAGCTTCATTTTAGCTCATTCTGTTTTAAAATTCTATTAATCCTTGTTACAAATGACAAGATCATTTAATTTCTTCCATGCGACACTTTTATTACAAAGAGGCTTTCATCCAAGGGAATTTATTGGTGGGGACAGGCTCTAAAACATGCCTTTATCTCTCCCGGGCATTTTGTGGAACATGGGGCCTCTATCTAATTTGATCTCCATTTAGACTCCAGATAAATCTGACCGTCCTTCTGCACATCTTTACCAGGGATCCGGAGAACGTTCCCTCCACGCCAAGCTTGAGGCTGTGACTGCGGGAGCACAGAGAGTCCGGGTGAGCGTGGGTCCCTGAGCTCTGCGATCCTGGCCAAAGCCACCGCACAGAAACACGCTTTTGTGCACAGAAATGGCCTTTATTGTTTTCAGTTCAATGGCAACAGTGTTCTGGACAGAATCAAACCACCTGAGCTCTCAAGAAGAGACATATGCCAATATTTATAGCATTTTAGGATGTACTGAGAGGCTTGGGTTGATGTTCAAGAAAATCATGTCCTCTGAGACTAATTTTAAAATACCAGTTATTTACAATATTATTCTGATAATATTGTAATATTCTGATAATATTGGTTCTTCCTCGGTTAATAGGAGGGGTCGCCATAACCATAACGGTGGCTTTCACTGTTGTGTTGAACTCGTTCAAAGACTAGGCATGTTCAGCACCAAAGGAACCAGATCGTCCCGGAAATGAAAGCCCAAGAGCAAAGCCAGGTCACGGCGCTGCTTGCCCAACTCACAAACGTCATTAAAGTTTGTCTTCCCGTTTCGTAGTTCTTCGACTCGCTAAAATAAAGAGAATAGTAAGGGTAGTGCCTATGGGTGGAGAACAGTTTTGTGTTACTGTATTTTGTCTTATACCCATTTGGTCCTTCCATCCTGACTGCGGCTCTCAGACTGCAGTGATAGCCACGCAGCGTTGGGGGAAACCAACGCTCCGAGAGATTCGACTCTTGCCGTGGGCAGCACAGGGTTCACGTGCAGGTCTATCTGCCCGTTCCTCCATGGGCCATGCTGCCTGCTGTTCTTGGGCTGCAGTGATTTGGGGCAAATAGTGTCACTGAGCACCTTGGCCCGTTCAGGGCGGGTGTGGGAGCCTCGGCGCTGGGCGTTCCTAGGTCCCAAACAGCGAGCAAAGCCTAGGAGGACTCCAGCGTTTGGTAGCAAATCAAAGAAGGCCACACCCTTACTGGCCCTGACCCCTGGTGGGGAGGTGGATCCCGCTTGCCCTGCCCCTTGGGTGTGGGCTGGCCTTGACGGCATTGACAAAGAGACAGTAATGGAATGGATTCTGGGCTATGGTTGACACAGAACATACAGGATGTTCTGTCCAATTTGAATTTCAGATATATAACAATTGGGGAGATTTTTGTTTATTTGTTTTGTTTGCAGCGTCCTTACTGCAGTCGGGTTAACATCAAGCCTCAAAAAGAGAAGCGTGCTAGGCTGTGCAGGCTCCTTATTCGCACTAAATTAGAGGTGTTAGTAACATGAGGCCAGGAGGTGTGGCAAGAACCAAAGTGGGCTGGGACGGATCCCCCTCCCAAACCACAGGCAGCCTCCCACAGACCCTCCATCCACGGTACCTGCCCTTAACCGCAGGCAGGGATCTGCCCATAACCACTGTTTCTGTACAAGTATAGTGCATGAAATATTGGAGACATACTTAAATTAAGAATTAATGTCATTTATCTGAAATTCAAACTGAATTGGGCGTCCCCTAGTTTTATTTGCCAAACCTGACAATCCTACTTCAGTTCCAAGACTTGCCTTTGAGAGAAACAGAAGCTTCTGTGTTGGTTTCATGGAGTGCTGTACCAAGTCTAAACTACCTTGCTGGAAAGATCACGTGGGAAGGACATTGAGGGGGCTCCTCGAAAGACCAAGCAGAGGACATGGAGGGGACTCCCACCAAGCTCCGCCATGCAGTCCACCCTGCCAAGGCTCCAAGGGTATGACAGAAGCCATCTCAGAATGGTCCAGACCAGAACAGCCTTCAGATGGATGCTACCATGTAATCCCAGTCTACACCAAGGGACGCAGAAGCCAGCAGCTGAGCCCAGACTGAAATCCTGACCCACAGAATCACAAACCACAATGAAGTGGTTATTGTCTTTAGGCACTGTGTTGTGGGGCAGTTCACAATGCAGCAGCGGATCACCAGAACAGAGCTAAAGAAGGGTAAGGGGAAAATGGAAGTCAAGGAGAAGTCGCATAGTCTTTGAAGAGTCATGACGATACCCAACGTCTTTGAGATGTTAGAAGATACACAATTCTTACTGCACATCAGTTACAGTGTTTGATTTATTCTCCCCCAGCCTTCACTTTAGCCTTTTGAGCAGAAGTTGATAGCTCACCGATATCATTTTTGAAAGCTAGCCTGAAACATACAAATAATTCTAAGGAATATTTCTCAATCTTTACCTCTATAGGTCTTCCCTTTCACTGCATGGTACTTTTTAAAAAACAAATTAGAATAGCTTGTTTATGAAGTATCAGCAGCTGTTGATTCATTTGCTAATTAATGATTCAGACAAAATCAGTGTGTAATATCCAGTGATAACCAGTTTATAATTATGAGTTCTTTCCTTGTCATAAACCTTATAAATTACAGACAGTTTTAGAATTTTTACTCATCACTGGTTACTGAATAGGCTCTTCGAATGATTCTGGTCATTATTTTATCAATAACGTACACACAAGAAACCTGTGTGTCTCTGTGGTTCTTCCTTCATTATCTTTGGGGACCTGCCAATGACCGTCACCTGTAGATCCAGCCCCAAGCGGCTTTCAGATGCAGACGCTTCTCTTTGCCACTCACAACTATGTCAGTTTAGGACCATGACTGCAGCCTCTTGACTTGTCATCTTGTCATCATCCTTGTTCCCGGTGGTGGCTGAGTAACGGCCCCCAGTTCCAGCCCTGGAACCTCTACATTGTCTTCTACGACAAAAGGGACTCTGCAGTTCCAATTGCTTTATGGGTTTTGAGATGGTTTGATGATCTGGGATCTTCTGGGTGAGATGATCTGGGTGAGCACAAGGGTTTGTGCAAGAGGAGAGCAGCAGAATGACAGCCAGGGGGTGAGGCTGGAGGGCTGCCCTCAAAGGAGGAGGGAGAGGCCATGAGCTGCTGAACACAGCGGTCACCAAAAGCTGGTGACAGGAAGGAAAGGGAAGGGAAGGGAAGGGAAGAGACGCTCCCCTGAAGCCCCTCCAGGAGGGACAGAGCCCTGCTGACATCCTGAATCTACTCTTTGACATCCAGACTGTCACCGAATAACGTGTCATTCGTGCTTAAGCCACTGAATTGGTGACAATGTTCACATAGCAGTGATACACTCTGCCATTATGTCTCCACGTGTATTAAGGTATATATTTTTTCACGCCACTTCCTGCCATGAAACTCTGTATCGAGCCTTTCATTCGACATTAGAATGAAATCCAAATTCCTTGAAATAGCTGCAGGGACTGTCCCCACCTGCCTTTTGCTCCCGTGACCTCCTACTCACACCTTCGTGCCCTAAACTCCAGCTGAGGGCACCTTCTTTCTGATACTCGGTCTGAATTCTTCTTGCTGTAGGCCAGGCCCATAGAATGCATAAAACATGTTTGCCTCTTCCAGCCCCTGAAGCCTGCTCTGCCATCCTCGACCCTGTTCCCACCTGACTGACGTAGGTGCATGAGACTGTGAGACCCCAGCAGGCTGTGGGGTCACCTGCTCCGTGTGGTTGGTGGAAAACTGCCCCTGCCCACCCACAATGGCTTCTCCAGTGAACAGGAAATACACTTGCTGCATTAAGTCACTGAGATTTAGGGACCGTTTGTTGCAACATGTGGCTTCTTCCTATGCGGAATATTCTCATTCCAGATCCTTCCAGAGCAGTCTCCTAAGTCCTCCCTCAGATGCCCTTTACTCACAGGAGGCTTCCTGACCAGCCTGCCTGAAGAAACACCCTCTACCCGTATAACCTGGTTGCACTTCTTGGCAATAGTTGTCATTATCCCAAATATTTTTGTTGTCATTTTCTTTCTTTATTCATCCCAGCATCCTCAATGCCTAGCACAGCACACGGCGCAGAATAAGTGTTCAATAAACATTTATTGAGAGGATGGATGGGTAGGTGGGTAGACCGGTAGGTGGATGGGTGGGTGGTTGGGTGGACAGACAGATGGATGGACAGACAGATGGATGGTTGGATGGGTAGGTGAATGGGTGGGTGGGTGGGTGAGTGGGTGGTTGGATGGAGGGGGGGCGAATGTATGGGTAGAAGGAAGCGGTGGCATGAATATGTAGGTTCACAAAGGCAGGACTTTTGGACACTGGGGAATAGGCTAGCAGAGTTAGAGTGTAAAGATAAGCAGGGCTGGGTCATGCTTATTAATGGGTCATCTTATTCTAAAAATCCTGATCTTCATTTTATAGGAATTAGGAAGCCACTAAGTTTACTTTTTAATCTGAGTAGGTCTTCTAGAGTTTTGCTCTGACCGCACTGTATACCGTGGCCAATTAGGAAAGCCCTGGTAATAATAATAATACACATTATTAATATCTATGCATTGTAAATATATATCAAGCACAGCACTAAGAATATAAATATATTAGGTTTCATTTAACTCTCACAATCACAGGGCTAAGAAGATGTTCTTAAGCCTATTTCATAGCATGGAAACTGAAGCAGAGAGGGGTTCACACACGCTACAAACAACGGAGCGACAGTCTGAAGCCCGGCCGTCTGACACCAAGCCCAGGGCTCCGAGCTCCTATTTTCTACTGTGATCACTGTCACATTCAAGGGCAGTGGCAGCAGACAAGAAAAGGAGATCCCAGTGTGAAGAAAAAGGTTATCAGGTCTGACTTCAAAATTAACCACAGTGAAAACAAAGGAGGACTCTGATTATTCTGGCTCTTTCTAATGTTGAACTTTGTCTCCTCCAAAATCTCCTGGACCCCAGATTCCCGTCTTTGCTAGAAATCAAGTCTTGGAGTATTTTTCCTCCATCCCAGTGCCCTTAGATGTGCACCCTGATAATTCTGCCAGCTCAGCCAGCAGGCCCCACACACAACCAGCAGAGACCAGGAGAGGGCTCTGGGGAAGTGGGCAGAGACACACGCCAGTGGTCACAGTGACGAAAGTGTTTCTCGGAAGTCTCAGTGAGTCCCTGGGCTTTCTCCCGAGCAATGTTCATCTTTCCGGGTGCACACCACCTTGGGCTTCCCTGTTCTGGTCTCGCTGCCGTATTGTGAATATTGAACAACAACGGCAGCTGCCCCTGCTTAGGGTGACATTCCTGGTAGTTCTTGCTAGTCCTGGACTCATGGAGATCTCGCTGCTCAGGGCCTCTGTGGGTTTGATCACAACGTCCTCTCCCTTCAAACAGCAAGTCTAAGCATGTACACGGGCTTGCTTTAAGGAGGGGCCGGCACAGTGTAATTGTCATTTTTTCCTTTGGTATGCATGAGTGTTCCTATGGGAATGTAATTTAGCTGGACATATTAAATCATGTCATCAGCAGTCACAAGCAAATGAATTATTGATCAATGGCTGTGAAATCAAAGTGCATCTGCAGAATTACATTTGGAAGCGGGGATTCATTTATAGACAACTTTGTTCTGGAAGGTCTCCATCTCACTGAGGCCTGCCTGGAACCATCTTCTGGGGGCCCTGCTTCTTATACTCTGAAGTATGTGTATTATATCTTGGAAAGGACTTACAGACTCTCCAGTAAATACAAATGTTGCAGTGATTATCATCGTAGGAGACTGCCCTGTATTTGTGAGCCTGTATGTGCAAGTAGATTTTCCAGCCTGTATATTACCTAAATCTATCTCCTCCACTCCTACCCAAAATGAAAGCGCCACCATCACACAATATTCCTTAGCACCCACGTAGTGACACTCGGGGTGGCACTGGCCCCAGGCACACTGGTGCCCTCACTATTCTTCCTAGCTTGGGTTTTTCTTCCCACGCATATCCACCTGGCTTGTTCTTGCTTCTTGTGTCGCCTATGATTAAATCACCTCAATCCTGTTAGGGAGCATCGTCACCATCCCCAAGGAAGCAGAGAGAGAAGGAAGTCTCCCTGAGTTGCACACTAGTGAGAGGAGGGGCAAGATTGGAACGCAGGCAGCTTGAGTCCAGAGCGGAGGAGCTCCCTGTATTGCCCGTCCCTGGGAGGCAAAGGGAAGAAGCCGTGCATTGCCTGTGTTTGCGGAGGCTGCCTTGCTCGTTTGCAAACAGCCATGGAGTGTCGGGTGGGGCGAGGTCCCCTCCTCACGCAGCGCCTCCGCCCCCTCCGGCTGGTGCTCTGCAGACTCAGGAACATCACCCGGATGCTCCTAAATAACTGATTCTGACTCCACTGGAAGGGGGAGGCCAGACACTCTGCGTTTCTACCGAACCCCCAGCGAGCACCGATGCTGCTGGTCCATGAGTGGCACTGAGGTGGCGAGGTTTCTGGCACTAGCTCAGGATGAAGGGGGCAGGTAAAGATAACGGACGAGTGAGTGACAAGCAGGAAGTAACCGTGGCCCGAAGCCTCCCCTGGGTTTGAGGGGGATGAGGAGGGAGCTCCAGCTTTGAGAGAGCAGGCACTGTGGCCTCAGGAGAGGGACATGGCCACTGATATGCACAACCCAGCAGGGAGGAGGCTAGGAGAATAAACACCCTGGCGCTCTCTCCAAGTTTCCTGCAGGTGCTTCTCCTGGTCAAACCCAGCTCGAAGCCACTAAGTCTGAGGCTTGGGTCAGGTCGAAGAAGGTTCTGGAAGGGTAAAAGGAAGACAGCTAGGACGGAGGACAGTTCATCATGAATAACTACCTGGCCGTGACGGGAGGAGGAGTCCAGCTCATTCGCTCACACATTCACTTATCCAGGAGATGCTCACCGAGCACCTGCTCCATGCTGCATTTCTCCCAGGCCCTGGCAATAGGCCAAAACAGAGCTCCTCTCCTCCTGAGCATTATGTGCCCAGCGTTCAGAGTAGGGGAGACACCCAGCGAACAGAGGAGCATCGAGTGTAATGTCAGCCAATGATGTAGAAAAGCAAAGCACAGCACGGGCCTGGAAAAAAAGTGGGCGAGGAAGGCATGTTTGAGGAGGCAACATACCAGCGACAGCCCAGATGAAGTTAGGGGACCACAAGTGGATGCAGGTACTAGAGCTACACTGGCAGGGAAGGATGAGCTTGGGCCAGAGTGGCTGGGCACATTTGTGGACAAGTGTGGCAGGGAGGAGGTCATCGGTTAGCTGCTCACACCCTCTGCCAAAAAGCCGCTCTCCCTGGTCGTGGTTGGTGAGGTCTTCTGGGAATGGTGTTCAGCTCCATCCTGGCCTCCCGAGTAAGGGAAGCTACACTTCTTCTCTGCACCCCTAATCCCGGGTCTGGGGTCCTGTGCCTCCGACAACTTCCACGTGTTCTATGTGGAAACACAGAATGCTGGCCCCATCTCGTCTAGGCTCACTAGAGGCCTGGAAAGCCGGAAAATCTGGAAATCCTTCTCAAGGCACCTAAAGCTCTGGTCCTGGGAAGACTGTCTTTAGAAATCTCTACGTGCAAAACAGGCAATAGTCTCCATGATCAAGCACATCTTCAAATGTCAGAGAACCTATCTCAAGGTCCCCTCAGAAACTCCCAAATCCCATGTCAATAGTAGCGCCAGGCCAGGCACAGGGACATCTGGAGTTCAGCAAGGCATCTGGACAGGGACATGATGCAGACACTTCTGTGGCCATGATGATTCCCTCGGAGACTTGCCCTTGACCTCAAGGACAGAAATACCACCCTCCACCATGGGAGGGAGGAAAGAAGTCTGTACTCGGGAAGGCCAGCCGCCATCTTGCCTCCTCTCCCAACTGCCCTTCTCATACAGCTTGGGGTGTGTGTGGGTGTGTGGGCGGTGGTGTCGGCGTGTCCAACCCCAGCCTCTAGCATCCTGTGTAGAATCTGGGAGAACTTCACACATCTTGTATTATACCCATGGGTCCTCACCGCACAAGAAAGACTCTGGCATCATCTTACTGTAAGTGAAACTAACACGTGTCCATAGACTGACTTGCTAACAACTTTGCTAAAAATGTGGTTGGGGAGAAGGATCCACATATTCTCATAGAAATGAGCTCTGGCTTCTGGTTTTACAGTAATTCTCACCTTTACTGCAACCATAACCAAGTCTCATTACAAATCTTGGGTATTTACTCTTCCCAAGGGCCTTGTGCTTAAGGGATACTCGAAAGGTTTTGATGATTATAACGCAATCTGTTTGGCAGACAGGCTGTGGGTGTGTGATTCGAGGTTGTAGCTGAGGCCAGAGGTCCCTCCCCGCCACTGGAAGCAGCATTAGTTTAAGAGTTCATGGAGTTTGGGAAGATACACAGCAGGAAGTAGCAGGAAGAACGGATCCCAATAGCCAGCTCCGTCAACCAAATCAGCCAAGGCTGCGCAAGGGCTGACAGATGTCACTGTCAAAACACAGCATTGTGATCACCGTGACATGGAGCTGACTGCATAGATATGAATCAGGTTGACATAGAAGATTCAGGTCATAAAATTTGTTAAGTTCCGTGTAAAATGATCAAAACATATGTTATTTCTGCCATCTCTCCATAGATCAGGAGAAGGCATCCGCGTCAGGTCCTCCCAGCAAGCCCGGGTGGACTTTGTGCAGGGCAGGCTTTATGGCCTCCAGTCTCCAGGAGGCATGAACATCAGTCCACAACTAGTTGGCCATGTTCCCAAGCATTACATCCTGCGGTTCTGGGTGTGGAAAGCCTCGTCTGACATAATCATCGTTCTGCTGAGCACCGTCTCGGAAGAGAAGGACCCAATGCTGCATCTCAGCTTCTAGGGGAATGATAACAGTGACCCTAATATCTAACACGCATCATGTGCTTGCTGCGGTACAGGCATCCTTTGCAACATGTTGTGTGTGTTATCTCACGTAACCTTCCAACAGGCCACAGACACCAGTGCCAGTAAGGAAACTGAGGAACTGAGCTGGGGCAGAGAGTGTGTCATGTGCGTAGCTGAAGCTGTGGACAGAGCAGAGACAGAGTCTTGGTGGGTCCGTTTTAAAAGTTGGTTCCAAATTTCTACGGAGGAGCTTTCCGCTGACAAGATGGAAACCAATGGCATCCTTCCGGCAACACGAGCTTCTCAGTGTCATGCTTGGCTCCATCTCAGCCCGTGCACTAGTCGTGAGCCCTCTTCAGTGAAACTCCCTGCGATGATCTAGTCTACACAGCGACACAAGACAAATAAGCCACATCTGCAATGGCCAAAAATCGCTCCACGTCGTAAAGCGTGACTTTAATAAGCTTTAAGTGCTGTACGTGCGTGATTTACAATGGACACTTTCTAATAATGCCATTTCTGCAGCTAATTCCCTTGAAAAATCTTTAAAGCCTAATTTTCATCAGAGAAATGATTTCCCTTTTTGCAAATGGCCTCTAAATGAGAAGAGACGTCTGTATCCATTACTTGACACCAGAGACATAATATTGATCTAGAAAATGAATTTTAGAAGGGCAAGGGCAGGAAGAGACAGAGAAAAGACTTTAAGTGACTCGCATGCTGCGACTGCTTAAAGATTCTCTCAGCCACTGCAAGAAACGAGCTTCCTGGGGCACCTGGGTGGCTCAGTGGTTTAAAGCCTCTGCCTTCCGCTCAGGTCATGATCCCAGGGTCCTGGGATTGAGCCCCACTGCAGGCTCTCTGCTCAGCAGGGAGCCTGCTTCCCCCTCTCTCTGTCTTTGCCTGCTTCTCTGCCTACTTGTAATCTCTGTCAAATAAATAAATAAAATCTTAAAAAAAAAAAAAAGAAAGAAACATGCTTCCTGTTGGTAGTCAAGGCAATCACAACTCACGCTGTCCACTGCCCACTTAGTCAGTCTTAAGACTAGGCATTGAATCTTATTTACCTATTGAAGTAAAGCCTCTGGTAGTGGAAGTGAATTGGGAAAAGCAACATCATTTGAACAGCTATAGACTGTGTGTATTTTATCATGACATTGGACAAAGCTAAAGGGAAAAGCAGGGGCCTCCTACAGGAGGTGAAGGCCTGTGGTGGCCCGGCTGTGATGTGGATGAGAGACAAGGGAGGTGGAAAAGCCACCGAAGAGAACGAAAATCCTCCCCGATTCCCCGTGCAGGAAGAGAGAATTTCTCCGCCCTCCCAAAAGCATAACTGGTATGCTCTCCAAGCTAATTTCAATACACTGGAATCCCTGAAATCAAATTCCAAACAGTCGGACTCAAGAGAAGACCCCAACCGTTATGAGAAACCATCACGGTGATTTCCGGGCTGGTTTTGGCCTTTTGAGATCATTGTTTTCACCTGCTCTGCACCATACCATGCATATTACCATACCCTACCTGAAAATTGCATCGATTCTGAGGTCATCCACCAATAAATCAATTCCTGCTAGACAAGACACAGACAAATGAGTGTTATAGAATGAGAGCAACGGGAGCCTGAAGAGGGTCCCGACCTGGCCCCTCTCCCTCCCCCACCAGCCATGTGATCTTCAACCTCCCACAGAAGCCCCCTGGGCCTTGGTTCCATATTTTAAAATAATTTATATTTTTAATGACTGCTCCCTCTGAGTCAGGCCTGGCTTATCTGCCACAAGTTCCATCAAATCAATTCATGACACAAAAGCATTCTGCATGTTGTAAACTACTCTCTCAGGTAGGCTACATTTCAGAGCACCCGTGTTTAGCGAGGACCATTCGATGAGGCCAATAGAAGGGGTAGAGATGGATCTCACGTGTGAGAAGGACATGCATTTTGGGGGGTCCGAGGATGGACTGTTAAGAGTTGAATTGTGGCCCACAAAAAAATCATCAGTGATGGACATGGGGGCTGAGGGACCAATACTATGAAGGAGGCAGAGATGAGCCCAGGATGGGGCAGGAGACAGCCTAGTGCATGACCAGCAGCCCAGGAAGAGCCAGGGACACTCCCACATGGATAACAGAGAGTTATGCCTGCCTGTCTTGGGGTGGGAACCATCTCCAGGAGGATCCCACTCAAATACAGACCCTTGATTCCAAGTTGTAACAGCTCACTGGCAAAGCATCTTTGGTTTCCCATCAGAAAGCAGGCCCACGGGGGTGGGGAGGAAGGAGCACGGAGGCCACAGAGGGCGCGAAGGGGATAGGACAGTCGTGCCTCCTTCAAATCCTCAGGAGGGTCCGTGATCCATGGACAACTCTCCTCGGGCCTCTCACCTGGCCTATCATTGCAGCTGACAGAATCCTATTAGATGGGTGAGTTTATCCAGATTTATCAGCAGTTACACCCACATCTCTCTTGGGTCAGGTCTGAGTTGGTTTGTCTATGGCCACGGGGCCTCATAGAGGGGGAATCTCCCCCAATTTCTCCCTGAGAATGGACATAGTTACCAGGCAGAATAGGCCAGGCCTGAGCAGGAAAGAGACCCACCACATGGCCAGGCATAGTAACGAGGGGACAGAGCCCCCACAGGCCCTGAGGGGTAGCCCAGCCTGGTGTGCACAGCACGGATCCCAGGTACATGGTGCATGGGTGGTGAGGTCAACAGCCCCGTGGGTGATGGACCCTCAGAAGGTCTGTCAGCAACTGCAGCTGGAGGGTGAGGCCCCATGCCAACGTCAGGGGAGACCCATGAAGACAAGATGACACCAGAAGAGCAGGGAACCTGCAGATCACAAGGAAGGACTCAGGGACCACTCATGGTGTTTTAAAAATCAGTTAAGGAAGCAAACACAAAGAAGAAATTTAAGTTATGTTTCTTTCCCTAGAAAAAACCCTATCATGAGCACTCGGATCCATAAGTTTCCCTATTTCTCCTGTGCATACATCTACATTTGTGGGGTTTAACATATATACACACATGAAGTTTACCTGCAAAATATATTTATACTAATGGACTACTTGATGAGCAGCTTTTTTTTTAATTAACAATATGTAATGTGTATTTCCTATGTCAATGAGTATAAATCAGTATCATCATTTTAAGTGATTGGTATAGTGCTTGCATTATATTCCTACCATGTATTATGTTGTGTTATATTCCTACCATATAACTTATGTTCTATTCCTCCACTGTTAGACAGGAATGTTTTCCATCTTATAAATGTAAAAACAGAAGCTTTTATCTTGATAAAGTCCCAAAAGTTCTGCACAACAAAGAAAACAGTCAACAAAACTAAGAGGCAACCCATGGAGTGGGAGAAGATACTTGCAAGATACCACAGATAAAGAGCTGACATCCAAGATCTATAAAGAACTTCTCAAATTCAACACGCAAAAGGCAAATAATCGAGTCAAAAAATGGGCAGAAGACATGAACAGACACTTCTGCAAAAAAGACATGCAAATAGCTAACAGACCCATGAAAAAATGTTCAACATCACGAGCCATCAGGGAAATACAAATCAAAACCACAATGAGATACCACCTTACACCAGTTAGAATGGTAAAAAGCAACAAGGCAGGAAATAACAAGTGTTGGAGAGGGTGTGGAGCAGGGGAGTCTTCTTACCCTGTTGGTGGGAATGAAAGCTGGTGCAGCCATTTTGGAAAACAGCGTGGAGATTCCTCAAAAAGTTAAAAATAGGGCTACCATATGACCCAGAGACTGCACTACTGGGTATTTACCCCAAAGATACAAATGTGGTGAAAAGAAGGGCCACACACTCCCCAGTGTTCATAGCAGCAATGGCCACAATAACCAAACTGTGGAAAGAGCCGAGATGTTTATATATTAAGAAGATGTGGCTTACATATACAATGGAATATTTCTCAGCCATCAGAAAGAATGAATACCCAGCATTTGCATTGGCATGGATGGGACTGGAGGGGAATATGCTGAGTGAAATAAGCCAAGCACAGAAAGACAATTATCCTGTGGTTTCGCTCACATATGGAATGTAAGGAATAGCATGGAGGACATTAGGGGAAGGAAGAGAAATCTGAAGGGGGGGAGGATCCGAGCAGGGGATGAACCATGAGAGACTCTGGACTCCAGGAAACAAACTGAGCGTTACAGAAGGGAAAGGGTTGGAGGGATGGGGTAGCCCAGTGATGGATATTAAGGAGGGCACGTGTTGTAATGAGCACTGGGTGTTATACCCAAATAATGAATCATCAAACACTACATCAAAAGCTAATGATGTAATGTATGGTGACTAACATAACATAATTTTTAAAAATATGCTTTTTAGCATTAAAAAAAAAATACATGTACCGCAGGGACTATCCTTGCTTGTATTGGATATTTCCTTAACCTAAGCTCCTAAAAGTGAAATCATCACATCAAAGCCCTTTTCAGGTTGTTGCCAATCTCCAAGGCAAGCTTCAGGCAGCAGCCCCCACTTCATGAATATTCATGTGAGAGGTAATGTCTACCAATAGCTCAGAGACCTCAAGGACGTCTATCACTGGGAAGTCCACTTGTTCAGACCATCCGTAGGGGTGCCTCTGCCTCTCAGTCCCCCAGGAAGACAGACTTGTAAACCGTCAGAGCCCAGATCTTAGGAAACATGCAGATAATGTCTTGAGAAAATGTATGCATATTTACTTACAGCATTGACAATTCTTTTCTGATTCTCACTTCCACATGAAATCTTTTTCTTGTTATTTGTTAATATTCCATTTGGACTGTTTCTCACAATTCATATCAATAAACACCAAAAAAATAAAAATTCCAAAAATATATGGAAATGCTTTACAAGAAACAATGATATGACCTTCAGTATTTAAATTTAGGCAGAATGAACAGTCCCAGACTTGTGCAAAACATAGGCCCTGAATCACAGTTATGAGCAGAAAAGCCATGTGGTTGCTTGGTATCTGGATTAGAACCGTGGCACACGTCACATGTGGACGGGACCTGTAATCAAGGTGGGGTCATCCAGCAAATAAGCACATTTACTGGGGAGCAGTGTTCTCTATAACAATATCTCACCAATCAGGAACTCAAAGAAGAGAAGACAGCACTTGAGGAAAAACAAACACAGGAAATTCATTTAGACTTTCAAAAGAGATATCTCATCAAGTTGCAAAGACTGTGTTATCAACAAGAATGTTTTTTATACAAATGGGAAAGTGAGTAAGAACCAGGAGAGATAGGGAGCTAAGAAAGCAGACCAGATAAGGAGGCACCATGAAGTCCTTGAACTCCTTTAGTTCAGGAGGTACCCCTACCCCCCACTATAGCAAACTTTCACCCACCCACTGGGATGGGGCACCTGGATGGCTCAGTCGTTAAGGCAACTGCTTTTGGCTCAAGTCATGATCCCAGGACTCTGGGACCAGGCTCTGCGTGGGGCTCCTTGCTCATCAGGGAGCTTGCTTCTCCCTCTGCCCCTCTGCCCAGCTCTCTCTCTCTCTCTCAAATAAGTAAATAACCTTTTTAAAGAATTTTAATTATTGTTCACAACCCCTTTTCTTTTCTGAATGAACACCTATCACAAGCTTTTAGGACACCAATGTTTCATGAATCATAAGCTGATCTAAATGGGACATATGAACCTACAGGAAGCAAAGCAATAACTACAATAACTAGAGACGCAATGGTAAACTTGTTCTTGATAAAAAAAAAAAAAAAAAAGAAAGAAAGAAACAAAGAAAGAAACAAAGGCAAGAAAATAAAAGACTGATTTGCAGTTTCTACCAATTTCCATGGTGTAACTGTTCCCACTGTGGCTGATTTGGAAAAAGGCTCTGTTTAAGCACCCTGGGCTATTTCTTGAAAGTTCAAGGTGTTTCTGCCTTCTTAAATAGCAAGCAAAACTATGAAACACGATCATAAGGTAAACAAAAAGCATCTGTCAACCATTACCCAGTGGACATAGTTCTTGTGAAAACTAAACAAGATCACATTAAATCTCTGTGAGATGGCATAGGAAGTAATTTTCCCCTGAAACACCCATGCTGTTCTGGTGAACATCTCTACAGAAAGAGATGAGAGAACCAGGAGAAAGGCCACAAAAATAAACCAAAAGATTAGAAGAGTTTCTATGTGAAAGTAATTCAGAAATACAAAGATTGACTAAAGAACCGACTAAGGCCAGAAAAACATTAGAAGCAAAAAGTTTTAGAATACCACCATTATTGATCATGTCTGTCTGCTACGTGGAGATCCATACACACATAGACGTACAGCCTGCAGGGAAGGTGACTCAAATGTAGCCATGGGATTTTCTTTAGGAATAAGAAGTGTAGTATCAAGTATATGAAGGAAAGAAGGACATTTGAGACAAGAGAACCCATGATAGTCTTGGAGGTTTGAAAGCACCTGGTTCATGGTGATTTATAAAGAATACCTCCTCCTATCAAGTTGCTGACATAACAGACTTGAACTCACAGCCCTGGGTCAACCACCACCATTCACTTGGAATGAATAATGAAGTTGGCTCCAGCCACTCCTCCAGATGGCAGATGTCACACCACAAAAAAAAAAAAAAAAAAAAAAAAAAAAAAAAAAAAGGCAACGCAACGCATCTGTCCAAAGAGTTCTGAATTCCAAGAGTGCTTTCTGGGAGGGACAGCCTATAGAAGGGGCACTGAGAGGAAAGGGTTAAGGACATTGGTCAATGAGAACAAAGAGGTATCAGACAGTTTCCAGAGAGGGCGATGCTACTGTTCTGCCCCAAATTGAAATCATTCCCCTCTTTAGCTCGGAGGCCAGAACTCAGCATCATGGGGCGGGGTTGTCATTCCCTGGGTGTTCCTTCCCCTCCCTTGACCTGCAGCACAGGTGAGGAGACGTGTAGCAGTTGGAAGCCAACCTTTCCACTGACAAGGCACATATTTGAAAGCAAGCATGCCTTGGATGTTCCCAGCAATACCTACTGGTGAGGATCGTCAACATCTTGTCAACTTGCCAAGCCTGGGAAACTTCTACTCCTGGTGATGGGGAATTTAAAAATTACCCTTCCTCATTTCAGCCCTCACATGGCAGATTCAAACTTTGAGGTCCTCCACTCAGAGAAACTGAAGTTCTCAAAACATATTGCATGGCAGTTTTCCCCCCAACAGATATGTAAGCATGATACAATTTAGGAGCAATCGAATAGTATGGCCTTCCGATTAAAAGGACAAAAATATTCTGGACCTGTGATATTTTTAATCAGGAATGAGAGATCTAAGTTATCAGTCCTGCCCAAAGAGATTTTCCCATTGACACGGTTTCACGGGTCACGCAGCGCTCAGCTTCCCCGAGCCTCCAGAGACGGGGCCACTCACTACACAAGATGTTCATGCACCACAATTAGAATTAAATGAGCATATGGCAGAAGAAATCTGCTTGCAGGGAGAAAAAAATGAAAAGTAATATCGCAGGGAAAATGGCACAAATTAGGGATGCCATTAGAGAGGCTGTGGACAGAGCCATGCCAGGAGAGCCAGTGGGGTGGGCTAGCCCAGGAAGGAAGCTGCACACAGGAAGTTCAGATCGAGCTTGCCTTCTTGCTGCCCACAACTTGAAACCCAACCGTCCTGTCCCTGCCGCAGTCCGTGGCTCTTTCAACTGTTTAGCCAACAAGTCTCCTTGCTTTGAAGAATTAATCCTTTTAACTAGGATTTGAAAGATAACTCACAGAAAAAGAATGAGCAGCCAGTTTAACTTTTCACCTTAACTTAGACTTCAGTTGCTTTGGCTTCAGAGAAGATTTCCTTAAAGTACCCTCTATCATGACTCACGGGTCATAGAACCAGGTGCTCCTAGGTACTCCCTTTAAGTGGGGAGAACGGTCATGCTAATGGGTCCTCCTTCATTAAAGGCAGGTTTAATGGCTTCACAAAGGATACCTCTTATGCCTTGAGTCACCTTGTAGCAATCAAACCAGCCAGAAAACTCTCTGATCGCTGTTCCTTGTCAACTTTGGCTCCAGCTGGACACTCCGTTGGAGCTCTGAGCTGTGACACCTGCATGCAGTCATCTGCTCTAGCTAAGGAGACCCAGTTACTAAAGCTGAAACTCTTTTGGCCCAGTGTTCTCAGCCAAAGAAAACCTACTTTGTGGTGCCCGCTACAGTTCAAGTTCTTGACTGTGATCTCACAGCCAGCTAGCTACCACAAGGAAGATGGAACCCAACACAAACCCAGTGTTACTACCTAAAAAATACTTATGGGGCTGCTCTCTAATTAACCACACATTCCCCAACATCTTGCCCTTCTGAAGCCCCCCCCCCCCACTTTGAATCTTGACTGGTGTGGTGTCAAATAAAACGTGGCCAAAGCATTGTTGTGTGGCTTCTGGGGTAGGGGTGCAAATTTCTGCCTTTCTCTCTTGAAAGCCTTGTTCTGGAGAAAGCCAGGCCAGGTGCCATGTTGCAAGGAAGCCCAAACTAGCACACAGAGAAGCAGCGTGGACGCGCCAAGCACCTGTGACCTCTCCAGCCATCGCACGGGGTGTCGGATGTGAGCGAGGAAGCCCACCCAGCAGCCCCACCGGTCAAGCTTCCAGATAAACTCCAGTTCCACTCATCATCTGACTGCGAGCACATGAGGGACCGAGGGACAACTGCCCGACTGAGCTCAGCCAAGCCACAGAGCTGGGAGACACAACCATATATGGATGTTTTTCACAGAAAGTTGTGCTGAGAGATAAACCACCCATGCTCCACTTCCATTTCAAGTCCAAGGTTAGACACACGACCTTGGATTCCAGAGACAAGCGTATTTGCCCACCGAATGGGGAACATCCTTCATTGAAGAAGAGTACGGAGGCAGAGGGAAAGGCCTTGTTGTCGAGGACGGGGAATGTAAGTGAAAGGCACCATCATTACCTGAGTAATGACAAAACACCCGTAGCCACAGTTCTCCTACACATTCCCTCCCTGCTAAGTCTGCATGAGTTTCCCTTTGCCCAGAATACTTTCTTCCAAACGTCTGCCTGAAAACTCCTTCCTCATCATTTAAGTTGGAACATTCACGCCTCCTCCTCCAAAAAGCATCCCCAGCCCCTTCAGAAGCCTAAACTCTGCCTTGGCTAGGAGCTTTGTTAGAGTTCCTGTCAGTGTGTCATGAAAGTTCTTTGCATTTCTATCGCCCATCCAGTGGGGTCCCCGAGGGCAGGGTGGCTCTGTATTAGTGAGCTAGGGCTGCGGTAACAAAGCACCACAGACTGGGGGCTTAAATAACAGATATTGACTCTCTCACAGTTCTGGAGACAAGAAGTCTGAGACCCAGCTGTCTGCAGGGTTGATTCCTTCTGAGGCCACCGGTGAGAACGTGGTCCAGCCTCTCCTCTCGTCTTGTGGACGGGTATATCCTCCTTGTTTCTTTACTTGGGCTTCCCTCCCTGTGAGCCTGTCCAGATGTTCTCTTCTTATAAGGACACCAGTCGGACTGGACTCATGCCTGCCTTCACGACTTCACTTTAACTTGATTACTTTTTAAGGACCCTCTCTCCAAATATGGTCCCATTCTGAAGTCCTGGGAGTTAGGACTTCAACATATGAATTTTTCTGGGAGGAGGGGACACAGTTATACCCATAACTGGGGGTAACTTCTTCCTCGCATTTCCAGCTTGCAGCACGTAGGCACTCTACGAAGGGAGAGAAACGGGAGGGAAGGATAAAGAGGTGAGAGTTTGGGAAGAAGGCTGTGGGCACAGGTGAGGAGAAGCAGGGAGGAAGCTACCCCCTCAGAGCATCCATGGCTTTGAAAAGGTGAATCCTAGTATACCCCAAATCTGGAGGACAGAGAGAAATAAGGTAAGAAGCAGGATCAAGAAGACCAGCAGACAGGTGGTGGGTAAAGAGAGGCGGACAGGATATGAAAAGCGTGTGAAGACTGAAGTATGAGTAGGAGAGAGAAACGATGCTAAGAATGTGAACAGAAAGAAGTTTCTAGTAACACTTACTACCAGGGTCACTTAAATAGCTGGCAGAGAAACAGACAAAGCTAATGCTCCTATGCTGAGGACCAGACAAGACACCAGAAAAAACGGGGCAACAAGAAACAGAAAAGAAGAACGTGGGTGAGCACCTGATTCAAAATAACCAAATTCTCCGTGAGCACACAAACATGCACAATGACACGCCCATGTCATCGCAGCCCAAGTGTGTTGTGATACGCACAGGCTCGCTGCATTTAATTGAAAATAATATCAAGAAATTGTCTTAAATCACTCTGCCTAACCATTCGTGAAGAACTCCCATATTTAAAAATGCAACGAAGCAGATGGAAAAAAAAACAATCCAGCTTCACCTCTGGCTTTAATTCTATCAGAGAAGATAAATCATTTTGCATCTAACAATCCCTACCTCAGTAGATGGATATTTTACAAACACAGCACCAAATAAATGTCTTGATGTCTAAATTTCCCTTCTCAAAGTATTCAGGTTGTTTTAAAAAAATGGTTAGGGAAACATCCTTACCCAAAGATGTAAGTGCATAGTCTTCTGGAAAGGGCATCAATGTTGGAGCGCTCGGGATACAGCTGTTTCTAAGTCAGTCTATAACATGTTGCTTGGCTTCTTTGTAAACAACATATTTTTTAATGAAATCCTACAGTCTGCTTTGAAAAAATAATTCTATACGCAACTGTAGCACCACGTAGAGAGCATTTGAACGTTTTTGACACTAAAATGGGGTCCTCCCTGTTATCCCAGTGCTGGGACATCAGGCACTGAATAGAAAGCAGTGTGTGTGTAGAACATTCTTCCAGCTAAAATAGGGGCCAGAAGTCAAGGGCAGTGAGGAGTGGGGAGAAGACAGTGAACGTGGTTAGAAATTCACGGCCGGTCCTTATTAAAGTGCCGACCGTTCAGCTGCTCCCTCCGCATCCAGCAGCCTGGACTGGTGTTTGCACCTGTAAACTGGTGTTGTCTGAGCAGTGGGCAGCTGGAAGCTTCTGCTCATCTTCTCTTGTCAGGGATGAATCAATCATCTCGAAAGATGTCAGCATCTGCCCAAACCATTTTATATTAGAATAAATGGCAGATGGTGGTGTTTTTATAGTTAATCGGTTCCACCAAATGCAGTTTCATCTCTTATAAAATGAAACCATCTGCAGCTTGTAGGTGTACAGATCTCACTAAACACAGGCTATTGAACCTTTTCTCGGAAAGGTAAAGCCGTACGTGCTAACATGGGTTGACATTAAGCACAATAAGCCTAGAAATCCTTTAAAATAAAGACTCGTGTTTTTAATAAATACTTGCATTTAATAACGCTAAATATTTATGGCTGACATGCCCTTCACGTCAGGTTTGCAACAGAGGTCTTTGTTTTCACGCCCAGCCCCGCTTCCAGACATGGCTCGTTCTAAACCGCCTGAAAACATTCCCGCAACAAAAACAGCTCTTCTCTTTGCCTCTGAATTGTCTTTATAAGCATTTGACCTCTACTTTAACCGGAGTTCTTTCAGAGTAGGTGGGCTCCGGCCACCGGAGGAGTCACCTTGAGGTACACGAGCACACACAAAGGCTCACACACTCACACCCCATCACACCCACGCACATGTGCTTGCACCCACAACACCAATCCGCTGTTAATGGTAACACACCCATTTCTGTATCTCCACCAGGGTGGGGTCTGACCAGATGTAAAAAGCGGAATGCTTGTTTCAAAACGCTGGCAGATGGAACCCTTACATTTTTGGCCACAGAAAGCAGTGAGCGATCTTACCACCAACAGTAGTTTTCATACTTGATTCCTTCTAGAGTTGGAAGCCAAGGTCAACGGATCAGGGGTCCAGAGAGTGAGCTCTGTTCCCATGGTGACTGGGTCACAGCCAGGGCCACATGTCCCCAGATGACGAGGCTGCAGGTACCGATGCTTATGCAGCCTTTGGTCCACCGGGAACCACCGGGAGGGTGGTGTGAAGTCATCTCACTCTTTGACCAGCTCCGATCTCTCAAACTCCAAATTCCTCCTCTCCGCACCAGAGCTCTTCCAGCCTGGCTCCAGCCTGCCTCACTCTTCCCTCTGCTCCATGAACTTCTTGCTCTGCAAGGAGCTCCTCAAAGTCACCCTCAGCATCCCCTAGGGTCATGTCCTCCATGGGTCCCCTATGCTCTCTGTTTTTTGCAACTGAATGTCGTGACTATTATCGCTTGGCCACCTCTCCATCATCCCATATTCTGTTCTATTTTTCTTTGTATCCACCCATTTCAACTTTTTATGTTAGCTTCTGCAGAGCTGGGAGGTCAATAAATGACCTTTGGATGAACGAACGAGACAATGGATGAGTTGCAGACATTTGCTATATTGAAATATGGTATCTGAAGGCAATGGAAAATGACAGGCTTTGTTATTTTTCCTCCAAAGCAAGAGAAAGGAAACAAAGTAAATAGAAAGAGAAGGAAAATGAAACATGAAAGGAAGGTGATGTCATGGTGAGTGAAGCCACATTTAGTGCCTAGAAGTCAAATAAATTAAGACCTCCATGAGAGAAAGTAGAATACAGTGTATTCCAAAACTTTTTAAAAAAACATAATTGTAATAAAGCAGCCTCTCCTGAGCTATAACCAACTTGGACAGCCAGCAGTCATCTCAAACGCAACATGGCCAGAATACTCTCTTCGGTGGCCCCTCCAGCTGCCCCTGCTCTGTAAGCCAGCCACCGCCAACCCAGGGTTCCCCTCACATTTTCTCTCTCAGGAGACGGGCCACCCCCTATCTACCAGCTGCTTAGCCAGAAACTTAGAAGCAGTGGGGCCAATGGGTGGGAACCCCAGAACAGTGTCATCCACCACCCTGCCCACACCACTCCACTGTCCCACTTCTCGTGGCCATCGTCATCCGTGTTAGCCTAAGCCACTGCCACGCTTCCGTCTCGCCTCCACACATCCCCTCACCCCACTCGGGCTGTGTCCCACCCAGCATCCAGTATAATTTTGGCCAAGCTTATGTCAGATCTTGTCACTCCCAATTTAGAACCTCCAGCAAGAACCTTCCAGAAGGTCCTTCCAGAAGGTCCTTCCAGAACCTTCCTGACATATTCAGAATAAAATTCAAATCAATGGGCCCACCAACCCCACCTCGAATACAGCTCTTCCTGGTCATCTGACTTGTCTGGATGTTTTGTCTTACAGAAGGCCAGCATGGCACAGACCAACCTCAATCTGGCCCTGGGACTCACGTGTATGTCCGCCTCCTGAGGATGTCCTCCTGCTGTCCTCACATGGTCTTCTCTCCCATTCGGGTCTCAACTCCAGGGCCTTCTCCTCCTCCAGGCCTCTCAAAGTAGAGCTGCCCCTCCCCACTCTCCCCGCATTTGACATTTTCTCCACACTACTTATCACTGCCTGAAATGACCTTATCTGTTTGATCATGCCTCTCCCCCCACTAGAAGCAGATGGGGTGCCCCCCCCTTATCCTTGCTAGGTCTCCAATGCCTAGAATTGCAATAGCCCTTGAAAGGCATTCCAAATATCATCAACGGACTGATGGATTCTTCCAACATAACCAATATTTCAGCTCTCTTTAGATGAATGGCTTATATAAAATCACTATATTAAATTCTTTGGAAAGTTCCTACCTTCTGATTCCCCTGACAGATGCCTTCTTCTCTGTCTCATCACCGGTGCATTGAAAAAAGGGTACCTAATTCAAGATTGTAGGCCAGTTCACCTGAAATTTGCCTAACTATTGTCTTTTCCTACTTCATGAAGGCCGTCGGCCTTTAGCTATTGTCCTTGTATTAGACAAATGATTGCTAAAGGATTGTGATATGTACCAGGCCCTGTGCAAGGTGTATGTTGACGGAGTAAGCTCTCAGAGGGCTGAGTGTGGTGGGGAAGAAGGCCAGCCTGGCGAGAAATCAGAAAACTTTCCCAGAAGTGGCATTTGAAGAACACTGAGGGCATCAGGGCATTCCCCACACTTGGCCTCATGTGGGGACATGAACTTACTAAGGCAGTAGACCGACCGAAGTGCCTAGAACTGAAAAATTATGCATGCATGTAACCATATCCTAGTTTCTAGAACAAGGACCCCTCCAGTCCCCCCAGATGAGGTCTACATTTGGACCCAGTCAGACAAGCCAGAAGTCCTCAACTTCACAACCTATGTTTCCCATCAATAGAAACCTCCACGTGCCATCCATTTCTGTAGTTCAGAAAATGGTCCCTTGTGCCATTGATGTTTGTACAGGAATCCAGACGCGAAATGTCTTTTGGAACATGGGGCTAGAAAAGATGGCTATGATGACGCCTGTCTCGAGGGGGATCCTTTATTGCCCCTGAGAAACTGATTCGCTCTCAAAGGTCACAGAACGTCTCTCTGTCCTGGTGCCGAGAACCTCAGAGCTGGTGTGATCTCGAATCATGGTCACTCTTATCACGTCGAGTCCCAGAGTTCTACCGGTCTCCTCACTTCTTCGCTGCCTTATGTTTCTATTTCCATCTCTTGGTGCAATGCACTGAGTTGTTGCTGTCCCTGTTCTGGTTTGCTGGTTGGGTTGCTTGGTTGCTTTGTCCTGTGTGTGTGTGTGTGTGTGTGTGTGTGTGTGTGTCTCATATGTATGTGTGTGAGTGTGTGTTTGGGATAAATAGCTTCAGATGTTTTTGAAGATAGTTATATAATAAAATTTAGAATTTTAAATGTGTTCTCATTTCCTCTAGGTACAATTTAACAGGGGGCTAGAGAGGAGTTAATTTGCCCAGTTTTGACCAAAGCAGTGAAGAACCCCCGTTACACTCTGGGTATCCGTATACACCCGGGATTTGCAGCGTGATCTGCTTGACCCACCAATGGGAAGAGAAGCTGGTCAGTGATTAAACAAATCATTGACAGAGGAAATGCTGACCAGGCAGATAGAACTCCCTCCTCCTTAGAAAACAATTTTGTTTACACTAAATAGGGAAAAAAATAAGGAAAAGAAAAAGTTTGTATTGAGAGAAATTAGTAAATATTTAGCTGGTGACACAGGCAAACATGTTTTGGCTTATTTTGGGATTTACAAGGATTATTCCTTCTCCTTGCCAGACCTCCATTTCTATTGTCTGCCCAGCACCCCTGCTCCCTACCTTCTTCTGACAAAAAAAAAAAAAAAAAAAAAAAAAAAAATCAGCCACAGAATCCCATCCTCTTGGCCACAGGCACAAGAGTAAAGCTGTGAGCCAGGACAGGCTGTCTAGAACCTTCCTTGGAAATTTAGGTGTGGCTACTTAGAGAGGATAGCTTTCTTTTCTCTAGAGTCCTAACCTGAGGCTGGTAAGCCTACAGAGGCTGCCTGCCAAGCTTCTCACTGCCTAAAGGAGGCTCATATGTAGGCCAAGATAGAGCTTCAGTTCAAATTACTAGAGTTCCTGTCACTTGCAACTGAAAGCATTCGGGCTGCCATAGTCTCATCTTATAAAGGAGGGCAGAGAAGCCCAGACAGGAACCGAGCACTCCTGGTCATGGCAAGGAGAGCCCAGGACTCCCAACATCCACTCAGAGCCCTCCTGCTGGGCCACCTCCAGTTCCCCTGCCTGGGCTTAGAGGGGGGCCAAGGCCCACATCCAGGGTCCACCTCCAGAAGATGAAGGACCAGATCTTCAGTGCATCTCCTCTTGGCGCCTGCCCCCCAGCCCGTGCCCTACAGCCACAGTGACAGAAAAGGCTACACCACTACTAGAAATCTGAAAATTACCACGACTGAGAACCCAGTCATTATTCTGAGCCCCGCCTCTGGTTTGTACTAACACATTTCTATTCCTCTAATAAAGAACTTGAGGGATGAGCTCCTGCCTCTATTTAAAGGGTGCTTCCTGCCAGCCTTGCTCTGTCTCCTGCTGAAAACTCCTACCTGTGTTGCAAACATCTCAGCTGGTCTGGCTGCTCCTCCTGTGAGGAAGGTGAAAATGGAGTGAGAAAGAAGCAGAGATCTTTCTCCAGGTCCCCGGAGCCAGATGGAGAAAGGACTGCCTTGATTCACACTTCGGTGGAAGTGTGCCTGCTTGGCAGGCAGCCTCTGTAGGCTTACCAGCCTCAGGTTAGGACTCTAGAGAAAAGAAAGCTATCCTCCATGACCAGGAGTGCTCGGTTCCTGTCTGGGCTTCTCTGCCCTTTAGCTGACTACTAAATACAATCAAGTGCCTTGATTCACACTTCGGTGGAAGGAGCCCTGGGCTCCCCTCCTGGCTTAAGCACCAACTCACTACTGTGGCTTGGGACACCTTCCTCCTGCCCCAACCTTGTGTTCCTCCTCCGTGACATGTAGAGGCTAGCGATGCCTGTTTCCGAGGGACTGTGAGCATTCTGGGAGATTCCCGTCTTCACAGCACCTAACGTGGCTCTGGGACCATTGCAGGTCCCAGGTTGATGCTCATTTCCTCCTCCTTCCTGTCTCGGCTGATGAGGAAAAGGATGTTTCACATGACACACGAGCCTACCTGCTCCCAAGTAAGTTACATGGAATTACCATATCTTCTCATGCATCAATATACATAAGACGAATGGCGTAATGCTATTAGCATAATGAATATTCTCATTATGGTTCTAACATTCAAGCTGGCACCAAACATTAGTCCCCAGGGAATACCAATTGCCAAGGATGTAATTGCCAACCTGTGATGGGTGGATGTATGCAGGGACTGAGCTTGTGAAATCAAGGAGCCATCACACTTTTCCAAACACAGGAGGAAATCTGTTACAGCATTGCACTAATGCATGGGTGTGTGCGCGCACACACACACACACACACACACACAATGTCCCTCTCCCACTATGCCACTCTGGTCTCATTTCCTTTTTCTGACAATGTTCCTGCATAGATAGATGGGGCGGGGGGGGGGGGGGGGGGGGTGCGGACACTTCAGCCAGCACCGCTGACCGGGGGCTTCCGCCAGGCTAGAAGGCTGCGAGGAAGTTTCCCCAAGCTTCTCCAACAACAGCCCTGTGAGAGGTGTTAGCAGCAGATTCCCACTTCATAGGTGGGGATCTGAGGCAAAGAGAAGCTGAGTAATAGTAACTGCAACCCTGCTGGGAGCTTCTGATGGACTCTGTTTCTGAAGCCGTTTACGTGGGGTCTAGTCCTTGCTACCCCACCGTGCAGGAGACACCACTACCTAGCCAAAGTCGTACAGAGCCGGGACTGCCCTGCAGGTCATTGTTCCCAGAGGGCAGACCGAGATGCCGAGAGAGACCACCCACTTGTCTGGGTTCATGTGGATTCCCGCCAGGAAGCTGCGAACCAAACCCAGCTCCATCCAGTACCAGTCTATACCCTGCACGCAACATTTCTGGAGTTCGGCAATTAACTTGACATAATTCCTTATAGTTTTCTTGAAAAGAAAATGACTGCAAAACTGAACCCTGGGGGTGCCTCGGTTACAGCGGGGTCACATCTGTTCCCCGGCATAGAGCTTTGTCCCCAGCACTTCCAGCATCCAGATTTTGGTCAATAACTCAGATGGGAACAAACCAGGTCCCAGCTTACATCTGTGTGAGGCATAAAGGCAGAAGAATGTGCAGCAGATCAGGGAGCTGGGCTGAGTGGAAACTGGCCTTGACCCTCAACTCCAGCTCTTGCCAGGAGCTGTGCCACCTGTGAGGCCCTGTTTAAGCTGGTAAGATAAGACCCAGGGTTTTATGAAAGAAAGCCCTGCAGGAACCAGGACAGGAAGAGAGAGTCCTGCCTCAGGGTGGCCCCCAGTGGGAGTGTGGAGGGGATCGGTACATGCAAGTGTGTGCGGTTGGGAGCACGAGTTCCCCTCCCTGTCCCAGGAGCGGCAGGGGTCAGACAGCCCTGAATCTAGGAGCTTTGGAAGGAGAAAAACCAGAAGATCTGAAGATCAGGGTCATCCGAAGGACCATCTGCCAAAAAGCCAATCTCTTCCTTCTCAAAGCATCGGTGCCAGGGAACAGGTGAGAGCCAAGACTGTGGAGGGAGGCAGACGCCAGCTCCTGGGGGGCTGCACAGGCCTTAGGGACCCCCTCTAAGGTGAGACGTGGCCAGTAAAATTGAGAAATGGATGGGGTTTCCATGAGATCATGCTGGCCCAGGCATGCAGAATGAATAGGAAGCAAGCAGAATGGAAGGCAAAGAGACAAGTGCCGTGCTTTGGGTCAGAAATCCGAAGAGGAGATTCACGAGGCCTGAAGGATGTGCGGTTGGTGTGCCGACCGACTGGAATGGGTCTTCGGGCAAGACAGACAGAAGGACAGCTCCCAGGTATTGGCTTGGAAAGCTGACTACTAAATACAACTCTTTTAAAGATCAGTCTGAGAGCTGACACATAATTATAGGAGCCTCCTTATAAGACTTAGTAATATTCTACTTCATGGATCACAACATGTCATACGGAGTATCTGCACTTGGATTCAGCTAATTTGTGTGTTTAACATCGTATTTCCACTTGAAATGCTTCCAGAAGGAAGGAGAGAGGAGGTGGGAGTTGGAGAGGAGGGTGGGTATGTGGCGACGCCCAGAATAGGAACAGGGTCAGGTGAGCAAGGTCCCTCAGAGCAGGACCAGGCTGCCGGACAAGGAGGTGGACCGCAGGGCCTCAGCAAGGCCATCTGCAGAGTGCAGCTCCCGTCCTGAGCCCCCAGCGCTGAGGGTCAGACGTTAATAGTAACAGTCGGGTGTCAGGGGTGACCACCTGTGCACTGGGACAAGGGAACCCATCAGTGAGGGGCCTGGGAGCCATTCAGAGCCACACACACCCTTCAAATGTCCTCTGCTCCCTTCCCATCCACGTGCCTTCCTGTGGGTTCGGAGCCTGGGGCTCCAATCTCTGGGAAGGCCTGCCCGTCTGAACCCTTGTCAGGGACACTGTCCACGCCTCATCTGACTTTCAGGATTTAACGCAAGCCCAGCTTGTAGACATCCGTCCTTGTCCTCTGCACCGCAAGCACCTCAGCCCGCTCCTGGGCTCAGCCTCCTGGGACAGAAGGTCCAGAAGCAGAAGCCTTCAGAGGCGGATTCCGCAGCAGACACTTGCTCAGGAAAAAAAGTGGGCGCACCTCCAGCAGCAGGTGACATCCGCCCGTGCTGGGCTGTCTGCGTCCCACTGCCAGACCGTAAACCCTGGGAGCAGACGAGGCAGTGCCTCCTCGAGCCCCTGCTGGAGCATCCTTTGGGGCTACAAGTCCAGAGGGCCATTCAGCCACAGAAGCCAAAAGCACACCTCCCTCTCTGCTATGTCCCTGGCGTGCCCCAAGTCCATAACCCAGCCTATCAAGGATTCGCTCCCTCACTTACTAGTGTATTCGTTACACATTCAGCGCACATTGTTGACAGGTGGAATTACTGACCCCGCCCCAAGGACAGGAGTGAGCTTGCCGCTCAGGCCTAGACACTGTCCTCTTGCATTCCCTCGGGGTTTGGTGCAGGGCTGCGCGTGAGGTCAGAGCCAATCAGAATTAAGCCAGAACATTTGCTGGAGCCATCTGGAAAGAGGGGCCCTCTTTCTGCCAGACCCGTGAGCTGCTGGGGGCTGTGCAGGTGATGGCCTGAGGCACCACCCCAAGGGGACCAGAGCCAGACCATGCAGAGAGCAGCCGGGTCCCAGGGACGCCTGGGCAGCCCGAGCCCTCCAGGCCTCCACTCCGGAGTCATTTCCATGAAGCTCGCTAACAAAGCCCTTCCCCCACCGTTTTTTCACTTCAAGCTGCTGTGAGTAGGTTTCCCGTCATTGTACCTGGAAGAAAGCTGACTGAGTGGTCAGCTTCAAGGCTCCACTCCGGGCCTGTCTCTTCCACAAAACCTCCAAAAGGTAGAGAGAAAGCACTTGCCTCACACTTACATGGTTTAGAGGATGTGATACTTAGGGGGGGTTTTGTGTGTTTTTGTGGTTTTGTGTGTTTTCAATGCTTCTTGACTGTATCCTGAGTTCCACAACCAGACAAGTGTCTAATTTTATATTCTCCTGTGAATTCCACAGAGCCTGACTCAGTGCAAAGTATTAAATACTCAATATGATTTCTGGGTATTGACTGTCTAGCCTGAGTTTGGATGTTCTACCTTCTTTCGATAGAATTTTTCCCCAAACAACCCATATCCACTCCCTGCCTTTTAAAGCCTCTATTCCTCAACATAGGTCCTCATAGGTCCTCACCTGGGTCCAGGTGACACAGGCATCAGAATGACCTGCTCCTTCCTGGTCGAGAGGGAAACCGACAAGGAAACACACATGTGCCCTTGACCTGAGGAAGACCAGGACCAAGGGTGAGGGTGCTGCACTAGGTCTCAGGGAGGAAGCACGAGCTCCGTGAATGCGGGTCTTCAGTCCCTGGCTTCCCACGCAGGGCTGGAGGACGAAGACACGAGTACAGACAGGGGACCATGTAGCATCTGTTTGTGCAAGGGAACATCTATGGCAACCCATCCGCCTTGGCCTCTAAGGAAACACTGTAACATGAAGTCTAAAAACACAGGAAAAAATAAGCACTCACGTTATATCATAAATAAACAGGTGTGATTCATGTTCAAAGAACTGGCTCCTTCTTACCACAGGCCACCAACCCATGGCTCCCTTCACATTTTAATTTGAAAATTTACAAAAGCAGGAACAAAAGGGGCAGCTTTATATTTTCAAAAGAATATAGACCTGTGGCCCCAGAAATTAAGAATCTCAGACCCTCAGGTGAACGCGGATTTCATACGCTTTCTCCCCCCACCCCCAAATCCTATACCAAAATAATTCAATACGTAGTTGTGAAAATGCTATACCTGCTGAGCAATATGCATGATGATAATATCACAATAGTATTTGTTCTCAGAACTTAAAATCTGCTGGCAGATCAAACCAGATCTTGATCACTTGCTAAGCACTGTGATTTAGACAAAATGCTACAATGCCCAGTGATAGTCTCATCATCTAGTTACTGTGCAAGCCTTTACTGTGTATATTACAACGCTTGCCGACCTGACACGCACAGCCTCCGCCATGGGGGAGGACCAGGCTGTGCTTTCAGGGCACCCCTGTCCACTCTGCAGCCAGACGGCGAGAGCTAGACTGGCAGGCAGCCCACTAGAACGTTCAGGCCCAGGATGTAAGACTGAATTTGCCTGGATCCATCAGGTGAGGAAGACATACCTGAACACGTAAGCACCTGCCGGGAGGTCAAGTCTCAATGATTCCATTGAGCCATTTCTCCACTTCTGCTCACTTGAGCCAGCTAACCCTACCCTAAACTTTTCAATCACATGAATCAATAAATTCCCTTCTTTGCCTTAAGCTACTGAAACAAATTTCTGTCTTGCAATCAAAGCTCCTAAATTAACAATGTGTCGAATTCCCTCAACTCTCAGTCATCAATTAGGGCAAGAGTCAGGTATCATATTCTGTTTCATCTGCTGGCCCTAGCATGGTGTCCCTGAGGGCTCACTCAAGTAACACTCCGCAAGGGGACGACCTAGCTGCATCCCGACATTGCACGGTAACCCACACCCTGCTCACCCAGCAGCATCCCCATCTCTGATGGAGGTGTTCCAGCAAAGGGAGGACTGAACCCGGAAAGTCCTGGTTGGAGTGGTCCTCAGCTTTGTGAGTTCTCCCAAGCCTGAGCAGGCTCTGGGAGACTCCTCAGTTCAGATAAAACTCATAGGGGAATGATTAAAGCAGATGGTAATTTACTAATAACCATAATAGCTGTCAGTTATCGAACAGTTACCATGAGACAGAAACTAAGCTACACATTTACACATCTTGTCTCTGTTGCCGTATAATGCTCAGGAAAGAAAAAAAAAAATCCCTCATCCGTCTTCACTCGCAGGAAGGGTCATGACAGCCGAGGGTGTCTTAGTAATCAGATATCACCTGCTAATGGAGCCGAAGCTTCAGAGCCTTCCCCTGTTTGGATCCCTTCCACAGCTCTGCGTGTTCCCCTCCTGGACATCCATGACAAAGCAGCACCCCTAGCTCACTCTGGAAGCATACACCTCGTCAGGCCTGGGGGTCTCCCTCTCCGCCCTGGGGATGGGCGAGGGGATAGGAAGCAGCTGTGGCCACATCAGCCACGGCAACGAGCCAGACCCGACCGTACTCTGTGTCTGGGCCAGAAGGACCTGAACAGCGGCCGTCGGTCGTGTCAGCTCTGCCCCAGGCTGGGCGTTATCACAGCCCAGTCTTAACGACCAGCTCACCAGCAGCCATGCTGGCACTCGGGGACCGGAGATGGGGTTGCAGGGACCTGGCGGAGCAGGGCCAGCCGCAGAGGCAGTCATCCACCGGCTCGTGCCTAGAGAAGAAAATCTGGATCTCTCCAAGGCAGGTAGGAGAAGCCTCCAGAGGCAGCCCCAAGGTGCCAGCATGCAGTCTCACAGCTGAAAGACATTTCCCAAAAGTGCCAATAATCCAAAAGCGGTATCCCTCAGCCACGCCCGGAGAAAGACTGAATCCTCTTTTTGCTCGCTGGAGAGAAAATAATATTCCAAAACTGTTGTTATGTGAAGAGACATTCAAAAAAAAAAAACAGTGCCAGACCCTCTAGGGAAAAAAGATTTTGTGGAGATGTGTCAGGCGGTTATCCTAGTATGCAAGATTTCTGGATTTTTGTGATGGTTGTGAAATTTGCCGGTAGTTTAGATTTACCATTTGCTGTGATTTTTCTCCATTCTAAATAAATTTCACCTTCCATGCTTGATTTTATATTCATCATTTTGTACTTTTTTTTTTAAAGAAAATACCAGAAACTTTCTCTATACACTTTAAACCCCACAGAACCTGGATCCACCCCCAGCTCTGAGAAATTCCAGCCTGTCAAAAATAAGTCTTCCTTGCCTCCCAGGATGCCTGTAAATGCAGGCTTTATTTATCAATAGAGAAGCACCCCTTATTTTTAAACCCTAGTAAGTGAAATTATGCATGACTCTTTTAGATAACTCTTATCAGGGTTTAGCCTAACGAGATTCACAAAGGCAGGAAAGGCTGGTTCCATAACTGAAATATTCCCCGAGGTGGCAAGACAGCGAGACACTTAGGAGCTGGGTTTTGCCTAACCCCCAAATTCATTTGCTTAATTCTAACCCCTGGTACCTCAGAATGCAACTGTCTTTGGAGACAAGGTCTTTAAAGATCTGATTAAATTACAGGAAGTCTCCTAGGCTGGGCCCTAATCCAGCATGACTGGCATCCTCATGAGGAAAGAGACAGCAAGGCGTGTTTGCACAGAGGGAACCATGGGAAGAAGTAGCAAGAAGATGGCCATCTTCAAGCCAAGGAGAGAGACCTCAGAGGAAGCCAGTCTTGCTCCATCTTCCTCTTGGACTCCCAGCCCAGACCTGTGAGAAAATAAATGTCTGGTGTTTAAGCCGCCCAGCCCATGGTATACTGTAATGGCAGCCTGAGCAGACAAAGACCCCGTGACGGATGACTGGGGTTCAGAGGGGAAGCAGAACTGCCCAAAGGAAAGTTTAATTCATTCCAAGTTCTACACAGAACCGGTCCGGGGGCTGCACCTTCTTCCCCACATGGCCCACTCCCCAGCTGCTGATGGCCCGCCTGGTCTCTGAGGAACCAAACCTTCGGGGTGGTGGGCACTTCTGAGTCCTCCCGCCCAGCCCTGCCCCCACCTGCCTGTTCCCCACACCCTTGACTTGTCCACCCTGCTCCTCCGGCAGATTTCTTCCCACGCTGGGGACCCTACTTCCTCCTCTCACCCACAGCTAAGGTCCCACCCTGAAGCTACCCTAATATTCCACTCATCCTCTCCAGATAACCCCACACCCACTCCCAGTATCTCCCCTGTGAATTTCCTAGTCTGGTCTCCTGCCCATAACCCCACCCAGCCTGGGCAGGAATGCTCTATCTGTCCCTTCCTCCTAGTCACCTTCCTTATTGGCCTCCAAAGCCACCCTCCACCCACAAGTTGAGACCTTGCAGGCCACCCTCTCCCTCATCTGTGTTTAGCTGTTTCGTTTCCAGCCACCAATCACCACAACAAATTGGAGTCCTACCCATCCCTCTAGCCCCTGCTTAACATGTAACCCCCAAACCAGAGACTGATGTCAAAACACACACACACACACACACACACACACACAAACAAACAAACAAAGCCTGCAGAAAATCTCCAGAGAAGTTGGTATGACTAAAATACTTAGTAATGAATGTAATGTCTCCATAAGGAGAAGTGGTTAAATTCTTGGCATGTGCTTTATTTCAATAGTGATCTATGGGGTGCCTGGGTGGCTCAGTCAGTTAGGCGTCTGATTCTTGATCTCAGCTCAGGTCTTGATTTCAAGGTTATGAGTTCAAGTCCTGCAGGGGGGCTTGACTAGTGATCTACACCTGCGGGTCCCACAGTGGCCTGCACATGCTCGACTGTCCTTTGGGAAAGGGTCTGGCTTGGAATCCATTCAGACGCTCTTCAGTTGTGAGATAAATCCCGTCAGGGGAACATCCCAGCAGATCCTGGTGTTCAAAAACTCTTCGTGAAGGCGTACAGGTGAGGGGGCCATTTGCTCAGGTGGATGGCAGCTGGCCAAGACTGATTTGAAGAAGCCATTCCGCCTGGGACATCTCCCTATTGTGATGGCGGGGAACCAGATCCTCGTAGTGCAAGTCCCAGGGGCCCAGTCTCCCCATTGATCTGACAGGATGGCTCAGCCTTCTGACTGTGCTTCCTGCCTAGCTTTCCCTGGAATGTGGGAGGGGGCAGGGGCAGCCCCTGCAGGGAGAGGTGAGGCGGGTCTCTCTCCTGGCTTCCCCTCCTTCCTTCTTGTCCTCCCCAACCCTACCCAAAGCCTGAGCAGCTGCAGAGTCTCTGTCCTCCCCATTATGAGCTTATCAGTAAGAGGCCCTGATAGGATGATGGGCTGGTCCCTCAGGAGGGTGCAGGGCTCCCCGGGTTGAGACGAAGCACCAAGGGGCCAGCAGAGGAGGGAAGAGGACAAGAGGCACAGAGGCTGTGCCAGAGCCAGAGAGGACAAGAGCACATGAAAACTCGCACGGAAAAGGGACCCTCTCGCAAGTCTCCTCACTATCTTTTCTGTTAAGAGCCACCGACGCATAAGACGCAAGACTGGCGACCCCCTTTTCAGGCCTCCTTTCTCCCCGAAGCCAGCTCCCACCCAGCTCAGGCAGCCACCGTCCTGCACTGTACCTGAGAGCTCAGCTTCCCACCGCCCAGCACGATGATGGTTAACCGACAAAGCTCTAGAAGCCCTTAACGACTTAAAAGACACTTATTTTAAAATGAGATAAAAGAATGTCTCCAAATATCTGAATTCATTAGCTATACTATAGCTTCAAAACCTAAGTAGGAAATATTTATTTCTTTGGAGAAAACCTGTTAAAAGAACACAACATTGAATAACTGCAAACGCTCCCCAGGGATTTGTAAATCAGTCCCCTTCGACCTTTTGTCTTCCCCCCTTTTGCAAAGAAATCTAAGAATTAAGCTGTTGCTCCCTGAAAACTCTTCTTGCGGCTGAAATTCAATCGCCAGCCACTGAGAGTCACCTGCTCCCCTTCAGAAGGCTATTCCATTTCTGTCTCCATAATGAGCAGACGTGTAAATGCAAGAGAAAAAAAAAATAGTTGAGGTTGCAGTTATTTGATCCACACTGTCCAAGAAAACAAATTATAGAAAACCATGTTTCATCCAAGGATCGTAATTAATGCAGTCAACCAAAATCAGATATGACATATGATGGGGAGAAATCAGATACACGGACACCCTGATGTTAGCAAACTAGCCAAACTAAACTAAAACTAAACTAAGCAAACTTTAATTTACCAAAGAACAGAGGAGTAAAATGATATTTGGGAAAAAAAAAAAAAAGTCACATACCTCCTCTGTTAAATATGGGATAAGATACTCCCAAGCAGTTCATTGTAAAAGGCCACAGATTAACTTTTGCATATGATGCCCTTCATAGTGAAACAGCAACAATGTTGTTGATACTTAGTGTACTTCTGTAGTTCATGTAATTATATTAAACAGTTGAACTTTCTCAACATGATATTTTTAATTGTGATGTAATAATCATGTCAATCCACCCGAAGATCCTACCTTCATTAACTAGACCCTGGAGAATATTCCTGAAAATTTTATCATTAAGGATATGACATATTTAGCACCACCCGATGGTAAAAGAGAGAGATGAAAATAGCCCTTGATGTTTAAATCACACAAAGAAAAATTATTATATTTTCAGATGAGTGTATATATTTTGCAACATTAAACACTTTAAAGATTTTAGCATCTGTGTGACACTGATTTTCCTAGAGATTAAAAATTTGAGAGAGTTTCATGTACACTCTACCAAAATTGTGTTTATATAGAAAATAAAATATAAGCCACATCGTTATTTCTTCACATCAAAAAGTTTTATTTGATAATCAAGTTAAATTTGTAAGCCATATAAAATTCTGTATTTAACAAAAATTCTTGAGTTGTGAGGATGTATATGCCACGTGTAAGTACTAAAATATTACAGATATTGCAGCACAAAATCCTTTCCCAAATTTGAATTTCTCCATGCTCAAATACAAATATTTTTAAAATATTCTGGAGACCTCCAGTTTTAATAGAAAAGAGTAGAAAAGGAATTTCAGCCTTCTTACAAAGTCAACCTGAAAGTTTAAACAAAACTCAAAGACACACGTAAGCCCAGAGCAAAGTATACAAGAAATGGGAAGGAAATGCAGTGACTGACAGTCAAGCAGGAGAGGAGATGCCATGGTTGCAGAAACTTAGACACACCTGAGAGGGTAGAAGTCCAGAAAAAGTGGCATAGTCTGGGGCACACCACCTCTGTTGTTGAGGACAGCTGGCAGAGATAGGCATTGGGCAGCTCCTGTCACCTGAGTTTGGTACAAGGAAAGCAGGATATGATGGGCTATATGGAAAATCCATCAGACCTGCCACATATTCAGGAAACAGTCTGTCGGTGAGGCAAGAAGCAGAAGAGAACCTGGGCATTATGGGCAGAGTTGCCTCTGAACATTTCAGATGACTTTCAAAGTAAAATCTGAAGAAACTGTTCTTAAACCCAAGTCCCTGTGTCCTATGAAGAATTCCTGCTAATGTGTCCATGGCCCTGCTTTTCACTGTTACTTTGCAATTAGGAGGAGTAAAGTAAATGCTTAAAACCTACCAAAAGACATAACGATCAAGATTGAGAAACAATCAAAATAAAATGAAAATAAGCAAAGAATTAACAAGGGCTAGAAAGAAATGAAAGAAAGACAAACCAAGAGATCCAACATATGCCTAACTGGTACACCCAAGGTGAAACCGGGTTAACTACATATATTTAGATAGATATGTTAAGAAAACTTTTCAGAAATAAAAGATTTTAATCTGAAGAATCCAAAGGCATGTCTCAGGAAAAACTGAGAGAGGCAATAAGCATACTGAAAAAAGAAAGGGCAAGTATATTCTATAAAGGAACATTAGAACAAAAATACAAATCTTGGAAAATACTGAAAGAAATATACACATACCAAAATATCAGGCCACAAAGATAACATAGTAATGTTAATGTCAAGTAATTCCCAAAAGTAGAAATAATAAGACAAAATGCCTTGATCACAATGAAATTAATGATGAAACCAAAACATAAGAAACTAACAAAGTCTCAACCACTTGGAAACTTAAAGACTCAATTCGTAGTAAAAGAAGAAATCAAAACCAAAATTTTGCTATAACTACAAAACAGCAGTAATTAAAAGGATGCCTAGAAGAACCTGTGGGTTACATCTGAAGCAGAGCTCAGGGAAAAATGCACAGTCCTATATGCATATTATAAACAGAAAAGCTAAAAATACATGTATTTTTACATGTAGACCATCTATCATTACATGTAGATTTTACATATAGATCATGAAATGAAAAATAATAAAAAATAGATTAAAAAATTAAGCCAAGAATAATGGGAGAAATTACTAAGCATATAATGAAAACAAATAGAAAAGTGAAAATGATAGTAATGATAAGTCCAAGAGTTTCAGTACATACAGACATACAGACATCGACTGTTACCTAGTCTTATTTTAACAAATAAGAAACCTAAGAAATTACAAGGGGAAAAAACAAACTAAGAAATTACAAGGGGAAAAAATCCTAAGACCGAGGTTGATGTGACTCTAAAAATCTGAAGAGATTATTTTCTGCAAAATATAAATTGCCAAAACTTAAAAAAAAAAGAATATTCAAATTCAAAATAGAACAATTACTCTAGAGGAAATACAAAAAATTGTTAGTGTTGACAGCTCCCCAAAAGCAGTGAGTTTAGATGATTTAACAAGAGAATTCTATCAATCCTTTAAGAAACAGATAACTCCACTGTTCTTTCAAACTATTCTAAATCAGGGAAAGATAAGGAAGACTCTCAGTCCTTTGCTTTAAACTACTATAACATTGATTCACAACAACAAAGATTACATGAATAATCATAATTTATTAATATCAATGCAAAATCCTTAATAAAATATTAAAAGAACAATATACAACAACAAAGTCACCTTAACCTTAAAATGTAAGAATGGATAAAATTTATTGAGTTGATTAATATAAACCATCATTGAGGAACTTCTGGGGGAGATGACAGAGTAGGAGGATCCTGAGCTCACCTCCTCCCATGGACACACAACTTGATAACAGCCACGTTAGTGTAAATAACCTAGAAAATGACTGGAAGACTGGAAGAACAGACTCTCCACACGTAAGTGTAGAGAAGAGGCCATGTAAAAGATGGTAGGAGTTGTGGAGACACAGTTGGGAACCAAGCAGGCCCTTAGGACTGTTCATGGGAGGAAGGGACATGGTGGTGCAGAGAAGGGAGAAGTACAGATCCCCACATGAAGCCCACAGACATAGGGGACCCACCCAGGGAAGACGAATCCCCATAACATTTTGCTTTGAGAACTGGAGGGGCCTGGCTACATGAGTTCTTATAATCAGTGGTGTTTAGCACCTGGAACTTTAAAATTCAGTTGGTGCTTGGCTCTGGGAGAGCTGGTGAGCAAGAGGAAAATGAGTTCCCACCCTTAAAGAGACAGCATAACAAACAGCCCCTGCTGAGACACGAGAACCTAGATCCATGGCTACCTGCTGAGATACACCCAGCCTAGGTCCAGAGACACTTACAGGAACCAGCTCTCCACCTACCTCAGATACAACACACCACACCCTGGTGAGCTTCTGGAGATCTGCCCCTCCTAAGTTGGCCAACCTAAGCAGGCATTTTCTCTGGCTGCTGCCCACCTTCTCCCACAGTAGATCAGCATGAACCTTGCTGAGCCTGTGCACCCTGTCCCTGTATTCTCCTGCAGATTGGCCCCCTCAATATGCCTTTGGTCAGAGTCCACCCAAAGCAGTGCCACAAAATAGCAGTGTACAAGTAGTCCCAACAGGGTCCAGCACCACTCCAAAGTGACTCCTGCCTTGGAGAGAGGGGAAGATGACCATACACACCAGTCCAACTGCAACTCTTGCAATGGGGAAGGGGCAGACATCAGGTTTCACTGCAGGACCTAGCCACCCACTAAAGCTTCTCAGGGGACAACACAGGGAAAGCACTCTGCAGCTTGGTGATACCGCATTTCTGGCAAACAACGGCTCTAACTCTCAAGCCCAAAGAGGCCACACACTGGCTCACCAATAACACATGGATCCAACTAGGCCCACAGAAGGCACAGTAGACCATTGCAGATGCCTAGACTGAAGACAAGTGCAGCTCAGCCACCATAGTGGGCTAACACAACACACATGGGGGACAGTCTGAGGCACCAGATTCTGATGAACAGGGGACATTGTACTGCAAGGCACTATGGGACCTCTTCTTCATAAGGCCACTACTTTTGAAACCAGGAGACATAGCGGACTTTCCTGACACACAGAAACAACACAGAATCAGACAAAATGAGGAGACAGAGGAACATGCCCCAAAGGCAAGAACAGGATAAAATCATAGCACAAGAACTAAATGCAACAGAAAGAAATAATACACCTGACAGAGAACTTAAGGTAATGGTCATAAAGATACTCACTGGACTAAGAAAAGAGTGGAGGACCTCCGTGAGACCTGAAACAAAGAGATAGAAAACATAAAAAGGAACCAATCAGGGGTACCTGGATGGCTCAGTGGGTTAAGTCTCTGCCTTCAGCTCAGGTCATGACCTCAAGGTCCTGGGATCAAGCCCTGCTTCAGGCTTTCTGCTCAGCAGGAAGCCTGCTTCCTCCTCCCCCTCTGCCTGCCTCTCTGCCTACTTGTGATCTCTCTCTCTCTGTGTCAAATAAATAAAATTTTAACAAATCCTTTAAAAAAAAGGAACCAATCAGAGAAGAGGAACTTAAAAACTGAAGTTAAAAATACACAGATGTTGGGGCACCTGGGTGGCTCAGTGAGTTAAGCCTCTGCCTTCGGCTCAGGTCATGATCACAGGGTTCTGGGATCGAGCCCCGCATCAGGATCTCTGCTCAGCAGGGAGCCTGCTTCCTCCTCTCTCTCTGCCTGCCTCTCTGCCTGCCTCTCTGCCTACTTGTGATCTCTATCTGTCAAATAAATAAATAAAATATTTTTAAAAATACACTAGATGAAATAAATAGCAGACAATAGAGAGCAGAAGAATGGATTAGTGACTTTGATGACATAGTAATTAAAGCAGTCAAGCTGAACAGGAGACAGGGGGGAAGAAAGAATAAAAAACAAAAATAGATTAAGGGACCTCAGTGACACCATCAAGAATAATAACATTCACATTATATGAATCCCAGAAAGAGAAGAGGGAAAAGGGGAAGCAGAAAATTTATTTAAAAAAAATAATAGCTGAAAAAGTTCCAAATGTGGGGAAGGAAACAGAAATCCAGATCCAGTAGACACAAAAAGTCCCCAGCAAAATCAACCTGAGGTCCACATCAAGCCACATAGTAACTAAAATGTCAAAAAGTAGTGATAAAGAGAGAATTTAAAAAGCAACAAGAGAAAAGAAAACAGTTACATATAAGGGAAACCCCAAAAGGCTACCAGCTGTTTCTTAGCAGAAACTTTGCAAGCCAGAAGAGAGTGGCATGGTAATATTCAAGTGCTAAAAGAGTAAAACCTGCAACCAAGAATACTCTACCCAGCAATTCTATCATTCAGAGTAGAAGGAGAGATAAAGCCTCCCAGACAAACAAAATTAAAGGAATTTATTACCACTAAATAGTTGTATAAGAGATGTTAAGGGGACTCTGAACAGAAAGGGAAAACCATAAACAGGAATAAGAAAAGTAAAAAGCACAAAAGCAGTAAAATTAAGTATGTCTATTAAAAAATGTGTCAAGGGATTCACAAAAGAAAGGATGTATAGTATGACACTGTATAATAAAATGTGGGGAGAGAGGGACACCTGGGTGGCTCAGTTGATTAAGCATTTGACTTCAGCTCAGGTCGTGATACTAGGGTCCTGAGACCAAGTCCCACATTGGGCTTTTTGCTCACTAGAGAGTCTGCTTCTTCCTCTCCCTCTGCTGCTCCCCCTGCTTGTTCTCTCACTCTCTCCCTCTCTCTGTCAAATAAATAAATAAAATCATTTTTTTAAATGTGGGGAGGGATAGAAGTAAAGAATGGATTCAAAATTAAGAAACCATCAGCTTCATATAGACTGCTATATGCATAAGATATTATAGATAAACTGAATGGTAGACACAAATCAAAAACCCATTATAGACATGCAAAAAAATAGAGAGAAAGGAATCCAAGTGTATCACTAAAAAGAGCCAGCAAACTGTGAGAAAAGAGAATAAGAGAAGAAACAAACAGAGAAGAACTACAAAAACAACTAGAGAACAAGTAACAAAATGGCAATAAGTATATACCTATCAATAATTACCTTGAATGGAAATGAGATTAACACTTCAATCAAAAGACATAGGTGACAAGAAATGGATAAAAAGGCAAGACCTATCTACATGCTGCCTACAGGAGATTCACTTCAGATCTAAAGATACATGCAGATTGTAAATGAAGGAATGGGAAAGCATTTATCATACAAATGGAGGTTAAAAGAAAGCTGAGACAGCAATACTTACATTGGAAGTAATAGACTTTATTTTTTTTTTAAAGATTTTATTTATTGATTTGACAGACAGAGATCACAAGCAGGCAAAGAGGCAGGCAGAGAGAGAGGAAGGGAAGCAGGCTCCCTGCTGAGCAGAGAGCCCGATGTGGGGCTCGATCCCAGGACCCGGGGATCATGACCTGAGCCGAAGGCAGAGGATCCAACCCACTGAGCCACCCAGGCACCCCAGGAAGTAATAGACTTTAAAACAAAGACCGGGACACCTGGGTGGCTCAGTCAATTAAGAGTCTGCCTTTGGCTCAGTTCATGATCTCAGGATCCTGGGATTGAGCCCAGCATTGGGCTCCCCACTCGGCAGGGAGTCTGCTTGTCCCTCTGACCCTCCCTCCGCTCATGCTCTCTGTCTCTCTCTCAAATAAACAAATAAATAAAACCTTCAAAAAATAAAAAATAAATAAAATTCATGAAATTTGAATATTAAAAAGGACAGTAATAAGAGACAAAGGATACTATATAATCATAAAGGTAACAATCCAAAAAGAAGATATAACGATTATAAATATTTATGCACACAATGTAGGAACACTCAAATACATAAAGTAGCCAATAGTAAACATAAAAGAAATAATAATAGTAGGGGATTTTAACACCACCTTTACATCAATGGCTAGATCAGCTAAACAGAAGATCAACAAGGAAAGCTTGGCTTTGAATAACACATTGGACAAGATGGATCTAGCAGATATATTCAGAACATTCCATCCTAAAACAGCAAAATACACATTCATTTCAAGTGCACATGAAACATTCTCCTGATTAGATCACTTTTTAGGCTACAAAACAAGTCTCGACAAATTCAAAAATATTGGAGTCATACTATGCATCTTTTCCCACTACAAAGCTGTGTAGAAATTAACCACAGGGGGAAAAAAATCTAGAAAGAACACAAATACGTGGAGGTTAAATAATATACAACTAAACAACAAATGGATTAAGAAATCAAAGAGAAAATCAAAAAAGACATAGAGACAAATGAAAATGAAAATACAATGATCCAAAATTTTTGAGATGCAACAAAAGGTATTCTAAGAGGGAAGTTAATAGCTATAGAGATCTAGCTTAAGAAGCAAGAAAAATCTCAAATAAACAACCTAACTTTACACCAAAAGGAGCTAGAAAAAGAAGAACAAACAAAACCCCAAACCAGTAGAAGGAAGGCAATAATAAAGATTAGAGTAGAAATAAATGGAACAAAAACTAAAAAATAAAACAAACAAAAAACAATCGAAAACATCAATGAAACCAGGAGCTGTTTCTCTGAAAAGATCAAAAAAATTGATAAACCTTTAGCAAGACTCAGACTAAAAACCTTTAGCCAGAGAGAGAGAGAGAGAGAGAGAGAGAAGACTCAAACAAAATTAGAATTGAGAGAGGAGGAATAACAACTAACACCAGAAAAATACAAAGGATTATAAGAGACTATTTCAAAAAATTATATGCCAACAAATTGGATAATTTTAAAAGAAATGGATAAATTCCTAGAAACATATAATTTCCCAAAGCTGAATCTGAATCTGAATCTGGAAGAAATAGAAAATTTAAATAGACTCTTTACCAGCAATGAAATTGAATCAATAATTTAAAAAAAAAAAAAAAAAAAAAACTCCCAACAAACAGAAATCCAGAACCAGATGGCTTCACAGGGGAATTCTACCACATATTATAGAAGACTTAACACTTATTCTTCTCAAACTATTCCAAAAAATAGAAGAGGAAGGAAAGGTTCCAAATTCATTTCATGAGGCCAACATTACCCAGATAAAGACACTACAAAAAAAAAAAAAAAGAGAGAGAGAGAGAGAGAGAGAGAGAACTACAGGCCAATATCTCTGATAAACATAGATGCAAAATCCTCAAAAAAAATGTTAGCAAACCGAATCCAACAATATATTTTTAAAATATCGTTCACCACTATCAAGTGGGATTTATTCCTGAGATGAGAGGGTGTTTCAATATTCATATGTTAATCAACATGATATATCATATCAACCATATGATCATTTCAATAGTGCAGGAAAAGCATTTGACAAAGTACAGCATCAACTCATGACAAAAGCCCTCAACAAAGTAGGTTTAGAAGGAACATACATCAACATAATAAAGTCTATCTATGAAAAACCTACAGGAAACATTATATTTAATTGTGAAAAACTGAGAGATTTTACCATAAGATGAGGAAGAAGACAAGGATGTCCACTCTCACCACTTTCATTCAACATAGTACTGGAAGTCCTCATCACAACGAACAAGAAAAAGAATTAAAATGTATCCAAATTGGTAAGGAAGAAGAAAAACTTTCATGATTTGTAGATGACATGACATTACATATAGAAAACTCTAAAGACTGCACCCAAAATTACTAAAACTGATAAATGAATTCAATACAAAATACAAATACAAAATCAATATACAGAAATCCATTGCATTTCTGTATACTAATAATGAAGAGGCAGAAAGAGAAATTAAGAAAAGAGTCCCATTTACAGTTGCACCAAAAACAATTAAATACTTAAGAATAAACTGAACCAGAGCACCTGGGTAGCTCAGTAGCTAAGCATCCAACTCTTGGTTTCAGCTCAGGTCATGATCTCATGAGTTGTGGGATCAAGACATACTACAAGGCTGTAGCCATCAAAACAGTATGGTATTGGCACAAAAATAGACACTTAGACCAATGGGACAGAATAAACAGCTGAGAAATATATCCATAATTATATGGTCAAATAATCTTTGAGAAAGGATGCAAGAATATGCAATGAGGAAAAGACAGTCTTTTTCAGCAAATGGTGTTGGAAAAACTGGATAGCTACATGCAAAAGAATGAAATGGGACCACTGTATTATACCATATACAAAAATAAACTCAGAATAAATTAAAAACCTAAATCTGAGGCTTGAAACCATAAAAATCCTAGAAAAGAGCACAGACAGTAATTTTTCTGACATTGACTGTTAACATTTCTCTAGATATGTCTCCTGAGGCAAGGGAAACAGAAACAGACATTAACTGCTGGGACAACATGAAAATAAAAAGCTTCTGCACAGCAAAGAAAACAATCAACAAAACTAAAAGACAACCTAACGCATGGGAGAAGATATTTGTAAATGACATATCTGATAAAAGATTGGTATCCAAAATAAGAACTTATACTTATACTTATATGGAAAAAAAAAAAAGAAAAAAAAGAACAACAAGAAATCCACTTTAAAAATGGGCAGAAGACATGAACAGACATTTTTCCAAAGAAGACCAACAGATGGCCAGCACACACATGAAAAGATGCTCAACATTAGCAATCATCAAGGAAATGCAAGTCAAAACCACAACTAGATGCCACCTCACACCTGTCAGAATGATTAAAATCAAAAACAGAAGAAACAGCAAGTGTTGGCAAGGACATGGAGAAAAAGGAACCCTCATGCACTGTTGGTGGGAATGCAAACTGGTGCAACCACCATGGAAAACAGACGGAAGCTCCTCAAAAAATTAAAAAGAGAACTAGGAAATGATCCAGTATCTCTGCTACTGGGTATTTACTCAAAGAATACAAAAACCTAACTCAAAAAGATAAATGCAGCCCTATGTTTTTTGCAACGTTATTTACAAGAGCTAAATTATGAAAGCAACTCAGTGTCCATCGATAGACGAATAGATAAAGAAGACGTGGGGGGTGTGTGTGTGTGTGTGTGTGTGTGTGTGTGTGTGTGTGTGAATGGAATATTACTTGGCCATAAAAAATAACAAAATCTTACTTTTTGCAAGAACATGGATGGACCTAGAGGGCATAATGCTAAGTGAAGTAAGTCAGAAAGGCAAATCTATATGATGTCACCCATATTTGGAACTTAAGAAACAAAACAAAGAACAAAGGTAAAAAGAGACCAACTACAGAGAACACACAGATGGCTACAGAGGAAAGTTGGGTTGGGGGAAGTGTGAAATAGGTGAAGGGGATTAAGAGTATGCTTATGGTGATGAGTACTGAGTTGTGTATAGAACTATTGAATCACACGATATTGCACACACGAAACTATTATAAGACTGTATGTTAACTACACTGTAATTTAAAAATTTTTTTAAGGATTTTATTTATTTATTTGACAGAGATCACAAGTAGGCAGAAAGGCAGGCAGAGACAGAGAGAAGGGGGAAGCAGGCTCCCTGATGAGCAGAGAGCCCGATGCAGGGCTTGATCCTAGGAATCATGACTTGAGCCAAAGGCAGAGGCTTTAACCCACTGAGCCACCCAGGCACCCCTGTAATTAAAAATTTTTTAACTAAAAAGCATAAATCATCATTGGACATATTGAAAGAGAAAAACATCAAATGATCATGGCCATATGTGATTAAGGGACGTGTTATAGGAGTTAACATCCATTTTTTTAAGATTTCATTTATTTATTTGACAGAGAGAGACACATCGAAAGCAGGAACATGAGCAGGGGGAGTGGGAGAGGGAGAAGCAGGGTCCCCTGGGAGTAGGGAGCCCGATGCGGGGCTCAATCCCAGGACCCTGGGAACATGACCTGAGTCAAAGGCAGACGCTTAATGACTGAGCCACCCAGGTGCCCTTAACATCCATTTTTAATAAATGTTCTAGAATCTAGGAAAAGATAGGTGACTCATCAATAAGGTATAAAACTGTAACATCGACAAAAAGCATGTTAAGTATGTGTGTATGTAGATTTAATTTGTGTGTGTGCATTAACCCCAAAATTCACCTCATATTTAATAAAGATAAAGTAGTAGCTTCCAATTCAGTCAAGAAAAAGACAGGAAGGCCCACTGTCACAACTGTTGACATTGTTCTAGCGGTACGAGTCCATCCAACACCATAAGAAAAATATACATGAAGTATGAAAATGAGAAAGAGGAATTCAGATTATGTGACCTCTAACTTGAAAAATACAGGGCATCATTGAAAAACTATCCCAAACCATAAGATAATTTAGAAGGATGGCTGGATGCAAATTTTATAGAGAGAAATGAATTGCTTTTGTAAGCAATACAAAAAGCAACTGTGATGACTAGTTTGACAAGTTTCAATGTACTACATGGACCAATATAATCTTAAGTCAAGCGAAGTGCTGAACCATTCCTGCCCCCAAATCCTCTCCATATAGATAGATGAGCTTATATGTGCACAGTCTGTCTCCTGAAGGTTACCGAAGAATCACCTAATTCTGCTAACCTCTGAGGGAGGGGTTCAGTGGCTGTGAGTCAGACGTGGGGGAGAAGCTCACTTTCACTGCATTCTCTTCATCATGTTGAATGTTGTCTCATATGCATGTAAGAACTGACCAAAACATAGATAAAATCTCTTTTAATCAATAGGAAGGGAATACATGCTCACTAGCTATGATTCTCGTTTCATGGTTAGATCCTATTTTTTTAAGATTTTATTTATTTATTTGACAGAGAGAGACACAGCAAGAGAGGGAACACAAGCAGGGAGAGTGGGAGAGGGAGAAGCCGGCTTCCCAATGCGGGAGCCCGACGCAGGACTGGAGCCCAATGCGGGGCTTGATCCCACGAACCTGGGATCATGACCTGAGGCGAAGGCAGCCGCTTAACAGCTGAGCCACTTAGACAACATCATGGTTAGATCTTAAGGATTTTTATCTTTAGAAAATGTTACCAAAATTCTAGGTCTCATAGCCCACAACTCAGTCACTTGAAAAACAGAAAAGTCACAACCGTGCTCATTGCTATGGTCTTACAACAACATTTAAAGTTGTATTAAACTGAAAACAGAGTGTCCTGTGTTTTCTGTGTTGTTTTGAACCACAAAGTGTATGAGCATCTCATTGTGCTTGTCTCCTCCATGGGACGGCATCTTGCCTTCTTCCGAGCGTGGGTGGGGTGGTCTGCGCGTTAGCCCCAGCCTGCCTGCCTGGACTCCAGCTCTGGCATTTACCAGCTGGTAAGGCTGAGCAAATTCTTAACCTCCTCCTGACTCAGCTTCCCCATCTGTGAAGCGAAGATGAGCACCATTTCCTCTTCATGAGTCTGTTGGGAGGATCGAATGAGTTAAGGCTTGTGGAACGCCGGAAGAGAGACGAGCACGTGGTTGGAGGCACAGAAATGTACCTAGGATGGATCTCTCAGATCTGGGGGCTCAGCTCAGGGTTTTTGAAAAGCAAGTGCCCTCTGGTTGCCTGCTGAGGAAGACTTAGCCCCAGGCGTACGTGTGGTGGTTTCAGTCCTAATTCCCTGTTTGTGGTTTCTTGGTGTGGGAAGGTAAGAAAACTGAAAAGCCAGAAACCTGAGCTCTACCTCTGAGTTTGGCGCTAAGGGAACCCACAGCTTACAGACTTCTCGTATTTTAAGTCTCATTCTCAAAACTGAAAACCACTGGCTTCTGCCACCGGGCCAGGGAGACAGTAGATCACTTAGCAAAATTGTAGATCCCCTTAGACGAGCCTTACTGACTGATGGGGAGAAAAGCAGGGTATGATAACGCAGAATAAAGTCTCTTAGAAGTGAAAAATCCCCTCGTCTCCAAGATAGCCATAAATTATAAGATACAGGTTCATTTGCTTCTACTGCTACTAATGTCTCCGTGTTAAAAGAGGATGAAAAAATAAAAATTGGGGAGGCTCATTAATTCTTCCACAAATACAGACTGAGCCTTGCGACCGGTGACAGCGCGAACTGATGAGAACACAAGGATTATTGCTAGAGGCTACGCCCCGGAGTTCCGCCCAGTGCCTCCCTCATGCACCAGTCACCCATATTTAAGATTGAAGAGGGCTTGATTCTGTGTTTCGGAAAAGGCACCTTACCCAAATACTGCCCTTCCACGTCCTGGTACCCATCCACGTAGCTGACACACCTTTCTCACTTCTGCGTGTATAGGACACATCACTCAAAGATGAAAAATCTCTTGTCCCCCCACACCCTTCCCTCCCTCCATCACCCCCTCGGTTGGCTGAAACAGGGCCCCTCTCCTTGGCCTTGTCCCTTTGGGGGGATCCGGACACGTCTATTACGACAGCCCTCCCTCCCAAGAGACCCCAAGGTCCCAGAGGGCATGGAGTACATTGTCCTTAGTGATATAGTCTCAACACGCACAGTAATGACCTCCATAAATGGTTGTTCAAGTAACAAACGAACAGATCCAGAACCTTTCTGGGTTTTCCCTTTACTGAGCTCAGCCTCAATCCCTCTCCAGGACTGGTACACCCCGGTCTTTGTCTTAGCTGGTCTCCACGGATCGCCACTCACAGGTAATATGGTGGCCTGGTTCTCCCTGCCAACCATTATCTACAAAGTTCTGATCATCTGTACCTCATCTTCAGGCCCTATTGCTCTCTAATTGGTGGATATAAGGCTTCACAATTTTATTAGAAGCAGAACGTTTATATTCAATGACAAGCTTTTCTTTTAAAACAGACAGTATGAAAATGTCTGAGAACAGCCAAGTTTACAGCAAAGGTACACAGACGAAATTCTTTGTCATAAACTTTACTGTCAGTGGACTCTTAGGAATCCCCTTCTGTCCTTGAAAGAATGAACTTCAAAGTCAACCCGAAACCCTAAGGTGAAAACATATGCAAATGTATAAAAATGAGCCTGCCCTAATGGGGAAAGTGATCACCAAACCAAAGAGCAGCCTCTGTTATCTGGACACTTTGAGACTTGATAGTTTCACAAGAAATAGGCAGGGATTTCTGCAGTGCTGGTCTGCCTCAGTGATTCTAGAACCTTCCTGTGTGTGGTTCTCTAGGTTCTTTGCATGTCTTCCCTCTGCATGGGATTTTTTTTTTTTTTTTTTGGCCACTTTTCTACTCTCTTGATCATTTCAGTACCAGCAGGAGAGTAGGAGAAGCAAAAAGAGATGATATCATAATTCCCCTGTTTTTTTTCTAGTGGTATTTATGATAAGAGGCTTTAGGGGAAGAGCACTAATGCCACAGCTGAAATCAGGGCTTTGAATAACCCCCAGGCTTTGATTATATGCAGTGGCTCTCCCGCCCTGCCGTCTCCACACACACTCAGTTCAAGACGACGAGTATACCCGCAGTCTAATTTCTCAAACAAAAGTCCTCATCTGCGTTTTAAGAGATACAAGAGAGCCAAAGCTTTGAGACCTGCTCTTGGGGAGTTTTTCATCTCTTGAGGGATACAAGGTTTGCATATGTGAAATAATCACGAATCCTTAAGACGGTAAGCAGTAGCAAGCGTTCCGATAAGTAGAAGGAACGTATTCGAGAAATTCTGAGTTCTGGCTGCGTATTCTCCAGCCACATTATCTGTCTCATCTCCAGGTATGGGACGGCTGATGAGAATCAGCCCATGGTCTTGTCTTTCCCTCCTCGGTGATGGAGTTAGCATCAGGAGCAGCGATTGTGGAGGGTGCAAAGGTGGGGTGCTAACAATGACACCCCAAGATGATCTACGGGCAGAAGTACTCTGAGAGCCCTGGGCGTCCAGCGCCACCGGCAGCCGGAGGCACAAATGCCCTGCTTTCCAGCTCTGAGGCCCTTCTCCCGGGGCCCATCAGGCTGTGCCCTTACACTGCTCTAGGGGACTGAGGTCGGCCTTCTGTGACCATCTCAAGTGACCGCAAGGAATGACCAGAAACAGGAAGAACCGGAACCCCAGTTAAGCAGAGGCACGCAGGCAATATTCTTGAGTAATCAGATATGATAGAAGCATAACATATTAAGATGACCTAAGGGTCTTTCTTGGGTCTATTCAGAAATCAGAACATCTTGACTTTTACAGCCGTGACAAATTACGTCCTGTGATGCACAGGTATTTGGAGAACTGCTTGCAAGCATGGACCCCCCTTTCTCCTTTTGGGTATGTAACGCGCCGCAGCTAACAGGCCGGAGCAGTCTGAAAGAGCAGCTCGTGAAGACGGCAAAGAAGCGTTTACTTCCCACCTTTGAGGTTGGCTGCCTTCCAGTTGACAAGACCATCCTCCCCGTGACCTGGAGGCCCCCAACGGTCGCCCTCTGGTCTCCGTCCCCAAAGAACTCCATGCAAAGGCACTTGGCCAAAGAGTGGAAAAACTCTGCTCCGGCCTGAAACCTAATTCTCTGATGCGCACACGTTAGAATAGGGCACCCTCGCTCGTTACGCTGTCCGCGTGGGGGCTCATTTCCTTCTGAAACTAAAACTTTAAACAAAGCAGTTTGATTTATAGCCATTCTCCTTCTCATAAATCACAGCCACAGTGTGCTTCTCGGGACCCTCCAGGCGCTGGCACACTTAACCTTTTATCAGTGACGTGGGCCACCCCCCTTGGCGGCCGCCTGACGCTTCCCGGTTCCCCTTCTCCTTCCTTCGCTCCTCATTCCCGAAGGGACCTCGGGCTCCGTCCTGGCGAACATGCTGGCTGTGTTCTGGTTTCTTTTTATTTTTTAAAATTAAGGAACGTCAAAATTAAAACCTCTGGCTTTGCCCCCCTATGCTTTGCTGGGTGTGCAAATACAGCCGGGCCACTTGTCCCCACCCTGGACCCCCGTAGGCACCATTCCTCCCGCGTTTCTTACCTGCGACATGGGTGGAGGCAGGAGTCGCCTTGGCGACGGCCCGAATCACTGGGGCAGGCTGCTCTCTGCTTTGGTAGAGGAAGCTGGTGGATTCCCACCAAAGTTCCCCACAAATGTCCTATTGGGACCTAGGTGAGGGATGCTCAAGTGAGTCGTTTCCTCTGCCTCCTGCTTCCACCTGGCACCTGCAGAGTCCGGGAAGCCAGGCAGAGGTGTGTCAAGGAGGTAAAGACTCAAGGCGGCGCCGAGACAGCCACGATGCGGGGCACCCCTCGCCAGGCACTTTCCGGCTGGGGGATGTAGCGTCAGGAGAGGAAAGGGTGACAACATATTCTTATAGTGAAGGGTGGTGACAGCGGGGCCCTGAGCCCAGATCCAAAAGCTTATTTATCTTTCCAGAAGACGTGAGATGTTCAGTATCCTCGCTCAGTACACACAACCAAACTGGTGTTGTGACTTCCTAGGACACACAGCACCGGTTTCCATTGGCCCCTGTTACTCACATCTCTCAGTTATGAACGTGAGGGTGCCCCGTCCCCCAGGAGTGGGCTACAGGAGGCTTCTCCTCCCTGGTGAAGGAACTGGGGGGCTCCCGCCCCGTCTGCCGCCACTGAGCCGTGTCACCTGAGGCCAGCCACCTCAACTCTTTGAACCTCAGTGTCTTCGCTAGTAAAATGAGGCATACGGGTTATGTACCGACTCCCTTTTAACTCTAAAGTTCAGTCATTCTAAGACTTACGTAGTCCAGGAAGATGGATGCCTCTGAGAGAAGGGCTTCCCACAGAATGCCCCAGAGAGCCGGTGGGAAGTGCCTGGGCAGAAACGTTTGGGGAGCGCTAGTTGTTCTTACAGTAGGACTTCTCAGAACCTCCCTCAAGTATCCTTTTTTGATTATTTTTCTTTATTTCATAGGATTCTTTCTAACTTACAAAATAGGATATGATCCTTGTACATAGAACATCCACACACTTATAAGATCGGTATTGATAATCTCCCCCTCTCCTCCAGTCCCACCCCCAGCAGTAACCAACACAAGGTTTCGGTAGGTCTGTGCCTCCTCTGGAAACCTTTCTAGATCATGACTCTTGAGGAAGGGGACAGAGCAAGAATTTGTCTCCAATGGTTGGACCCTTTTTCACAGAGCACCTCGCGGCGGGAACAACGCTCTGTTCTGTATACTAAGAGAAATCTTGAACCCGAGGGCAGAACTGCACTTGCTTGATTAGAATTCTTTTCCCAAAATGGTAAGGAGTCTACCCAGGTCAGAGGGCCACAAACATAACCCTGTTCAGTGTCCAGATCACAGGCTATTTTCACTCTTGCTACGATTTTGGAGAATCTCTTAGAACACCGACAAACCGTCAGCAGCTTCTCAGCAAGGGGTGTTCAGAAGCCCACAGGGGTCCCTGTCCGCTTGGGCTGACACTTCCCCAGTCTGTCCCTGGAGTCTCCATTGGGACGGTGAAGATGGGGTGAATAGAAGCCATCCCTGCCCCTCGCAAAAAGGCTGACACAGAATTTACTTTTATCCACTGTTCCCTACTCCTGGTTTGTAGCAGGAGCTCAGTCCACACTGTAGAACCCTTGCTCAAGTAAAATGAGAAAAAAGGTGGCCCTAGAACAATCTGAGACCTGACAGCTAGATCGGGTCAGGGTCTGATGCCGTGTGCTCCACCTTGAATCCACCCGATGCATTTCCATGGACATTGTTTTCTTTAATCCTCATAAAAAGGACTCTGAATTCAGCAGTTTGCGGAGGTCACATCTGCATGACCAGGAATGCAAGACCGCGACTCAGTGACCTTCTGACTGCAAGCCAAGTGGTCTTCCCTGTACCACAGGGGTCTTTGCACTTTTTCCTTCAAGTTGCACACCCTAGTCCTTAGGGATCGAGGGAGCGAGCATGGTGGAGGGCAGAAGTAGTGGACACCATGGGCACCCCTGGTATCTAGTCCAGATTTCAGAGTAACTGGGTGGTGTGGGGCTTAAATGATCTCGAATGGATCCCTTCAATCAACTCTCTTCTTGACCTTGTCTGTTTAACCAACAGTAGCAACAAAAACCCTTGCAATAAAATCCAGGAAAAAGTTTTTTCTTCAGTGGTTTCTGGAACTGTATTTAAGCGAAACTGTAAAACACCTGCTCTGGTTCATCCTTCTTAAAAGACTCCCAAATTGTGTCATCCACACACAGATTTGCATGACTTGTGATGTTCAAATGGCTTTCAAAACGTGCTCAACTCTCGGTAGTGAAACCAAGACGATTTTTGGGAAGGATGTATGACGAAAATTCTCAATACCCAAGGTTAAGCTGACAGGGAAAATGTTTGTGTCAGAGCAGTGTATAGTGTGTTATTCCAGAATAACACAGACTCTGTCTTCTGGTATATTGTCCAGTCGGTGCAAACCAGGCTAAATTACACAGCAAGATCCTTTATAAACATCAACACAATTAAAGATTTGTTCCCATTTTTCTAACACCGTGCAGGGCAGACCCCGTGGGAGGGGCTTACAGGTCACGCTGATCTGTAAGTACCAGCAGGTGAGGGCACATTTTACAAACGTTACACAATGGCTCTCCCCATTAGCAATATGTTCGTCTTTTTTTACTGCCCATTTTCATGTTTAATTGTTGGCTTTGATTCATTTTTATGGCTAGAAAGAAAGATTGTAAGTAAACGTTCTTCTAAAGTCAAACTATTCTACAAACTTTTTAACGACTTCTGAATTTATCTTACCTGATTTTCCTAAGAGTTTTAAGCTTCTAAAATTAATGTGCATCCTGAGGAGAATTTTCCTTTTCCTGGGGGAAGAAAAAAGTAATAATTGGGAAAAAGAAAGTCTGTCAGTATAAGAATTAGCAAAAGAAAATATGCTAAGTTCAAGAGTACTTGAATGGAGGTTGCAGCCTGTTGTTGTTGCTGTTGCTGTTGTTTAAGATTTATTTATTTACTGAGAGAGAGAGAGAGAGATCAAGTGCTGGGGCAGAGGGAGAGAGAGAGGAAGAGAAATAGACTTCCCGCTGAGCTTGGAGCCTGATTCAGGGCTCAATGTCATGACCCTGGGAGCATGACCTGAGCTGAAATCAAGAGTGGGGTGCTTAACCAACTGAGCCCTCCCCCACCCAGGTGCCCCAGTTGCAGTCTGTTTTGATAGAACATTGTTCATTCCATTTTTCCACTAAAAATAGAAATATTATTCTAGAAATGCAAAGTGTTGTGCAACGATGCAGTTGGTTTTGCTCTGTGGGTTTCAACCAGTTTTGCATCTATTTGTAAATTCATTTCAGCCCTCCTGATGGTCTCTGTGTGTGCATTTGTTGAATTCTCTTTTGAGTGGGTTGTAACATCTTATTGGTTCCCTCATTAATGAATGAGTTAAATAAAATCTTTGATAGGCATTCATTTGCATTCGTCAAAGGGTTATAGGCCTGAAGGTTCTAAATATTTTGTAAAAAATTAACCTTTAACATAGGTCTACTTTATAATGTTAGAAATTCACAAGTCATTTTTAAAGAAATATTCCTCCAGATTTTGAAGAATTTGTTCTTAAGAAAAGGATTACCTAAATTTTAGAAACCAGGTTTGAAGGGTTAGAAATATGGGTCAATTGACCACCAATAACTTGTGAGTCTTTCTGATATTGAAGACTTTGTGGAGAGATTAGTGTGTCCGAAGCCCAGAGATCATGAGTGCTCTATGCAAACCGCTATCAGTGTGGCTTGGAATCTTTTGTAACTGAATATCAAAAATACTTCCTATTGACCTGGCCCACCACCCTTTACCACATATACATCTCACACATCCTTCTTTGTGTGTGATACAAATCCACTTCAGAATAAGTCTTCTTTGTTCACTGGTGTGTCCCTTGAGGGTCTCCTCTGGGACCTAGTAGACATTTTCTATTTGAACAAGAGCAAACATCTCAATCCTCTTGGTATGAGGAACTGGGCACTAGGGACAGAGAGATACACAGGAGAATCCCAAAGCCAACTGAGGAAGAAACAAGAGAACCACATGTTCAAAATTAAGGGCCTGTCAGGAAGAACAGTGGTAGCCTTGACCGCAGGTATGTAAGAAAAGGTATGAAGAGTCCCAGAGAGAAATTCACCCAGCAAGTCACTGGGAGTCTGGTCTAAGGCTTGTTGGGGAGGGCCATTCTGGTAGGGCCTGTGCTGGCCATACCCAGGCACTGTCCCTGCTCCAGGGAAAACCTGGCTAAGTCTATGCTTGTGAAGCAGGAGAACTGCACCCTGAGAGGCCACCTCATGGACCATCCCCCAGCCTGTGGAGGTAGAGAATACAGGACATCAACATATAGGGGACAAACATCTCTAGGGCTCTGTAGTAGTGACACCAGCTCATAGTAAGGGACAAGTACAACAGTGGAAATGGAGCAGCTTTCCAGTTCCTTCGACAGCTCCATTTTGAAGCAGAATTATTGGAATAGCTTTGGACCAAGTTATTCCTCCCTCCAGGTTCACACGTTTTGGAGGCTGCCCTCAAGAGGCAGGTCACACAGGGCATATGCATGGGTAATAAATTGATTGGAAACTTGAAAGTGCTGTTACCGCAGTTGCACCTGACGTGGTTGAAGCAGGTCATACGAGGCACACTGGTGTTTCTCTAACCAAACTCTGCATTAGATTCTAATGGGACCTCAGAATGGATCATTTAAAAATCAAAATTGGAAAGAAAGAAAAAAAAAAAACAGAAGTTAAATACTCTTTATAGCTTTCAGCTGCTTTAAGTTCAGTTTTTGCCCTTCTGCCGGATGAGGGGATGAGGAGGGCAGATGGGATTTTGTTCTGATTTAGCTCTGGGGATACAGCAGTCCAGACCCCACCAGACCAGACATTCCTGGCCCTAGGTTTTTAGACACAAGCTACCTTTTGGCAGTAAGACCCGAACTCAGGGCAGTTCTGCCTTGACCACAGAACTTGGGGAGGAAAAAAAAAAAAAAAAAGCTAGTGGTAGAAATCTATAGTTGAAGATATCTTTGCTTCTAGTGCTCATAGATCTTGTCGACTGAGATAAGGCTATGAACAAAGGCTTTTGAGTTCTATAAAGAAAGATCCTAAATAAGGCCGCTTCAGGCCAGCCCTTCAGATAGGTGAGTAGAGCCCCAGGTCAGAAGCCCCAAAATAAACACGGGGGACCACAGCAGTTTTCACTTCCACAAGATCTAGAGTCACACTTCCATGTGGCCTTCGTGGTTACAGAAAGGGGACCAAGGTGGGCGGGCTGTCCGTCAAGGTTCTCCATACATCCCACCCCACCTGCACACAGGCAGATTAGTGAAGGAACTTCAAGTACAGACTTCACCCAGAATGAAACTGCCTTAATGCAAGACGTTCTCACTGAGGCAGTCACCCATTCCGTAAAAGGGTCAGGGTCCCGCTCAGGATCAAAGTTCCTTCTGTCTCCTTGTGTTCTCCTGATGGCCAGCTTCATACCTTCAGTCGCTATGAAGCAGGAAGGATGAGGTGGAGCTACTCAGTTTACTTGAGCTTTTCATGGTTTCTGTAATACTGGAAAGATCTGGACTTCCAGCGGACTGTCGAACTCAAAGCTGGGTAGCTCTGGAATAACAATCGGAACAAGCCAGATGCCATCGGTTAAGATTCTGCCTCAGGTTTCCATCCGGAGCAAAAGGAAACCCGGCTACTTTTAGCATTTGATCTGTCCTAAATCTATCCAAACAGTTATTTGGACAGATTTCTATTGGGAAGCAGCGGATAGAAGCACTTCATCGTGAGAGACGTCCTTGACAAAGAAAGGTCATAGTGGGAAGCGAACAGGAAGAGAGAGTAAGGGAATAAGGCAGGATGGCAGCAGGAGATAGAATGACTTCCCCTTTGAGTCAATCACTGAAATTCCACCTCGGAATTTAGTGAAGGAAAGGCATCGTAGTCCTGTATATGGGAACTGAACAGTGAGAAAACATACCGTTGGAGCCTTTGCACCCTCACGTTTTAACCAGCAGTCCATACCCCAAGCCTTCCTCCCAACGTTCATACAGAAAAAGTGATAAAAAATTTATTCCTCTAAATCTGAGACAGCTTCGGTGACAAGTCTTCAAATTGAAAGAAATAATTTGCTGCTCAACAGAAGACTCCCAACCCTACTGGGAAGAGGACAGAGGACAGCTGGGGGTATTAGTCACTTCGAAAACCTTGGGTCAAGCATCACGAGTGCTGTATCATTCATGTATTCCTGCCTGCCTGCCTTCTGCTCCGACAGCAGACGCTCTAGGAAGAGAGACATCGGGGACAAAAAGCTCCGTGAAACTGTGGGGAGTGATAACAGTCCCCAGGCGAGTCTGATAAAACATCCCACCCCCGGCTCCTTCAAAGGGGGCAGAAACTGTTGAAGCAGTGGGAAGCTATAAATAGTATTTAACTCCTATTTTTTCTAATTAAGAAAAAAACTGTTTTTAACGATCCCTCTTGAAGCCTGGGTAGAACATAGAACAGATCTGATTGGGGACATAAGAAAAGGCTCAGGGGCACTGCCAGGGCTTTTGTTCCCGGACATGAAAACAAACAGAAGTTTGAGCAGTTGCTGTAATTTACTACGTGCCTGGCACTTAGCTGCAAAGGAGGGATGACCTTGTCAATCCCCCTTGTACAAGTGAGAAAATGAGTCTGGGTGAGGCTAAGTCACAGCCAGGGGACACACCTCTAGTCAACAGTGGGCACCGAGAGAGAAGCCAGGCCCCTTGAGCATGAGACAAGGTACCGGCACAGATGTTTCCTGCACGAGGAGGGAGGCAGTGCGGTGGGCTGGTGGAACCAAAGAGAATTCCAGGGGAAGGGGACGGAGTGGGTAAAGAGGGCCCAGCTGGTTCAGGTAATGGGGGTCATGGGATGTCTGGGCACAGAGGGTGACACTGGGGTTAGGGTCGCTCGCATGTACCACACATTATTTCTTCCCTCCAGACGTCTGGAAGAAGTGCAGTACGAGGGAAAGGTTGGCCTTTCTTTCTAGAGAACGTGGCAGTCTTGGTTCCTCTTTAAGGTTCACAAACAGCAGAACAAGATCCCGGCTGCCTCATGGAGTCAGAGGTCCCCTGACACCTGCCTGCGGCAAAGCCTGAGCAGAATCCCTGAGGCCTGGGCACAGTCCCACGGCAGACAGCTTGGACCTAAACAGAACAGCTGCTCTGGCCGGTCAGCCTCGCCATAAGGAGCCCTTGGTATTACCTCAAAGGTCAGGAAATGGTAAATCCACTAGGAGCCCCCAGGGTTGAACAAGTGCCACAGCTGGCCAGCGCAGACTTTTCGTGCAGCAGACAGAAAGTCCTCGAGAGAGGGGTCGTCCTGGGCTACCCACTGGGAGGTCCTCTGCTACTTCAGGAGGGGCAAGTGCCCAGGCCAGACCCAGCTTGGAATCGCTTTACACGTCCTGAAAAATCCTCCTGGCTCCTTAGGCCTGCAGTCTTCACTCCCGGGGCACGCCTTCTGCTCTCCCTCGTGCATTGCAGACTCTGGCCCCTACTCAGGAGGGGACTAGCAAAGATGCTCAGGGATAGTGTCCACTAGGCAAAAAAGCAAGGTGTACTCGGTTGGAATATACAACGTACTTCTGAGGGTGAGCTAGTTTCCAAACGCTGACTCCCACGGCAGTGCTCCTGGGGAAGTGCAGACGGAGAACGGTATGCAGCCACCCCTTAAGCGAATTCTAGAAGCTGGAAGTCCTCCTGAGACAAAGAAGCCAATGGCCTGTGGACACCTAAAGTTTCAGAACCAACTGTATTCTTTGCTGGTGGAAATGCAGGGTGCCCTGAACTTAGACTCAACTTAATCCTTTCGGCCCAACAAGGGCTTCAGCTCCAGGGCCAGATCTGGGGGAAGAGACACAGAGCTTTCCTATCCAGGAGGCCCTGAGATCCTTGTGCACAGGTAGTGGAGGGCCCCGCGGGCCAGCCACATGCTGAGACAACCTGGGGGCTGTGGGACAAACCCACCTACCTGGCTCTCCTCACTTCCCTCTGCCCACTGGTCTCCACTGGTTCCTGGGTGTCCCTCTGTCATCCATCCCTCATCCACCTTGCCCTGCTTTGGGGCAGACCCTGGCCTAGGATATAAGCTGAGGAACTTCTGTCCATGGCCGGGGTGGGGGGCACTCTGGCCTGTCCCCATGCTTGCCAAGCACACTAACAGGCCAAAGGTGTGCTTGGGTGATGGTTCTCAGGAGGGAAAGTATAGCGGAGACCAGAGGAAAGAAATCAGCAGCCCCTCGAGGTGGGGGTCAAGAGGACGGGGAAGGCAGCCAGCACGCAGGTGTCCAATCTAGGACACGGGACGCTGTGATGTCATCAAGAAAGACGTGGGGGGCTCGGGCTGGAGGAAATGTTTATGAAAGAAAGAAAATGTTAGGGTGATCGAATCGGAAACGAGTTAGAGCTGAAGCGTCTATAAACCCACTTTTGAGAGGATCCAGTTCCTTCCGGAGCGACCATCCTTCCCCGTAAGTGTCTTTTCATGCCCCAGGGTTAAGTACCTCCCAGTGCTTCTGGACATCAAAGTAGGTCCTAGGTATATTCGGGGAAGGAAAAACAAGGTTAATTTTTTGTTCCTTTAGCACTAACGGGGAGAAGCACTCTCCCTATCTGAAGGGAAAAATACATAAAAGAAGAAACAAATGTTTCTACCACACTGAGTGCAGCCTAGAAAGCCCCCTGAAGCTTGTTCACCTCCTGAGGCTGACTTCGAGGTCAATCCTAACATGGGGCATTTGATAACCTGGACATGAAGGTAATTATTTAAACTCCTTCCCAGGGCTTGCTGAGGCATCTTCCATGAAGGAAACTCTGGGTGGACGGAGGTCGCCAGCCAGGCCCGGGTCTCCAGCCACGTGTGGGCCGCGTGATACACGTGAGCAGGACTCGTTTTCCTCCTGTGACACGGGGGGAGAAGTCCCCGTCTTCAGGGGTCTGGTGACAGTGAGCTTTGCCTGGCCTTGCGCCGAGGTGGGTGCTGGGCAGGGAGCTTTGTGCACACCAACTCATTTACCACACGCGGCCCCCGCAGGGGCTCAGTTTTCCCAGAGCCCCCACTTCACAGACCCCGTGCATCCCCTTCTGAGGAAGAAGGAATCATCTAGAGAGCTCCCTGACAGCTGAAGCCTGCCCGCTTCTGCGCTGACCCTGCACCCAGTCAGTCCCAGGCCGAGAGGCCCAGACAGGCACCGGTCCCCTCAGAGAGGGCAGCCCCGTGGGCCTCCCGCCCTTTGGCCACTCTGGGAAGTCCTTCTTCCTCTCACCGCGGCTTCTTTACTGTCAGCCGACTTAGCCTGCCTTCAGTTTGGCGTTCCCCCTAGATCAGAAGCCCTGGGATGCAGCACCGAGGCCTGCCCTCCGCTCTGTGCCCGGGACGGATGGCCTGTGTTTCCTGCCCAACACACCGGGCTTGTAAACACTTACTTGGAAACATCCAGAAGGAAGGCCACTGGCTAGTTGGACTCTCCCTGCCAGAAATTCACATTTGTGACGCAAAGAAGCTCTCCCTTCCCACCAGTTAGCTCATGTGAACGTGGTGACAGAAACACTGAGGAGAAACCATTCGGTATGTTGCCCACGTCTTCCTGGGCTTTTGCCCCAGCTGCTGAGCGAGACTGAGGCCGCACAGGTGCTCTTCTCGTCCCTGGGTAACGTGCTCCAGACCGGGGCACCAGGACCCCTCTCTGTGAGACGGCCATTTGCAGAAGCTCTCCGCGGCAGCCATTGTTCAGAGCCAGAAATAGGATGGCTCCCTTCCGTCTGCAGGCCCAGAGCTCTGACCGCAGGCTTCCCTGTGGGTTTCTATCTTGTCCTTTTGGTTCTGGGGAAGTCGTGAGGTCCGCAGGCCGGAAGGAGGAAGTAGAACGCAGCAAGGAAGTTGAGGCAGGGAGATGCAGAGGGCCCTGCACCACCCCCGCGCCCTGCCCCATTCAGATCTGCGTCTCACCCTCCCTCCGCTCAGGGTCTGAACACAGAGAACCTCATCAAGGTGTCGCACACGTGCCTGAGAAGGGTTTCACTCAAATCCATGCCGGAAGAAAATGTGAGAAAGGGCTTTGCTGGATGTGTAAATGAAGCCTGTCTGGGAAAGGTAATAACGTAATTTTAAGACACGAGTGGCTGGTAAAGACTGATGGGGAAAGGAGAGGAGGAGCTCAGGTCGTTCAGTGGGCATAAAGCGGGCTGACCCACCGTCGCGCTCCAGAGGCCCCATGCCGTTTCGCCATTTTGTCTTCTGTGGGGAACACAATGGTCAGCCTAAGGTCAGGGTGATGAGCTTACTGTGTAGTGTTCAAGACATGGAGGCCCTAGTTTCCCTCCGCCTCTACTCAGTGTGTGACTTGGGTCAAGTCATGTCACCTTTCTAGATTTCAGCTCCCTCATCTGTCCCATGGGACCCACTTGCATCTGAGGCTCCGTAAGTCTCTTTCCCAAAAGACCCATTGTCATGCTTGATTGTGTGTGTCGACCTTACCAGATCACGGGTGCCCCAGATACGTGGCTATACATGGTTTCTTGTTGTGTCTCTGAGGATGTTTCCCGGTGAGATTAGCACATGAACTGGTAGACTCAGCAAAGCCGTGAGCTCTCCCTAGTGGGGGTGGGTGTCATCCACTCTCTGGGGACCTGAGTAGAACAAAAAGGTATAAGAAGGCAGATCTGGGCCCCTCTACCTGCCTGGGGAGCAGGGACACAGAGCTTTACCACCTTGAAGGTGACAAAGGGCCCACCTTTACCACTTCTGCTTCTCAGTTTCTGAGACTTTCAGATCTAGACTGGAATCCACACCCTCTGCTCCCAGGTTCTCGAGCCTTTAGACTCAGACTGACTCATAGCACAGGCTTCCCTGGGTCTCCAGCTTGCAGATGGTATGTCATGGGACTCCATAATTGTGTGAACCGATTCCTTTTATATCCATCTGTACATACGTATCCTATTGGCTCTGTTTCCCTTGGAAACCCTGACTAAGACGCCCTTCAAGAGAATCATGGTGCAGGTGACCCCAGGAAGGGGTTTCCATGGTCTTGGTGAAAATGAGGACAAGTCCTTGTAGGCTACAGGGAGGACACATGAAGAACTCTGCCCTACCATGGGCGGTAGCTGCCAAGTCGAGCCTTGTAAAAACTTGCCCTTCCTCCCTTTATTATACCCTTTGTGACTCTGGATTACAATCTTCTAGCAGATTCTTCATGATCTCCATACAGAATGCTCAGTGTTGGTAAATATGATGAGGCTGAATCAACACAGAAACAGAGCTATGAATTCCCAGCTCAAGTACACACCTTGTGAAACAGAACAACGTCCTCTTCCACTCATTTAGAGAAAAAGACAGACAAGCCAAGTCTGTGGTTCCCCTTCTGAGGGCTCAGGAGTCCTATTTTGTGGGCTGTCCCACCTGAGCAGTCTAGAGGTCCTGCCCCAATGTGAATGGCTCCTCCTGAGAAACAGTTCTACCCCCTCCTGCAGGGAAGTGTGCTCTCTCTCTCTCAGGGCATCCCGTCAGAGCTCATCAGTACCATTTTTGTAATAGTTTATTGAGGGTAAAAAAAAAAAAAATTATTGAACAATTGCTCCTGTAAAACTGTGCAATATAGCAGGAAATTAAAATGCCCTTTGTTCTGGCGTGAAGTAAAGGAGGTCTGAATTCTAGAAACCCAGTCATCCTGGGCTGCCTCTTGGGTGGGTGTTAGTGCATTAATGTTTTGCAGCAGCCCAGAGTATATGAGCAACCACAGGACTTTTATTGTCTGCTTCCCTAATCTGTCCTGCTATAACTTAAAAAAGAAGTTACAGCGTCTCTATAAAACTATTTGGTTATAACTAGGTTGTTAAATTTGTTTGCTGAAGTCAGCTCTAAGGCGTCAAGAATTTCAATAGCGCAGGGTGTCAAAGATAAATACTGCAGTCACTGTGTGGCCCAGGAAGAGATTTATTTTGCAAACCTTGCCAACCCCAAAAGGGAGATTATATGTTTTGGGAGATAGGGCGCCATCCTGTTTGCGACGTTCATTTAGATTTTTTTTTTTTACACCAAAAGGCATTAAGTTCCTTCATAAATATTAACAAAAGTTTGTTGGGAAGCATGAGTCCAAAGGAGGGGGGGTCAGCTGGCAGATTCTGCCCCCCAGGTGTGGATTGTGTCTTCTCCAAGGAGACCTGGATTCTTTTTCCTGTATGACATAAATTGTCTGCTTTCATGCTTCCTAAAGAATTAGCAAACACGTAGAGTCAACCCATCCAAATTTTTAATTTTGTTTCTACGGTAGCTGCTTATTGGATGTCAGCTATGATATTCAGATACAAAATCAACTGTTTTTCCCCTCCTGTGTCTTCTATTTGACACCATGGCCATTCCAAGGGTGCCAAACCCTTCCAGCTATTTGTTTATGAAATTAAGAAAAAAATATGGGCTCACCAAATTTATTTCTAAAAAATTATTTTATTTCAACTAGTGGTTCTTAACTGGGAGGAATTTTGCCCATCCCTCCCCCAACCCATCAAAAAGGTGACAAGGCCATTTTTTATTGTCACTCCTGGGGAGGGAGGATATACTTGTGTCTAGTGGCTGGAGGCCAGAGATGCTTCTAGACATCCTACCACGTGAAGCCCCCAGGACCAGGAATCAGCCTGCTCAGAGTGTCAGCAGGGCCAAGGGTGAAAAAACCTGATATCCCAATTATAAACTATCCTTCATACAGAAAATAAGAGAAACAGTTCTCTGTACTGCTGTGCCTTGAAGGTGCAAGTGCTTCATTGAGATTATCTCATTCAATTCTGCCTCTGTAAGAAAGAGTCTTTTCTGATATAACCTGAAAGTTGTGTTCTACAAAATCCCAGTGTAATCAAAGATGGCCGACAACCTCAGTCTCCCAAAGTCCAACCCAAAATGTTCCTCCTTCATCTCACCTCACCCCACAGTGGCCTTCAGCACTGCCCACCAAGTTCCCATCCCAGAAACCCTCTCTTATTTTGTCTAAATGCTACCTCTTCCCCACCACCTTTGCTGACTTCCCCAAGCCACTCATCGCTAGAGCTCTTCAAGGCTTAAGTCCAGATCCATCCCCTCTCCTGCTGGACCCTTTCCCTGGGAGAGCTTAGCCACACTCATCTCCAACCCCCTCCCAGCATGGACACCTCAGAATGCATGACTCAGCCCAAAGCACTCTGACTTCCACATCCATCTCACTGCCTCATTCTTCTTTCCTTAGGACACCTCAGAGGCAACTCAAACAGACACCTGAAATGTCACCTGAATCCATGACCTCCCTCCTGATCCTTGTCCCCTTCTATCACTCATGGGCTGGCTCAGGGATGGCTACCCTTCACCTGTTTGTGGGGTGTAGCCCACAGGTCATTGTTTACCCTCTGCTCTGTCCAAAGGCCTATGATCAAACCATCACCAAACTGGGTAGTTGATTTCCATAATATGTTCAGATCTATCCACTTCTTTCCCATCTACCGCACTCTTGCATAAATTACCACTGCATCCACCTGGACGTCTGCAGTAGATCCTCACTAGCCTTCTTGTTTCCGCTTGGCTCTCTGACCTTTAGTCCCAGGGATCTGCCCAAGCGCACATCAAGTCAAGATAACCATCCCTACTCCAACCCACCTGTACATTCACACACCTGCACCTGCACAAACACACACAACCTGAAGCCCTTCATTAGCTTTCTGGCATCCGTAAGATAAAACACAACTTCTGAACTTGGCACCTAAGACCCTCTATGTTCTGGTTCCTACGATTCACTCTCTGACCTCTAAACATGCTGCCCTTGCAATTCCTCCTACTTGCCTTACTCCCTTGACCACAGGGCCTTCACCTATGCTGCTCACTCTGCTGAGAACACATTTTCTCACCATCTCCCTCATTAGCTCTCACCCATCCCTCCGATCATGGCCCAACATCATTTCTCTAGGAAGTTTTCTTGCTCTCCCTGACCTGTAATATCCTCTTAGATAACCATGACCGCCCCCCTACTCCTGCAGTTCCCCAGTGATCTTCCATATGTTATCTACGTCATTGTTTGGCTGTCTTCTGTATCTCCCATTGATCCTATGAACTTGAGGGGCAGGCAAACTGAGGCTTTAGAGACACTAAAATTTGGCCAAGGTCAATGAGTAGAGCAGACACTGTTCTCTTAACAACTGACCGTTCCATGCGGCGGAATACTGTGCGTATCCAGACTGGTTTCATCAAAATACCATCTAAATAAGGATGACACAAATCTTTTCAATAGAGTGAATGAACACATTAAATGACTTGTGCTGTCCATTGGCCGTCTTCAGATATTTGATCTACTTCTATGGTTTTCAGATTGAAGAATCTCCTAGGGAGAAACACACCAATCCCCCTTCCAATGGAGGGGTGAACCCCCACTTTGAAGCACCCCACCATTTAATGCATGCTCTCACCTCTCAAGTCGGTGGGGAGAGCCATTCTGAGCCTACATTCTGCCGCGTTCCGCATTCCTTTGCCACCAGGCCTCCAGCCCTCACCATAGTCACGCCTCTTGCTTAGGATTGGCCAGACTATCAGGAAGGCCTTCCGTTGTGTCGGTTTCAGGAGGAGAAATGCTTTGAAAATAAGCCTTAGAGTATCCTTAATAGAAGAGTAATTGGCAGCCAGTAATTACGCCATACCTAGGAACACCAAGAAAATCACAGTGAAGCCAAGTTGTTTCCATAATGGAAAAGTATAAAATCCTGGGAATATATATTTAGTAAAGAAATGGGACAAAAAGGAAACACAGTTCTTAAAATAGAGCGCATAGGAAAGTTAATCAAAGACAAGATGCTCAAGAAATGTAAATTTTTTGGTTTCAATGGGGAAGGTAATATGTGTCAACGATCCAAAGACCAACCCAAAATGGGACAACAGTTCTCTGCAAAGTGGTGAGTTAATAAATAGGTGGCTTTGTTCTAATTTTCCACCTCTAAATTTAGATTCACTGCAGTACATGGTTCCCCGTCTTCAAAGGCACGCCAGTGAGCCTTTATTCAATTCTAAGTTGACTTTATGCGTTTAGTTCTGCACTTCAAAATGGGAGATATTTTGCATAGCCACGACTTACAGCTACCTGTTCGGTTGGGAATGGGTCTGAAAGTATTTATTTCTGGGACCCTAACTGGTTCCGGTTTAATTGCTTTGAAAAGAATGCAGAGAGCAAGGCTGAGCTGTGTGCCTGCCTCTCAGCGTTACCAGATGACTGAGTTGGGGAGCAGGGCCCACAGGTCTCACCATTAGCACTTGTATGAAATTCTCAGGCTCTGCAGAGTGGGAGTTAGCAGACTCTCCAAAAATAGTCAAGTCACTTAAGCCCTTAGTCACACTGACTGCTCACGGGCCTTTCTCCCCTCTCCTTCCCTCCCTCCCTCCCTCGTGGAAGGAAATTGGAGGTCTTTCTTTCAAAGTCTTTCAAAGAGTCTTTCTTTCAAAGAGAGGCATCCAGACCAAAGCCACAAGCCTTGGCCGCAGAGTGATAGGGTTACCTCCTGAGCACCCCGTCTTCACCAGCGAGATGGGATCATAGTGTCCACCCAAATGCGGCTCCTAGCACCGAGTCCATCACAGTCCATCAGCCATGGCCTTGGCCACTTCCCCGGACTCCAAAGGCACCTGGAGTCTGCCCTGATGACAATTTGCTGAGCCACGTCCTCCCTAGACAAAGCTCCCCTCTCGTCCCTCCTCCCCACACTCATTCCCCAACAATCTCACAATGGTGGCTCCTCTTCCCTTCGACAGACCTTGCGGCTCGAAGTAGGACCAGAATCAGGGCACACTACTCCCAGATCATAAGAGGCAGAAGTCACCAGAGTCACCTCTGTTTCTTGGGAAACTTATTCTCTACCCATAAGCCTCCCTTCCTTCCTTCTCCAACTGCCAACCGAGCAGACGGAGCTTGAGGGAAGTGGGTAGCTGGCTTTCTGGAGCCCTGGCTGAAAGAGGTGTCTTTAACCCACAGGGTGCCGAGCTGGAAGGCAGAGTAAAACCGAGAGCACTTACTCAGGCCAGGAAAGCGCAGGGAAACCAGGGCACCCAGGAGGCCTGATACAGACTTGGATGGCAGGGAGCCAAGCAGAAATGAACCAAGGCACTGCCTTCGAACAAGGGTGAGGAGCTGATAAATGACAGGCACTCCGGGATCCTCCTCAAAGTGAGGACCCTTGCCTGCTCTTCTAGCCAAAACCCCAGCATGTGCATCTGTGCCCTAAAGATACTGGAGCACCTGTACCCCATATCTGGGTCCCATCTTCTCCCTGTGGTGGGCAGAGAACCCATTCCTGAACTAGGGCTGCAAAGGCAGGGCTGCTGGCTGCCTACAGGCAAGGATACAGGACTGTCCTGTAACAGGGCACTTCTGTGTCCCCAGCCACAACGTGTCATCATTCCTATGGAAAAGAATGTGCCAGCCACAGGGGTGCAGAGGAAGGACGGGGATGATCTCACACATCTACAGTCATCCGTTTTGGGTGCCAGGACTCCTGTAGCGAGCCGTGCAGTGCTGGGTAGCCGGGAAGCAGACCTGGGGTTGCAGGGCTCGGTAAGGACAGAGGAGAGCCCCGTTCCCACTGGGGTGCAGGGGCGGCCCCTGTCATGGCTGCAGATTTACCTTAACCATGGCCTCCATCTTCATTCATGACTCTCACCAGCTTGTTCCACTATGTTTTCAGACACCGTTTAGAGAAAGCTCCATGCATTAGGGCCAATCTCCTTTCCCTTCCCGCTCCACCCAGAATCCAGGGCAAGTGCCAACTGGCAACTGCAAATCACGACTTGACCCAGGGCCTCTCACACTCCCAGATCAGTGCTCCTTCTGTCTCCCATCCTGGAGGTGCGCAGTACCGCTGCCTCTGGATCCCTTGATAATCAGCACCTTCTGAAATTGGCAGCCTGTCTTCTGGAGTCAGCGAATAAAATCCCAGACATCTGCAGAAGACAGACATCCAGCGTCTCTGCTCCAAATCTACTGGTTGGAAACTCGAGGTCAACTTCCCTTTCTTTTCATTTTTTTTTTTCTAATGTTTATCTTCTTTTTTTTAAATTGATTTATTTATTTTCAGAAAAACAGTATTCATTATTTTTTCACCATACCCAGTGCTCCATGCAATCCGTGCCCTCTATAATACCCACAACCTGGTACCCCGACCTCCCACCCCCCGCCACTTCAAACCCCTCAGATTGTTTTTCAGAGTCCATAGTCTCTCATGGTTCACCTCCCCTTCCAATTTACCCCAACTCCCTTCTCCTCTCTAACACCCCTTGTCCTCCGTGATATTTGTTATGCTCCACAAATAAGTAAAACCATATGATAATTGACTCTCTCTGCTTGACTTATTTCACTCAGCATCACCTCTTCCAGTCCCGTCCGTGTTGCTACAAAAGTTGGGTATTCGTCCTTTCTGATGGAGGCATAATACTCCATAGTGTATATCAACTTCCCTTTCTAACAGAAACTCTGCTCTACCCTTTGGCTCAGATGTTATCTACATGGCATAAATGGAGAGAAATAAAATGACCAATGACTGTTGACTTGACCTTGGGGCATCTGGTGTGAAACGCCATGTGCCCTTCCCAGAGACCAGCCCTGGCATGGTCACTGTGAATATAAACCCCGTTACTCTAACCTTACCCCACAGTCCCCAGGGATGGAAAGCGAGAGGGAGAAAGATCTTGGGGAGTAACCAAGAGGGGACATCACTATCGTCCCAGCAGTTCATAAAGAAATGGTCCAGACATCTCTTTCCAATGAAACAACAAAGAAAGGTAAGGATGCTTCACAGCGTGCCTGGGCTCACCTTCGATTAAAACCACAATTGACCAATAATGTCTGAAACCAGACCTGGGAGAGACTGAAAAAGGAGAACCTCTCTCACCACGAGTCCCCGCACGGGACGCCCACACTCACTCCCCGCGTGGTTCTAAGGCTCCCTTGGCTCTCTCATCTGATTGTGCCTGTGTGCGCCTCTCCTCTTCCTTTGCCCACTGCCTTGTCTTTTTTGAGGATTCCCGTCTTTTGCTTTCAGTCCTAACCCTTTCTTCTCCTTGTGATGAGTAGCATCAGCAGGCCAGGCCATCAAGACAGGTAACGGCCTTTTCCCTTTGGGGGGGAGCCCCAAAATAGAATCTCTGACTAGGAGTGGATTTTTTTTTGAACTTAGGTCAGAGCCAAATTCTTTGCTAAAAATGGCGCCTGTTTCTGAAGGAGTCCTACGGGGCTGTCTGTCCACCGTCCTTCCAGGCTGTGAGCCACAGAGTTGTGTCAAGGCCGGCTCTGGACAGTCCTGAGCCTTGACCTGCGGTTCACCCCCTCCCACAGCTCTGACACGCCCATCAGCTCCCTCTTGGACCCCAGCCCAAGTCCACGTGCGTTCACAGTAGAGGCTCCAGGCTGCCTGTCCGCCCACATTCCAAGACCTCCGACGACCAGCTTCCTGATCCACCCGGACTCATACCCCCGCCTCCTGCTGACATGACCGTCTCTCTGGTGGCAGCTAGCAGCCTGCTCTCGGGAAGTCATCTCTCCCGCCACACTTCCCCGCACCCCGCAATGCACTGAAAGCCCTTCCCAGGCCTCCAAGTAGGAGCTTTTCTACTGGAAGATCTCAGGGCTGGAGATGCTGCCACCTCCCATTGCAATCAAAGTGAACTTTCCAGCTCCTACTCGAACCATCCGAAGAGAGTCCAATTTAATTTATACCGTTGTGTTAAATGCAGATCCCAGCAACAGTGCCAATTCAGGTGTCCAGCAAAGGGTAAGACGGAGTCGAAGTTCAATGGGTGTAACCCTCGAAATCAAGCAAAATTTGAAGTGGCATGACTTCTCCCTCTACGCCCCTAATACACACAGGCATGGGACCACAAAGTGAATGAGACCTCTTAGTCTGTGTTCACAGTGATAGCCAGATCTTCCGTCAATCCCCACCAATTAGTTCATGTGAATATTTGAGGAGCTTTTCAGTGTGTGTGAGCTGAATTGATCATTAACTCCAGGATGGTCCCTCCCTACAGGACCGCCTCAAAAAAGAAAGTCACCTAAAACAAATCGGCAGCATATAAATTAATGTAAAATTGAACGGGGTTGTTTTTACATGTTGAAGATAATAGGATTAGCTAGAAGAACTGAGACAGAAAACCAGTATCAAGCCCAAGGTGGGGGTAAGCTTAAAAATATATAACCATGAGAGTGCTGAGTCATATCTGAGACAATCCCAAGGCCCCCGGGAAAGTTCCAGCATGGTCTTAAGAGGAAGGTCACATAATTCTTTTCTACGAACCAACCCAGTGGTGACGGGCATTGCTGGGCTGAGTTCAAAACACCATCACATGGAGTAGAAGGCCCTGCCTTTCTTGGATGGCGACAGCGTGCTCTGTGACAATGGCATCAACAGCGACCAGAGATCACAGGGGAGAGAGGAGACCACTGGGCAGCTCTTGACTTGGGCAGCAGCAGTGAGGCACCGACAGACGTGTTACCAAGGTACTGAGGTTTCGTATTCAGATCTTCTTCCTGTTCTGAAGACACGGACATCCATGTCGTAGGCTCAGGCAGCAACACCTACAGCGAAGGAGATGTGAAAGGAACCGAACCCGCCGTTCCGCCAGGGAAAGGCAGAGGGCCCGGCGGCTCGCGGAACGCCGGCTTCTCACACGACACCTCTGAGGTCTCCCTGCTGGTCATACTTAAGTGTTTTAGCAACAATAAAAAGCACAACTGAAGTGTCTGACTTTATTTTAAAATGCATTTGGGGTTCTTCTGAGGGTTCTGAAATTCCCATCGCAGATGCCCTCTTCAGTCCTGCTGGCATTTGGGGAAACACTCGTCAAACCCATATTTGGGGCCAAAAATGCCTGTGTGAAAACATCTTTTTTCCTATTGTTGAGTGAAAATTCCATGAGCTAAAAATTCTTGCATTGTGTCCAGTAGAAATACGTATTTTCACTGAAAATATGACCCCAGAGAGTTTGCTTGAGATGTTCACGTCGGAAAGAAGTAAGAGAAACACACGCACGCCCTCTCCTTCTCTTTCCCTCGTCTCCGACCTCATCCTCCACTTTGTTGAGAGCACAGGAGTCGCCTGGCAGGAAATCCACAGTGACAAACGCGACGGCGCTGCTCTCCGTCGCAGCGAGCCTTTCGATGTCATCCCACATCTGCGGTACAGCTGTGCGCTCCCCCACGGTGCACCTCTCTTTAAGGAAGAGCGCAGCAGCTCTGACTCGCAACTGTGGCAGAGGATCTTGGCACCGGGTCTTTGCAGACTCTGGCCCAACTGGCTGAAGTCAGTCTTCGCTCATTTACCAGCCGGCGCAGGTCTCAGCTGCGGTTTTCAGCTTTGATCAAAGCTGAAGCCCATATCACTGAGGCATCATGTGGGAGCCTGGGTCTGGGAAGACCCAGAAGCAGCACAGAGGGGACATGGAGCAAGGCTGGGCCACCTGCTCCCCCATCAGGACGGGAGGAGAGGGGGCAGCTGATTGCCCTGGGGAGAATGGGGTGTGCTGTGGGGATGAGCCAGGAGAACTGGAGAGGGCTTTCCAGGGGACTAACATTCCACCCCACCTTGCTGCCACTTTCCGAGTGATAGATACTGGACGTGGCAGTCAAGGACTTAGAGCCTGGGGAGGACCCAGACACACAGAAGAGCTCATTCTAATGTGTGTCAGGCTGAAGAAGGCACAGATGGGGAAGCCATACAGAACCCAGGGAACGTACAGAGAGGAAACAAAGAAACATCAGGATAGCCTGCAAGGACAGCTCGGTTGCAAAATCACCCATGAAAGGGAAAGTTGGGGGTGGGGGGTGGGGAGCTGCCAGGACCTTCCATTCCTTCGTTCAGGTCCAATTATAGAGCACCTAATCATACTAATACCATCGCGCCTACAACATGCAGGGCACACACATCAGTAAGGAAGAGCTCCTTTCCCCCAGGACATCAAGACAGAAACACGAAGGAATGTGGGAAAGAACTTGTAAGTTGCTCACACGTGCAAAGCAGCAGGGGCGTGGAGAGGTGAGAGGGACCCTGTCTGACTGCGAGACTCGGGAGGGCTCCCCAGAGAGGTTGCTGTTTATCATGGGCTTCCAAGCTAAGTGGGTTTTCCACTTACCGAGATGGGAGGTTGGTTTGGGCATGAAGGAAGCCAGGTATGGAGTTTTCTTTCCCTTCCTGGAGGTCCGAAGGAGGGTGTGCACCTTCAGAACTCATCCTGTGCTCTCAAGACAGGGTTCTTTGGGGATACGGCCTCCAGGTGCTGCTTGGTGGGCTCCCACATTCAGCAGTTATGGGGCAGCAGTCAGACCGGGAACCCAAGAGAGTGCCAGGTGGAGGAGAGCTAGACTTGCCCCGACTTGCACCCCACTTCCTGCCGGCCCTCCTCCCCCGCTCTTCCTCAAGCCCCCAACTCCTCCTCCATGCTGTGCAGCTTTGGGCAAGCTACTTAACTGCTCTCCACCTCCAAGTTCCCCTCTGTGAAATGGGGACATTTACAGCAGTCTCTTGTCGGTCCTACTGAAGACCGAAAGGTCTAGTGCTTTGTAGGGCACTCAGCAGAGTGAGTGTCCAGGGATGTCCTTACTGCCCGTTGCTCCTCCTTTCTGGAGTGATCTCATCACACCAGGACTTCATCATCACTTGGACCCTGAGCACCACCCCCCGACCCCGTCTGTTCCTGCGGCCCGACTCCCCATCCTCCGCCCCTGCCGGCGCTCAGCCTGAAAATCCCAGAGTCCTGGGTGCATCACCCTAAGCCCTGCTGTGCCGACAGGCACCTCAGACCCGTCAGACCCACTGAAAACAGAACTCGGTATCTTCATCAACCTCTGCTCTTTTGTCCCCGATCTGGGTAACGATACCACCACCGGGCGACTGCTGACCCCAAAGAGAGCTCGGACGCTCGGACGAGACTCTCCCTTCATCTTCCAGCTGATAAATACTGACTCACTCAAATCCTCTTGATGGATAAACTCCTTTCCCCCGACCCCCCACTGTCGTGGCTTACCCTGCCTCCTCGGTCCATCCCTTCTGCCTCCGGGCTGCGTCCCCTCCAACACACGACTCTCACGCCACAGCCAACACGCATATCCCGTCATGGGGTCTCAGGGTCAAAGCCTCCGAGGCTGTGCGAGGCTCTCTGGGTAATGCCTGTGCCCTTCTCCCCGCACGCGAGGGTCTCCGCGATCCCGTCGCCTTTCTAGCCTCACCTTCACGGTGCTGGGCTTCACCTTCGGCACACAGCGGCCCCAGCAAATAAATAACTGGAATGAATGAATGAATGAATGAATGAATTGTCCAAGGAAGAACCCTTCCTCTGGCCATCCGGAACTCTCTCTGAATTCCTAGACATGTCATTCTGGAAGACAGGCCTTCTGCTTGCTTTCATCCACTGTCCCGCTGGCTCCCTGCACAACTGTCCTCCTCGGGCCGAGGTGGGTGTCCCTGTGCACCTTCATGATACCCCAGGTCTGTCCCCCTTTGGGGACTACTCCCTAAGAGCGGTTCGTTGCTGGTCATCCTACTAAACTCAGACTCCAGAATCGTTCATTATTATCTGGAAGCCTCTGGAATAATGCCTAGGCACTGTCTGGTTGAAAGCAGGCATTCCATTAATGATTTATTAACCCGAAAATGAATGGATCAAATGCCAGTTGTGTCGTATAAACAATAACAACAAAGGGAGAAATCGATGTGGCATCTTTTGGGTTATTTTTTTTTTTCTTTTTGGCTTTATTTCTGCAGGACCTTCCAGGACACACCACCTTCTGTCCCACAAGCACAGACGGGACCATAGTTTCCCTCTATTTTCTGCCAGGCTTCCTTCCTGCGGCCACACTGACAGGCTCCTGGAAGGCCCACCTTTCCCTCAGATTTCTCATGGTGATTAAGAACTGTCATTGCCACAGCACAGCGCAGAGAAAGCCAACCAGTCTTCACTCGTGGGCTCCACCCGCTGACGGTCGACACGGCCAAGAAAAGTTCATTAAGCCTGGGCTAAGAAAAAGCACGGGGGGAAGACAGAGATGGCACAGTTCCCTCGGGCTTTGGGAGAGCAGGCCTCTGGGATGAAACCTTCCTCAAGGATCTGGGGAAATTACGTTATAAAACTGCAACAGACAGCAGGATAGAATTTCACGCTCCCTCCTAGCGTCACAGGGACCCAAACATTTCTCCCGGCTGAAGGAGCACCACGGAGCCATTGCCCAAAGGCACCCTGATGTCCAGGCATTTTCAACCCCCTCTGAATGATGCTCTGAAGAACATGGTTATTCTTCCTGCGTAGACGCTGGAGGGCAAGAGACGTTAGGGAAATACACTTCCCGACTCTCGAGTCTGCAAATGGAAGCTGATCAAGAAGCACTGGGTACGTTTCGACGTTTGCGTTTTTTCTAAAGGAGCCAGGGGTCAAAAATTTGGTCACGGTCCCCTGAATGAGTTTCAAATCAACGGGATTGTTTTCCCCATGAGGTGAGCTGGAAAGAGGCAAGTTGGGAAGCTCAGAGTAAGTGCGGTGTACAAATACGGGGAGAGGCTCTGCCCCGGGTGGGCACCAGAGTGGGCACTGTGAGTCCCACGCCTGTGCGGCATCGTGTCCAAACCAGGACATTTTTGAGAGCAAGTAGAGAAATGATTCCTACTTTCAGCTGGCCATCTGGGTGTCAACCAGCACTGGCCGGGCCAGCAAGTGAGCAAGCCTCCCAGTGGTATGCTCTGCGGATTAAACTCTTGGTAAAGAGGAAATCGTACAGGGTTTAAAAAGGCCAAGACATACTTTCTTTTTAAAGACGCTCTCCTGGGGCACCTGGGTGGGTCGGTGGGTTAAAGCCTCTGTTTCCTGGGATAGAGCCCCGCATCGGGCTCTCTGCCCAGCAGGGAGCCTGCTTCCTCCTCTCTCTCTGTCTGCCTCTCTGCCCGCTTGTGATCTCTGTCTGTCAAATAAACAAATAAAATCTTTAAAAATAAATAAATAAATAAAGACGCTCTCCCCAGACTTGGTTCTTAGGCTGTTCCCCGATGCAGTTTAGACCCAAATCACAGATTCATTTCTCATCAGCAAAAGCAAGCAATAAAATATGGGGACTATAGGAGAAATGGACCAGCGCTCTTCTGAAATTCTTACAACACACCAGCGTGTTTCTAGAAACAGGAAAACATTTAGCAAGAGGTGTGCAAGCCGGTTCTAGGAGCAGTCAGATGATTTGCAGGTGACTGTCATCTGGCCCCCATCGACACTGATTCCCCTGAAAAAGAAACCCATAAGAGCGAAGCTTTACCTCACATGCCTAAGTGTTTCTGCATCGCAAAAATAATTTGTATTCCAATCAGGTGGTTTGGAAAAAAAAGGTGAGAAACAGATACATAACACATGTGGGGGCAAGTTCAAAGCCTCCCTCAGACTGTCAGAGCCAGCTGCTCCCATGGCGCTGCCCTTGCCTCTCACTTCAAGGACAAGTAGTTTGAGGTGGGCTTCCTTGAAGCCCAGCACCCCCCAAAACAAGAGCACCCTGAAAAGTCTCAAGTCAGGGAAACCATGAATTCAAAAACCCACAAAACCAACATGGTTATCTTGCAGCATCTCCTGTTTGCCAGCCGAAGCTTTACTCCTGATCTTTCATCAAAAAAGAAAAAAAATTAGACCCGAGTCCCCCAGACCCAACATCGCGTGCGAACCAGGAGAGAGGGGCTTCTCTCCACCTCACTCTCCCACCGCAGTGCATCGCCTCCCGGAGGGCAGCGTGGGTTAATGAGGACCCCAGGCGGGGGGCATCGGGCTCCCTGCTCAGCGGAAAGCCTGCTTGAGATTCTCTCTCTCTCCCTCTCCCCCACCCCACCGTTCGTGCTCTCTCTCTCTCTCTCTCTCTCTCTCTCTCTGTGAAATAAGCAGATGAATAAATCTTGAAATCTTTCATACTAGGCAGAAGTCTAACTTTGCCTGGCTACCTCGTCTTCCTTCACACAGCAATTTAAGTTTATAAACAGTATTTGGGAGGAAGTATCAAACGCATCAGAGAATCCATTGTTTCAACACATCGGAGACCCTCATCCACGAATAATCATTACAGGAAGCAAGTCCGTGTCACAGCTCCCTGAAGATGCCTCAAAGGCAATGTTTCTGACATTATTGGGTGCTGTTACTCATTCAGAGAGTTTCAGACTTGGACTTGTAGACCCTGGATTATCGCCAGTGAGGGTCATGACATTCCATTGAAATAGAAAAGGTCCTGTGTTTAATGAACAACTGAATTTTGCTGTGTTCGGTATTAGTCTTCAGTAAGGAGCTGGTATCGATGGGGCTGCCTTTTTTTTTTTTTAAGATTTTATTTATTTATGTATGAGCCAGCACAAGTGGGTGTCGGGGCAAGAGGAGAGGAGGGAGATGGAGAAGCAGGTTCCCCGCAGAGCAGGGAACACCCCGGGATCACAACCTGAGCCAAAGGGGGACACTTAACCCACTGAACCACCCAGGTGCCCCGATGAAGCTGCTTTTTGTATCTGAAAGTGAAGATGCACACTTTTGTAGTCGCTTGGCCACTGAGCACTTTCGTTGTGCCCAGTGCTGTGTTCTGTGTCCTGCAGGAGCTGTGAATGTGGTTGGGGAGGAAAGCTTATGAGAATCATCAGACCCCCAACTCCACGGTACTGAGTCCTTGCAAACTAGAAAGTCTCCAAAAGGTGAGACACTGAGTAGAATACGCCCCTGAGTCAGGAGGCTGCTTCAAACCCCCAGGACAAAGAAGGCATCGGGGAGCCCTCTGGCACGGTCTGTGAAACACAACTTAGTGTCACCTTCCTGGGGCTCCCGCCCTCCTGTTCTCCTGTGACAGCCCCACAGAGCAGAAAGGCACCAGTCCAGTGGACAAGTGAGCTTTGGCTTTCTGTGACCCGCATCGGCCACATCTCGGGCTCTGCCCCCCATTCCACGGGCCCCCACCAAAGGCCATCTTGTCTTCAAGCCTCTGCGATATCACCTCCGTGGCAAGAACATTTTTCTCCCTTGAGATTCCTGTTCGCAACAACAGTTTATCTTCTGGAAAGAGGAAATCCAGTATCGCCAATAACCCAGCAGCAGAGCAGAGTACTGATGCTCTCAAGCCGTTCTCATGTCAAGACCCTCTAAAATATGGCACGAATTACTCAGCCCGTGGGTGCAAACAATGCCTGACTACATGAGGAAGGGAACTCTAACAGCCTTCCCTCCACGGCCGTCTGAGTGTTTTCACTTACGCGAAGCAAGCAGTCAGCTGCACTTCATTCCTTTCCGACTCCGGTTTTCGTTATCCTCCCTGATAAATCTGTTGCCGAAAAACCTGGATCCCAGCTCCAAAATCTTACTTTAATTGAAAACGAATCAGTCCTTAACCTCTCATAACTCCATGGGGTGGATCCATTTGTTTCCAAAGTCTGAACCACTCCTTAACCTTGACCAGGTTCTAACTTTCAGTGTCAGATTCAACTTGATTCTGACCTGTGCGTCAACTTTTTGGAAAAGTCATCTAAAACGCCGAACTCTGCCAACACATGACCATGCTCCAAAACGGGGTTAGAAAGCTCAGAAAACCCTTCATGGGCTGCCACCAGAGAGAAGTGGACTGTGTGTGGTCTCCCCTTGCCCACCCCACCCCCGCCCTTGCATGCAAGACACCCCACAGTCGGCTTCCCACCCCCAGAAAGACAGAGAATCCAGTATCCCCCAAACTTCTGTGATGCTCCCCACCTCTCCAGCAACATCTCAGTCAGGTGTGTCCACCAATGCTAGACCAGGCGCAGAGATGAGCCAGCTGGAATCAGAAGTGCAAACGACATGGGGCCAGTATGGCGCCTGGGAAGAGCATCGCAGAGACTGAATCCGACTTTGAACTCTGGCTTCCCTGCTTACTAGCTGTGTGCGCCTTGATGAGTTTTGTCGCTGTTCTGTGCCTGAATGAGAAACAGCACCAGTAGTAATACCTACCCACACGGGGACTCTGAGGGTTCCTTGTGATGACAGAATGAAGGCACCAGAGCCTGGCACACCGGAAACACTGAGTCAATGTGCACTTTGGGGCGCCTGCGGGGCTCAGTCGGTGAAGCATCGGCCTTTGGCTCAGGTCATGATCCCAGGGTGCTGGGATCGAGCCCCGCATCAAGTTCCCTCATCAGCAGGGAGTCTGCATCCTCCTCGCCCACCGCCCCTCCCCCTGTTCATGTGCACACACACCCGCACTCTCTCCATCTCTTGCAAATAAATAAATAAATAAATCTTTTTAAAAACTGAAACTGAATGTGCACTTTCTCTACCTGTGTGCCCACCTGTGTCTGTGTGTCCGTATCTGTCTGTATCTTCCTCCGGTAACAGACTTTCAGCTCCTTGAGACCAGACGCCACGCCTAATTTCACCCTTTCACCCAGCAGAGAGGGTAGCGGCTCAACAATGATTGATTTAACATTGTTAAATGCACACTTGAACTCAACTTTCTGTCATTTAAAAAAAAAAAAATAGTTTAGTTACCAGAAGACACTGCTAAACAAAAATGTGGGCTTCTCCTTCGTCTTTGCACACAAGGCTCCCAGGGGTTTTTTTTAAAGCCTTTGTACAAGATCTTACTTCTTGCAAGCACATCTGCAAAGAGGGTGAGCGCGGCGTCAGTCCTGAGGGCTAACCCCGCAGAGAGCCGCCGCATAAAACGCGAAATGTCCTGTGCACGATGCTGTCGGTCCCCACGTGAGAATGCGTACACACACACACACACACACACACACACACACACACACACCAGGGCAGGCACCCAAAGCGAACTACGGAATTATAATTGAATGTGCATCTTAATTTGTGAATGCTTCGCAAGCTATTGCCCGAAAGATTTCACTATGCCTGGAAAGACCTATGACCTATTTATCTGGGCATGATTTAGGAAGCAGAAGACTGTTATTTTTATGCTTCAGGTAAAAAAAATAAATTTTGTCTTACAACATGGAGGTGCTTGGTGTGAAGCAGCTGGCTAATTGTTCAAACCATGGACTTCACACTGTGTATGAAAGATAGACTTTAAAGGAATCTTAGCATTGAAGGTACTTCCAGCAGAATGCCCAGGAGTATTAACTATGTGTCCGGGGGCCATGAGAGATGTGGGTGGCAAAAACAGACCCCAGTCTTATCAGAGGAGGGCCACCATGTAACCAGGACAGCAAGGGACATCTTGGCATCCAGGGATGGTGTCGGCACATTGGTGCTTTTTGGAAGTTTAGTCAACTTGACTTTGCAAAGACCTCTACAAAGGAGGCCCATTTAAAAATTAGATCAAGTGAAAATTCAAGTTAATTCAAAATCACACTTGGAATGAGCCATCACGTGCCCAACCAAAACCATTCATGAAAAACCCCAAGAAAATGTGCCCGTATCATCCTTCTTCTGTTGTTATTGTTGTGGTTTGGGGTAGCAGCCCCAGAGGCAGATGTCTGGCCCCAAAACTGACATGTCTTGTCTCTCACCAGTTTTTCATAAGAGCGCACTGAATCTACAGGGGAAGAAAGTCTCCTGGAGCAGGAAATTTCCCAATCCAGAGGCCAGTCCCTCCAGCACCACCAGCAAGGGAATATGAGCTTCTCCTCTCCCAGACCGCAGTGCTCTGCTGCATTCAGTCCACCCACAAGTGCTTCCATTCAGTTAGCAGACACTCCAGGGTGAGTACCATGAGCACACATCAGGCCACATCTGGAAACTGCAGAGCCAAAGGACCCCACCCCCAACGGTGCTATCGCTAGAGTCTGGGCGTCAAGTTTCATTAACATGTTTTTCAGAGGCAGGCAAACTACAGGAAAACAGATGAAATTGGAAAACCCAAACCAGGCTCTTCTTCTAGAAGCCCATCTCCTAGACCAGGTGGGTTTCTCTTTGGAGCTCTTTGGAAGTCAGGGCACCGTGGTTCTCTGTGGCTGAGCTAGAGGTGTTGCTGCCTCAGCTCGGTGAGTACCTCCTTCCCCATCCCTCAGCCCCGGACATCCCTTCAATGAGGCAACAAAGTTCTCCCCTGGAGAGTGCAGCCAAGTCAACTGCCAGGGCCTTCTGCTCTTCCAGGCCCCAGCTTGAGCTCTTGACTGAGCCATGGGACCTCTGGCCAGAGTTCCTTCACATGCTTGGCTTATGGGGTCATGATTCAAGTGTCCTTGGCCTCCTCTGCCAACCAAATCACCTCCTGCGAGTTGCCTGCTTCTGTCTCTGAGCCAATTGTCTTCTACCCCATTATTGTTTTGTTTCCTGTCAATCAATTTATGGCTCATCATAAAATTAGCATCCCCACAGTTGCCACAACCTACAGAAGACTGTTTTTGTCTAAAGCTTTTTAAAAAAGCAGATTCATCAGGAGCTATTCTAGATAAACATATGCCACCCTTATATATAATAAGAATTTTGGAAGAGGGTTATGCTTCTTACTGCCTGATAAAAAAAAAAAAATGTCATGCTTCCACGACTCACCAATGCTCATCAGCCTCCCAACCCAACAAGTCTATTCTGGTACCTAAAATCCTATTCATTCCTTTGAGTTAAGACTCACGGAATCTTCGGAAAACTGAATTTACATCAGCTATGTGTTCCCCTGCTGTTGACATTAGTAATTGACTCAGATGTCAACAGGTGGTGATGGGCAGGACCCAGCTGGAAGGAAGGACAAAGGAGGCCAGAGGGGCCCCAGGGCCTGGCAATGGCATAGAGTCCAAGAGGGATGAATGAGCGATCTGAAGATCCCAACCTTGCCCTCTGCATCCTGAGACTTCGGCCTTGTGAAAAGCAAAGTACGATGCCCCTCACTCCAACACACTCGCTTTATCTGGAAGGCGTCTTTGCTGAACATCACAGTTCATGACTCCTTCTTCCTGTCTCTGCAACACCCTTATCCTCCCATTTGACATAAGCATTGTATATCCTTTCATCAACAAACTCTAAATCCAAAGGGGAGGTTTTTAAGAACATCTCCAAACAAGACCATATTTTGGCATTTAGCAATGGTGTCAAGAAGCCTCCCTGCTCGGGGACTGACTTTGCAGAAGCCGTATCTTTTCCCAATCAAGAGCTTCATGATGCCTTTCAAGAAGCAGAAGGCCCAGCTGGAGCCCAAGCAAAGACTGCAGTTTGGATGGACATGTCTGGGCAGGTGCCGCTGAAACATGGGGAGCACCCCAAAGGGCTCTCCGAGCCTCAGGAGCTTTGGGGCTGGTAGGATGACTCCTCTGAAGGGTAGAGAACACCAGGGACACAGGCTTGATCACATCACCGGCATGACCGCCCCAAGCCCTAGAGTGGCTTCGTCTCATGATTATCAGCTGGAGAGTCCGGACGGACCCTGGAGGACTGGAGCTGGTGGTGCACCAGAAAGGAAGGCTTTTGGTTGAAAGAGACAGAAAACATAACCACAGCGGCTTAAACAAAAAAGAGACCCATTTATCTGGTTCAGGGGTGCCATTCTAAGACTCTAGGGGCCTCCAATTGGTGAGAACTGTAGGGGCACCATCAACCACACCTTCGTTCGTTCCACCCAAAAGAAGAAAGAGGTCCACACGGTAGCAGAAGTTTTCAGGAACTCTAAACAAACTCGGCTTCCTTTTGTCCCTTCCTTTTGTCCCTTTTGTCCCTCAACTGTCCTTTTGCCATCACTGTACTCCTAGCTAGAAGGTAGAAAATGTAAGGGATTGGATTGAAAGTGGAGGTTGGGACCACCAGCTGGTAGCATCTTCCTTAAGCTGAGGCTTGTAACACGGGATTAGGCTACAGGGTGAACAGCAATACCCACAGTGCCGAACCAAGAAAGCATCTCTCTTACAACTGTGAAGAACCCAGAGCATTTTGGACACAGTGAGGACCAACTCACATGGTGACAGTGGTGCCCTCACTGGTGTCCCCTCCCTACTGCAGCAGTGGAAGGCTCTGAGACACACAGAGGTCTTTCTAGGGAAGAAAGGAGAATAAAGGGAGGTGCCCGGGGAGAAGAGAAGGGACTGGCAGGCCCCATGAGGAGCCCAAGTTCTTCCAGAGAGAATGGAGCGCTTTGCCTGTGCTAGAGGTCCTCCCATATACAGGGGACTGTGCTGGAATCTCAGGGCTTGGGGAAATACAGTGACTTTCAGCAACTAGGATCGCCTAACTGTGTGACAAAATAAATAAAAGACCACCTGACCCTTGGCAGCATCAGCGAACCGAGAATTCATTTGCGAACATGGTTCCTCCCTTCAGATGAAGAGGGAAACGAGGAATGGGCCAGGTCAAATCCTTTGCCCAGATTGTTTTATTTATTAAAATAATTTAATTTATAAATAGGCATCATTTTCATTTCTGATAAGAAAATAGATGTTCAATGATCTTGAGCAACCAATCGAAAAGGACTCAGCTAGAAAGTGGAAGAGCCAAACGAAAACCCACTGCCTACGCCCACAGTCCATCGTCAATGCTGCACGTGTGCAGATGACTCAACTTTATCTGGAGAATTATTGGTATTATTTATCCTACGCCGCCTGTATCTGAGAAGATTGAAAACAGCTGCCTCTATGAAAACCCTGTCACCAGCTGCCTAGCTGAGTGATGTGTCTCTCAATTTCAAAGATAATGAAGATGCTGGGATTTTCCCCAAATGTTTAAAAAGTTGGGAAGCCCAGGAAAGTCCCGGGATCCCCAAACCCTGTAGCAATACTCCGTCTAAACCAGGGCCATCGTCCTTGCAAAAGTCAATACAGTCACCCATTCAACGGCTCCAGGGAGGAGCTAGGAAGTTAGGAAAGAGCTAGCGAGGCACCATTTGAAAAGGAATCAAAAATCTCAGAAATCAAGAAAAAAATGATTTTTCATGTAATAGTTTTTAAAATAAAAATTAACACAGGGATATCCGGGTGGCTCAGTCGGTTTGGCATCCAACCCTTGGTTTTGGCTCAGGTCACGATCTTGGGTCATAGGATCGAGCCCCACATAGGGTTCTGTGCTCAATGGGGAGTCTGCTTTGGATTCTCTCTCTACCTCTTCCTCTGTCCCTGCCTGTGCTTCTGCATGCATGCTCTCTCTCTCTCTCTCTCTCTCTCTCTCTCTGTCTCTCCTAAAAAATAAATAAAAGCAAAAATTAATGCAAAAAAAATCCATGATGTGCCAAATGTCAAAAATTTGAAATAAAGACTGGTTGTCACTTGTTTTAGGGTTCTTTAGTTTCCAAACCGTGGTTGCCCCCAGTGGCAGTTCCCAGGCCCCTTGGCCTTTGACACCCCTCTGGACAGCCCGTGAGGGTTAACAGCGCGATACAAGCAGATGGGGCAAGGCGGGCCTTTATACATACTCACAGTTTTTTACTGCTGAGCCTCTATTCAATTTTCTCTGTGGTTTGAGTACTGGAGGACATGTTGCTAAGTACAAATGAGGGGCGCAGTCTTCCTTCTGCTGCAGGCCCCCGTTCAGCCCCTCTCGCTCACACCGGTCATCCACAAACAAAGCAGAGGGGACACAAACAAGGGTGGGCGTCTTAGGCAGCATTAGGGTCCATACCCCTGCAGCCTGGTCCCATCCAGGCAAATTCCACACGCAGATGTCACTGCAGCTCCTATCAGATGTCCCTGTGTTAGGGTGAGACTATAACTTTCAAGTGACCCTATCAATGTTGGAACAATCTCTTTCCCCCCAAAAGACACCTGATGTGCAGCGGGGAGCAGACAGGGGCACCTTATTCATGACCAGTGCGCCACTAATTGCTTTGACGATGATAGAAAGGCTAGAAGGTATTACACTGGGTACATGACGTTGCAAACAGCGCTAGATTAATTTGCATTAAAAAGGTTGCGAGAGCAATTAACATCTCATTAATATGATATAGTCACTAATTCATACCGATCCCAAGTGACCCCAAATTGTTCTCACCCAACCAGCGCAAGGGTTGTTTCAGAAAACACGGTATGGATCCCCGCTAAGGGCAGGGAGCAGCTCCACCTTGGAAGGGGATAAGATCACGGGTTCCACGGCCACGCTCCGGGTCTGCTCAGCTGCGGCGGGGCGGCCAGTGCAAATGCCCTGCGGGGGGTGCCTGGCCACCGAGGCCAAGGCTGCGGTGTGCCCCTGATGCCCTGGGGACAGCCGGGCTTCTGAAGGAAGGGCTGCCCCACGTGCTGGGCAGGGAGGAAGCTCCTGGAGAACAGCGAGGTTTTCCACCAAACAGCAGCTCATAGTGATCAAAGCCACTGCCTTAAATAATTGATTTATTTCTACAAGTTAAAAAAAAAAAAACCTCACCCTGGGGGGTCATGAATTGTCAGAGATGTAATCGCAGCCCTTGGGAATGAGAGATGCCCAGAAGCGCCTACGTCTGGCAATGCCCGGGGATGTGAGGGGCGGGTAGCCACATCAAAGGCTGGCCCCATGGGAGATCACGTGGGAGATCACTTCTGGCAACGTTTTCGACAATGTTTTCAGAAAGAAAAGTTTCTCCTGCTGTTCCTGCACCACGAATCCCTTCAGAGGAAGGAAAAGACAAAACGGGGATGGATAAGGGGTTCTGGGGTGGGACACCCACCTGGGTGAGACGACTGTCCCTCTGCCATCCTCACCTCTATGTGTAGGCAACGTGGGCTCTGGGATATGGATCACACACACACACACACACACACACACTCACACACTCACACGCACAGACGCACACAGCCATGCAGGCTCTGTCTCTGTTCAAGCTTCTCCCTGGGTCTTCCTCACCACGACAGTGCTGCACGGTTTCCTGGATCTCAGCTGAGGGACACAATGGCTGTAGTCCCTGTGCCCACGGTGATCGTTCACCAGCTCCCTGATCCAACCGTGATGCAGAAGGGACACCCGCAAATCCAGCCGAATTCCAAAGACGCACGGAGGGCTGGTGTCGCCGACACCTGTTCAGGGGCTGTGGGGTCAGGGAGGGGTTTCAGAGCGAGCCCCCGGGAGGGTGGAACATTAAGCATGAAATCGATGGGACACATGCGGCCTGTCGCCGTCAGTGCCGTGATGGAAAGGCACCAAGTCAGGAGCTGGGAGGGCTCCCTGGAAGAAGCCCAATCTGAGCGGCCCCGGGAAGGGCGAGAAGATTTTGATAGCCAGGAAGAGACAGAAGCATCCCAGGAGGATGAGAAGGCCGTCAGCAAAGGCACCATACAGGCGGCTCGAGGCTGGTGGTCAGAGGCCAAAACTTCAAACCAAAACTGAGCAGCACTGCTCAGCAAACAGACCGAGAAGCAGACCGTGTGATGAGACAGTGGGCCCTGGAGACGCGAGACATGGTCACTAGATCGGCATTCACGGGCCTCGGAGCCCCGCACATGTGCACAGCTCTCTGTGCTTTTCCTCTGAAAAAGGGTCGTCCCCTTAGAAGTTGCTACTCTTTGCCCGTGTCACCTGCTGCATTTCCTGATAACCTGTGTCCCCCCCAGGGGGACGGTGGTGTTCGCACTCGCAGCCCTGCTCAAAGGGATGCAGGCTGGTGAGAGAGGAAAAGAGCCACTTGACACACGGACAATGAGGTGCAGCCAAGAGAAAGCTCAGACGCCGTCACAGAGCAACGCATGGACAGTTCCACCAAAGCTCACCCGGGGCCTCGGGTGGGAGAGCCGAGTCCCCGGAACGCAGGCCGTGAGCGGAGGCCAAAGCTCAGTCAGACCAGACTCGAATCCCAGCACCACCAGTTCTCTCTGTGGCGCCCTGGGCTCCGATCTGCACTTCTCCAAACCTCCACTTATTCATCTGGAAAAGAGGGATAAGACCACCTGCTGGGAGGCAGGTCCGATGTTACAAGAGACCACCTGCTGGGAAGGCAGGTCCTATGTTACCAGCAGCACGGAGAACACAGCTGGTGGCTAGCCAGAGGTGCTCGATAGAGAGCGGCTCCTGTCATCACGACGGTGCTGGAAGTCCGGGCAGGGAGTGGCATGTCCCCTCAAAGCAGAACGCACCTAGACTGGCCCCTTGCTCCGGGGGCGTGGGGAGGGGAGGGGAACGGCGGGAGGCCCATGAGCCGGCAGCTGCACCACCACCTGGGAGTTTGTCAGAAATGCAGGGTCTTGGCCTCGCCCCCGGGTTCTGAGTCTGAATCTCCAGTTATGGAGACACCTAGGTGCCTGCTGTATACAGGAGAGTCTGAAAGCATCTACTACCCAAACAGTGGCTTTCAGTCCTGACCCCATATCCAGATAACCGGAGGGGCTTGCAAATCACCCATGCCTGAGGCCCCTCCCCGACCTATTAATTCCAAATCCCTAAGAACGGCGTGCAGCCTGCGTGGCCATATATGCAGCCAAGACGGAGAACCACGGGCTCTATCAGAAGATACGAAGCCTTTGGGACAGAGCCTCAGTATAACCCTCATGGGCTCCAGGCATGTTTGCCTCCATGGGTCATTTCTTCCATAAGACAGTATATAAAATTTTGAATTCCTCCACGGCAATAAAAAGAGGGCTATGTTAATATTGTTTTTTTTAAAGATTTTATTTATTTATTTGACAGAGATCACAAGTAGGCAGAGAGGCAGGCAGAGAGAGAGGAGGAAGCAGGTTCCCCGCTGAGCAGAGAGCCCGATGTGGGGCTCGATCCCAGGACCCTGAGATCATGACCCAAGCCGAAGGCAGAGGATTTAACCACTGAGCCACCCAGGCGCCCCTAATATTGTTTATTAAGACATTTTCTTCCATGTAAAAATTCCCTTTCAGCTCTAATTAAAATTAAAATACTTCATGAGCCCCTGAAAGTATCTCGGGCCTCAGGCACTGCCCCCACCCTATCTCAGGGACAAATCGGCTCTGCTTGGGGATATTATATAAGGGTAAGATAGTCGAGGAGACAAAAGAATGCTCGGGAGGGCCGTGAAGCTAGTGGTGTGATAGATGTGAGCTGATGGCTCGCACATCCTGAGATCCTGGTCCGAAAAGAAGATGGAGAAGAAAAAGAGGAAGTGGGGGAGGGCGGGACATCTAAATACGAAGGAAATTCTAATCAAATGGGGGAAGCAGAAGCAGAGCGAGGAAGAGCCTTTGCACACCCTGCAGCTCTAGCAGCAGAGCAAATCCAGCACTGATGGACACCTGCTGTCACTCATCCGTCCTTTCAATCCCTCATTCCTCCGTTCCTCCAGGACACCACAGAGCCAAGCCCAGACGAGTCCAAGACAAGGACACTACCATCCCTTCCTTCCCTGGGTCAAACATTTGCGGCGGCCACCGCATACCTGCTGTGTTTCCTTACCTTCCCCAGAATGTGCGCGAGAGACCGTCCATTTCCTGGAATGACCAAACTTAATGAAAGCCGCTGTGACCTAGAAGAAATCAGCTGGAATCATGGGAAGGGAAGCAGAATGAGGACGGCAGCCCCCGCCCCTTGAAATTACCAACTGTGTGGCCTGACAGCTGCTCCCCGGGGATGGTTTTTATAACTTATTTTTATTATTTATAACTTATTTATAACTTATTTTTATTATTTAAAATTTAAATTTTAATAAAAAATTTTAATAAAAAATTGTATTATTTTTATTATTTAAAAAAAGTTATTATCTAACTTATTTTTATTATTTAAAAAAATTATTTAAAAAAACCCTTGAAAGGGTTGGATACAAAAAAGGCAGCTCCTCACCAGTGGGAATCTTGAGCGGGCCTTATTTATGCTACAGTCCAAACACAGAGAAGGGGGAGCATAGGACCAAACGGAGAGCGTCCCGCAGGATGGTACTTGCAAACCAGGGAAAATACAAATTCTGCTTCTCATGGGCACTTCTTAGAAGAAGAGGAAGAGGGAAGAAAAGCGGTATTCAGAAGTTGCAGCGAGGCCTCGTAATCAGAAATACAGTACCATTATTCCCTGCACAAAAGAGCAGGGAGTTTGGATGTGAAAATGAAACCTTGTGAATGGGAAAGTTTCAAGTAAACAAAAGATTAATTGCTGTATGCTTTGGCCCTTGCATTGAGGCGAACGAAAAGCTACCATGCCTGCATGCTTGCACGGGATTTCTTGGGGAAAGGATAACTCTAAAGGATATGTTTCCCTTAATGCGATTTTTTCATATTACAAAATATAGGTGGTTGGTAATATTTCAAACCTATGAGGCCCTGCCTGAAGACCATGCTAGAAATTGCCGAAACTCAATAAAATGGGATCCAGTCTAAATTCGCAGTTGGTGCATTTATGCTTTGCACATTCAACACCCTTTATAAAGAATGATTAAGACCCCTCCCATTAATGTTAAGTATCAGCCTCTTCATTATACCACTGAGGAACTCCGTGTAGAGGGACCTAGATGCATCCAAGAGGGAATCTGTCTGGAGGTCATTCCCATGCTGATGAGGCCCCAGGAAAGACACAACAGACCCTTCCGGTTGGGTGATCCTGGGACCAGATCGCTGAGACCCAGGGAAAGACACAACAGACCCAGGACTAGATTGGTGTGTGGCACAGGCGAGGCGCCCAATAAATAGACAGGTATGAAAGGAAGGAAAGATGGTGGAAGAAAGGAGGACAGGAAAGAAGTGGTTGTGGGATGGGGTGGGCAGAACCGGAAGAGGGGCTGGAAGCATGTCAGGTGTCATGCCTCAAGAAATTATTCCAAGGGCCTTCCCAAGAGAATAGTGTGGTTTTGTGTGTTAATCTGATGGTGAGAATTAAAGCCTTGATTATACATTTTTTTTAATCTTGAAAAAGTATAAAGTCTGAGGAAACACAAAGGCTAACTAGTTATTGACCAGATTCTTCAAGTCTTGTCTTTCTCTTTCTTCATCTACCTAAGACTGTAGCCACTTCTGTTTTTTCAAAACAAGTCCACTCTTGGCCTTCTCTCTTCTGGGTGGTGGTTGGTGGTGGTTTGTAGGTCCCCATCAGGATGGTCTCCCTTGGAACTGGCAAGTGTCTGTCCTCACCTCTGCGCACACACAGGTATTTTCAAATCAACACAGTGGGAATGCACGTGCATCCTGGACTCTTCATTAAAAAAAAAAAGGCTAAAGACATGCAACATCTTCCTTATACTCCCAAGGCGCCAGGCTATCCCAGATTGTCTATAAATGGCAATTTAGATATGAGAACTCAGCACTGGCGTGCACAGCCTCCATCCACTAAATGGGAACAGCCAGCAATGAGGCCCTGGCTCCAGTGGCAGGTGGGATTCTGGAAGACCTTGGCAAATCGTCATGGTGGCACTGTTAACACTCTTCCCACTGGTGCACTGGGACAGACACCACGGAAGGGAAGGAAGGTGCTAAGAGCCACAGTATCTTAGACATGGGAGAGCTGCAGAAAGTGATAATTATGAGGATAATGGAGTTGAATGGCTGTCACCAAGTGTCATCATCTGTTGGAGAAAGACAAAGGAAGCCTAAGAGTTATTAATCGCCAATTTAAGGTGAATCGTGCAAATCAGAGGCCTCAGTGGCAACATTGAAGAAGATGCATCTCTTTTAGCCAGGGATTCAGGGAAAGCTGAAGGTCAGGCCAGGACTTAGTCATCAGGGCTGCAGAGCTCCAGAGAAGGTTAAATCCTTAGGCCCAACAAGCCCACGATACCAGTAAGGGACTCTGATTGGAAGAGAGTGGGACCCTGATAATTATCATGGGGATTTCTAGGTCAGAGGTCACACAAAAATCCCTTTGAGGACCCTCTGCACCTGCAGAAGACCCCTCTTTTCCTGTCAAAGGCTAGTGCTCTGCCCTTTCGGAAAAAATCTGCAGAGGACTCTGCCCCACTGGCAGCAGATATACCCCAAGATCGACTCCCACACGCCCTCCCACCCGCAGACCAAGTTACAGCAACACCCTACTGGGGAAGCTCTGGGGCTGCTACAGGGAAGAAGAGACTATAGGACCCAGCCTAGAGCCCTCAACAGGACCCCACATGGGCTGGATTGGGAGACACAGAACCTAAGTGCGCAATAGGGAGCGGGCCTCCATGTGGGCGAATCTTCCATAATACAGACTCCGTATGTAAGGAAGGCCTTGGAGCCTTCTGTAATAAGGCCCCAGGGCAGGGCTGCCATGGTGCTAGGACGGCCTGCAAGGAAGAAGCATAAATGCCCAGACCGCCCTCCACACAGTGGGATAGAGGAGGAGGCAGCTCAGGGAAGTGGTCTTTGCAGAGCAGATCTGTTACACGAGGTCAGAAAGCCAACCAACCATGCTCATCAAGGAGCCCAGGACGAAGCACTCCCCCTCCACCTGCTGTTGGGGGGCGATGCCAACACCCCAGAAGGGCCATCCTGTTGTCACCCAGCCGGACTGTCTAATGGAAATGCACTGATGGAGTCTTGAAGTGATAAAAGCCCTTGTGGCATCTAACTAGGTGCAAGAGGGCCACAGTGATAATTGGGCATCATGGCCGGGGTAGCAGCCGCAGGCTCCTGACCCAGAGAGTGTAGCGGACGCAGCATGCTTCGGACCGAGAGAGACCGAGAGAGACAGGCGGTTGCAAGAGCACTGTTCAATCAACACACTCAAAAAAAAAAAAATTTTTTTTTCAAGGAAAGGTAACAGAGAGTCTGAATCAAGATAATCGAACTATCCCAAGAAAAAGCCACATCTCAGTACCAGACTTGGTACCTGGACCTAAGCCAGTTCTCAGGCCCCATGCCCACTGCCTGAAGAACAGGTGGGTCCCTGGGAGGCAAGACCCGTGACTTCACAGCAAGTGCATAGGGGAAAGACTCCCCTCGTTCTTCTCCAAAAAGGCCACACCATGCACTTGGGTAACCACACGCTAGAGGACGGGGGATGCCCAGACCCCTTGAGACTGTTGGGCACAAGATGAAGATGACACTGATAACTGAGGGCCTAAGGCAGGATCCTTGAGCCCTGCATCAAAGTGGAGGTGTGTGGGCCAGGGGTAAGGAAGACCTGGCTTGGTCTGGCTCAGAGTGGCTTCCCTGGGTCCACACACCCAATACATGGTCTCCTCCCAAAACCCTAAGGTATAATTTAAAGGGGCTCTGGAAATGGGAAGACCTACTACATTCATTTCTGGAGTAGGAGGTCAGAATGACCACAGTGGGAAAATTCAATGGAATCCCTGAAATGCGTCCCCCCTACAATGAACATCCACAACAAGATAGGAAATCAAAAATATATCCCACACCTGGAGGAAATGCCAGAAGTTAAAGACCTAGAAGGTGCAGGGTGTGAAGCCAACACGCATCTAGTTAATTCACCAATCTGGCCCCTAAATCCCAACACGCTTTACAGGATAGGTCAACCAAGTAGCAACGTCATCTGTAACTTCCACTTGGAGTAGCTTCCCCAGAGTGGAGTAGCTTCCCCAGAGTGGAGTAGCTTCTCAAGAGAGAAGTAACATACCTCAAGCCCACGGGATGTAGCCACAGGTGTGGCCACTGCATCCTCCTCCACTATTCCACTATCAGGAAGGTACTATCACAGGGTAGTCTGTATGTGTTTGGGCCACCTGACAGGGAGGGAAAGAGGGAAAATCAGAAGACTAGGACAGGAGCTGAGGAAGACACACAGGAAGGATGGATAGAAATAGGTACTGAGTGTGCACACACCTTACTCTTGAACACCAACGGTATGTTGTGCACTGCTCTAGGCCCTGGAGATCAGCAGCGAAGCAAACAGGAGAAGAACGAACAGCCCAGCCCATGGGGGGCTTCCTTAGCCCTGGCTGTCGTTGTTGTTGTTGTTGTTGCTGTGGGTGCATAAATGATTGGGGTGGGGGGCTGAGGACGCTTGGAGGAGAGGACAGACAGACAGATACGGTCCCACACACCAGGCCCTGGAGCAGGAAGACCACCCTCTGGATGTGTAACGTTGTGGGAGAGAGACGCATACGCAGGGAGAAAGCATCTAGAGACCATGCAGACCAGGACGAGGAGGACTTGGGCTCAGGAAAGAGAAGATGGGGAAGGAGACACACAGCAGACATGTGAAAGATACAAGGCAGTCTACAGACTGAAAGTATGTGTCCCCCCCAAAGCCAGGGCATCGAAGCCTAGTCCCAGCGTGACAGCATCAGGAGGAGAGTCTCGGGGAGGTGAGCAGGTCATGAGTGTGGAGCCTCCTCAACGGGACGGGGGCCCTTCCTGGAAAAGACGCCAGAGAGGGGACCTCCCACTCTGCCAGACAGCATGCTCCTGCACACCAGGAGGAGGGCCCTCACCTGCCCATGCCAGCACCCCGATCTCAGACTTCCACCTCCAAAATGGTGAAAAATAAATCTCTGTTGTTCAAGCCCCTCAGGCCGTGGTGTTTGTTAAAGCAGCTCAAACTCTGTGTGATGTGTCCTGCCTCTCAGCTTGGGCAAGCGGATAGGTAGGGCATCATGAGGCAAAATGGGAACTTGGAAGGAGAAAGCAGGAAAAACACAGACGTCAGCTTTGGGCTGTGAATGGGAGGAGGCTGGGGACCTCCCCCAACTTCAAGCAGCCTTAAGATGTGGGCTAAAGTCTAAGGTTTATCCCCGGCGGTGATGGCTGCCACCCGCAGAAATCCCAGAAGGGTCAGACACTGCAAGGAGACCCCGGAGATAAGGACCACGCAGGAGGAGACAGCCACATTGACTCAGCTAAAAGCGTGTTGTGAGCAATGCCCCTGGGAATGCAGGAGGGCCCCCTGGGAAGGCCCATCAGGCTGTTGGCTCCTTTAACAGCAACAAAATGGGTGACCCACAGGCAACGGTGAATGGAGAAACATGGCGGTACCTCATCTCTGCACACATTCACCCTGTCCTCCCAACTCTCCGCCTCCTCCTTCGCTGCCACTCAGTCCCTCCTAACATGCTTCACTGCCTTCTTCCCCCAACAGGGAAATTCAGCCAATGTAAGAATTTGCTTATGAGACAATGAAATTACGGCCCTTATTTTACTGGCTATATTTTTTACTTCCGAGAACCTGGGATACATTGGGGAAAGTGACAGTCATAGGAGGTCCCAAGCCCATGGGACGTCCAGGTCAAGAGGGTGATGGTTCTGCTTTATAGACCAACACATTTGCCCAGGAAACCACACCAGCTCCCCTCATTCATCAGCTACCTTCACTCCACACTCAGGAAGACTCAACCAAAAATCACCAGGAATTTGAAAAGGAAAAAAAAAAAATAGATGAAATATTCAAGAGAAAGAAATGGACAACTGACCCCAGTGAAAAGAGAAATGATTATTGAAACAGAAGAGAACTTTTTACATTTTAAAGCATCCTTAGAGAGATCTCTAGATGCAGATAACAAGGAAAATAAAGAAGAGGAAATAGAGAAATAGAAGAAGAGAATCTTCTCGACTAAAGAGAGACCTGAGTTTTCAAATAGAAAGGGCATAGCCAGTATCCAACAGGATGAGCGGAAGAGAATACAAAACTACTTCCTGTACTCCGTTAATGCTGTAGAACCCCAATGATAAAATGAGAGCCCTTGCTGTTTCTAGAAGGGAGAGAAAAAACAATAAAGATGATCTACAAAGGACAAGAACCGAACAGACGTCAGACATGCCAAGAGAATGTAATGTTGGGGGATGAAGAAGCAAAACATCTTAGATTTTACGGGAAAACGGAAAGGCTATTCCCAACTATCAGCTAAGGCAGGTGGTATAAAATAAAGATATTTAGAGAGTTTTTGGACTCAGAGAGTTTTACTTCCCTTTCTGAAACTATTGCCAAGCAATACTTGCTAGGTTGTCTTCTTAGCACACTGCAGAAACTACAACATCAACCTACAACATTATATTAACCCTACAACATTATATTAATCCTAAGCTGATAGACAGAGACGCTGTGGCTCAGAGAAGTTACACTTGGGAAAAATGAAAAAGGACCTCAAGAAAAAAGATGCTATAAAATTTAACTCACAGTGAACAAAGGAGTACCTCAAGGACAGTGATCCAAGGCTGAGAGCTGTGTGGTGTGATTAGAAAGCAATGGACCCATTAAGAGAGAAACCAAGCATGCTCCGTGAAGGTCTTCGTCCTTCTGTCTTAGAAACAAATCCAGTTATGTACATTGTATGATTAAGATCCCAAAAGGTCTAAACGACATGAGGGTGCATATGTTCCTTCAGTCAGCAGTTACAAAAATAAAAAACAAAGAAAAGAAAGGACATAAGAAACACCGGTGGGGACAAGGGCATCTGAGTGGCTCAGTCAGTTAAGCAACCAACTCCAGATTTCAGCTCAGGTCACGAGCTCAGGGTCCTGGGATCAAGCCCCGTGTTGGGCTCCCTGCTCAGTGAGGATTTCAGCTCAGGTCACGAGCTCAGGGTCCTGGGATCAAGCCCCGTGTTGGGCTCCCTGCTCAGTGAGGAGTCTACTTGAGATTCTCTTTCTTTCCCCGTGCCCCTTCCCCTGCTCTCTCTGTGTCTCTCAAATAAATAAATAAATCTTGGGGAAAAAAAAAAAAAAAGGAAAGAAAGAAAGAAACATCAGGGGTGAGGAAAGGGAAGGTAGCTGTACAGAACACACATGGCCCAAAGACAGAGCAAATTTAAAGATGCCCTAATTTTGAGCAATAGGTAGAGTTTAGGAAAAGGAAAACTACATTTAGTCCTGACTCTTAGAAGATTACCCTTCAAATAGCACCAACTTAGTAACACAGAACCCTTCCTTAAAAAATACTAAAATAATCATAGTAATAGAAACGCTATTTTTTTAACTCTTCCTTTTTAGAATCGATACTTAGGAGCCTAGAAAACATTTTAGTTACAATAAATATAGAAATATAATATGAAAGTATGATGGCATAGCTGGAAGAAGAGGGAAGAACGTTGGGGATTATAAAGATGCTAATTTTCTCACCTTTATTAATGGGGAATCAAGAGATAATGTCTCAGGTTCATGGCTCTCTCGCTGTTCTATAGCTCCAAGGGTGTGATCCAGGAAAGAAATCATTAATAAGTTGATCTTCCTTAAAACTACAAACCTCTGCTCTGGACAAGACAATGTCAGAAGAATGAGAAGACAAGTCACAGACTGGGAGAAAATATTTGCAAAAGACATATCTAAGAAACAACTATTACCCAAAATGTCCCCCCAAATCACTCAAAACTCAAAGGGGGTGCCCAGGTGGCTCAGTTGTTAAGGGTCTGCCTGCGGCTCAAGGCATGATCCCAGGGTCCTGGCATGGAGCCCCGCATCAGGCTAAACCTGCTTCTCCCTTTCCCACTCTCCCTGCTTGTGTTCCCTCTCTCGCTGTGCTTCTCTCTGTCAAATAAATTTTTAAAATCTTAAAAAGAAAAAAAAAAAAAACCTCAACAGTAAGAAAGTAAGAAATGGACTTAAAAATGAGCAAAAAAGCTGAACAGTTTACCAAAGAAGACAGGCAGATGACAAGGAAGCAATTGAACAGATGTTCCATCTCCTAGGTCATCAAGAAGATGAGAATTAAAACAGCCTCAAGATATTGCTACACACCTAGGAAAATGGTAAAAATCTAAAGTTGGTGGATCAAGAAATAGGTAAGCATAGTGCTTAAAGTTGTGAAACTACAGAAAAACTTAGAAAGTACATAACCAGCAAAAGTCAAGATATGAAGGAAAGATGAGAAGGTATGTAAAGGCACTAAGTCAACCTTCCTTCCTTCCTTCCTTTCTTAACCCTTACTTGGGGCTTGAACTCACAACCTCAAGATCAAGGGTCGTGTGCTATACCAAAGGAGCCAGCCAGGCGCCCCCCCTACATCTTCCTTGGTGACGACTTAATGCTCCAAAGTTAATGGATTAAGATACAGTGGTAAAATAATTCCAGATGAAATTATGGTGGTAATTTCTAGAAGACTGAAACCCCAAATTGCTTAGCTCTGGAGCTGGGTGGGCTGAGGACGGGAAGATGTCTACAAAGACATTTTTATTTTGCATCCTTTGCACTGCTCAGAATTGGGGGTATATAATGTGCATGTGGTGATTTATAATTTAAAAAGCAATTTTTTTAATCACCAGTGATTTTTCTGTTAGGGAAGAATACAGCCGAAGGATGAAGTTCATGGAAATTTTTCTAGAAGCTTTATAATAGATGTCAGGAACAAAGCGTTGCTGAAAATAATGAATTTTTGAATTTTGAAATGCCTTGAAGTTTTCCTCAAATTGTCAATCTCCCAAAGGGTGTTCCTCCAAGTCCTACTTATCAGACGCACTACTAAGTTCAAATTATAAAAATCTTACCTGTAATTGAAGCCAGCTGCAACCTTTTTGACAAGGACTAATTGCCGATAATGATTTAAGTGCTGAAAATTCGCATGCCACAATTGTTTTAAATAGGGGAACCTCTCACAGCTTTCTCTGAAAGGAACTGTTAATCTTTGCTGCTGACTTAACAAATCCTTCAGTCACCTGTTTGCCATCATTTTCATGAGCTGATAACGTGTTTATTAGAGCCATAATGTGCAGGTGGAGGAAAAAAGGTCTCGTTGGATGGCACTGGGATTTCGTCTGACATTTCTACGTGGGAAACGTTGGCACGCACTTCAGGCTTGGCTATAGCAGAGAAAGACAATAAAGACCCGCATGATTTTGGTTTTTTGTTTTCGTTTTTGTTTTTAATTCAAGGCAAACGAAAAGCCAGCATTTGACAGACACCCGTACCTTTAGATGATGTGGCTGGAAGAGCCCATACCCTACACGGTTGTCCCTTTTACCTGCTGTCAGTCCAGGGCTCCTGGCACTGGCAGAGACGGAGGCCCGGGCTGGGGTCCCGGAGGCCCGGGCTGGGGTCCCGCCGTCCCCCTCCATCCTCGGCATCTCCGTCTGGCTTTGGGTGAGTCTGATGTGTTCAGCCTCAGCATGCCGTCCGCTCCCTTTGTCTGCTTCTTGTCTGATTCGGGGCATTTCTCCTATAGCTTCTAGTTCTGGAGAGAGGAACAACGGAAGCACACGCCTAGAGCTAAGGTGACCTTTGCCTTTGCAATTCGACAGCTAGAATTTATCTGGAGCCACAAGAAGAGATCCGGGGTCAATGTGGAGCTGCGAATCAAAGGCTTGTTCAGAATGGCGGGAAACCGAGTCAGCCGGGGAGGGGGATGGGGCTGAGACTTAGAGCTCAGATGGGGAACAGACGTGCAGCGCCGAGTGGGGGTGTGACCCGGGGACACCTGGCTTCGCGGGGACCCCCACTCGCAAGGCCTGTCAGCCTCAATGCGCCGGTGAGGGACTCTCACCCCAGCAGTGGGCAGTAAGGCCTGGCTTTTATATAAAGCCCCTGGCATCAGCCCCGGCATGCTGTGAACACTTGATCTGTGCCACGGAATAGTAAGAGAAATAGTAAGATGGTAGCAGCAGTAACAGTAAACCATAAAAATCATGCTGAAGGGAGGGACGCCTGAGTGGCTCAGTCGGTTCCCAGGGTCGTGGGATCGAGTGCGGCATCAGGCTCCTTGCTCAGCGGGGAGCCTGCGTCTCTCTCTGCCTCTGCTGCCACTCAGCCTGCACGTGTGCTTTCTCTCTCTCCCTCTGATAAATAAATAAATGAAAATCTTTTTTTTTTTTAAATCATGCTGAAGGGGCAGACGCCCTGATGGAAAAAAATACATACCCGTAGGAATTCGTGGACAAACAAAAAAGTAGTTGTTCTTGCCCTCAGCAAAGGAATATATGCGGGGCGCCTGGGCAGCTGTCAGTGAAGCGCCTGCCGTCGGCTCAGGTCATCAGGGAAGCGTCTGCCGTCGGCTCAGGTCACGGTCCCAGGGTCCCGGCCTCGAGCCCCCGTCGGCTCAGGTCACGGTCCCAGGGTCCCGGCCTCGAGCCCCCGTCGGCTCAGGTCACGGTCCCAGGGTCCCGGCCTCGAGCCCCCGTCGGCTCAGGTCACGGTCGCAGGGTCCCGGCCTCGAGCCCCCGTCGGCTCAGGTCACGGTCGCAGGGTCCCGGCCTCGAGCCCCCGTCGGCTCAGGTCGCGGTCGCAGGGTCCCGGCCTCGAGCCCCCGTCGGCTCAGGTCGCGGTCGCAGGGTCCCGGCCTCGAGCCCCCGTCGGCTCAGGTCGCGGTCGCAGGGTCCCGGCCTCGAGCCCCCGTCGGCTCAGGTCGCGGTCGCAGGGTCCCGGCCTCGAGCCCCCGTCGGGCCCCCCGCTTCCTCCTCTCCCTCTGCTGCTCTCCCTGGCCCTTCGTTCTCTCTCTCTCTCTCTCTCTCTCTCTCTCTCGTAAAAAAATCTTTGAAGGAATAAGCTTAAAAATATAAATTTAAAAAAACTTGAAAGGAATATATGCATAATAAAAGGCTAATTATCGAAGTAGAATGTTCAACGGTGATTACCACTAAGGAATATTGTCCCTCAGTTCATCGTAGAATTATAATGAATTTATTCCCTTTCTGTTTCTCAGTACGGTACTAACTACAAGGAAGGTGTTTCACTTTAGCAATTCAGAGACGCCCCCTTCCCTCCCCCCAAAAATCACATTTTTAAAAAGTATTTCTGTTCTAGATTACTCCAAGACAGAGAAACTCAGAATTGGAAGGAACTTTCAGTGCTCCAGACTGATGAGGAAAGCGATGCCCCGCCAGGGAGAGTAGCCCCCCGGGGCCTCCTCCCCACGGAACACAGCGCCCCAGGAAGGCCAGGCGAAGCACATGGATCTGGGCCTCCCCAGGGACAGACCTAGCTCTGCTCTCTCTTTTTCCATCCTGAGTGCGGGGCACCGTGCCTGGCGCCCAGCAGGAGCTCAAGAGCCCCTTGTTGAATGGCTGTGTCTGCTCCGGTGTGTTAGAGGACCGACGAAGAGCTGTAAAAGCAGCAGGTCATCCTCCTGGGGGCCTTCAGAGAGCCTTGCCCGGGCGGGGCGCGCAGAGGATGTGACCAAAAGATCTCCAGCCAAGGAAACAGCCCAGGAACCTGACTCACCCTGAGTCCGGGAAGAGGCTATTGTCTTCGTACAGAGAAGCCTAAGGTCTGGCAAGACACTGTGTTAGGAAATCGGGAAAAGTGAGGTTATGTAATCAATTTCCATTCCCCCATTTATTTCTGGGCCCAAGTAAGAGGCCGTTTGGCTATTTGGGAAAGGTCACTTACCATAAACTGTTACTAGCTAATCATGGTTTAATGGGTTTTTCTGGCAGGAGAACACGTGCATATTCACCAGGGCCCTGGGCCTTCCTCCGCAGTAACGTGTGAGCCCCGCAGGCAGGAGGGGCAGGGCCGGCAGGCAAGGAGCGCCTCTCCACTCAGTAAATCACCTCGCCTGACAGCGGCTTCCCCACCCAAGGAACCCCGCCAGGGTGACTATAAAGGACAACTCCACACACCTTTCCTCCAGCCCGCCCAGCCCTGGGCCCGTTCCCACACCCTCCAACAAATGTGCTCCCTGGGACATTTGTATGATGGATTCGTTTCATTTAAAGTTAATCACGTTATCCTTTTCATCTGCTCTTCGGTACCTCTTACAACTGGAGAGAGGTACAGAGAATAAATAAATTAATTAAATACTCACTGATTTCCCAAGACTTGATTTTTCCCCGGCCCCCTGCTCATAAGTGCTGAAGATGCGGACTTGATGTCTGTTTTGATAGGAGCAATTTATCACCCGGGTGAAATCAGACTGCTGTTTGGAAGGCAGGTCCAGGATTGATGAATCCCTTTTCTCTGGGAATGAATTTAATCCCCAAGGGTGGACGTGGTATTAAAAGGCTTGGCCCGCCGCACCTGTGGCATTTGAGACCAAGTGAGTGGCGGCTGAGCCCGGAAACCCGCCCCCATCCCCTGCACGCCACGTCTACACTGAGCCGTAAACATCTTTATCTTTCCAAGTCTGGAAAAAGCTCGGTTAAGTGCTCGACTTCCGATTAGTTGGGCATAAAACAATGACTTTGGTTATTAATGAATTCAAAAGCAATGAAATTGACTTGTGCATTTTCACTATTTTTAGTAGGAGTTTTTAAATTATTAATTGAAGATACTTTTAGAGTGCATCCATTTTTATGCTCCAGCCCAATTTCTTTCTTTCTTTTTAAGATTTTATTTATTTGTCAGAGAGAGAGTGTGAGCTCACAAGCCGGGGGAGCCAGGCAGAGGGAGAAGCAGGCTCCCGGATGAGCAGGAAGCCCGATGTGGGACTCGATTCCAGGACCCCAGGATCATGACCCGAGCTGAAGGCAGACGCTTCAACGACTGAGCCACCCGGGTGTTCCATGCTCCAGTCCAACTTCTTGCTATATTTGAGCCAATTACCTCTTGGAATTTATAGTCCAGTGTTCTTGTGTGGGTCAGAGCCCAGGCAAGAGGCCATCGGGCACATTAGAATCTCCTGGGAGCCTAACAAGCTATGGATGCCCGGGTACCACCCCCAGGAGTCGGAGTCGATGTCTGCAAGGGGGCCTGAGAATCAGGATTTGTTTTCAAAGTTCCCCTGGGATTCTAATGCACAGCTCACCCTCAACAACACCGGTTTGAAGTGTTGTGTCCCTTTATACTCCATGTCTTATAGTCCATTCCTGTAAATGCGCTGTTCTCTTCCATATGGCTTTCTCAACATTGACTTTTCTCCAGCTTGTGTTATTGCAAGAATACAGTATCTAATACATAGAACACAGGAGGGGTTGGCCCCCTTAATCCTTGAGTTGTTGAAGGATCAACTGTATAAGCAAATTTGAGAACCTCGGCTATAAGAGAATGAGCTTGGTATTTTTGAAACAAGCATAGCAGAACTCCAAATAAGATATCCTTCTTGTAAATGGTCAGCTATTGCCCATGAAGCAAACCTGACTTCCTAAATCATTTCCTTGATCCAGCTGGCAATTGGATAAATAAACCAATGTCTTCACGGACAAGTGGATTGCTTACATGACCAATTATATTCACCTTCTTTAAAACTTGTGGGCAAATCAACCATAGTGGCTAGTAGGAGTACTTTTGCTCTACAGAGTGTTTCCAACTGGTCAAGCAGCTCACCTGCCTCAGCTTAACTTTATGCATTAGTTGATATGACACCATTGGGCCGAATACCCATCACTTATTTTCTGCTCCCACATCTACTCACCACTGCTGCCACTCACCCATAACCCGTCCACCCACCAGCCCATTCTGCCATCCATTCAACCCGTCGGTAGGCACTAGTGTTACAAGAAGGAATGACACATTCCTGTCTTTTTTTTTTTTTAATTTATTTTCAGCGTAACAGTATTCATTGTTTTTGCACCACACCCAGTGCTCCATGCAATCCATGCCCTCTCCAATACCCACCACCTCGTTCCCCCAACCTCCCACCCCCCGCCCCTTCAAAATCCTCAGATTGTTTCTCAGATTCGTGTCTTAAAAGAGCTCACCATCCAGTGCGAAAAGTAGACAAGTTAACAGAAATCACCTGAAAGGGTGAGAAATGCTATGTGAGAGGTAAATCAGGGTGCCGAAAGAACATGGAAGATAGGCACCTCATGTTGCATTGAGGCAGGGTGGACGGCTGTCCCGAGTCTCAGGAAAGGGCACCGTTATTTCTACGAAGTCCTCTTTCGTATCACTGAACACTTAAATTCTCAGTTATCACCTAGGGACACAGGCACAGAGAGGTGTACCCCATTTGCAAGTGTAACTATTTCTGTATCCTCACGCAGTCATTTACTGGAACTCAATAAATAAGGCATTCAACAACTAGGATGATGGTGAAAATACAAAATATCAGAATTCATACATCTTCCAACACAGGTACCCTTACTTGTTTGAGGAATAACATATGCACTCAGAACTCTCTGTTTTGATCTCCCTAGTACCATGGTTCTTTTAGAAGTGCAAAACTTACATCCAAGGACAGATGTCCACACGTGGAAGGTTGCATACTTAATGGCTGTCGCTGGGGTCAAGAACACTGTGATTGTCCTGGGGCTCCTTTTTAAACCTCATTGACATTAGGGATTTCTTCACATTAGTAGGTCAGCACATGATAAAGTGTGTGCCTATTTTAAGACCAAATGCAGGAGGACAGCACAGAACCAAGGACCAATGCGAGTATCAAGAATTCCTAGGCAGTCACCTGAAAGAAAAGTCACCGACAAGATACAGGATAGAGGGGAACCAAGTCACCTTGTCCACACACTTTAAGCGACTGCTTACAGGGCTACGTAAAATGTAAGCACAAAATAGGGTGTAAAAGAAAAGACCATGAGTTGGTTGAAAACGAGTATGGCGGAGAAACGGGTTCATGTGGTGTTTCCCTTTCCCCATTTGAAATGAATTTAGTATCTGATTTTAATTTTATGATCTTGCAAAGTTAGAACTCTGAGGGACATGAGAGATTCTTTAACCCAGTGTTAATTTATAAATAAAAAATAGAGGTCCAGAATGGTGAATCGATGGCAGAGGCCACGGTTGGAGTAAAGGTCAAGGTCAGAACCAAAACCCCTGGCTTTCAAACTCCCATGACCCTTCTGCTATAACCTTGAGCATGGTCACTAAAGGTGTGCCTAAAACCTTACCATGACCAGGAGCTCTGATTGCCAGCATCACCATGACCGCAAACTAGTCACTAGCTCATGCAAGCAGTGACTGCAGATCTTGGCTGACAGATCTGAGCATGAAGAAACAATCATTCATCTATTTCTATGATGCCTGCATTGGCATCCAGGGTCTCACTTCTTCCTTTATAGGGTCACATCGAAACCTCAGAGTGCCTCATCCCAACCAGTGAGGCGAGGGCAGAAGGAACAGCGCCAGCACCTGGCCCCTAGTCACCACCTTCTACCAGTCACAGAAATGTCCTCCATCTATCTGGTCTCCTGGTATCCATTCATGACCTCCACATCCTCCTTGTCCCAGCTGTGGGCCCTCTTCAAGTACAGCAGCCTCTCTCTGGCCATAAAGTCAACATTCTGTGTTGTTGCCAGATCCATGTGTGGTGAGAGGGGGCACGAGGTGGGGGAGATTGTGCACAGGCTACTCAGGTCTGTCCACCTAAACATCAGACAAAAATATGTCACCTGTGAGGACCAGGGAGACTTTGGGTAAAGGCTGTTTCCCTGGGGTCTCCTCAGGGAACTTCTAGGGCTCATGGAACTTCATCTTCCCAGGGTTCTCCAGCATATCTGGAGTTTCTGTAGGGACCCTCCACTCCCGCCTCCAACTGAGGACTCATTGCATCACCTCCTCAGAGCTCTTCTCCCCTTTGCCAATCCCTAGAACCTTTATTTAGTCTCAGGGAGGCTTGGACCGAACACCAGCTCTGAGCTAGTGTTCTTCCAAATGTATTGTCCACACCCTGAGTTCTTTTCGAAATTAGCCCTGAGTTCCCTATTCTGTTGGACTATGCTTCCCCTATGGCAACAAATGGGTATAGCTTTCCAAAGTCGGAAAAGTGCCTGGAACTGTAGCCAAGAGCAGTAGCTCAACTATCACTCTGCCTCGCCAAGATCAAGGTGCTGGACAGTCCTCCCACGGTCCTCTGTTGGACCTCCCTGCTTGTCCACCGTCACTCTCCTGCCCACCACCACCCCACCCCCAACCCAGTCAGATTCAAAACACCAGCCACGGAGGAGATCAAGAAAAACAAGAGACGCGAGAGAGTCAGCACACACCATCGCCCCTCCCAGGGGCAGAACACAGGCCACTGGTGATGTGTCAGCAGCATTTCCTTCTGCTGTGAAGTCCACCATAAGATGAACACGTCCTCTCTCAGCTTCGTTGTCCTTATCTGCACGAGGCAGACAGCACCCGGTTACAAAGATTGCAGATAGGGGATGTAAGCCCTTAGCAAGCACATGCATCTAGCTCTTGCACAATAAACAGTGGCCAGTACTTGAGCCTTTCGCTTCTGTATCCTCGTTAATATCTTTTTGAAGATTGTGAAATTTCCACCTGGCACCCTGCTGAGCTTGCCAGCAGGCACAGTGAGTCAGAAGACACCAGGGCACCGTTCTGGACACTCCACAGGCCATGTGGTGAAAGATGTGTCTGAGGGGAGCGTGCGTGTATCAGATTATCTAGGAAATGTGAATGATTGCTAACGAAAGCGATCTGACCGGGCTATGAATGACTCAGGGCAAACCTGTTTCCATATCTAGAAAAACAACTCAAACTACTTTGTCTTAGTAAGACTAAGTCTGTGGCACAATTGTTCTGAGTTATGACCCGTGATGAGCCTGGTGCAAACCAGGGATTGTCCTCCGGGGACTCTCAGCCAGGAGGCTCCCAAGTGCACTCGCACAGCTCTCGATTGGGAATGATTGCCATAAAGGGCTTCCTGGAGGAGAGTTGTGGGACACATCAGCAGGCCTTGCATGTGAGAACACTCGCAACGGTGGAGGGACACTCTAGGGGAGAACAGGTGCGGCCCCACAAGGCTCTCCTGCGCGTCCTGCTGGATGTGTCCCAGCCCCACTGCTGCCAGCTTTCACACTAGTCCCAGAGAGACAGCAGACCTTTGCCCGGCCCTCGGCTCCATCGGGGTCTGCCAGAGATGTCCCTTTGCTACTTTCGGATACTGGTACCAAGTCATCAAACTGACATTACTACCACACTCTCCCATTTTTCACAGTCATAAGACCCAGGGCTGTTTCAACCAACGATCCCCTAAAACTGCATTTTATACCAAATTAGAGCTAGCACTGACTATGAGCAGACAACATCTCTTCCCTGGTGAACAGCGTGTGGTACCAGTGTTCTTCCAGAGCTCCACCCAAGCCACGCTGTTCCTGACCGTCTACAGTCCTAGACACTCACATGAATTAACCCAGTTTTTCCTACATGAATCCACGAAATCACTAAGAAGCCCAGAATGTACATTAACAAATGGTCTCCATTCAGTGAAATAGTGAAGTAGGTCAACTCTACTTCCCACTCTCCCCTGCTTCTCCCTGCCCGCTCCCTCTGGGCTCCCTGCTCACCGCTCTCTCTCTCAAAATAAATAAAATCTTTAAAAAAAAAAAAAAAAAAAAAGGAGTCCTCACAACCACAGTGCTTAGCCCACCAGGCTCCATCCAGATGCTGAACCCATGTGAACTCCGTGAACCCTCCCAATACCCCTACGAAGCTGATATTGTTCTTATCCTCCAATCGACAAATGAGGAAACTGAGGGACAAAGGCACTAATGTCACACAACGAGGATTCGGCCACCAGACTCCAAGGTGGATTACAGCCCAGACAGCCTTCCTCCTGAGTCTACACTCCTGACCACAGATGTTGTTGCACGGGAGGAACAGGACAGCTCTAGCTGCTGAGCTGAAGACAAAAACATTTTAAGGCAAAAGAAGAGGACTTTTGGAAGTGTAACAGTCATTATATAAATTTTAAATAAACGCTCAAAAGCCACAAGCTTTTCTAAAGTAGCAGCATCCAACCATCCCCTCACATCAACGCCATCAGCAGGGTTTACTCATTTGTTCCTCCCTCCGTTCAATATGGCGCTTCGTGGGACCCAAACTCACGATCCCCCGTGTGGTAATGCATCATCATACCCAGCAACTGGGGCTGACAGGGGAAGAAAGGTCCTTCCTTGATGGAGATCGGGAATGTCGATGGCACTTAGGTCACTCTCAGGGCCACGTATGGGTGGAGGCCCCCAGGAGTCTAACACCCACTTACAAGAGTTCCTCTGAACACAGCCCAGGTGACCTGTCACTAATGGCCATCCGTTGTCAGGCAGGCAGCATTCTGGACCTGGCTGCCTCTTGCCTTGCCTTCACCACATTCCAAGGCTAGAAACCATGATGAGAGAAAGCAGAGCAGCTGACCGGCCCCACCTCGGGGAAACCATGTTCACACAGACCGGGAAGAGACACCAGGTGGGCAGAAGGCCAAGCCCCGGCACCACCTCCAAGCTGGGAACCCACGAAGACAGGCTACCAGGACAGACCCAGAGACAATGCCACCCAAGACCATAGCAGAGGTGTCCACAACAAGCAGCCGTGGGCCAGGGGACATCATAAGCTCTGTGGGGATTTCCCTCAGATCTGGCCATCGGCACCGGCTCACCATTTTCACTGAATGCCAAAAACTGTTTTCACAAATGACTCGTAAGAAACCTTTGAACAGAAAAACAGTTTTTTTCCATCTTGACCCAGATACTAAATACAGCATCATTGACAGGTCGGAGGGAGTTCTCTGGATGGTGGCCACGGTGGCGAGGTGCTTACTCACAAAGACACTCTCAGATCTAGAAGTCAGAGTGCAGCTGACTAAAAGAAGCATTTAGGCAACAGTCCCTGTCTGATGAGGGCACTTAGGGTATGTCCTGAGGTCCCTGAAACTAGGTCAGGTTCTCCCTGACCAGTACGATGGCACAGGGAGGGAACTGCGATGTCCCACCAGTCACACTAGGCCTGACACAGCCCTCCCGTTTCACCGGACCTCTGACCCACAGCACCGAGACACCATCCAGCCAGCCAGCCATTCCACCTTCCTGTAGTTTGACACAGCGCAAGGCATAGAAGACTCAAAAACCGTGCCTTCGGGGAGCACAGCACACCATCAGCAAAAAAAAGGAAAAAAAAAAAAGGTTCAAAGGTTTCTGGGCAGGAAATGTCAAAGAATGAGAGTTATCTTGATGAAGGCCACCAAGGAAATGAAAGCTGTCTGGTCTCTGAAACTCAACCTCCCTGCTCCCCAAAACGCCCTTCAAAGGCTCTGGGTGCAGGCGGTCTGGGCTCAACGCCAAGTATCATCTGCCCCAGGCTTCCTTCTGCTACCCCCACCCCCCAGGTCAGCACCCTTAGGGCCAAAGCAAAAGGAGATGGACTAGGGGCTCAGAGAACACTGGTTTTGTGGGTAAAGTAGCAGATCGGTGAGATGCTGCCATGTCCCAAAGCCGTGGACTCTGGCGGGCCAGAGGGCTCCTCTGGGGCTCACAAACCGGGCTGAGCAAGGTCAGCCGAGGCTGCAGCTCTCCTGGGAGCTGGTCCCCTGCTCGTCTTGGATGGGCAGTGGGCAACCCGGCTGCTCGGGCCAGGGGACAGTGGGGCCCTTAAAAACCTCTATCACATGAGGTGCTTTTCCGGCTTCATTAGAGCCACCCAGGAATAACGCAGAGCAAGTGCCAGGACCGCAGCCCGGGCCCGGAGGCACCTGCCCGGGCATCTGGGAGATTCGGGTTTGGGTGGGGCCAGGCCCCCAGAGTCAGCCTCATTCACCATGAGCTTGGGGGTCCTGTCCTCACCCCTCCAGGGCCTCACTGCTGCTGACCCCTGCAGAGGGGACACTGAGTCTCTGCCTGCAAGGTTTCCGAGAACTCGGTCTCACCCAGCCGTCTTTTCAGGCCCAGGACCAATAGGATGCTTAGCCCCACAGCACCTGCATCACCCGCTTCACCAGCATCTCCCCCCAGGCTCCTGGCATGCTCCTGAGTTGAACCTGAGTTGAATCTGGCAGCCTGGGGTGCAGGATGGGGGAGGGGAGATGGCCTGGGCTGACTGCACCTGGAGGAAGCTCCCCTCTATCTACCCTCCCCCCATTCTCCCCTAAGCGCTGTGGCACCAGCACTCAGCCCCTGCCTCCCCAGCCTGCAGCCTGCGCCCCTGCACCCTTCAGCCGGCTCCTGCTGGCTGGGTTTCTCCACCCCACACAGGGAGGGGTGGTGGAAGCCGTCTTTGCGGCAGGCAAGCGCCCTCCAGACTTACTTTCTTTACTAACCTCATTGAACCTGGATGTATATACACACACAGTTGATGCCACAGAAATGTCGAGAAATGACTGGGGTCTCATTGATGCATTTAAGTGTATTCAACAAATAACAGAAAATAAGCAATCGCACATCGAAGGCCAGGTTTCTAAGGCCTTCTTCCCCATGGGGAAATCCGACAGGTGAAATCATGGGAAAAGCCAGAGGCTTGTGGAAGGGGGTGTAGAGAAAGCACGGGGAACAGAATCTTCCCACAGAACAATCTCCTTCCTCAGCTGGAGGTGTGGATAAACAGGAAACCCGCGAGAGCGTTCTTAAAGGGTTAGATAAGAAATTCAGGTCAGTCTACCTGGTATTTATCTTCTTGGCCTTTACCTGCTAGAAATATTTACCCTCTATTACCTATTATACTATATTTAGGGTCTCACTGGATCCCTGGGCCTTTTCTGGGTTGTTGGTTTTTTTTTTTTCCTTTTCTTGTTACCTTCCTTGTTGATATAAGCAAGCAGTGTTAATTCCCCTTAAGACCTGTGAACATTCTCACCCCCCACCTAGTCTACCCTCTCTTGACAGTAAAAATAAAGTCAATCTTCCAGGTGTTAAATAACATCGAATAATAACTATATAATCAGCATAAAAAGTAAGTGCTAGGGTTACACCACAGGAACATAGCTTGCATTTTCTGCCTGGTTTCTATATTATTTCTCGAACTCCCAGCGTAGCCACACTGTTGCCATATTTACTTAACTTACTGATTTTTAGGGTATTATCAAAAAATCCTAATTTCCAGTGGGGAGGATGAAGGCATTTGAAATGTGACACGGGAGCAAGCTGATGGCATAGAGAGAAGACTTGAGTAATTTTTCCCTTTCGGCAGATTTGTTAGTCCAGGTGGGAACAGGGCGGCCGGTCATGCTGTCGACTGACCTCATTTATCTGCCAGCCTGCTCCTCCGGTTTCATAGGTTAGTTCCGTGTCTGTGACATATTTCATACTGAAATGAGGATCACTGCCTTGCTCACATCCTTACTGACTTATACCGTGGAGCGGAGGAAAGCCATGAGTCTAACATACTGGTGATCACACAAACGCCCCGCACGTTGGGCCCAGTGTCCCACCCTGTGTGTCCCGTCAGACCTTCCCGCACCCCCCGCTCCGGTGCCAGGCTCTGACCCGACCTGCTTCCTCCCTCAGTTGGCATAATGGAGTTCTCACTGAAATGATGTCAGGCTTCCAGCTCAGGCCTCCAGGCATGAAGTGTTTGGACATTCAATCCTGTCCACCTCACCATCCAAGCCACAACTGCTAACCACACAGACCCGACCGGGTAGACTTTCCCAATATGGCGCATATGCCCCTTGGGTCAGTGGCATAAGCCACATCAGGCCTACAGATGGAATTTCCAAAAACCAGTGAGGCTGGCGCTTGCAGTCGCATTGGTCCCTTCCACCCCAGAAATGTCACATCCTCCACATCCTAGTCCTGGGGATTTCTTTCCACCACTCTCCATCCGTATACCCTTGTGCATCTGACACCCCAAATTCATCCACATGTCCTTCTCAACTCCTCATTCCCTAAAGCAATCAGGAAATAGAGGGACCTGAGACCACTCTGTGATTTCGTTTGGTCTTGAGAGCCCTCCTTACGTTGGTGAAATGAACATCGTTATTCAGTAGCCGAGGACATACCGGCACAGCGTCCGGCTCACGCCCAGTAATATTTCTTTCGGAGCCACCAGCCCTGGAAGAGCCTGGAATGTTTATTCTCCCTTACACATCTTCATTTGGAATGTCCCTGAGAGGGATAGGTATGTTTTCGTTCCCGAGTCTCGTCGGCCCCTTACTCTTTCTTCATCCTTGAAGATCTCTACCCTCAGAGAGCTGACCTGATCGACGCAATGAGGCTGTGGGTGGATCCCACGAAGATGGTGTCCCAGACAACCCCCAGGGTCACGCCACAAAGCACAAGACTGTTTTTCCCCCTAATTCCTCAAAAGTCTGCCATGGCTCTAATTAAAGAAAAAGTCTGGGATCCAAGGCCAGTAATCCACCCCGAGTACATGAACAAACACATCAAAGCATAAAAAAGTTACTGAAAATTATCCGTCTTCCACACTGTCCCCTTTCCCTTATGTTCCGGGGTCAGTGGTTCCAGACTTTAAGACTTCATCGACTTAAAAATCATCTTCATTTCAGTTTTCAATTTAATTTCAAGTCACTGAATTAACCACTGAATTCAAAAAATAACTTGCAAAGGAACCAACATTTCAAATCTAGTCACTGTCCAAATGAGATTCCTTATACCTGATGTAATAGGCCAATTTATTTTAAAGTCTAAATAAATATCAAGTCATCTTTGGCAGTGATGGAGGTTACCTAGCATGACATCAGAGTGCCCAACACAAACAACGCTACAGAGATGTTCTGTCTCTGAGACATGAAGGCAGTGTTTTGAGATACTTGTTTCCCTGGCCGAAAGTGCCCTCCGTCCTCCAAAGGCTGCTCATCTTTCAGAGCTGAACTGAGGTCCCACCTTCACCATGAAGTCTTTCCAACCCACTCTGGCTCTCCTGACTCTCTCCAGCCTCACTTCTAGTCCTTCCAATAAGCATTTAATTATAAGGCTGTCTTGTCTTGTTCACCATGGTTTCAAGTGGGGTGTTCCAGTCTCCCCACATGTATCTCAGTGGGCAGAGCCGGGCCTTCAAGTCTTCTTCTTTTTCTGGGTCCTGCCCAAGGAGAGAAGTGTAGACTGAACACGAGGAGGGACTGCAATGTCCTTGCCGATGGGTTGATTAGATCTTCCTGCCAGTGGATGGTCTTCCCGTCACAGTAGTCCCTCTGTGACCCACAGTGATCTCCGATCAGGAGTGGGGATGAGATTCTATCCTAACCTCAGGAAAACCGTACTCCAGTTGCTGCATGAACTTCTCATCGGATTCTAGTTGACCAGCTCGGGGGTGGGGGGGAGGGGCAGTGAGCATTGGTCACTTGCCATACATCGCACCACCTACCCAAACAACGCAAATAAGACATGTGCACGAGGTAGGAAAGGCTGATGGGGCTCAGAGAAGAAGAGGGGGCTGGGCCGTGTTGGCAGAAGGCACCCAGTTGTGGAATCCCTCAGAGCAGGGGGTGGCTCTGTCATCCCTTCATTGTGTGACCTTAGACCACTGCTTACTGCTCACTGTGCGGTCAGCCTAAATGGAGCTCTGTCCAGAAAATCAGATAACCCCAGAAAGGGGCCTCCGTATTTACTCATTGTCTTTGTTCTTAACGTGCTCAGAAGCCAAGCAGGGAAAAGGGGTGCTCACGGGAGGAGAGTGACGTCTGCAGTACTCGGGATGCGTTGGAGAGGGCTGAGGTGGGAGTGAGGGAGCCGGCTTTGGAGTCCCAGCAGAGGACTGAGGGTGCGCTGGTGAGTCCCAGGAGAGCAACAGAAAGCAGGGGCAGATGGGAGGGAACGTGGGGAGGCGCCCAGGGGAGCTGGCCTTGTCTGTCCCGGCAGAAGCTCGGGTGCCGCTTTAGGACTGAGAGTAGGTGTGGGTGGGAAAAGCCAGTGGGGAAGGGAAATGTGGGGCGGAGCATCCAGGGGAGTCTGTTAAGACGGAAGCAAAGAGAACGTTCGTGTTTAGAAGGAGAGCAAGGGGGGCGCCTGGGTGGCTCAGTGGGTTAAAGCCTCTGCTTTTGGCTCAGGTCATGATCTCAGGGTCCTGGGATCGAGTCCCGCATCGGGCTCTCTGCTCAACAGGGAGCCTGCTTCCTCCTCTCTCTCTGCCTCTCTGCCTGTCTGTCAAATAAATAAATAAAATCTTTAAAAAAAAAAAAAAAAGGAGAGCAAGGAAGCGGCCAAGGACGGTGACAGAGGGCAGGGAAGGAGAAGCATGGAAACCAGGTGGAGAGGCGGTTCTAAGGAAGAGGAAGCCCTAACAGTGCTCTACATAAATAGCTTAGCTTTGGGACAGGCCCAGGGAGAAGGCCTGGGCTGGCCCCAAGGGCAGTTCAAGCCCCGAGGCAGGACCCAAAGGCCCAGCAGGCTCCTGGAGGCACCGGCCCGGCTCCCCAGCCCCGCGGGCCCAGGGCAGAGGGCAGATCCAGTAGAGGCCCACTCAGGCCTTCTCACAGCCGGTTTGGACACTGAGTAAGGATAGCCAAGAAAAGCCGGGTCAGGGCCACGGGCAGGCCACACTGTCAGATCGGAAAATAGGAGCTCTGCCTCTGTGAGGAGCAGAGGCCCCCTCCACCTACTGTGGAATTCTGGCTACCTTGCTGCATGTGGGTCCCATGATCAGCCCCCAGGGACCCTAGGGACGACTGTTTCTCAGAGTCGTGCCTGGTAAACCACTTAGTGGAGAAAAGAAGAGAAAAAAAAAAAAAAAAAAGCTGCATGAGAGAACCGCAGAGACTTAAAAAAAAAAATAATCCTCTGATAAGCTGCATTCAAATCACCTACTTAGGAAAGAAATTAATGTTCACTGCTAAGGTCAAAGAATGAACTAAAGACATGGCTCTGAATTTGTGACCCCAATTTATCATCCTGGTCACACGTTATGACTTCTCTGTGGATTTGACATCGATTCCACCATCGAAAGCTGCCAGGCGCAGTGTCCAAGCCCACAGGCCCTCCAGGGGACTGCCAGGAGAGGTGCCCAACCAGTCCTCTCAGTCCCGCCCCTCGCCCTGTCAGACCCCGCCCCTTGTCCTGTCAGACCCCGCCTCCTGTTTGCCAGCTTTCTTGCCCTTTGACATCCAGGGAAAAAAGTCCCCAGAGGGGCAATCAAGAGTCATAAACCCCACTAAACCATTTCTCCCAGAAATGGGTTATTTTCTAAATGGGAGGTCAACTGACATGAAAGAAATAATTTACTCAAAGTATATTAAAATCGAAACCTAAATGATGCTCTTATCTTCTGCAGTAGATCGCTCTCCACCAGTTAGAACGAGGGCGAAGCGAAGATTCGCGGTGTTCTTAAATAAAGCTTTTGCAGCACTGAGACTATTTTCAAAGATGCGGCAAGGCCAATTTAAGAAACTATTTTCCCAAAAGCATTGCAAGAGGAAGTAAGTGTTCTACCAATGTAATTTTTCTAATACGCTTGGGCTGAACACTTAGACATTCTAATTTCAATTGGGAACCGTCTTATTGTTCAGCATGACAGACATTATGAAAACAGGACTCAACTTCAGTGAACTGAAGAGAAAGCTCCTAATGCAAGCCGGTCGCCTTGCTATGCAGCTCACGTGCTCTTATTACTATGTGCTCAATAAATACACATTAAACCTTTCACCAGCCCTAATTACTCAGATGAAAGCAAATTTTTGCATAAAGCCCGTATTATTAAAATATTATCACACTCTTCCACACTAAACTAATTGGGCACTATTTTCAGATTTTCAGCATTAAATTGAATATATTCTCAGTCATTACTTGGAGGCCAAGCAAACACATTTCTGAAGCCGTCAACACTTGGAAATCTGCCGCCTGGATCTCAGCTGCTAAGGTAATGGTTTTCAACTCCTTCCTCTGCACAGAAACGGGGAGCAAGGGCTTTCATTAAAGGCGCAGCGGGCTTTCCTGGAGCTTCAGCCCTCAGGGGAGACCAGTTCAGCTAGGGCTACTGGACCAGAAATAAGACGGCCCTGCATTCACGGACAAGGTGGCAAGCGTCTTGCTAGGCTCATGTGGGCAAAATCAAATAATTTAGTTGAAAGAGGAGAACTGTGCTTCCTCTCCATTTACGTGCACACACGCATCACACATGCACGTCTCCCGGCAGAGCAGTCTTGCCGCCCGAATCTGTGACCGTCAGCTCTCCCTGGCCCATGTCAGGAAAGGAATCCCATCAACAAAATAGAGCTGTTCTTCTTTCTTGCTGCCATTTGCAACAGAAGCCCAGCTTTTCAGCTCAACCCAGCAGGGGCACTCGCTCTAGCCTCCTTTAAAAATTTGCCTGAAACTAATAGTTCTTGTTTTCATTTTTTTAAAGATTTTATTTATTTATTTATTTGACAGACAGAGATCACAAGTAGGTAGAGAGGCAGGCAGAGAGAGAGGAGGAAGCAGGCTCCCCGTGGAGCAGAGAGCCCAATGCAGGGCTCGATCCCAGGACCCTGGCATCATGACCTGGGCTGAAGGCAAAGGCTTAACCCACTGAGCCACCCAGGGGCCCGTTTTCATTTTTAAGAAAGGGATACAGATAGCACCGCAAGGAGCATGAGTTTGTTTTAATTATCAATAGTCACACTAAAGAAGAAGTCTCTTCCGAGAATGACGAATAAACAAATCGTGGTACGCACGCGTGCGCACACACACATAGACACGTGCGCGCACACACTGGAATATTAAAAAAAAAAAAAAAAGACGGAGATCCTGCCCTTTACAAAAACGTGGAAGAACGTGGAGGACATTATACACTAGATGAAATAAGCCAAACACAGAAAGAAAAACTGCATGATCTTACTTACATGTGGAATCCAAGGAGAAAACCATTATAGAGAAGCTGAGAGTAGGGCCGTGGTTACCAGGGGTGGGGAGGTGGCAGAAAGAGAAGATGTTGGTCAAAGAAGATGTTGGTCAACAAAGTTGCAGTGCTGTAAGAAGGGAACATCTAGAAACCTAATGTCCCGTCTGATGACTAGAGTTAATGGTACTGTACTGAATACTGGAAATTTGCTGAGAGTGTAGATTTCAGGTGCTTTCATCACAGGAGGACAACAACAACCATGGGACACGACGTTAATTGGCCCGACTACAGTAATCGTTTGCTAGGCATCGAGTCATCAGGTTGTACACCTTAGATATAAATAATTTTTATTTTTAAAAAAATTAAAAATAGAAGTGTCTTCCACAATCCTGAATGGGCCTACTAAGATGGCCCAGTGGCAGGTAGGTTTGCATTTTGATCTAGAACAATAGGCAGAAGCTGAGTGTCTTAGAGACAACTTTGTGACCGAGCCGGCAGAACTCACTGAGGTTTTGACACCTTCATCTCTATAAAACCCCAATCAACTCTTTAGGTAGAGTCAGCATTTCCTATCTGAGTGAGTTATGGTGGCAGTTTGGCCACTTAGAAGTCATCTCTGTTGTGTACTATAGCAGACCTAGAAGAAAGCTGAGTAGGACTTGGGACATGCCCTTGTGCTGCTCACATTGGAGATGACTGAGAAGCGTTTGCTGTTTGACTCACTATATAGACTGAGTCTAGATCCTCAAAATGGCTTACTTACTCTCTGGCCTCACAGACTTGCTGGTTAAGTTACCATTGATGAAATGTGGGAAGGCATACACTTTCCAAAGTAACGCATGTGATTTCAATTATATAGCAGTTTGTGTATCTTCAAAATATTTTTTGGATTATGAAATATTTGAAACACACAGAAAATTATACAAATAATATAGGAAGCACCCATAGGAATACATTTAAATTTAATAATTCCTAACATTTTTAACAAATTTTCATCAGGACTTTCATTTTAAAAGGGGAAAAGATATTCTTAAAAAAACAATACAGAGGAGTACCTGGGGGGCTCAGTCGGTTAAGTGTCTGCCTTTGGCCTGAGTCACGATCTCAGGGTCCCCTTCTGCCTCTATGATCCTTCTGGCTTATGCTCTCTCTCTCAAATAAATAAAATCTTCAAAAATAATAACAATAAAAATTAAAAAGTTAAAATTATAAACAATAAAAATATGGAAGCAACCCAAATGTCCATCTACAGATGGATGGATAAAGAAGTGAGATAGATAGATAGATAGATAGATAGATAGATAGATAGATAGATAGATGATAGATAGATCTAGTACACAATGGAATATTACTCAGCAATAAAAAATGAAATCTTGACCTTTGCAGCAGCATGGCTTGATCTAGAGGGTAAAATGCTAAGTGAAGTAAGTCAGTCAGAGAGAGACAAATACCATATGATCTCACTCCTATGTGGAATTTAAGAAATGAAGCAAAGAAAAAGAGAGAAAAACAAAAAACCAGACTTGACTATAGAGAACAAACTTGGTTACCAGAGGGGAGGCAGATGAGAGGATGGGGGAAACCGAGAAAGGGGACTGAGAGCACGCTTGTCTCGAAGAGCACTGAGTCACGTACAGAATTGTTTAATCACTGTATTGTACACCTGAAGCGAATATAACACTGTACCTTCATTCTACTGGAATTTTTAAAAATTGTAATTAAAAGTTAAAAAAATAAAAGAGAAAAAACAATACAGATATTGAAGCCCTCTATAAATAGCATGAATATTGTTTTTCCTGCTCATAAGGATTATACAAAAGACATGTGTTACCTTTCTTTCAGTAACTAATTTTTAATGTTCTGTTTGAAAACCTCATCGACATTCATACAGCCCACATACAGTCCCTTTTCACTGCTGTATAGTATTCTACTGTTTGACTCGATGACCGCTGGTGTATCTCTTAGCTTGGGATAGAAATTCAGGATGTCTCCAAGTTCTCACTTTTGCAAACAATGCTGCATTGATGTTTTTGCACAGAGCTCCTCAGGCACAGGCGTAAGAAACTCCCTAGGGCATATCCCTCAAAGTAGAATTGCTGAGTCCAAGCGTGCAGCTCGGTGCCTCTGCCAGATATTGCCAGATTGTTCTCGGGACACCCATCTGCCTTTCCACGCAGTGGCGCATGACCATCCTCACTGCTGCGCGTCTTCCCCGATACCCAGCATTGAAGAACTTGAATCCCTGCCCATCAGAGGGTGTGAGACAATCGTGTCACTGCTCTCCCGTGTCTGTGTCCCTGGGGTTGAACTTGGCCTCGTATATTTGCTGTCCTTTCGAGTCTTCTGAGAAGCATCTCATCACTTTTGTTGCTCACTTTCCTCTTTGTTTGTGCCTTTCCTTACTTTAGAGGAGTTATTGTATATTCTTTTTTGCCTTTTTTTTTTTATTTTTGGTAACATCTTAATTACAAGATAATTCACACCCCATACAACTCACTCATTTGAGGTGCACAGTTTAGTGGCTTTGTAGTACCCTCACAGAGTCATGTGTCCATCACTATAATCAATCCCACAAACAATTTCTAGAATTCCAGAAATTTTTCATTATCTCCCAAAAAGACTCTGCACACTTCAGCCATCATCCCACTCTCCTCATTTCCCCCAGCCCCAGGCAACCACGAATCTTCTTCCTCTCCCTCTGGATTTGCCTATTCTGGACATTGCACATAAATGGAATCATACAACATATGGTCTTTCGTAATTGGCTTCTTTCACTTCGCGTATTTTCAAGGTTTGTCCGTGTTGTGACAGGTAACCATGCTTCACTTATTTCCTAATGCAGTAAAGTATACATAACATAAAATTCCCCACTGTAACCATTTTAAGTGTACAATTTGGTGCCACTACAGACACAGTGATGCCACCATCACCAACATCCAACTCCAGAAAGTTTTCATCTACCCACACTAAAATTTTATAGCCATCAAACAAAACCTGCCCATCATCCCTCTTCCCCAGCCCCTGGCAACCCCCCTCCTGCTTTCTGTCACTATGAATTTGACTCACTCCAAATACTTCCTTTAAGTGCAGTTCGACTGTTTTTCCACACACGACTGGCTTACTTCACTTACCACGATGTCTTCAAGGTCCATCCACGTTGTAGCATGGCTCAGAACTTCCTTTTTAAGTCTAAATAATATTCCATTGTGTGTCTAGACCACATTTCGTTGATCCTTTCCTTCGTTGATCGACACTTGGGTTCTTTCCACCTTCTGGATATTATGCTGCTATGAACACCGGTGTACAAATGTGTATTTGAGTCCTTGCTTTCAATTATTCTGGATATTTACCCAGCCACAGAGTCACTGGGTCATATGATAAATCGATGTTTAATTTTTTAAGAAGCTGTCATACTGTTTTCTTTCTTTTTTTTTTTTTTAAAGATTTTATTTATTTATTTGACAGAGAGAGATCACAAGTAGGCAGAGAGGCAGGCAGAGAGAGAGATGGGGAAGCAGGCTCCCCACCAAGCAGAGAGCCCGATGTGGGACTCAATCCCAGAACCCTGAGATCATGACCGGAGCCGAAGGCAGCGGCCTAACCCACTGAGCCACCCAGGCGCCCTGTCATACTGTTTTCTTATTCATATGTTCTTAACACTTAACCTTTTACAGGTTATATTTGTTGCAAATCTCTTCCCCCAACACATGGTTTTCTTTATTCTTGCACAGGATTTTAATTTTAATATCCAATTTATGAGTCTTTCCTTAATAGCTTTTGCTTCCTGTATCTTGTTTAAAATGCTTTCCCACCCCAGTGTTAGAGGATATTTCCCTCTATTTCCACATTTTCCATGTAATTCTTCAACCTACTGGAAATGACCTCTTTGTATGTTGTGAGATAAAGTTCTAATGTAACTTTTTTCCCATTTGGATGGCCAAATGTCCCAACCAGACATTCCCAACTAATTTGGAAATCTACCTCCATCCTAGGTCAACTTCTCATCTGGGTCAATTTCCGGGGTTTTTGGTCTGCTCATGTGATCTGCTTTCTATTCTAGCCTTAGTACCCTGTCTTAATTACAACCGCTTCTTAATAAATTTTACTATGTAGAAAGCAAGCCACACATCATATCCTTTTCCATTAAAATTAGCCTATTTGGGGTCTTTATTCTTACACATGAACTTCAGAATTCTCTAGTCAAGTTTCATGAATTGCATGGAATGTATGGTTAATATTAAGTTTGCACTGAAACTTTTGTGATAGTGCCCCTTCCCATCCATGACACTGAGGCCCCGACTCCAATGGCTTTGTTTTACCAATAAGGACCCCATCAGCGTTCCCACAACTGTACAGGGAAAGAGAGGAAGAACCAGTATAGAACATAAAGTCCCCATGCCCACTGCTCCTTCCACTAACTTCAAATAGGGATGCCTTCCAAACAACAGGGTTTTGCCTTCTATCACCTTTCTGCGGAAGTCCAGACATTTCACTCTTTCAGTAGCATTTTCTGAACACCCCCAGGCCTTTTGGCTCAGGTTGTAGGCACAGATCTTCCTCCCAACCTTGCAGTAGAACATCGTTACGGGGAATGAGCAGCAGTCCAGAGCCATCCATTGGAATTAAAACAGGCTCTGAGCCCTTATAGGTCAGTGAAGAAGAAGAGAGGCCATGGCCATGGGAGGAAAATGAGTGGTCCAGGGTCGCGAAAGCCATCAGGGTCAGAGGCTGCACACTGGGGCCAGACTGACGCAGACTCACCAACCCACAGGAAACCAAAGTACAGAAACCGGAGTACCAATGTACTAACTTACTGTTCAAACAAAATACGACCACTGAGGACGCTGCACTTACTTCCTATGGCCAAACAGTTGATCTGGGCAGGCAAAGGCTGTGCAAGCCAAATTATAAACAGAAGTTTGTTCCATGACGTCAGAGCGAGAGTATGGAGGATGGTCTATGATCTGAATGTGTCCTGATGTTAGGTGTGCTCTTTTCAGAGCAGGGTGCTGTCAGCACCGGAGGTAGATAGACTGGGGCGGGCGGGGCGGGGGGAGGTTGCTCTCCCTGTGGGGGCTGGACATCAGTGTCTGCCCCTGAGTCCCTTCTCGTCCAGCATGTTCTCCTTCACAAATGCACACCCCTTCCTCCGACAAGCTCGTACAGCGACCAGAAGCCAGGTTCTTTTGCTCTTCTCATTTGAATTATAGTTTAAATCTGAAAGTGAGTTGTTTCCAATTACTTGCCTGGAAGAAGCTCCACTTGGCCTTCCAGGAAACCAAGGATCAAAGAAGGTAAGGTATTCACTAACTCCAGGCTGCCTTGCATTTCAAGCCAGGTTTTCATCCAACAGAAAGGGGGAAATGTCTCAAAATACCCGAAGGTTAAGCGGCTACAGCTGGCACCAAACCTCGAGGTTAGGAAACTTGGAAGTGGAGACGCCTACTCCCACCCAGCATGGCTTCCCATGGCGCCTGCCCCAAACTTTGCTCGTGCCGGTGCCTCACACTTGCTGACAACCAGGCTCTCCCCTCGCCCCATATGGTCCCAAACATAAGAAACATAAGACACCAAGCCACATTGTTGGCCTTTTCCCATCAAGTTACCTTTCAACCCACACAGGGTCTACTCCAGGGAGCACGGGGGGTCCTTTCCTCTACGGTCCATGGAACTCCTCTTCCTGCCCCACATGCTGGACCTTCCCTACCCCTTGGAACACCAACCCTCCATGGAGCTGCTGCTGTCCTGGGGACAGTGATGACCATTATTTCTGGCCTCATCCCCAGGGCAGAGGTAGGTCCTACCAATGCATCCTGGACCAGCACACATTCCTCTGACCATGACCATGGCCCTCATCAGAAGTATGGGGTCTCTTTGCTAGCAAAGCGTCTGTGCCTTCCGCCTCCACATGACGAAAGCTGCCCTCTCTGCCAGGACTTTGGAGCAGAAGGAAAGAGGAAGTAAGGCCAGAAGAAAATTCAACCTAGCCACACATTGAACAGGTAGGTACTGAGTGCCTGGAAGACATACATATTACAAAGAAATGAGCCCTGAGGGCTCATTTCTGCCTAGGTGGCTCAGTGGGTTAAGCCTCTGCCTCCAGCTCAGGTCATGATCCCAGGGTCCTGGGATAGAGCCCCACATTGGGCTCTCTGCTCAGCGGGGAGCCTGCTTTCCCCCTCCCTCTCTCTGCCTGCCTCTCTGCCTACTTGTGATCTCTGTCTGTCAAACAAACAAATAAATCTTTTTTTAAAATGAGCTCTGAAAGAATTCAAGATAATATGGCTCTAGTCCCTCTGGTACCAACTCAACCAGTGGCCTGGAGACTGTCCATTTCATCTCTCTTTGCCTCAGTTTCCCCATCTTCAAAGGAGGAGGGGTTGAGCTGGACGGTCTCTGAGTTCCCTTCCAGCTTTGGTAGCTCGTGATTCTCTGCATGAGCGTTTTTAAAGCATTGTTCAAAAATGGCATAAAATAAATAATAAATTTAATAGAACATATACAAAGAGCTATATTCCAATGAGATGCAAGACCTCTTAAGATTACTCCAACAATAGAGCAAAGTGATTCTGAATAGTTTCATGGACGTCACCCTATAATGACTTACAGGAACAGATGATCGTCCTGAGCAGAAACTCTCTGAGCAGGAACAGAAAAGGAAGAAGGGACACTACAGTTTAGGCTTCCTCATCATTGTTTTAAGTTACCTTACATTTTGACTCCGTGGTAGGAAATAATATCTACCTATACAATGTTCAAATGAGTTGTGCATTTTCACATGAACACTATGGACAGGAAGAACAGGTATCATATGGGGTAATACAACCATGTTTCTTGAAGATTGTATGTTTGCGGCAACAAATTCAGAATGTATACGTTGTACTGACATTTTTTTCTTTAAGATTTTATTTATTTAGAGAGACTGTGCACACTTGAGGGGGGAGGGGCAGAGGGCAAGGGAGAGAGAGAGAGAGAGCAGGGGAGGGGTAGAGGGAGAGAGAATCTCAAGCAGACTTCCTGTTGAGCATGGAGCCGGACATGGCGCTCCATCTCACGACCCCTGGATTATGACTGAGCCAAAACCAAGAGTTGGGGCCAACTGTGCCACCCAGGCACGCTGTGACAATTCAACTTTAAATCTGTCTCTGTTGAAGTTTCCTTCTCTTCTGACTTCTCCAGACTACCTTCTTACCTCAAGAGTTCCTGAGCTGGGCCCATGGACGTTAAGAGGCTTACAGATCACTTCAGGGAGTCCTTAAGTCCCTCAAGCTGTAGACTATGTATACTCTTACATATTCGCTTTCATCTGATTTTCAAAGGGGCCCTTGACCCAGTCTGTGGCCTCTGATGACGCTCCCTGCTCTTACGCAGGGGAGAACATTTTTCAGGCAAGACCTGTATGTGAATAAGAAGCTTGGCAGAAAGAATCCTGATTCTGGTGTCAGAGGGACCTGGTGGAAATCACCTTGCCAACTGAACTCTACTTTTGGACAAGTTACCTCAGTACTGTGACTCCCAGCTGCCTCATCTCTGTAGAATGTGGTTCATACCCTTTGCCCACCCGGTGGTGTTACCGGGAGGGTGAAATTATTTCCTATCTGTAAACCCCAGTGCATGGCTGGTGCTCAGTGGATGACAGACTTTATTAAGCCTTGGTATCAAGCAACATCAGACCCTCCTCCCTAGGATAGCTCCCGGGGAGGCAACACACCCAGAGAGCCTCACATTGCCTCAGAACTGAAATACCAACACCAGTCGGTCAACCATACCTCTTTGAATTCAGTGTGTCATGGCCTCAAGAAGTTTAATTTCTCCTCCTCGAGTGGCTTCTGTGAGGACTGACTGAGAATTTCTCATGTCTACTCTCAGAGTTCCAACAATACCCCTCCTGCAGACATTACAAGAGGAGAAACGGCATCCACACCCACCCCAACATTTAACCTTGATACTGTTTTCTCCTTCCACCTTTGCCAACAAAGCCACTTCCTTGTCCTCGAGGCACCTACGGATTCCACTCTACTTCCTCCTTGACTTTCATTTCTCATACCTCTAGCCTGTGCTAGAAACAGCTCCCACTTCCTGCTAGCCCAGCACTCTCTGAGCACTTCCTCCCTGGCCCAGATCTCCAGGGGAGCTTCTAAACCGCCCGCTCGGCCTCAAGTGAGAGCCAGAAAGTCAGTAGTCTCCTATCAAATACGCTGGAGGTCAACAGTTAGGGGCAGGGGAGACCTGCTAGTTCCCACCTCTAAGCAAAATCAGAGAAACCGAGTTCCTAGAGCTAGCTGCCTAACACCTCCTATTTCCCCGGGACAAGGACTAGGGGTCTGTGTTCACACTCAACCCCACCACCAACTCACCAAACCTCTGTGAGGTTCGAGGAATCTAGGGATCAAATTAAGACACAGTCTTGATTCAGATACGACGACAAGGCGGTCTTTCTGTAAGTTCTGTGGCCAGAGCAACCGAGAGCTGCAGGAGGGAGATGAAGATGGGACCTTTTCTGGGGACAATGGAGCTGAACCCTTTTCACTCCTATGAGCTTAGAAAGGCCTCACAGAATCGGGATGGGTTTATAATGATAAGATCGTTACATAATACTAACAACAGCAGCCACCTTTTACGGAATAACAACTTGCCGTCAGGTCCTAAACCTGCATTATTTCTTATCCTTGCAATAGGGACATTCTTCTTATTGTCATGTTGCTGGTGTGGAGGAAGAGGGCGAGAGGTCAATGACTCCCCAACATGGTCCTGTTAGGTCCAGGTCTGTCTGGGGTCATCGCTGCTGCCATACCCCCTTGCCCAGTGTCGTGGCTTATGGGCCTAGAAGAGTCTTCATAAAGCCATGGGTATTTTTAGGTACTGTAATAAGATGATGAACCAGGAAGCCTCTGGCTTTTCCTTTCTCTTTCTTATAAGACAGCCCTTCTTTAGGGACACAACCAGATCTAAATCTCAGGAAGTGGTATAAAGAGACATGTAGCCGGGAGAATGTTACCCAGACCCCAGCTGGCTCCAGACTCTCCGTGGAGGCTGGACTCTTCCCTGTGAGAAAAGAAACCCATGTCAAGGAATCCAAGCCTAATGAGGAATGGGGAGAGCATCATGATAGTCTTGGGGACTACCCCAGGGGAGCTGGCCATACCCCAAGTCATCACAGAACTCTCAAACTCAGTCAGAGAGCAGTGCCTGAGTCTCTAGACTTAAAAATCTGTTGAGCGTCCAGAAAAACCACTTTTTCATGGTGGTTCTGTTGAAAGACATTTTGTGAAGTTGGAGTTCTATGTTCAGTTGATTAGACTGATGGGTTTGGCTCTTGGCAGGGCCCAGGGTGGCAGAAGCCCACAGTCTCCCTCAGACCCCTCGCAGGTGTTAGCAGGTGACAGTCCTGGCTGGATCCTTTCAAGGAAGGGGGTGCATCAAATTGATGAAAGTTGCAGAGAACTGAAGCAAGAGCATCCCTGGGGGCCATTGGATTTGCCAAGGAAGCCGTCCCCCAAGTGGCTGCTTATTAGCAACGCCACAGAAGGCAGAGCATCCCTTCACCAAAGTCTGAGAGGGTCACCACCAGCTCTTGTGAGGTCTTGTGAAGTCTCTACTCTAGCAGTTAGGAACACTGTGACCTCAAAGAGGTTATTTCAATTCTTTGGACCTTTGCTTCCTCATTGTAGAGTTAACAGCACCCACCTTGCTTTCATAAGAACTAACGAGATGCTGTGGGTAATGCCTCGGCACCCAGGAAGTCCTCAGTACAGGACAGCTGACCTTATGACCATGCTGTTGAGCACTCGGCCCTAGAGTAACCAGTTACTAGGCTTCCAAACAGAAAACCCAAGAACAGGATTTCCTTTTGTAGTCAGGGAACTCCAGCCACCAAGCTGTGCATCTGAGCCCAATGGGGGCCAGGTGCTAAAGGGCACATCCCCACCTTGACATGCATACACACAAGATTAGCGTCAGGGTCTGAGGTCCCCATACAGGATCTCGAGACTCCTGATGCACAAATCAGATGCATTTCTTAAGGGAAGTTAAGAACCATTTCCTTAAGTTTCTTAGCGTCCCTGAATTTCCACAATCAGGTGCCCTAATAATCAACCTGGAAAGCCTACACTGAGAGCTGCCTTGGAAGGTGTTTGTCTCATAATTTGTCACCCCCCTCCCCTCCCAGCTGGTTTCATCAAATGATTGATAGTCTCCATGGCAACTGCCAAAGCCTGGGTCCCCTGAAATCCCTGCCCCCACCCTCCCCAGCCCAGCTAGTAGGACGGCCCAGACTGCTGAGTTCCTGGGCTCTTTCAGATCCCCGAACAAAGGTTATTTTGAAATGGCTTACTCGGCCCAGGAGGTGAGCACTTTGTTCCTGAAACCAGGTGCCGAGATGACAAGGACTTCCCTTTAACCGTTGGAGCATTATCAAACAGGGAATCATGGGGCTGGTGAGCATTAGAAGAATCAGACAGATTGAAACGAGGAAGAACCGTAACCAGGCCGTCAGCCTGTGAGCACTTTTGGAGAAATGTGAGCCAAACGGGTGATCCGAGGCTCCACAAGTAGCCATTGTTTAAACCATTTATACAACAGCACCACCTGGGAAAGCCCACTTGTTGGCGGGGTTTGAAAAAAATACTTTGCTGAAATCAGCACAGCACAGCCCGCATAAGGGCAGTCTCCGGCTTGCTGCTGGGACTGTGCTGCCCCCCTTTCCAGCCTCAGAAAGGTTGTTTCAAGTACACTGAAGCAGCAAAAAACAAGGACAGAAAATCACAAACACTGTGGGGCTACAAGGAGTTCAGGGAGGGGGAGAAATCAAGCTTCCCCGAGCTGCAGAGTTCCCTGCCAGACAAATGACAATGACGGGGACTGGAATTAAAAGGGAAGGGACACCATTGACCTTTTCATTTAACTTCAAGGGCAAGTTCTTTTGGTGTGCGGCAACATTTGCCAGCCCCTCACCTAGGATGCTCCCCAGGGATCCAGGAGACATTTTAAGCCTCTCAAAAGAACCCCAAAACAGCTTTAGAAATAGGATTAACCTTTTGCAAGGTGAGCAGTCTGGCTTCATTATTTATCTTCGGAGAAAGGGGAAGTACAGGAAGCAAGACGAGAAATATGGCAGGAAGAACACTACCAGCAAAGCGAGTTAATAACTTGAACACCACTGGCTTTTCATTCACTGCACCAGGGTTTGTGAGCCATTGCCTCCCGGATACCTTGGGAGTCACTGGGACGTCAAAGGGAAAAACTCTGGGTCTGTGCCCTTGGGGAGCCCCCACAGGACACACAGACTAAGCAGACAACTATATCACCCAGAACTAGCGGGGGTAGGACCTGGTAATATGGCAACCAAGCCCTCTACTCTGAGGTCTGAGGACAGAGGGGGTTTGTGCTGGATGGACACGGGTAGAGAGATAATAAGAAAGAATGGTGTTGGAAGCTCAGAAATGTTGAGTTCCAACTACCTCTTGAGACACACCTTTTACTTCCTTAGTGCCTTATCCGGCGCCTGCCCCCAACACCACAGAACAGTGCAAAGACTCAGGAGAGGATGTGAGAAACCATCCTGAGAATTTTTAGAAGACATCGTAAAATCATGACACTTGAGAGCTATTTTTTTATTTTATTGTATTTTTTCAGTGTTCCAAGATTCATTGTTTACGCACCACACCCAGTGGAGAGCTATTTTCCAACAGCCAGACTCTGGGTCCAAATCAACAAGTTTCCATCTGGTACCATTTTTGTTACCAATTAAAAATTAACTGCCATTTTTTTTAAAGTATACCTATTTCCTTAAAGATGTTCAAATATATCTCAGGGTTTTAATCAATTGGGGAGTATTTACTGAACACCTCCCCAGTGCCATATCCTGTTTGACATCTATAAATAAGTCATAAAAAGTACAACTAAGCAAGAGTCTATCAGTGGCATCAATCTTTGGTTTCCCCTTTCATTTCTACTCATTGGTCCTCGCTAAGTAAGTGCCATTTTTTTTCTTCAAGAAAAGCTTTACCAATTGTGCTTCTCTGGGTGTTCATGTCCTGGGGAAAGAGACCAACGTGCAGCAGAAATGAGGGCAATGGCATTTGGCAGGAGGAGTAAATGTTGGGGTTTTACCACCCTCTGAAAACGGGCTTACAAGATAAAATCCAACGTTTGACGTCTATGGTATTTCCAACAGCAACAGATCTGAGAGGAGCAGCTGGTCAGAAGAATGAACAAAACCCCAGCAATTCCTCGGGCAGCCCAGGTTCACCCATGCCAACAGAACCCGCACCTTCCCCTGCACAGGTGCACCTCGCCGGCCCTGCTGAGACGCTTCCCAGCAAGGGTAACCAGTCTTCCCTGCGGTTCTGTGACGAGGCACTGACTCAGTGCCTTCCCCCTCTTTTGTCTGAGTTGTATCTGGGCACTGTTTTTTTTCCTTCCAGGGGACAGAGAAGAGAGAATGCCAAGATTACTGGTGCATTAAATGATTGAGAAATGTGTGCCATTTAAAGCCATTTCACTTCCTGCCTGATACCACAAAGAAGCTTTTTAATAAAGTTAGCCTTGCCTCTCCTTAATGTCACTGTGCGTCTGGCTTGTTTTGCCCATTTTTTGTTTTCAAAACTGGATATGATCACGGAACCCTTGTTCCCATCGCCCGAAACAACCGCCTTTCAAGACAATTAATTTTGACAAAACACACCCGTGGTCCCCCTGGAGGAGGACAGGGAAGAGGGATCAGGCATGTGAGGATGACCCGGTGGGAGCAGAAGACAGCAGGCAAGGGACACAAGTCATCACCCTGTTCTGAAAGGGACTGGCTGCCATCAGGTTCCCAGGGAAAGCCGAACCCTCAGGCTTTGGAGGGACAATGAACAGTAAACAGCTCTCAGAGCAAGGGCCACCCTCCTTTGGCATTTGCCCATGCTTACCAAGCCCCGTGGTTGGCATGTGACTTTTCCCAGCCACAGCCAGAACAAGAAACACTGTGAATTGCTTTAAGATTTCCCCAGGAGAATTCCCAAAGCGGGGAGAACCCATACCTTACATCAGCACTGCTGTGGCCACACCGCACTGTTGCTACTAAAACCCAAGTTCTCCTTGTGACTTATAGAATATCTAGTTTAAAATAGTTAGAGCTGCTGCCTCTCCTGTCTCCCCTGTGCACCGGGTGCCCCACATTTTGTGTCCATCCTCCCATTTAAACTTCTTGACATCTTGCGAGATAGATGTTGTTGTCTCTCTTTACAGGTGACAAACAAAGGGAGGCATAAGGAAGCTACGTGGTTTGATCTGGGCCAACTGATGACAATGTCACATCACGTGGTGTGCACCCAAGTCCAGGCTCTTGACTGCCCTCCACACCCTTCCAGGGCTTCCTGGTCTACCTCTCAAATAGCCATGTCTGAGAAAGACCCAGTCCCAACAGAGTGGCCACACGTGTTCTTTCAGTATTTACTGAGGCTCTTCTCCTCTGCAGGCTCTTGAGATGAAGGGAAAGTGTGTGTGGTGTGTCGTCTAGAACTGCGTTCTCCAGTATGGTAGCTACTAGCCACGTGTGCCTCCTGATCGCTTGACACTTCACTAGTCTGAATTGAGACGTGTCAAGTGTAAAATGCAAACCAGATTTCGAAGACTTGGAATGAAAAAGAGTGAAAACTGTGCCACTAATGATTTTTCTATTAGGTGTTGAAATAATACTTCTGTATACTGGAGTAACTAAAAAATAGTTGTTCATTTATTTTCATGCGTCTCTTTTTATTTTTTTAAAGAGCAGCTTCCAGACAGTTTCAGGTTACAAATGTGGCTCATGTGACACATCTACTGGGCATCACTGCTCTCAAGGCACATGCCTGGTGAGGATGACCAGAGGCCGGCGCTGCCCCCATGACACAGGTCAGCAAAGACCGTGAAGGAAGCCCATGGCGAAGGCCTATGGGAACGCACATGAATTGCTACACTCAGGCCAGAAGAGCTCAAATATGAAGGTCAAGCCCTTCTCATCAGTGGTCTGGGCAGATAACCTGGCACACTCAGGGCCTGTCATAGAAACACTCAACACCCCGATACACTTACAGCGGCCGGATTAAATGTAGGATGAACTCGGGCAAGAATGCTAGATTCATCTCCAGACATCAGCCTCAGCTCTGATCCGGGTTCCGCTCTGGTTTTCATCTTGATCTGGGCTTTATTCCGTCACAAACGATCCCAGACGCAGAACCTCTCTCCTCATGGCCAGCAGGTGTTCAAATCTGACTTGCCTTGTTTTTATGGACCCTTCCCCATACCCCAAATGTCTTTGCAGACTGTGACATACACTCCTTGCTACCTGTTTGGTACCCAGGCCTCCCTTGTTTCTTGCTCGAAGAATCCCACTTTGGTTCAGAGCAGCCGTAGGACAGGCCGAGGTGACAGCCGTGATTGCTCTAAGCCGGTGTTAACCATTCTGCTCCTCACTCCCCAGGACCCCTGGCAGCAAGGTGGGCACCACCCAGTCCCGGCCCAATGTCCCTCCGTGCCCCACCGCTTTCCTCCTGCTCCCGACGTGACACCTGGGGTCCTACCAGCCATATTGCCACAGTGAGCGGAACTCCATGAAATTTGCAAAAAGTTTGGCACTAATACTCTGAGCTTCTAAACCAGGGCTGGCAGCCACTCATCTTGGTCTTCATGTTCTCTGAGGAAAAACCAAATCCTTGCTATTTAAACCGCTGCAGGCAGACACTCAGGTGTGCTGGGACTTGTAGTTGCTGACATTCCGGACGGACAGAAACCAAACCTGAAAGGACAGAGTCATTTATCCGAATGCGTAGGCAACTGCACAGCAGCCCAATCACCGCTACACCACTCTCTGCCCCGTGGTCCATTTCAGTGGCCAGTTTCAGTGGCCATTCCCAGGGAGCTCTGTGTGCCCCTTCCCACCATGTGTCGTGGCAGCCGTTCAAGGTGGAACACTGGAGGGTTCAAGCTGATGGTTATCGTTGAAGATCCACACGGGTCGCTCCTATCTTCAGATAAACCTCACGGTCATGGGGCAGGTTCCTCTTCCCCAGGGTCTCGCGCACCTTTTTTTCATGCCCTACCCCCACGACATGAGAACTGACACAGGATCATTTATTGCTCAAAAAAATGAACAAATAAAAGACAGGGTCACTCTCTCCCCTCAGAAGCTCAAGACCAAATATTTGTTGTTTGTTTAAAAAAAAAAAAAAAAGACAGACTTGAAAGTTGCTAAGAGAGTAAAAAGCTTTGATGTTCTCACCACAAAAAAAAAAAAAAAAAAAAATGTGATTATGTGAGGCGATGGAGGTGTTTACCTTCTTGTGGTGATTGTTTCCTGACGTATATGTGGATCAAATCGTCACTTGTATGCCTTAAGCTTATATTATGTGATATAGTCAATTTGATGTCAATAAAGCTGGGAAAAGGAAAACCCACGGCCCTCCTTGTCCCGCACCCTGTGGCAAACCCTGTCCTCCGCCTACCTGCCACAAGTCCTTCTCACCACCCTCTGTTCGAAGCCCAGCGCGTGGACATGTGGGGAGCCCTGAGCCTCCAGGAGCAGGTCCCGGTTATCCAAGCCATTGGCGGCAGTGCCCTGGCCAGGGTCGGTGTAGGGACGGACACGAGCTTAATTCTGACCAACGATCGGAGGGAGGGAGTCAGCTGGGAGGCATCTGAGACAGTCTTCCTTCCTCTGCAAAGCCCATTGCACCAGGAGTTGCTGCAGAAACCACAGGGACGCCTGGGTGGCTCAGTGGGTTAAGCCGCTGCCTTCGGCTCAGGTCATGATCTCGGGGTCCTGGGATCGAGTCCCACATCGGGCTCTCTGCTCAGCAGGGAGCCTGCTTCCCTCTCTCTCTCTCTGCCTGCCTCTCCATCTACTTGTGATTTCTCTCTGTCAAATAAATAAATAAAATCTTTAAAAAAAAAAAAAAAAAAAAAAAGAAACCACAGAGCCGGGTCTGGAGTCTCTTGATGCCAGAGACATCTAGTTTCTGCTCCTGTGAGAGCGCCGGGCAGCTCTGAGTGGCCAGGACAGGGAGGTGGGTGGCAGGGCCTTCGGCTCCACGCAGTTATCCAGACACCCAGACCCTGGCCAGCAGCAGCAATGCCACCCTGAGACCGGCTTCCAAAGCCACCTGGGTGGGGCACAGCCTGGGGAGCCTGAGCGGGGACGCCTGGTCTGCGTTCCTTGACAGCATCTCCCAGAAGGACACCTCCACGGCCCCCGAGCAGTCAGCGCACACAGGGCCCTCTCGGTGTGTCCCAGACCTCTCAGTCCCACCTGACCCAAGCTCGTGGGGGGCCGGAAGGGGCAAGCATGCAACTGGTACACACGTTCCTTTGGGCAGACTTAGCCACATGGCCAACCTGATGGCAAGAGAGGGTGAGAGATGGAGCCTAGCTCTGTGTCCAGAAAGAAAAAGAAACAGCTTTGCTACAAAGTGGAAATAAAGCACTGCAAGCTCATAATGAGGAAGAATTTCAGAGCAGGGACCCAGAGCCCTAAATCACATGCAGGACCCGAAGCACAGGGCTCTGGGCAACAGCCCATGTCACCACCCCTTAATTCAATGCTGGGCAATGGAGGTGTCCCTTCCATGGCAGGTGACATCATCTCCTTGTTCCCTGACCCCCGCTCTCTGACAGGACCTACGGCCCATGCCACGTTTTCCCATCAGCATCCTACTACGCGATGCTCTCTCTTTCTGAAACTCTGCGGGGTTGGGAGTCCCACCACACACCTGGGAGCCCCTTCCTGAGGCACCACAGCCCCTTGCATGTTTCGAGGGGAGTGTCACTCCATCAAATTGAATCTAAATGTTCAGAGTAACAATTTCACAAAGAGAAACCACACAGATTTGAAGATCTGATGTGCTCTGGGGGATACAAAAAAAAGGCAGCTAAAATCAGTTTAGCAAATTGGGCAAAATTTGTGGCCTGCTTTCCTTGACAGCATCTCCTAAATCGACAACCTAATGTCTCTATGAACAGTTGCCTTTTTATTGGATGATCGCAGTAAAAGTACACAGAATAACTCTCTGCTGAAATCGAGAATTCTCTGGCACCACCTGAACCAAGTTCATTTGTGTGTTTTAAAACAATTTGCATTTGGCCCTGTGCTCTGTTGTACTCGCCGGCATCACCCCCATGGTGAACGTGGGGCATGGCTCAGCGATGGCACACACACCCGCTGCCAGGATGGCCTCAGTCGCTGGCATTGCCACTGTGCCCATTATCCCCTCCCTTCCAGCCAGCTCACCTCACGGCCACAGCAGTGCTTTCCAGAAAGGGGCATGGTCAGGTACACTGACAGCTGTTCCTGAGCATTGCGAGTCCACAGGAGGGAACCAGCAGCAAAGAGGGGTAGGGGCCAAGCCAGGCTCAGAGAACCTCATCCATTCCTTACACTGGGATGATGGTGATGATGGTGATGATGATGATGATGATGGCGATGATGGTGATGATGATGGTGATGGTGATGATGATGACTGTGATGATGGTGATGATGATGCTGATGGTGATGGTGATGATGGTGATGATGATGGTGATGATGGTGATGCTGGTGATGATGGTGATGATGGTGATGATGATGGTGGTGATGGTGGTGATGGTGTTGATGATGGTGATGGTGATGATGATGATGATGGTGATGGTGGTGATGGTGATGGTGATGGTGATGATGATGGTGATGATGATGATGATGATGGCGATGGTGATGATGATGATGATGGTGATGGTGATGATGATGATGATGATGATGGTGATGATGGTGGTGATGGTGATGAAAGCTTCCTTTCAAGCATATCACTTCCTTGTTGACAGGACTATGATGATATTTGCAAAGTTCTTGACTTTTCCACCTCGCAAAGTGTGCCTGGCCCAGGGAAGTCATGGTCTAGGCACATGGCTGTGAAGAGAGTGGACTCAGAGGGTGCTAAGGGTGGATCCAAGTTTTAAGAAGGGAGAGGTAAAAATGACCTTGGATCCATTTATCAGGTGAAAAGACACCCCCATCCACACACACATCCACAACACACACACACACACACCCTGATTACAGAGCATCTACTACCTGGCGGGGACAGCCCTAACTCCTTCTATATATCATTTCACTTACAATCCCACAGGTGCTATAGTGATCTCCATTTTACAGGTGAGGAAACTTAAGTCTTTTAGAAGTAAGGAGACCCGTCCAAGGTCAATGGCATTTCAGTAGCAGAGCTGGGAAGCCAATGCAGACTTGACTGAACCTGGAGCCTGTGACTTTCCCTACAACTGCCTGCCTGCCACTGCAGGACCCCACAGGGACCATGGTTCTCCCGGGCTCAGGCCTCAGACTCACACAGGTCCACCTCCACCACTTTGGCCCTGGAAAAAGTGTGCAGCATCTGAGATGGGGGTCACACATGCTCAGTAGAGAGAATTAGGGGAAAACAGACAAAAAATTCCATGATTGTCTCATTTCCCAGGGACAACCACTCTCCATATCCTGGTGCATTCTTTCTAGTCTTTTCAGGATACACACACATATAGATATATGTTCTACAGACATGTTTTTACATGATAAGGCTCACACTATACTGAAACCTAACGTTCCGGCATAGACATCTTCCTGTATCCTTAACTACTCTTCAGAATGATTTAAGGCTTCTAAAGTATTTTAAAAGATGTACGTAAATACCAGAATCTATTTCTGACATTAAGATTGTTAGTTTCCAATTTTACACCTATATCAGTGAGACAAATTTTAAAGTGAAATCCTCGAACACAGGTCTTTAAGAACACATCAGCTAGTTCCCGAGAAGAGATTCCTAGGAGTTACAGCGCTGAGTAGAAGACAGGGAACATATCTAAGACTCTTGATCAATATTGCCAAATTGCCCTCTAGGAAGGCATTCCCAAGTCATGCTATCTTTTTTGGTTGCTTAACGAGGTTGGTTTGGATTTTACATTCCCACCTGGGAATTCTCAGCGGCCGAAGCAAGGACCTAGGCTGGTTCTCCCTCCTCTGAACTCACATGTCTGCACTCTTTTGCACCCATGCACGCAACAGGGATTGTGCTCTATAAGTGGGGTCCGGTGTCAGGGAAATCCACATGCTACATTCTCCAACCTGCCCAGGGGTTGCCCCAGGGGAAGGGAGCCTCAGAGCTGATCCCTGGGTATGTGCGAGATGCTGGACAGCAGGCCTGCTGTATTCAACCGTCTCTGCAAGGAAACCTCGCTCCCACTGTCCCCCTGAGGGTTGGAGACTTGGGGAGTCATCCCCCTGGAGGCAGCACTCAGCCATGGACAGTGGCCTTCTCAAAGCAGACAATGACAGCTGTATGAAGCTAGCTCATTCGTGCCCCAGACAGCAGCCCTGGATGGCAGAAGCAGGTGACCCCAAGTGACCTGGTTTGTGGGGGGCTTTGCAGAAATGCCAGGCGTACTTGAGTGTGCTCTGGGAGGAGGCTCCTATTATCACTCAGGTAGCAGCTTTTGAGCCGATTAGAGGTTTATCATTTTTCTGAATTAGATATTCATAATTTTTCTCTATCCTTTTCAAGAATTTGATTGGTCTTTCAAGGCCGGAATGCATTCGCCCATTCATCCACATACTAGAAGGCTGAATGGCACCCCCCTTCAGATCGTGGTTCCCTTTCCCCCATTAACCTCAGCAGGGAAGGAAGGGCAGGGGGCTGCCAGGGCCTCAGATACCAGTTTGTAAACTCCAACTCCCGGTTCCCAGGCCTTGGTCCCGAACAGAATCTCTCTCACCGTGCTCTAACAGCCACAACCCGGGGCTGGCTAAGCACGGCCCAAGTCAGCAGTTACAAGAACACTGCGATCGTCAGAGTAAATTACAGTCAGAGGGAGGACAAGTTTAGCAAAATTAAGAATAGTGCTTTAATTTACACTTCTCTAAAAATATGATTGTTTATTTAAGAATGCTTGTTGCCTTGTTAACAGAAATTAGCAGATGAAAGTGTATTTCCACTCCAGAAATGTATTGGAAGTTCACAAGCTTAGCATAATATAATGGAGACAAAGTCTAGTCGATATTTTGATCTATGAAGGTCAGAAATCAAAGCAAACAGCTTTTCCTTAAAGTTCAAGGCTTAAAGAGAGAGGTTTAGAAGGGAGGTCCAAGTAACAAGTTTACGTGGCAGTATGTGCCTACTTTTCCTTCTGTAAACTCGGCCAGCTCTCACCCTGTGTTCGTCCTGTGAGTATCCAGTGACCTAATAATAGCTATAATAAATAGCTACTGATCATCAAATATTATTACCTGAACGTCTTAGCCCATTTAATCCCTACACCTCTGTGATGTGGGTAACATGATTATTCCCATTTCCCAGGGGAGGCAACAGCCCACGTAGCAGTCACGTAGCCCACCCAGATTCAAAGATGTGGTAACTTGCTCGAACCAGGCCTTGCCTAACTCCAGGGCTTCCAGCTCAAGCCCAAGTGCACCGAGCATTTCCACCTGCAAGGTTAAAGTTCACTGGGTGTGCATTCTCTTCTAGGTACTTTTTCTTTTTTAAGATTTTATTTATTTGTTTGGCAGACATAGATCTCAAGTAGGCAGAGAGGCAAGCAGAGAGAAAGGGGGAAGCAGGCTCCCCACTGAGCAGAAAGCCCGATGCGGGGCTTGATCCCAAGACCCTGAGATCATGACCTGAGCCGAAGGCAGAGGCTTTAACCCACTGAGCCACCCAGGCGTCCCTCTTCTAGGTACTTTTTAATGCATACCCAGAACATCGCCCACTCACCCCACCGGCCTCCCCTTTAGAAAATGAAGAGACCACAGTCAGGAGGGAAGCCCAGATCCCAGACGAGGTAGTCAGACCCCAAAGCCTGGCTTCTGCCCCTCCCAATTATCCTCATGGTGAAACCGTCTTAGGGACTTTGTAAATGCTGATGGCCAGGCCCGAGCCCCAGAGATTCTGATTCCACTGGTCCCGGGTGGGGCCTGGGCCTCTGCATTATTTTTTCAAAGGCCACTGGGCAGAGGGCTAATTGCCACCACATGCTTCTCTCATTCCTTACAAATCCATACTGAGCCGTCACCCGCACTGTGCCCTGCGTTTACAGCGATCGGTGACACACTTCCTGCCAGTGTGTCCTGACGGCTGCCAGGCCATTGGCAGGCTGAGCCCTGAGCAGCGACCCACATCCAATGTGTGGAGTTACCGATGAGCAGATCTGGGGGGCCAGAGGGGTCTCAGGGGCGAGATCAGGGCTGACGTCGTCTGGGGAGGAGGGGACATTGTCAGGAAAAGATACGTGGAGGAGGGACTTGAAGATGGGTAAGAGCTGAGAGAACAAGGCAGAAAAGAAACATATCTCCACCTCTGTTGACTGCTAAGGGGGCAAGGAGAACACAGCCCGTCTCTGCCCACCCACCGGGTCCCACCGGCTCTGGGGAGGAAGGAGCATCTGCCCATCAGCCCAGAGGGGCTCCAGGCACCAGCCCAAATGCCTCACAGATGAACCCAATCAGGGACTGAGTTCCACTCTCACTTCGCCTCTAGAAAAACAAAATGAGGATCTGGGTGGGAATGGAATTATTAGAGATCTTTCATCCTAATGGGGAAAGTCACCCAGAGCGGCTGTGAGAGCCCAGATCATCGGTGTCTGCACAGTCCCCTCCTGCTCCGTGGGACAGGGCAGAACTTCTGGGAGGCCTAGGAGGGCTCACAGGAAGCCCCCTTCTCACAGAGCGGTTCCCACTCTGTGGGAGAGAAGAGGATGACATGCTATCTGCTTCTCAAGGTCCAAATCAGTCACCCACATTTCAATTCCCTTTTCTCATCAAACACTAGCAGAGAGAGGGCCCTGCCTCATCGGATTCCAGCAGCCACGGACGTGGGGACAACAGGATTGAGAAACAGGTCACCCCGTGGGGTGGGAAGGTTGTTATGTGGTTTCATCTAACTTGGTTGCTGGAAAGCCCCCCATGCCCACAGTTATCCCCTGAGTCACCAGATCACCGTGAACTGGTACATTCTCAGTACCCGAAACTCATTCTTGGGAACACAGAGCATCATGGAGGAAGGAGCACAGACTCTGTCATTAAAACCAGATCCATTCGTTCAGTAAAGATTTCCCGAAAGAGCCTTCTTGACACTAGGGAAACAGAGCTTGGTAACACTCAGCCCTTGCACCGGAGAAATTCCCTTTCCAGAGGCTCTGATAGGCACCAAATCAGGGGGGGCCCCAGAGCCATGTGAGGCTGGGGGGGCGGAGACAGGGTGTGCAGGTGGGGAGGGCCTCGGAGACTTGACACCTGGGCACAGCTGAGGTTTGAAGAGTGACTTGACCTTGCTGGTATATTTCACCCCCATTGGTAAGAAAATTAAGACACAAGTGATTATACCCACTCAGACTCTAGACCCTGTGCATATGCTTCAGGCCCAACTAAGACCTCCTTCTGGGCCTTTGTAGGCCACAGGTTACAGGCGACCTCATGAGAGTACATGAGGTCACCCAGGGAGGAAAAGGTGCTGAGGTTGGACTTCTAGTGGAGAAGAAAGTCTCTTAGGGACATCGGAGAAATGGGAGGAAATTATCCACCTGTTCATTTACCAACTGGAGAAGAAGTAGCCTGGTCCTCAATGAGTTCATATTCCCAGAGGGCTGCTCTGCAGGGCAGAAGTGAAACCACCACCTGGGACGGAGGCTGAAGCAGGGCTGAAGAGGCACAAAAGTGAGAGCTGCTCAGATCAAGGGGGGCTTCCTGGAGGAGGAAAACAGCACCACTCTGGAGCCAACATCCGAAGCACGGGAGACCTCATGGAGTGGGGTGGGATTCTTCCCTTGCAATAACGTAAGTGGATTCCAGATGTAGCAAAAATTCAAAGTCGTGTGAGTAAGTTTTTGGAGGTTGTCTCAGGCAGGTAAAGGCCTTAGTGGAACAATATGAAAACGTACCTAAAAGGGGTTTTCATGAGGTCATTTTTTAACTGAATCATGAAATATTGAGCAGTTCTGTTTTTATTTCCTAAAAAAGCAAAACTCAGGCAGTGACACAGAAACACAGCAAGTGAGTTTTGTTTGTTAGTTCCCTTAAAACATTATCTGTTTTAAGGGGAGGGGATCTTGGATTCAGCGTCCGCACCCTGCATGTGCAAAATTCCACCTACATGCGGCCGACGGTCCATTGTCCTTTTAGCCTCTCTGCCCCTCCTTCAACCGTTTCTGAGAAGTAAGCTTCAGCAAGTCAAATCAGAGTTTAAAGAAATGAGACTGGGCCAAGAGATAAACAGTATCATTGCCATCAATTTCATTGTTTCAAATACAAGATTTTATTTTGAGAAGAAAGTTTAATCAGCCAGAGTTAAATCACGAAAATCTTTGCCTTTAAAATCTCACTTTCTGCAAGATTTCACCTGTGAAATTCACAGCCTTTAATTACCACCTCACATCTTAAAAGGGAGAGTCTTTCTTCTGAATGGACTAATAACATTATTATGGGATGTAATTACAGATCAGGTGTCTGTGTTCAATAACACCAAAAGGCACCAACCGCATGCTTCTGATTTTTGAACTTGGAAAGTAGTTTGCTCGAGACCCACTGACTCCCCCAAAGCTGTGTTGATGTTTCGGATTTGGGGTTTTCCTACTCGTTTTTTTTTTTCTTTTCGGGGAGTGGGGGTTGGTGGGGAAGGGGGAGAAGCATTTAGAAATCAGACCTTTACTGGATGAATTTCTTCACTTCCCAGAAAGCAAGAAAACAATTGTTTCCTGTAATTGGACAGTTTGATTGGAGGCAGGTGGTGCTGAGCGGAGGAAACCAGAGCCACAAAGCCAATTTTGGCTTCAAGCACATTCTCTTCAGCTCTCAGCTCCAACAGTACAACATGTAAATTGGCTCCGCAGAAGCCGACTATAAATTTAGTTCCCATTTCTCTAACAAGCACCTTATCAGCCACGAAGAGTCTCAGCAATGGGGACAGTGTGCAGATCTGACATGATTATTAAGCTGCCTTGAGATACCCCGGCATTAATTTCTCAAACATGTTCTTGCTGCCACCAACCAGGAATTTATGAGCCATCCTGGAAGCATCGCGGAGCCACAGCTTTAAAATACGGCGATATTTTCTTTCTCCAGGTTAATTGGCTTTCGTGCTGCTCATGTTGCGTTATCTTGAGTTAATATTTGCTTTGAATATTTTTGAGTAACAGGGCCAAATCAACACGGCAGCACAGGATAACAAACACCAAAGGGGCCAAAATCAGAGGCGTGGGGGTGGGGGAGGGGTGTGGTTTATTCTCCTCGCTGCTTTTCATTCCGAAGTCTCCAAGCCTTCTCCTTACTTCTCTTCCCAAGAGCTGGCTCACTCATCTTACCGCCTTGTAAGGCAGCTGATGCACAGGATTCCCTTTTCACAGATGGAGAAGCTGAGGCCCAGAGAGGTTAATCACTTCAGCCACGGCCTCTCAGGAAGTCAGGAGCCGAGAAGAGGCCGCAGGCCCCCAGACTGACTTCCCAGCCCACTGGCCCCGGGTATTATTTAATTTTCTCTATTAATGTCCTCGCTACTCTTAAGTCTGCCATACAAAACAGCCATTTTTACAAAACGTGGACAGGCTCAAGAATGGCGGAAGGAAACTCATCTGATGATTCCATCAAAGTATTGCCCTTCATACACTCTACATCATTAAATCAGTTACTTCAAAGGTCCAGCATGTTTTATTACGAATTTGGGGCTATGCTTAATTTTTTTTAATATTAACCTAATGTTTGCATAAGTCTGGCGCTCCTTATTTATTTCTGGAACTTGAAAATAATGTTTTCTAAGCCCAAGTGGAGTAATGGCTAAAATAACCACCTTCTCAGGGAAATTTTACCTGTCAATTTACATATCCGGATAAGATGATTTTATAAAAAAACAGATTGCCGAGTTCGCTTAGAGCCTCGAATTGCAACACTCTGTTTTCCAAGGTGATTACATCAAAGGAAATACCACTGTTTTCTTTTCCAAGCCAGTAGATAACTATGGTTCAAAATCCTCATTAATGAGAGTCTCAGAATCTAAACACCGAAGGTTCGAGCTCAAACAATGGCTCTCCCTCCGGACGGGACACTTCTCCTTTTAATCTTTGGCTAAAGGTGTTCCCTAAAGACACATCAGTATGACACAGAGATGCCATCTCTCCCAGCCTGTTCGAGCAAGAATTCTCTTGCCCTTTTCTGTGTTACAATTGCTGAATTCTGCCCTGGAGACAACAGTCTCACACTGCCCCCACCCCAGTGCCCAGTGGCCACTGGGGACAAGCAGGGTACAGGGGGGACATGTACACAAATACCATGAACTTTTCCTGGAAAGGATTGCACGCCGATTAAACCTGTCAGAAGGCAGATTGAGCTTTCACAAGGAGAGCTGGTTGATAGCTAACTCAGAAATCTTGGCAATGCTACAGAACCAATATTTTCATAGAGGTGGCACTGTCTTGAACAATGTCCTCAGTGTGCAGGACACAGGCGGCCCGTCGATCCGTATCTAGCCAGGGCGAATGTTTCTTTCGCCTTTTCTGGAAAAACAGGCTGATGAAGGAGCTGGGCAGGGTTGGGGGACGGGGGCTGGCGGTGAGATGAGCTTGTGGGATACAGTGCGGGACGCGGAAGCCGGTCACAGCTCCCTTTCAATAGACACAGCTTCTACCTTGGCCTCACGCAGAGCTGGCCAAGACAGGTTCAAACAGGTTGCAGCCATCCGCTGAAACCACCCCCACAGCCCTGTTTGCTTTTCCTAATGTGTAGAAACGGTGACACAGACCTTAGTTTAACCACATAAGGCCAAAAGCACATGGTGTTTCTCCTCAGCCGGACCCACACCAGCCCTAGCATCTTTCATCCCTGACCCTCAAGGGACACGGCAGCCAGCCGAATCGCCGCCGCCCCCTCCCCTCCAGCCCCGGCACCTGTCCCCCCACGGGGACTTTAGCACTCTCTACCTAAAAGATCTCCTTCTTCGTGTAATAGCATTTCTTCCCGACACCTGGATCTTTTCCTGGAAACAACAGCAAAAATAGTCAAGCTTTGGATAACCCAACCCGTGATGCTATCAGAACCGGGTGGCCCATCCAGGGGTAGACGGGAACAGTGGGCAGCACCCACCCCCCGCACTCTGGAGGTAGGCAGTGAGCTGAGAAGCACCCCATGCCACGGAGCCCAAAGCGAAGACAGCAAGACCAGAGCGCATCTTCAGTGCCACCGATGGACCCCACGGTATCCATTTACTAGGGCCACCATGTCAGCTCTCTCCCCCTGGTGGCTTAAAACCACACAAACTTACTTTTCCACAGTTCTGAAGGGAAGGAGTCCAAAATAAAAGTGTCTGTGGGGCCATGATCCCTCTGGAACCTGCAGGAGAGAAGACTTCCTTGCCTCTTCCTGCTTTCTGGTGGTTTGCCCGCAATCCGCAGTGCTGTGGCCTGAACGTTTATGACCCTTTAAAATCCATACATTGAAACCTCGATCCCATTGTGATGAGATGTGGAGTTGGGGCCCCAGACCCTGCTGGCACCCTGATCTTGGACTTCCAGCTCCAGAACTGGAAGAAACCAACTTCTGTGGTGGATAAGCCACCCAGCTGACGGCATTCGTTAGAGCAGCCCAAGTGTGGCAAGGCACTCACTCGGCCGTCCTTGGCCAGAGGCTGTAACGCTTGAGTCCTCTTCTCCAGGGTCGCGGGTGAGCTCCCCTCGTGTCTGTGTCGCTTCTCTTCTTCCAAGGACACCAGTCATAGGGGGTCAGGGGTCTACCCTGCTCAGTGAGTTACATCTACAACTAGTTACACCTACAAAGACCGTATTTCCAAATATGGGTCACTTTCCGAGGTGCTGGGAGTTAGAACCTCAGCATATCTTTTGGGACACACAGTGTCACACTTCACAGTCACCAAAACCTTCCAGGGGCTGTTCCTTGCTCAGACAATGAAGTCCACAACCCATTCTTGCTTCCGAAACTCCCATGAGTGGGCACCTCTGTGGACTGAGGTCCTGACACTGTCCTGAGAACCAGTCCAAGGCCCCCCAACACCCTCCCAAATCCCAAACCCTCTGCACTCTGCTCATGCTGTTCCTTCCTCCGGGGGAGCCCTTCCCCATTCTCACAGCACTTTCAAAAGCTGCCCTCTCACAGCATCCCAACAGCTTCCTCATATGGCCTCGATCACGAAGAAACCACAGTCCACGTCCCCAAGCTTTATTCCTCTTAAAGACCTTTACTGCTTTCTACCTTGTGTCACAATAATACATCATTTTATTTCTCTGAGTTTCCTGCAGGCTCTTTCAAGTTTTTACTTTCCCCCATGGCCCCTGCCTAGTAGCTGCATAAATGTTTAATAAAGTTGAGGGACCTCCCACATACGTAACCTAATACATCAGCTGACATGAACGCTTCCTTGACCCCTAGACCAACGAAGACGGAGAGAGGATGTTCTCGAGGTGGGAAGACCTCAAGAATCGGGAAGAGTCTCACTTGGCCAACGTCTGTGCTTACGAATTAGAACCTTCGGCTGGACAGCAACGGGCTGTCTTAACCGAATCTAGGAGCGAGGACCCTACAAGCAGATGGCCGGCCCCGGGCCCTGTGAATCCTCTGAGATTCCCAAATGGCCTGAAGGATTGCCGGAGAAGTCCCTCCCTCCGCACCCACTGCCCAGCTTTCTACAAGGAACCCACTGGGCACAGAAGCAGCCCCCAGGTGTCCCCTCTTCAGGGAGTGGCTCTGGCCAATGGCACCCCCCGGGGGAAGGGCAGATGCTGAGCCACAGAGGGAACGGCCGGCACACACGGGGAAATCGCTCCCCATTCCCCACAGACATGAGGAAGGGTCCATCACACACCAGCTAGGGGTGGGCTGGAGAACAGGGTGGTTCAGGTTCTAGCCCAGAGCTCCTCGCTGGCCCCCGGCACACAAAATCATCATTTTGTGTCCACTTCCTTGGAGTGGTGGGGACTGACCTGCCTCCCCAAGAAGCTGATTGGCAAACAGAGCACGCAGGCCAAGCCCCGAGCACAGCACTTGCCACACGGCTGGTGCTCAGGAAGCCACCATCAGCTGGAGGGTTGACCCTTCCAGTGGTCATGATCAGTCCAAGGCTCCGGCATTCCCAACCTGTCAGCGGGCCGTCTTGGGCTCCTGTATGCCAACCACAGATGTCGCCAGCCCCATTCCTGTCTGCTCCCTCCAAGAGCCCCCCAGCCCCAGCCCCAAAATGTCTGTATTGTCTCCAGGTCTCTGCTTGTCTTCCCTCCACCCACCAGCCGCTCTGCAAGGACCTCTGGTCCCACGGCTTTCTAGGTTCCAGATCCCACCAGCAATTCCAGGCCCCTGAGCCCATCTGTTTCCCAAATACCCTAACGCAAAGCAATCCTGCCCATTTCGGACTTCTCACTTCCCGTCCCCATCATAAATAGTCCCCTGTTGTCACTGACTTCTGGATGTAAGTAGATCTTCCCCTCCAGCTCCAGGGCAGGGGTGTGGCCTCAGGGCAGGACCCGGTTCTCCTACTTTGCTACCAGCAGTGATGGGAGGTCAGGTCCAGGACTCCCCATGACCACCCCTCCTCTGACCGAGATCCTAACCACAGCAACCATCCCCCCTTCCAGCCGCTGCGCCACCATCTCTCTGTTCCTTGTGCCTCGTCCTCGACACAGCAAATATGCTCATCAGGCAGGAGGCCCACGAGCAAGAGAGCTGCTGCTTCTCAGTGTAGAAGTCCCGCTGCTGCCCAAGTCAGGCCGGGCAGTCCAGAAGAACTCGGGCAAAGATGCTCCCGTGCGCTGGCCTCAGCCACATCGCACTGGGGAGGCCCCGCGTCACAGGGTCCTTCTCACACGTTATCCCACCACGAGGCTATCTAAGTCGTCCTTCTATTCCTTTGTGATCTCCCACATTCCCCCCCCCCAGGTTATTCCATTCTTAGTTCTCAGTCTTGGGGAGGAAATAGTATTTGCTGAGCTCCTAGCATACACCAGTGAGTCCAGGTGCCTCCAAGTATATTTTCTCTTTAATCTAGACAAGCACCTTGTGAATTATCCGTACGTTGCCATCTCCACTGAAGAGAAAGGGAGGCTCTGGAGAATTAGGGCAAGCCCGGGCTCACCCTGATATGCGGTGCAGCCAGAATTCGAGAAGCCCCGAGCATGTTTCTCTTTGCTTTACTCTACATGCATTTTTTATCTCATTATTAATAGGGCCCCTTCATTGGATTAAGCCAAATTTCTCTGTGGTCTATTTTCCACCCTCGGACCTATTCCACATCTTAGTCCACCTATAACAGTTTTAATCCTTTTTTGTTTTGTTTTGTTTTGTATTGATCTTCCTTCGGATGTTCAGAAGTAGTCAGCCTTTGCCTCTGATCCCAACCTCTTTCCAGGGCCTGGCCCCGATGAAGTCATTTCCACAGGAGCTTTGATGAATCGTGGGGGACTTGCAAACGTGGGCCTGACACCTCCAGCTCCTGAAAGTAGAACTTCCCGAAAGCCACGTGTCCCATACTCGCTGTCATGCCTGTCCTTCCCCCAGCAGGTGCATGGAGGCCTGGGGGGGGGGGTGTGTCCCAGCACCTCAGGCGGGAAGCAGATTCCTGTTCTGCCTTTTACGAGCTGTGTCATCTGAAGCAAGTCACTTAACATTTTCGAGTTTCAGATCCTCATCTATGAAATGGTGAGATAGCATCCCTAACTCACAGGCTTCTCCAGAAAGCTAAATTTCGGCGTGCACGCTGGCGCCTGACACATGGTAAGGACTCCATCCCTGGAGTTATGGATCTTCTTCTTTAACACTGGAGCAATCTACAGTACCGGCACGTTTTTACAGAATGCCAAGCGTGGTTCCAAAAGCCCAGGAGAAAGAAATGTCAGTTGGTTCCCCATGCATGATAGCACAGACCCCCACGGGGAAGCTCTGGTTTCCCGATGGAGGGGTCCACAGTCAGAGCATGCAGAATTGGGAAAGCTCTGCCCTGAGATCTGAGTCTGATGACGTGGGAAGAGGCTATATTCAAGCAGCAAACAAACCGCTTCCTTCTGGGTATTGGAAGTGCCTCACCTTCTCAGCACAGCCGCAGAAGAATTTCTGCAATCCCCTTTGGAGCTGGGAGAGAGGTTTTCTGGAGCCCAGGGACTCCTATAAGAGTAGAACCTGGTGCAGTGGCACTTGCCCTTGGACCAGCAGTGTCTTCCTCCACCGAGCTCCCCACCCTGACCCCTGAGAGTCCACCTGCCTGCCAAGTGGTAGCCTCGGGTGCCAGGCCTCTCCTCCCTCCGGGACTAGTCCTCTCTCCACAGATGGTCCCCCATGCTGGTGTCCTTCACACAGCATGTCCCTTAAATGCAGACCTGACATGACCACACGTGCCTCTGGGAGGACTTGGGGCCATCCGTGAGCACCCCCCGCATGCCGTCAAAGCCCACGCCCAATTGCATTCCCATCACACCTTCCCTCGCAGGCATGTCCTCTAGACCCAGAGGCCCTAAGAGCCCGGCGTCTCCGAGCTCCCCGTGCTCCCGTCAGAAGCGCACGTTGCATACAGGAGCACACAGAACAGAAGGGACGATAAGGAGGGAGGGAGGGTGGGGAACTGAACTCGTTCCCTAGGTGTAGATTCCCTTTGTGCCGGGACCCTCTGTTGACTTCGCCCCTCCCTGTGACCGATCCCCCCGCAACCATGGGCTGCAATTCAGCATGTGTCTTCTCTCTTTCTTCCTTGGCCTCTACAGTTTTGGGAATAGATTTTTTAGGATAGTTTTGATGTTGCTATATCCAACCAGAAAAAGAAGTTACTGCTCACTTCCAGCTGCTTCTTGACATGATCCTTTAGCAAACAGTACCCTGGAAGCCACGAGTAACAGAACAGGGAGGCTGTGTACTCGGGCCAGGGAGCAAACCACAAACTGAGTCAGAGGACTGGGACACATGGAAGCTGGAGCTCAGATTTCAACCGCACTGAGGAGGTGGACAGGAGCACACAACTTAGCATTCTTAGGACTAACTCCCGAGCCCTGGGCACTGCACACCTAGCTCTGGTTACTGCACACCTGAGCCCTCATGGCTGCATGCCTGAACCCCGGATACTATACACTTGAGCCCCAGGTACTATACACCTGAGCCCTGAGTCCTGCACACCTGGTCCTGGGTACTGCACACCTGAGCCCCAGGTACTGCACGTCTGAACCCAGGGTGCTGTGTTTTGAGTCCCAGATGCTAGATCCTTCAGTCCTGAGGTGCTGCAATCAGTCCTGTGGTGCTGCAAGCTTGGTGCCTACTGACCGCAGGGCCCTCTGCCAGGCTACTCTCGTTTCGGAGTCTCATGGACCCTTGAGCACAGTCACAAACTTTGCTCCCTTGGTCCTCACCACAATCCCTTGAGCTAGCACTATCATGTCTGTGTTACAAATGAGGAAACGGAGGCCCAGAGAGCTTAATCAATCTACCACAGTCCCCTGCAAGGAACAGAGCCAGACTCGTGCTCCTGGGTCCCTCCATCTCCTTTCCTACGGGGTGAGCTGAGCTGCATAGACCCCAGACCTCCCACTCTGTCTGCCTGAGCCCCTTGCCCCAGCGGTGGGAGTACACGCCGACACAGTGTTTGGAAAAATTGTTTGTAGCCATCTGCACCGAAGGATTTGAAGTGAATACCTTCATATGCTTTGACCCATTAAGGACCTTCCAGGAATCCATCCAAATGAGATATCCCAGAATATGGAAATAAAGCTTTATGTACAAAGATGTTCATTGCGTCATTATTTATTAAGAATACACTGTGTTCTGAAAAACTGGAAAACACCTAAATGTCTAAGGGTATGGAAATGGAGCGGTACATTAAATTATGCTTTTATATGCATTTATTTTAGAGACACTAGTTAGAAAAAGAAGGTAACAATGTAAGAAAACACATTTAATTTTAAATGAGAACAAGAGGCTATACGACTGGATATGTATTTTTGTTCTACAACTTTACTTAAAACCACTCGTTCAGTACTGTCCCTTCAGAGGAATAAAACGGAAGATGAGAAAAATTTTGATCCTACCTACGGAGGCCTGTAACCAAGGGACAATTGCGACCAGGTAAGAAAATTCATGTGTAGGAGAATTCAGACCAGAACAGAATGTACCAAAGGGTAACAGTAGCGAATTTCTGATCGTAGAAATACACGTAATTTCAATTTGTAGCAATGAGTATTACTTCTTTAGTTAGACACATACCTCATTGTTTGAAGCCCTGCCCTCCCTGTTCTACCTCCCACCAGCCCACCAGCCCCACACCCGTGGCTCTGGGGAAGCACCCCGGTGCCCCACTGTGAGCGCCCCAGGTCAGGGACCAGGCCCCCCAGGTCAGCGGCACTTGGCAAATACCCCAGTGGGGACAAGGTGGTTGAACGAAGAGGCCCAACTTTGCAACAGGTGAATCACAGCTCAGCGCCTCCCTCAGCCACGTGGGTCCCCGAGCCCCTGTGCCCCTCCGTTTCCTCTCTAAGAGATGAGCAGCCCTGCAGAGCTGGGTAGACCGCACAGGTAAACACGCACAGTCGCCCCCCAGGTACACGGTCGGCAGGTCTCGTTTCCACCCGACTCAAGTCACTAAGCCCATTTTACAGAAAGGCCAGGCAGAGACGTCCTGGCCTCGGAGTGGTTCTGCAGCCACAGAACCATCCAGCACCTTCCATGGAAGGCAGCAGAGTGCATCCAGCCTGGCCTCAGTCCCGTGCACCTGACAAAAGCCCTGTGAGCTTGGCCCTGGCTCATCTGGTCCACAAACAATGCCGGTGATGAGGGTAATTTTCAGATGAGGCAAGAGAAGCGTGTTTTTCTCCAACCTTTGCTGTCCTTCTCACACAATGGGCGGATGATAAGGTTTAACTGTTTCTAATAACACCCACAGACAGCCAAGAATGAACCTGGCAAACGAGTGATTACATCCAGAGAAGACTTGGGGGGTTTAAGTGCATTGTTTTCTCTGTGTTAGGCGCTTCTGAGTCTGAAGAGAATTCTTTTTCTTTCCTTTTCTGTCTCCCACATGAGTGCAGTCTGTGTGCACGAGTGGTCTGTAAGGAGTGGGTGTCCGGCGCCAGCCCCACCTTGGGCAGACCACACTCCGCCCCAGGCCCGAGTGTCCCACCTGTGAGATGCTCGGCCTGGATGGATGCGGCCTGCTTGGGCTCCAGCCCCACCGACAGGACCTCCTGAACCCACAATGGCCAACTCCAAGACCTCAGGCTCCAGGAACGCCTGGGGACCCAATCTCATTAGTTCACCACCCCGCTGGGCACAAGCACGGACCGTTGCAGGGTCCCCAGCAGCCAGCTGCAAGGAACGGCTCTCGGCGCTGCTGTTCGCGTCTGTATGTACAGAGTCGGCTGGTCTGTGCGGGCTGGCCAGAGGGCCCCAGCTTCGCACCACAGACAGGGTCATTTCAACAACAGAAATCCATTCTCACACAGTTCTGGAGGCTGGGGGTCCAAGATTGAGGGGTCAGCAGGTTTGGTTCTCCCAAGGCCTCTCTCCTTGGCTTCTGGATGGCCGTTTGCTCCCTGGGTCCTCGCATGGCCAGCCGTCTGTGCATGTCTGTGTCCCGATCTCCCCTTCTTGTGGGGTCACCGGTCCTGCTGGGTTAGGGCCCGTTTGTATGACCTCATGTTACCTCAATCACCTCTTTTAAAATTCACTCTCCAAATACAGTCCTATTCCGAGTTAGCGGAAGTTAGGACTTCAGTGCATGAATTTGGGGTACACAAATCAGACCGTAGTATCATCTAAACTGTTATTTTAGGCCAGAGTCCAGTGCGCGCCCTGAGCCTTCAGCCTCTGTCCCTCCCACCACCTTTTAAGACATGCTCTCTGCTCTCCAGAGCCCTGTAATTGAATTCCAGCCCAAATAAAGTTCCCACTCACTCGTTCGTGGAAGAACATCAGATTGGAAGACAAAAGACTCATAGGTCAGGGACCAGCTCCAGTCTGTGGAAAGTCATTTAAAGCTCTCTAAGCCTCGGTAGCCTCATCTGTAAATGGGAAAGTTCATACTAAATCCCCAAGGCAAGACGTCAGCATCGGTGAGCACGTCGGGGCGAGGAAAAAGAGGGGTGGCGGGGCCCAAACTAGGGAAAACATAAAGGGGCTCCCACAACACGGAAGCACCTGAGGACACACATTACACATGCCTTGGAGTTTTCATTTTACAGCAATCCTGTAAGTTAAATCACAGATGATTCTAAGACACTGAAATATTCAAGTCCTCTGCCTAAGACCACCTCCAGACCAAACCCACCAGCCTCTTAGAATTTCTATGAGTTCGTGAAAGAAAATATAGACAGAGAGACCCAACATACAAGCCCTCGGCACCTTAGCTGGGGGCCAGGGGCAGGTGCTCCGTAAGTGTGACTCTCTCCACGTGTCCGTGAAGGTCATCAGGCACACGACTGTGCAACTGTTTGTAACAGGTCCTTTTGCAAATGAACGCTATGCAGAACGGGGTGCGGCTCTGAACCCTACGTAAGCTTCCTCCTATCCTCCCTGGAGAGCCGGTGACCAAGGTCCTCCCGGCTCTGGCCTCCGCAGATATTCTAATAGCCCCTGAAATGTGCAAAACACGTTGCCGTTTAGAAAGTGCTTCGTGGTGCCCCTCATTTAACAGGGAGTGAACTCCCTTGGATAGCACGTCGCTTCGCTGAACACGCAGACCCGGAGAGGGGAAGTGACCTTCCGTAGCAGGCCCGCACCTAGGTCTGCTCACCCCAGATCAGCATTCCTTCCGCAGCAAACAAACAGACCTTGTCCTCCGCCCCGCGGGAAGTCCAGGGACCTGCGCTGCTGCACACGAGTGTCACCGAAGGTCCCGGCAAGGCATCGAACATGGAGACCATGTTGGCCTTCAGACTCCTTAGCTAACCAAGGCTTCCCAAGTTCTCCTGGAAGTTTGATGTGATTCCTTGCATTTTCCCGGCATGCCTCTCATTTCCTTCTTTTAAGCCAAATGCTTCCAACTATTAACATTTTAAAAAGGTAGGAAGGTCATTATATTTTTAAACCCTCCATTTTTACCTCGGGGCTCTATTTCCCTGTTGCTTTAATGAGATGTGAGGATAAACGGATAGTTTCACCTTCAAGACTTGACTGCTTTCAGTCTGGAGCTGGTGAACGAAATCCACCTGCCCCCAGAGTTCCCATGGCCTCACCTCGCCCTCCTCACGAGCATTAGGAGGCAATGCAGGTGCAGCCTGCCTGGCAGAGGGGGCTTGAAGCTGGCTACAGTCCCTCCTGGTCTGTATTCTGCTCGGTGAGCCCGGCCGAGCTCCCACTGCCATCCCTACTGTCACAGGAATGGGCACACTGGGCTGTATTTACAGTTCCTTTCCCTCTCTTTGATGAGGCTTCTGAGAAAGGTGGCTCCGCTTCTAGCAGGTGCGACCCATCACACTGGCTTACCTACGGCTGTAGGTGTTGGGTCCCAGGACCACGCACGACACCAGCCCGGCCCTGCCCTCCCCAGCCCACGAGGGCAGTCACATCCAGCTCCTCGGGGGGATGAGAGTGGGGGGGACAGGAATGCAGCAACTGGGCACTGCCGGTGTTTGCTCCAAGGTTCGGTATTTGAGACTCATGGCTAAATTCAGTAATAACACCACAATTTCACCAAAAAGCATTATAGTGATTACTGAGTTATATTAGGAGCTTTATTTAAGATAACATCTTATTTGCACAATGTAGTCCAAATAGATGGTTAGTGCAGCCAGTGCCATTGTTAGACTCCGTATGTGCATCCGCATAATCACTCTGGAAGTGCACGCTGCTTTTAAACGTATGAACAGTTAAAACTGAAAGCATAAATATGTCTTTTAAGGTGATGGCATGGTTAGAATAAGAGGGTTTAGGTTTGTATGTAAACAGGAATTTAGTTGTCTCCTTAGCAGTACAGTAGGATGGAAAAATCTCTCCAAGACAGCTCTCTTAAGGAAACCAAATTCACTATCCCAAACTGCTGTGTTTATTAATAATAGTTCCTGTTTATCAAATACTTTCCGTATGCCAGGCACTGTGCTGGGCACATTCCGTAAATATCTCACACAGATCCCCTCTCCCTGCACTGAGAGGCATTAATCGTGTTAGACCCCCTGGACGGAGGCTCAAAGAGGGAAAATGGCTTGTCCGGACCCACACAGCTAGAGCTTGGGGGACGCGCTCCACGTTTCACTGCCTCTGCATCACCCACCACCAAATGTGGGATACCCAGTGGATTCCAGACAAACAGCAAAACATAAGGACAGGCTTCAGGTTCCTGACTGGTCCCCGAGGGCCTCTGAGCACACGTGTTCCAGGATCCACACTAGGCCAGAGAGCACGGTAGGAAGCTGAACGCAAGGCCAGAGCCAGCAAGGGGCCCCCTGAGAAGACAGAGGCTGGGCAGAGGCCGGGGGGCATCGGGGGCACAGAGGACCCTCAGGGGAAGTAAAGCCACTGGGCCTCTGCACACATGAGAACTTCCATGAACCCTCCCGATTCCTCAGCCCCGCTGCTGCGGGCGGTCCCCGCATCCTGCGCGTGCAAGATGGCTCGCTCCTGGCTGACAGCCACCACCCCTGGTTGGGGGGCGTCCTTGCCGGCACTGCAGCTTCCCAAGCCCGGGATGCTGTACTTCTGTCGCATTCAGACTATCACACCTGGACTTCCCAGGTCATTCGAGAATGATCCAAACGCCAGTTCCCCAGGGCCAGGACCCGGCTACAATCCTTCCAGCCGTCACCGCCTCATTCCCCACTCTCTGAACTTTGGGAAAGTGTTAACCCGTAGCTACACTGACAAGTCTGAGTCCAGCTCCCACCCTCTGGCAAGAAAGCCGTCGGGCTGGGAATTAGCTAAGACAGCCATTATGCAATATATAAAACAGCTAATTGTGTGTTCTGTTTCACACATGGTATAAATTGGCGTCGCGTGACCCATTGAGTTAGATCGTGGGGGATCGATCGGCTGAAGTTCTTTAACGGAGATTTTTCTGAAGCGTGCGGAGCTAAGCCCACTGTCTCCCAGCACGCTGCGCAGGTGAGCCTCCCACGGGCCGGTCACACAGAGGCTGATGCCACCTCTGGTCACACCCCGGTGCTGCCCTCTCCCCACTGTAAGCACCGGAGCATGCATCTGAGCCCGTCTGCAAACTGGGGACCACGAAGGCTGGACCCCTCCGAGCTGCCACGATGAGCTCCGGGCACGGTGTCTGGCACTCCGCGCCCCCAAACCTGATGACAGGTGCTACTTACACCAGACACGTGCCTGTGCTTCTCTAGAAACATTGCGTATCTCACACAGCTTATTCTGAGAGACGGTGTCTCCCCCGAGCAGCCCTATAGACACTCCCTGACCCGCTGTCCCCACCCTTTCTCACGCCACTGTATCCCGGGTATATCCTCGGACTCTCACGAAGGGACAGCAAGGTCTGTGAAGGAGCCGTGCCAAAGTCCCCAGGCTGAGTCCGGCGCCCCTCCCCACCCCACGTGCCTCCCATTCATCTTTGCTACAGTCCTGTGTCCGCCTCTGCCCCAGACAGAGTCCCTGGCCACGGCCATGGTGCTTCTCTCCAGCGGCCTCCCCAGGGGCGTCAAATGCTTATTTACTGAATGAAGTTGCCAAGTTTCCCCTGGCTGGTGACGCCTGAGTTTCACTCTGGGTCGCAGGGAGTGGTAGACTGACCCCTGGGGAGCTCGGCCGGGCCCCACACGGGTCCTGGAACAGTCAGTCTGACCCCTGTGGTGACCAGAGGCCCTGCCCTGGGAGCGGGGGTGGGGGAGAGAGCAGGAAAGACAGGCACAGGGTCATCACGTCCTCTGAGCGAGGTGACATTAGCCACACTTTACAGATGACCACACCAGTCCTCTGTGAGTTTAATTTGCCGAAGGTCATGCAGCTGCCAAGTGTTTGTCTACACTCGAGGGGAGAGAAGCAATTGGTGTCTGTTCTAGGAATTAGGAACATTGGGGCTGACCGCATTTAAGAATAGGGCCGTGCATTTTCCCTTCTTGACCCAGGTTTACTAATCAGGGACCCAGCTGAAAAAATCCAGCAACGTGACTCAGTTCCTAACAATTTCTCCCCGTCACACTGGGACGACCCCAGCAGAGCATGCGAGCACAGAAACAGAGAGAGAAGGAGACGAAAAAGGGAAGAAAGGATGATTCGCCCGAAGGCCCGAAGCCGTTTCCTCTCACCAAGCCCTGCAACCTCTCTGTCAACTCCGGGGCGCTCACAAGGCGAAAACGCCTGCGGTAAAGTCAAGGGCAGGCCGGAGGGCTTATTTCCTGTCTTCTAAATATACTCTTGTTCCGATGGTATCTGGTCCCCTGCGTCATGGAGGATGGCCGCCCTTTACACTGAAAATGTCTCAGGAACTCCTCAGCCCAAAGGAAGCTCTGTGGGGAAAAGCGCCACTGTCTAAACACCTTCAGGAACAGTGTGCTCAGGCTCCTGGCTCCTCCTCCTCGCGCCCCTCCTCCCCCACCTCCACCTGGCCATCCTCCTCCTCTCTAGCCAAGGCACTGCCAGTCCTCAGGGTGGGCAGTAAACACCCAGCAGCACAGTTCTCACTGAATGCTATCAGAGGAAAAACTCAGAAAGCAAACAGAAATTATTGTATACCTGCTATCATCCAGCTGTCCTCCTGGAAGCAAGGCCCCATTCAGGACAGGGGCTGCCGGTTCTTGAGCCAAGTTCCTCAAACATGGCAAAAAGAGAGGGAAGCCAAGATAAAGATGGCAGGGCCTCCTGGGTGGCCTCGGAGCTGAGAGCCACGGGAATACCCCCTCAGCTCCGGCCTGGCTCTGTGGCCCCCAGCCCCAGTCAGACCATCTGGAGGATGGGTTACTAAGAGCTGTGACTCCCCACAGGGTTCTACGAGGCTGGAATGACAGTGCCCTAAAGCACTAGGTTTCGAGAAACCACGTGCCCACCCCGGACCTGCTACGTTTCTGTGTTTTCACTTAATGTTTACACATGGGCCTTCTTCCTTCTCACAATTTCAGTAAAAATGGCAGGAGTTTGCTTCACAGCAACGGATAGGAGACCAAGGCTCAGAGAGGTTACGTAATGGGCCTGATGTCACAGGGCTCAGAAGTGCCAGAAGGGAATTCCAAGTCCAGCTGAGCGGGGGCCCATCTGAGTTCTTGTATCGTCGGCATCTTCCCCCGGGATGCACCTGCAGTGGGGGGGTGGGGGGGGCCAGGGGTGCTCCTAGAGGCAACATTCTCAAGGACGTGATGGTACCCAAGGCTCTAACTTCCTGTTGGAGTCCTTCTGAGTGAGCCATGGAGGCACCAGGCCAGGGTCATCTGCCCTCTTCCTCCCGGCTCACCCCTGTGTCGCCGTGCTGGCCTGGCTCAGCCACACTGCTGGAAGGACTCAGTGGAGCTTCTCCAACAACCTAGGAACAACCCTTGAATGTCCCCTGCAAGTCCCAGGATACCAGCCCCTTCCTAGGTCTGGAAGAAGGGAAGGGAGGAGGAGCAAGCCCCACGTGAGGGAGCGTGAGCTTCCGGTAAGGGCCCCGGGAGGGCTGGAGGCGTGGGGCAATGACTCCATGTCGGCCGAGAGCCCGGAGGTCCTCTCCGGGCCTCAGGTCAGCACCCCGTCTTCCCCCTCTGGCCTACCAGGGGAAAGAGCCTCAGTCCCTCTCAGGTGCCCAATAAAGGAGCTTACAGAGCTGAGGCAAGAGTTGTGCCTGGGCAGTAAGTTACTCTGTGAACTTGGAGCAGTCCTTGAGGTCATGGGCACTGGATGGGAAGGCGTTAGGGGGGAATGGCTGAAACCATTCCTCTGTTCCTCTGGAGAACAGTCTCCACACGTGACTTTAGACCATCTTCCACCTCAGGGTGACATCAGTGCCCCCTCAGGACAAGACCCCTTAGGTGCGTCTCCACCATCCTTAGGCTGGTCCCTCCTAACTCCTCCAAGCATAATGGGGGCTTTCGCCAATACGCGTGAGGGGACCACTTATATCGGTGGCTTGCTAAAGCCAGCCCTCCCCGGGTGGCTCCGTCAAGTGTGGCCACTGCTTCCCAGATAAGCGTGTGGTGACGTCTCACTTGCAGCTTGGTGAGGGGATTCGCGCCCCCAAAATGGTGATCAGTTGTTTAACACGGTGAATGTTTCATTGGCCAGCACGCCACTGGAGCTGGCAGACAGGAGGGACCCCGTCCTAAACCTTTGATTCCCTCCCCTTCCTCTTTTGGATGTGGAGGAGCCCAGCTCGGGGAGGAACGTCCCAGGAGACAGGCCCCTCCCTCTGGCTGGGAGAGGGTCCCTCTCACAGGACTGTTCTCTCCACCATCATGTGGTCTCGGTAGCTTCACCCCTACATCCCAGAGCTGGCCAAGCCACTGGTCCTCATCTGCAAAAGGAGGTCACCCCTGGAAGGAGCAGACAGAGACAGAGCCTGGGAGGCGAGGAAGCCTAGCATCTCACAGCAGACGCGGTTGCTCGGGCAACAGTCCCCTTCTGCTCGGGCTTTACAGCTTTCCACAAGTTCTCTTCCTCCTAATTTGCTTTGATCTCCATGAGCTCTCAGAAAGCATTCTCCACCACCCACCCAGTGAAGTGCCTTAAAGTCTGGAAAACCCAGGACCACAGAGTTGCTCTCCACAGAAGTGTTTAGAAGACTAGCTCTGCTCCACACCCAAAGCATAAGCAAAGAGACACCGTGAGGAATCGCGCCGAAGCCCACAGCCACCTGCGAGTTGGTCACACACCTTCATTCGACTACTGGGGCGGCTGAGGTTTGTTTGAGGCCACATAGGAAATATGGTAGAGCTGAGAGCGGAAGCATCTAGAATCACATGTGGGAACCTGGGAGAAAATGTTGCTTTTCATCATTTAGTCACCCAAAGCACAGATGTTTCTGAGTCAGACTTTCCCAAAGAATCAGTATTGCCCAGTCCATCACCTGTTGGCATTGCCCTGTGAACTGGACTCTGGACCTTTCCTTCTGTCCCAGGCAAGACTTAGAAGGCGGTTCTTAGGCCTCCTGCAGCTGCTCTCCTGATGGCCAGTTCTGTATCCTTCCAGGGGTCATTCCAGTAGTGCAGTCTGGAACCTGCTCTTCCAGCCCTTTCTACAGACCAAACCCCTAAATGAAGGCCCTTTCCCATGTAACAGATCTGGAGGGGCTCCTGTGTCCTGCAGTGAGCTCTGACTGATACGCTTGTCCTCAGGTTCTCAGATCTGGGCAGTAGGTAGACTTTGTAGTTTAAGGAACGGCTACCAGAAAAATCTTTGACTCTCTATGTAATCCTTCCTGGACTCTACTGTCAATCCCGATATATCGCTGAGTGGGGGTGGGCACCAGGGCACCCTTCTCCTCATGAGTCTCCAGATTCACACAATGCTGAACTTTTCTTGTACACGCATGCAACTCACACGCATGCATTGATTGATCCTTTGCTAAAAGGAAATTCTAAGGGCTCACATTTAGTATATCCCAACTTAGACTTCGATGGGGAAAACCTCTGCTAGACAAATGAGGGACAGCTGGGTCCTCGATTTTAAAACCAGGTCAAGGTCAGCATTTTCCATTCCCTGGTCCACACAGAGAGGTCCTGTCCTGAGTCTCCAGGACACGTCTCTCGCAGGGCCATCACAGATCACTCTCGGGCAGGAGAAGACGCAGTTAGCACTAACCGGGGCCATTGGCCTCCACTTCTGTCGGGATCTCACCCACGTGTGCCACAGCACAAGTGCCCCCTGCCCGCCGGAAGTGAGATCGCCCACAGGAAAAGCAAAACCGCATGGTCCTGTGCTCTCTTCCAGGGCCATCCCAGTCATCTGGTTCGAGGACTGATTCGGCTCATCTTCCCATTTCTGCTTCATGGTGTGTCATCAGTGACATGTGTCCAGCTGGTGAGCAGAATTAGAAACACACGTCAGTCCCTATGGCAGGGCAGGGACGGATTTTCCTCAGTAGTTAGTGTCGAGGAGCGCCGGGGTGGCTCAGCTGGGTAAGCGTGTGACTTGTTTTCAGCTGAGGTCATGATACTGGGGTCATGAGATCGAGCCCCACACTGGGGGTAGGGGTGTCTATGTTCAACAGGGAGTTAGCCTCTCTCTCTCTCCCTCTGCCTCTGTCTCTTCCCCCACTCATACGCACATGCTCGCTCTAATAAATGAATAAATCTTAAAAAAAAAAAAAAGTTAGTTTCAGATGCTGCCTGCTGGAAGAGGAGGCAGCAAGAAAGTCATGAGTCCCCACCAAGTCCATGCTCAGAAGCTGAGGGAGCTGGCTCTCCCGGCCCCTCCCTCCCCGCCTCTGCCTCCCTTCTCTCCCTGGTGCTGCTGCTGACCTGGCTGGGAACAGCCTTTGTCCTCTGCCCCCACAGGTGCCCCCCACGGGGTTCTGCCTCTCAGCTCTCAGCATCAGCATCCTGTTCACCCAGGGCTCAGCCGCAGGAGCCCTGTCGATGGCCAACGGCCCTGTCCTGGGCAACAAGATATGGGGGTGAACTGGCCCTTGGCAGGAGAAGTAGGGGCCAGGTGGCCTCTGAAAAGCTCTCGATTTCTAAATAATAATAATAATAGTATAAAAAAGACAGTTGCGTCTGGCATAGGCCATTCTCCTTCCTCATTCCTTGTTCTTGGATATGATGTTTCCAACTATAGCAGCCACTTTGGGACCAAGAGGAAGCAAGGGTAGGGGCCTAAAAGCCAACATGTTCCATGGAGTTGGCACAGGAAAAAACCCAGATTCCTGAAAATCTTGGTAAGAAGCAACTGCTTCCCTCCAAGTATGCAGTTATGTGAAAAAAATAAACCCTTGTTTTTTTTTTTTTTAACCAGTATTAGTTGGGTTTCCTGTTCCTTGCAGGAAAACCTGTCCTAAATGACACAATATCCCAGCCCCGTTTGTAGGCTCACTTTTATTCAAATGATACCTAATTACTCAGTGCTCTGCACTTGGTTTTTCTTACTCTGCAATGTGTGCTTGCGGTGTTTTCCGTACCAATTCCTACAGACCTATTTTATCCTTTTCAGTATGCCCGGAGTACCCCATCGTATAGACCCAGACAAGCCCGATCCCCTGCTAACGGATGTCTTCATTGTCTCAATTTGATTCCACTGCAAACACTGCCTCCTCCAACATCCTTATACGCACGTGAGAAGCCATCTATACAGGGATTCCTGCAGCCATTTGTACAAAAGGGAGGCCTGCCGGCTTGTCCCCGTGGACCCCATCCTTGCGGCCACCTGCTGCCTTGACTGGCTATTCGGAGCCGTCCCTTGCTGTGCTGGGCCCATCATCACCGAGGCTCGCACTCAGACTCCCCTTCTCCTTCACTCCCACCCCGACAGCCCTGACCCCTGGAACATCCACCTCCTTGCCCAAAGACCTGCACTCCTGCCAACCTGTGACCCAGTGAAGGTGAGTGCCTTTAGCCTTCTTCCTCTGGGACTGAAACCCAGGCTTGCTCTGAGCAGCCCTCCCTGCAGTGCCCCCCGCCCCGCCCCACCGCCACCAGCCACTCTCCCGGCGCTAACCCAGACAAGCTGTGGGCACCTGGTCTGCTCCCCCAGCCATGCCCCAGCACCATTTCCAAAGCCCGCCCTCCCAACCTGCCCCCTTTCTGCTCTGGTGAACTGGCCCACATCACTGACGGGGCCCGGCTCCCACAGGAAGCTCAGTGAGCAGCCGCACCCCACCTACGGCCAGGCCTGGTCCTGGTTTCAGCACCTGTAACCTCGGAAAGTCACACCAGAAACCCAACCTCATACCCCAACCCAAATCCCACCCTTAGACGGGACCTGACAAATAGCACTGTGGGTAAAGAAGGACACCCCAAGCCGAGACACCATCAGCTAAGAGCACATGAACCATTCGTGCTCCCCAGGGAGAGCAGACACACGCGCGTTCTGTCAGAGAGGACCGGCTTCTGATCTCCAGCGGGGACCCAGGTGGCCGAGGTGGGCTCTGTGCTGAGTCACATGGGGGCTCAGCCCCGACGCACCCATTACATTTTCAGTATCACATTTAGCGCAAAAAACCATTTTCTCTGCTTGGCAGACTGCAAAACTCACTCTGTTCTGGGGCTGGGCCAGGCCGTGGAGCTCCGGGTGGCACAGCTGTGGGCCCCTCTCCTGCCCCGTCCCCCCCGACCATGCATCCCCGACGCCCAGCTGTACCTGAGCCCACGTACAACGTCAGGAAGGGAATCTTTGAGGCCATCTGGCCCAGTCTTGATCTTATGGACCAGGAAACTGAGTTTCAAAGAATCAAAAATATCGCGTAGTCACTTAGGTTCAGGGCCAGGGACAGAAATAGCAAAGCTGCCATCTCTGCGTCCCTCCTGGGTGCCAGGTTCCTGTGTGCGCTCGAGGCCTTGAGCTCACAGACCGGAGGCTGGAGGCTGGTACTCGAGTCACGCAGCTGGAGAGGAGCGGAACTTGGAGACGCGCTCGGCCACCTGCCTCCCTGCCCGGCTCCTTTCACTACCCCGTGACGCCACGCTTAGGACAGGAGCGAAACAGTCAGTCGGACAGGAAGAGAGAGTGTGTTAGGGAACGAAATGAGTGGGCTATTACTAAACAGTGAAAATGCAAATAAAGCGACTAAAACAGAAGCCAGCGGGGGTCAAGTGAAGCAGTACTTTTCTTCTTAAGTAAGGAAGTGCCCAAAAACCAAATGGATGGGAGCACATCCCGGACCCAGGAGCCAACCTGAAGGGCTGGGGGCCGAGGCTGGGGCGGTGGACACAGCCGGATGGCGGTGAGAGGCAAGAGAAGGACGCGGCCCAGAGCTGAAAACAAATATCCACCACACCCACGCCAATAAAGGATGGCGCAAATAACCCCTGGGGGGGGACGCCCTTGCAGGCAAACGCTACACCGTGTATGTCAGCACTGCCCCTCCAAGAGGTGGAGGGAGCAGCCGCCCAGCGGGCTACAGGCTGCCTGGACGCGCCCCCCGAGAGGACGGTATGGAAGGGCGTGGGGCGACCATGCTGGAGGGCTCCAGCCCAGCCTGCCGCTGCTCAAGGCCACAGCAACGGTATCAAGCATCCGATGGGACGTTCCCATCACACGGAGTACGGAAAGGACACTTCACCTCTGTCGTCTCCCCTCCAAACCGGTAACCCCAGCCCAGCCGTGAGAAAAACACCAGACAGGCTCAACGTGAGGGGGGTACTCGGCAAAACACCTGACCTCAAAATCCTGAAGGTCACCCAGAACAAGGAGGGTCTGAGAAACTGTCCCAGACCTGGGGAGGCCCCCGGAAACCAAATGGGATGAGGGATCCTGGGGAAGATCCTGGGGCGGGAGAAGGACCCAGGAACCATTAGTGGAATCCTGAGAACCTGTGGGGTTCCGCTCACGGTGATGGGCGGATGCTGGTGCCCGGATGAGAAAACGCACGGTAGCTTGGCCAGTGGCCAGCAGGGCAGGGAGGAGAGGAGGTATTCTGCAAACACTCACAGCTCTTCTCCATCAAAGGTTTATGTGCAGAGATGTTTGGTTCCCCAACCAGGGCCGTTCTTCTTAACTGCCCACACGTGACACCTATTTGGAGAGTTTCCGGGGCCTCGCCAGCGCCTGCGAATCAGGGATCCAAGGACAGTCAGTGTCCCCTGCAAGGCAGCAGAGGCCTCTCACAGGGGTGACACCCCAGGGCTTCCCTGGAGTTTGCTGGGATTCTAACCAAGTTCTAGAGCTCTTTCTTCTAGACCAGAGCTACGGGGAGCGCGTGTCCTCTCCTGCCCTCTGTTCATCGCTGGCCTTTGGCATCTCCCACGCCTGCGTCCTGGGAGCTGTGGTCAGGTGGTTGCGGGTTCAAATTTCCTTTCGGTGTGAAAATGCAAAGCGACCTGGCCGGGAGGAACAGAGCAGGTGTCCTCTTTCAGCCAGCTGGGGTCACCGTCCCCTAAGAGCCCCTCTCCCACCCCCGGAGGTCCCTCCTGCCCCATGCAGGTCTCGGTCCTCAGGCTCATCAGGACTTGGCTGGGCTCCAGGCAGTCGCCCCGGGGAGCACCGCTGCCAAACAGGCCCCAGGAAGGCCCGGCCTCCGAGCTGCGCATTGCCGGGCAGGCTGGCCCCCAGCCAGCGGGTCCCCAGATGCCATGCAACCCACACCTGAGCGGGGTAAGAGAATAGGTGTGTGTAAACAGTATTTGAAAAAGAAAATAGCTGTACAAATACAGCACTTGTTAACACAGGTGTTTATAGGTGGAATTATTTTTCCAGGGTTGCTATCTCCCGACCTCCTTTGTAAGTCCCAGCTCACACCTGCAGGGACTTTCCTATTAGGTGAAGGCACAAAGAGGAAACAGAGAGTCCGTATCGACTTCACGAAGCAGGAGGTCAGTGATCGGCTTCGGGTCGGGCTAGTTCTCACCCGGTCTCTTCCTGCTGGAGGTACTTTGTCTTTTTTTTTTTTTTTTTTTTTGACCTGCTCTAACAGGATCCGGCCTGTTCGGCGCTTCCTGCTTGGCGAGGAGCAGTCCGTGACCCCCTTGTGGGTGGCCTCGGGGGCATGGGCCTTTCCTGGGGGCAGGGGGAGACGGCTGCTGTCTGGGCATCATTATCCTACTCTATCCTCTCTCCCCAGGGGAAGCCTCGCTATTTAGAGTTCATGGACAAGAAAGCCAAAGACACTTGTCCAAAGTCACGGATCTCCAGGAGCAGGATTCTGGGGCCCATAGAATCCAGAGCTTCAGCTGGAGAGGGCTGTAGCCGTGTCCCCGAGATGACACCACCCGAGGACAAGGGTGCATCTGTGGAAGCACAGGGACATTCGACTGCGAATGTGATTTTGTTTGGCCTCGTGGAAGGAGGTAGCACTGCCAGGTGGGAACAGAAATCGTAGAAGTGAAACTCTGTCCCACTGATCTGCATGCTTAAAAATGGCTAAGATGCCAGGGCACCTGGGTGACTCAGTTGGTTAGGCAGCTGCCTTTGGCTCAGGTCATGATCCCAGGGTCCCGGGATGGAGTCTGGCCTTGGGCTCCCAGTCCCTGCGGAGAGTCTGATTCTCTCTCTGACCTTCTCCCCTCTTATATTCTCTCTCACTCCATCTCTCTCTCAAATAAATAAATAAAGTCTTTTAAAAAATGGTTAAGATGGCAAATTTTGATGTTTTGGTTATTTTGCCATAATTTAAAACATTTCTGGAAGAGAAGCCTACCACGGGAGGTCCTGTCCTGTGTGGACACAAAGCAGGGGACCCTGGTTTTCCGTCTGTCCGTTTCGGTCGCTGCAGCACCTGGACATTCGGAAAGAACTCCGGCCTCCGCAGAGACCCGCCCTCCGACGGGCCGCTCACTCCCGCAGGTGGGAGGCGCGTGTCCCCCGCTGTTTGGGGGGGCCCTAGCCGTGAAATACCCCCAAAAGCAGATTCTTCAGAGTGACATGTGGAGGCTCGGTTTGCCCGGCTCCGCAGCAGGGGCAGGAGGGAGGGGAGGGGAGAAGACAGCTGGTTTGGAGGAGGGTGAGAGCAGCCCGGGGGTGGGTGAAGCCGGCTGAACATGGCGGCTCTGGGGGACTCTGAGGGGACTGTGTCACTGTTGGAGCAGGGCAGACCGACAGACACTGTGACCTGCTGGGAGGCCCCTCGCGGCCACCTGGCCAGAGGTGAGCAGGGGTGAGAGAGCGGGGTGGGAAGTTGCTCAGTCCCCAGGGCTCCCAGCGACGCCTGGGAGGAGCTGCGTCCCCCACCCCCAGCACACAGACGGGGCTCGGGCGATGGCTCGGGCGATGGCGCAGGGCACGGTCTCACTACATCTACAACCTGGGGCAAACATTATTATCGGGTTTTAGCAGCAAAACTCTACCCATCCGTCTTGAAAAACGAAGAGATTTCTAGAAACTTTGCTTAAGAACTATTGTTCTATCCCCTCTCCCTCTTTGACCTCCGTTCACAAACCGGCTCCATTTCACAGATGAAGAAGCCAAGGGTCCGAGAGACAAGGGGCGTTCACAGGTGGGCCTGGTGAGGAAGGCTGGCCGGGGTAGACCGCCAGGTGCCCTGGACCCTCCTGTGGTCTTCCGTCCTCTGTGACACTGCCTCCTGAAGAAGCGGACCCCCATGAGCAAACGGGCGGGGGTGGCCCACTCCAAATCCCTCCTGTCTCCCCCTGGGGCCCCTTTACCTGCCTCTCCCTCTGTGTGGCAGATGAGTCAAGGCGGGTGGGCACATGGGCCCGAGCACCCACCAGAGGCCCGTGGCCGGTCAGCCCTGTCACCTGCCAGGACGAGGGGCATAGAGAAAGGGAAGAGCACCAATTGAGAATTTTTATTTTATTTTATTTTATTTTATTTTATTTTATTTTATTTTATTTTATTTTAGACTTATTTATTTGAGAGAATGTTTGGGGGGTCAGAGAGAGAGGGAAAGAATCTCCAGCAGACTCCTGGCTAAGCATGGAGTCCAACAGGGGACTCGATCTCAGGACCCCAAGATTGTGACCCGAGCTGAAAGCAAGAGTCAACTGACTGAGCCACCCAGGTACCCCCGCACCCTCATTGAGAATTTCAAAGTTCCCCAAGGAGAATCTGAAAGGTTTTCCATCTGAACTGATAATGAGTCTCTAAAAGATGGGACAGTGACAATAAATAAATAAAATAAAAAAAGGGACAGTGCATAACTAGCCATTATTTGATGTCATTCTAATCAAGGTAACGTCATATTCTAGTGACAGACCTGCTCTGTTACTTGGAAGTGATGGGAATGCTTGGTTGCATTGTCCACTGGCCACGCTGGGAACTCGGGCCATCTGCTGGCATCCTCGGCGCCGGCAGCCCTGGGAGGGACAGCAGCCCAGAGTTAAGGGACAAGCAGCACCCCCTCGGCTGTGTCTCAATCAATGAACGATGAGCGGGTATCAGGTGAACCCCATATGCCAAGAGGGTGCATCAGGCGGAGAAAGGCCCTTTCGTTCCCCTTACTGACACCCCCATGTGCAAAATGCCCCCTCCCATAGACACGCCAGGGCACAAAGACTCACAACCTACCCCACCTAACCCCCAGAGGTCCAGAGTCGGCTCCTGCCACGTGTCTGGGTTTAGACCTACCCCCGCACACACAGCAGGCCGTATCTTCTGGCTCTGCCTCCGTCCCCAATGCCTGCACGTCGCCCGCAGCGCCCTGGGTGCCCTAGGGGTTTCTGTTCACCTGGCAGCAGGGGAACAGTGCAGGAGTCGTCCAGGTGAGAACAGTCTCCGGCTGTTCTGGGGGAGAGCCTTTCCCCCACGCTTCTGGCAGGGCAAACTGCATCTCTTCCCTTGGACCCTGAAACTCCCCCTGGGACGTCGACCCAGGCATCAGGCACAGCTCCGCGGTAACCCGGGGACAGACAGACCGGGCTCCTCAGGCAAGGACAGTCTGATGGGCTCCAGGATGGCTAGGCAGCTCCTACAATGAACCACTCTTCACATCTCCCGGCGCCAACGTCTCTGGGATGGGGTGACACGGGCGCCCGTGAATAATCATGAAATAAAGGGAGATAATTAATATTTAGCTTTGCCAGAGGGAAGCACTTGGGGGGAAACTGCCATTTAGTCAGAGGGTGAGAGCTGTCAGCTGGAGGGCAGGACTAATTAGATGCACCGGCAGCAGCCGCGGGGCGCCCGGAGCCTCTTGCTGGCACCAAGGTGACTTCCGCGGGGTGACGAGATGCCGAGCAGCAGAGACGGGACCAGCCCATGCACAGGTGTGTCTTCCGTTCCCCACGCACTCCCTCGGCCAGGAGGTCCATGACCAAGGTCAGGCCCTGCCTCCCCTTGCTGGCTCTTTCCTAGGAAGCAGTTGGATTGTGGCCTTACAAGAAGAGACCAGCACTCTCTCTAGGTCACCTTCTCACTGGAACCTGACCCTGCCAGACCTCAATCTGGACCTCTGGCCACTAGGACTGTGAGAATCTCGGCAATTCTCAAATCACAGCAAATCTTCAGCAATTTGTGCTCTGGAGGACGGCCCAGGCTGACGAAGACACCCTCCACCTGCCCTCCCAGGACAGAAAAACCCTCGAAACAATCCCTGCTAAGAGGTCATCTGATTAGGCTTGAATACTGCCAGGGATGGGGTACTCATTCCCACTTCTTTAGCTTTGGGACAATAGAATGGAGAGAATTAAGGACTTTGGTTCTCAAAGTCTTCCACTCAAAGCCCCTTGGCCCCAAGCCCAGCTCTTGTTCCTCTGTACTGTCCCGTCTATCCAGGGGAAGGGACTCAGTGCCCACACAGGCATGCTAGCTGGAACCTGAGCCCCATGTGCACGCCCCCTTGCTTTCAGTGCTCACATCTAGCCTGTTCCCTGGTCCTGGAGATTCTGCCTCCTTCATCTGGGGCACCCGTGTCCTCCCCTATGGCCGCTTGCCCCCACTAACCGTCACTGGCTTCCTCCTGGCATTTTGCGATGGCTCCTAACTTCCCCTCTCACTGCCACTCCCACACCCACCCTCCACAGTGCTCTCCGGGTGAGCTTCCCAAAACACGCTCCTGACCACACACTTCCCTGCTTAAATTGTCCCTGTGTCTCCACAGGCCCTGCAGGATGATGCGCAGACTCTGCGCTGTGTCCTCGGTGCCCCATCCTTGGGCCCAGTGCTTGTTCCTGCAAAATCTCCAACCACAGTGTAACTTCCTCTCCCCCAGCCCACCCACCACATGCACGAGCACGCATGCACACACACGCTAGACGGAGGTGCACGCGCACTCCCATGCATGTGTGTGCACATGCACACACGTACACACATGTGCACAGACGCGCGCACATATACACGCATGCATACACATGCATACACACACGTGCACACATATGCACATGCACACATACACATACGCACACGCGTGCATGCACACATTCACACATGCACACATGCATGTGCACACGCACATGCACACGCGTGTACGCACACACATTCACACATGCGTGCACATGCGTACATCCCCTTCAGCCGTTCTGCCTGCTGCTGCTTGCTCTGACCTCCAACAATTGTGCGAGGGCCCCGGCAGTCCTGACTGCGTGGCCCACAACAAGTCACTGTACACTCCTCAAGGCTCTGTTTGCCCATCTGTGCAATGGGAACAATCAAACCTTACCTATCTCCCTGGGGAATGAGGAGCACTCCATGAAGGATGGGAAGGAATTCCTGGTACAGAGTCTGACATGTGTTAAGATCTTGATGAATGTCGGCTGCCTTTGGTCCAAAAAGAGTCAGGGCTATGTCTTACAGAGCCCTAGATCGGGGCAGGTGAAGTGGGGGAAGGGAAAGAAAGGCAGAGGCAGAGGGAGGGAAGTGCAGCTTTGGACGGCGGCCTGGAAGACGCAGGCGCCCGCCGCCGCCGGGGACGGAAGGGAGCTGTCCCTCCAGAGCCCCGCTGACACACATGGGATTCTTCTTCCAATATTGGATTAAAATATTTACACGGCAAGCAGAGCTGAAACAGAAACCGTAATAATTTTTCAGACTAATTTGCTCAACACAAGAACAAAATCCAAGTCGCCTCCAAATGAAAAGGAAGGAGGATATTTCCCTTCCACCTGCCAAAGGCTTCTAGGCAGAAGAGCGAGGCCCGGGGAGCAGAGGGCCAGAGTCCAGTGCTCCGGGCTGCTGGCCACTCTCATGTGCGGGGCCGAGTCCTGGCGGAGGGCCCGTAAGGGGAAGAGGTCTCCTCAGGGTTCCTGCTGTCCTCCGTCGGGGGAAGGAGAGCTCTGTCTCAGCGGGGTGCCCTCCCTCGTGGTGGGCGGCACCCACCGAGGTCCGCACAGACCCCCGCACCTGGCAGGGAGCATGCCAGGGGTGTGGCTCAGGAGCACAGAAGACCCACGGACAGACAGAAAGACACGGTGAGAGAGCCTGAGGGACACCGGGAAACACAGACCCAGAGGTTGGGAGAACGAGCTAAGCATAAAAAAGGCACAGACGGACAGTACAGAGAGGAAAGCGGGACGGAGGGTCAGAGAGAAGAGAAGCGGGGGGTGGGAGAAGCCAGGGAGGGGCGTCCTGCCGGTGCCCACCTTTTTCTCCAAGGAAAACTGCCTTCCCCTTTGCCAGGGGAGAGGTCGGCAGGTCGAGCCTCACAGCTAAGAGAAAAGCGCTCTACTTCTCACCAAGACAACAAAAAGACAAAAGCGCGCTGAAGCCCCCGGCCCGGGAACCGGCAGGGCAGGGCAGCAGCCGTGTGGGGAAGAGGATCAGCGCGGCCAAGGCTCAGACCAGCTCCTCGGGGAACTGGCTGCTTGACTCGCTCTGTAATGCCCCTTCCCCGAAAGCCACCGTCTCCTGGGAAGTCCGCGGGATGTCTCGGAGGCCGAATCCCCCACTGGAGACACCCCCGCCCTGGCCATCCACCCCCGTCCTTCCAGGGCCCTAATTACAACTCAGGACAGCAGGAAGATGAGCAGCTGGGGGCAGAGGGACAAGTCCCAAGAGGCTCCAGGACTGGGCCCTCACGTGTGGTTTTTAAAATTCAAACGAGACAGGATAAGAACAAGTCCAGGTCAGTCCCTGTCTGGTTCCTAAGGCTGCCAGGCCTGTTAGACTCAGCCAGAGGAAGGCTTTCCATTTGGAATCCTGGTCCAGATGGAGGCGAACGGGGAGGGGACACAAGGAGCCGCAGGGCCCCATCCGGGGGCTGAGAGTCGGCCTCTGGCAGGGAAGGGCAGGAAAGGGCCACCAGCCAACCCAGGGAGGCAGGCACAGGGTGGCCAGGGGCTGCGGGGATGACGTGGAAAGCCCTTGGAACAGAGCCTGGCACACAGGAGCTCAGCCAACCCCCAGAAGCGAGGGGAGAGCATCTCTCTGGCTGCCTCGGGAGAAACGGGCCCTGCAGACCCCTTGACAGCGGACGTTCAGCCTCCAGGAGCAGGAACGCGCAGATCCCTGCTGGCCGCCGAGCCGTTTGGTTGTGACGCCGTGTCACGGCAGCCGGAGCGAGGAGCTGTGATGACACCTGTGTCACAGCTGAGGAAATGGGAGGAGCATGAAGAACTCTGCCGAGGTTCCACGGCCGGGGAGGCCCCTGAGGAGAGCCCGGCGGGGCACCAGCCTGTAGGCCGCGGCGGGTTGTCCCTGCACCACCGACCCTGTGAACCTCAGGGTGTCATTTTTCTCTTGTGCTCCTTTCTCTAGGCCGCCTCAGGCCAGAGCAGCTTGGAAATGCACTTGACCCCTGGCCACGGTCACCCCCTGAAGAAGGAGCTGAGTCAGGGGCACCCTGCTCTCCGCAGGGTGGAAGGGAAGCCGAGGCCAAGGGCAATCAGGAACTAGTTCCCCCACTACAGAGCCCTGTGAGATTTCTTCAGCTTCTGCACTTCCCCACTCTTTCCCCTCCTGTGCCCGCCCTCCCGCTCCGCCCGCTGATCAACCCCTGACCGCAGCAGAGGCCGCCTTGGCCTCGGGGATCTGCAGAGGCCGGAGCTGGAAGAGGGCTCTGCCCTCCGAAGGCCAGGCCGGCCCCGAGGGAGGCGCGCCCCGCTGAGGGATCTGGGGTAACGAGGGGCCACCCAGGCCTGGAGCCACCAGGGATAAATGACCTGTCCCCCCACCGTGGGGCCCGGGTGTGCCACCGGGATCCAGGCAGGAGTAACCTCAGACTGCGATGTCGTGCTGTCGGCTGCTCTCGTTCCCGGACCTCCCAGCGACTCCCTGACAGAGACGGGGGGCAAGGGCAGGATAACCGAGGGGCTCCCGGCTGGCCCTCACCTAGGGCCTGGACTCTGGCAAACTGCTTAGTGACCGGGGGGTGGCGTGTGTGGTGCCTTGGGAAGGTGCAGGGGGACGTGGGTGAGCACGGAAGAGCAGAGCGCTCCCCAAAATATGCAGCGATTGGTCCCAACCCAGAGCACTCGTTGGTGTGCTGGCGTTCATGTAGTATTTCCGAACCAAAAATACAACTTTTTTACATACGTTATCCCCGCCGATCCTCACGGGGGTCTCACGAGGTCGAAACCGTTGTGCTAACACACAGATGGGGAAACTGAGGTTGGGGCTGGCTCATGGTCACTGGGCTGGAATTCAGAGCAGGGGGTTCCCCGGAGATGCCCTGTTCCCGTCCCGGAAATCAGGCTCGGGACGGGTCACCTCCGCAAGGCAGCACCAACCGCCTCCGCGGGGGCCTCCCACGGCGGGGCTCCCGGGGCTCACCCGCACTGGCAAACGCCCCTCCTTACCTCTAACCCAGCCCTTCAGCTGCAGCCCGAGCCGCTTCCTGTGTTCTGTCCAGAGCAGAAGAGAGAGAACCACCCACTCAACACCCCTTCTGTAAAAACCCTCGTGTTCCTGCACACGTCACAGTCATCCTGCAGGCTCAGCTTCCCCCAAACTTCCCTCCTGCTTCTAATTTTCCAGTCTTTACTAATCTCTGGGGGCAGTGGTCTGGGGGTGGGAGGCAGGTGGGAGGCAGAGAGAGCTCGCTGTAGAAGTTGGCAGGCGTCCTCGGGCTCCCGCGCTCCCCGTTGTGATGCGATGAGACGGTGCAGAGCCCTGCTCGGTGCTGGGCATGGCACGCTGGGCACAGCACGCTGGGCACGGGCCAGGGCTCAGCGCTGCCCAGCCCTGTTCTGCCTTGGGCCCCACTCCCTCTGCTCAATTTCCCTCCATGTCACAGTTCCCCATTGTCCATCTGCAACCAGAACCTCCCTGCCCAGCCGACGGCTGGTGCTCTGCTAAACCTGGCAGGTCTCCAGCTCTCCGTCCCAGGATCACGCCCCCCATCCAGCAGGCCTGGGCCCCAGGAAGTCACTCTGAGACCCTGTCTGTGGCGGGTGGGCCCTTGAGGAGTCTGGTCTACCCAGCATGGGACCTAGAGATCAGGACCAACATCCCTCCGGCTCGCTGGCTGGTTGGTTGTAGCAGAGCAACGGCTTAACTGAACTCAAGATAGGCGACATCTATCACGTCCCTGCAATCGACAAGCTTGTCACGAGGCCTGCGAAGATTAGATTAGGGAGAACCCCGGTCCTCAGAAAATCCAACTCAAGATACCTAATAACGGGTTCTCCTTTGTCTATGACCACAGTGCCTGTGAGGCCAGGGTCATGGGCAGTTTTTCAAGTGTAGAAACAAGGCAGGCAGGTCCCTGCTTTGCCAGGTCTCCCCACTCAGCCTCTACACCATTAGCTCCTGCCCGAGGGCCTTCCAGTCTTCCAGCATGGCGGCCCAAGCCCTCGGGGCCCTCCCATGGGCTGGTCCTTGCCGCTGCCTCTGGGTGTTCTGGAAAGGCTCACAGCCCCATGGGTCTCTCGCAGGTCTTTGCCTCGACAGCAATACAGGCCCCCACCCTTCACCCGGTCCGGACCTCCTCTTCCCAGAACTGGTCATTCAACAGGGTTTGACCGGGGAATGCTATGTTCTGTTTGCATTTCACACAGTCAGAGAAATGAAGAAAGAAACGGTCTTTTCACTGATGGAAGAGAGCAGCCTCTACGGCTTGGGTCCGGCAGTCCGCTCTCACCCCGGGGGGAAACACGCCAGCCGGGCTCCCCGGGTGCCTCCCTCCTGTCGGCACCCCAGTAGCAGTCCTGACTCCAGTGTCGGGGGGCCGAACCCCGAGAGCTCACACGGCCCCTCGGCCACCCCAGCTGACGTCTCCAAAGTCCAAAGTCCCCCGAGGAGTTTCCGTTTCAGTCTCAAAGTCCAGGAGCGCCATGTTCCATGGTGAGACCCCGGATGACAGGGCACGCAGGTAGGGAGGTGCGGCCCATTCTTCTCATGCCCATGCTACCCACGTGGTGCCCCGCAGCCCACACCCCTGCCTGCACCTCCCCGCGGCCTGAGCTCACCTGTCCTTCCTCCCCAGTGCCAGCCTGGGGCGCAAAGATCTCTTACTTGGGCAGAGACTGGCCTGTCTGAGGGGTTGTCCGCTGGTGCCCGAGTCCTGGGCCGGATGTGGGGGGGGTGGGCGGGGGAGGTGTCCACACCGGGTGGGATTCCGGGACTGTCCGGGGAGACGCAGGATGGAACACGTCCCAGAACCATCAGCCAGCAGGCCTGGCCCCTCCTGCAGGTGAGCCCCTCCCCAGGGCCTGGGCTCCCCACAGCCTTGGGTGAGAAGAACCCAGAGTCCTTAAGCAGGGAGCAGACCTCGTCAGCGTGGGCTGGGACAGGCCTCATCTTCGGCAGCTCCCAGCCCCTCATTCTGTGCCTCACTGTGTCAAGTCTCCTCCTGCCCACAAACTGCATCAGGGGAATGCCTGGGAAGGTTAACATTCTCCGGAGAGTTTCCAGTCTTCACTAACCTCTGGGGGCAGTGGTCTGGGGGCGGGAGGCAGGTGGGAGGCGGAGAGAGCTCGCCGTGGAAGTTGGCAGGAGTGCCAACCTCTGGAATCACTCGGGCCCCCTTCCTTCTCCCTTCCTTGCTCTGCGGCTCCTTCTCCTTCTCGGTCTCCTCACCCCCCGCATCCTTCTCCTTCTTTGCGCCCCCATCTCCCGCCCCTCCCTCCCCCTCTCCCCCACCTCCCCCTCTTTTCTCCGTTTCTCCTTCCGTGCCTGGGGGAGCCCTACTTTCACGGACCCTCTCCCCAAAAGAATGTCTCAACATCTACAAATATTAGCCTCATTAATTTGGGGAGGATTCATCAGTGCAGAGGTTAATTGTCTCTCCCTGACATGTTTTTACTGAATACATCTGGGTGACAAAATTAATTTCCTCATTAGCTATTTTTAAAAGTGGAACAAGCTAAGGGGGAAATTGGTGCAGGGAGACTGCCTTGCGAGCTGTTCTGGCCTCCAGGCTGCCATGGGCTCTGCCCCAGGTTCCCCTCCCAGGGGCGCTCCCTCAACCCCGGGAGCAGGAGGCCCTGAGGTCAGGGCTCAGACAGGTGTGCCTCCCGAGGCAAGGACTGTGGGAACACCTGAGGTCTGTGTTCCAGGGCGAAGCCAAGTCCAGGCAGTGGTTTGCGTCCAGGAGCCGCCCTGGCTGTTCCAGGCCCCCCCTTTCCCTCCCCACGAGGGTGCCTCCTATTTGGACCCCCAAATAATAGCTCTCTCGAGCTGAGTAAGACCAGTAGGTAGAGACAGAAACCCACCAGAAGAGTCCGTGCTCCACCACCTGTGGGGCTGAGCTCCGAATGCCAGACCAAGCGACTCTGAGGTCCCAGGGCTTGGCTCCCACCTTGGGACTGGAGAAGCCAGGCCCTCCATGTGCTTGTGACCATGGCTTCCGGCCCAGGTGCCCTGGTGGAGTGGCTGGGGGCGCCTGCATGAAGGGGAGGCCCCCTGGGCCAGGGGGGAGGGTCAAGGATCATTCACATGCCCCGTCTTGGAATTTAGAATCCGACATCCCAGACCGCCAAGTGGGGGCCAGTGGTGTCAAGCAGCAGAGAGTCGTGAAACCAGGGCCAGTCACTCAAAGTCTGTGGTCTCCGTTTCCTCAACTGTGAAGGATACTAGCTGCCCCACTAGCCCTCTGGGACCTGAGGCTTCATTTTCAGAGATCCCAAGAGCCTCCCAGTCACCAGACTCCATAGCCGTCCCAGACCCCCCTCACGCCCTGGACCGCCCCCCCTCCACCTTCCAGAGTCACTTGGGGCCCAGGACAGAGGCCACCAGAACTTAGAGACCCAGCAAGAATGAGATGAGCCGGCCACCCATCCCAGCTCCTCCCAGGCTGGCGGCCAAGTGCTTTGGGCCTCCGTCCAGCAGAGAAGAAAAGACTGGTCAAAGCCGGGTCAGACCCAGAAGCCCCTTCCTGTAGGAGTCCAGCCCCAGCTCTCAGCCCATCCTTTCTAGGAAATAAGATGGCATGGACATGGTGCCGATACGAATCCCAAATTTCCTGTTTCTATAAACTGAGATATCACACACACATACACACACACACACACACACACACACACACGTGCACATGCACACACACGCACAGGACGCTCCCCAACAGCCACTTCTGACCTAGCCCAGAGAAATTACCATGCACAGCAATTCCAGGAACAGGAAAAACCAGACCTAGGGAGCTCTCTGAGTCGTAGGCTGTCGGCCTGGGCAGGAAGACAATGCGCCGCTCCCAGGCTTTATCTCCTGTGCACTTGCGCCTGCCCTGCTCACGGCCAGCTCTTCCTCCCGAGGGCGGCCGCTCAGCTCAGGCAGAAGGATCCTTGGCACTCAGCGCCCTTGGCCCTTCCCCAGGCTTGCCCTGAACCGAAGCACCCGTGGGGGTGTGTGCTAAAATGACAGACGGGTCCCTCCTGAGCATGGTCCCCGGGCCACCCACACACCAGTGGGACGTGACCGCATACAACCGGGAGCCCCAGGCACAGTCCCGGCTGTCCTCCTCACCCAGCTCCCACCGGCTTTCCGCAGACTACCCTCTCCCTCCACCTGTCTCCAGCCATCCAGCCCTGCCTCTGGCCTGCCTGGCCCTGGGGGGGGGCGGGGTGCTCCTGGAATGGGAATTCCAGACCTCCTGTAGGGGGAGGAGTCTGGAGGAGAAATGGGAGGAGACAGGTTGGCTCCTGCTTCCCATAAGCACCCCAGGCAGCCTGGCCTGGGCATAGGGGCAGGGAGCAGGCCTCAGGGCCTCTCAGGCTCCCTGATGCTGAGCCTGAGGATGGAGGGAATGCAGGCACCCAGGGAAGACTTCCCAGAGGGGCTGAAAGGAGCTGGGTTCTGAAGGATGAAGAGGAGTTTGTTGACCTGATCAGAAGGAAAGAATGTGCGGAGAGAGAACAGCATTCGCAGAGGCCCTGGGACATGAAAAGGGGCCTATCTTGCTGGGAAACTGGAAACAGCTCTGGGCTGTGAACAGGTTCCCTTCAGAAGGTGGAGGACGGTGGGCCCGCCCTGAGTGTCTTTCCCCGTAAGCGCTTAGTGGGAGTGAAGCAGGAGAGAGGCAGAATCTGACTGTGGGTTGGGAAGAGCCCTTGGGAGGTGAAGCTTAACCTGGAAACCCCGGACCACGTCTTCCAATGACCTCGCTTCCTCTAAGAAACACAGTAGAGACTTTGTCCGGGGAATTCTCAGAAAATCTCGGGGAGCACGCTGGAAGGGCTGGTTCCTGGCACCCTGGGTCCTACCAGCGAAGTGGTTTGTCCCCAAGGTTTTGTGGAACCAGGAAAGTTAGCTCTTGCCCTGCTTGAGAGACAGGGAAACCGAGATAAGGGGAGGCTGCGAGTCAGGCAGTCTGTGCCTGTGCCAGGAATAGCGCTCCCATCGCCCTGGACTCCCACACTCGGACCACACGCTTTTGATGTGGGTACAGCAGCAGCATGCATTTTCCAGCAAATGCACCTGGGTCGCCCGTGTCACCTCCAAATGTGGGCACCTAGGTGCTGCGAGGTGCTGCACCTGAAAAGCCGCCCCCCGCCTCCCCACCTTCAGAAGCTGGCAGACAGTTGTGCAAAACCTAGAGCCAGAAAGGAGACCTATCCGACGAGAGCGGAAGCTGGCTCTGTGCTGCTGGGACACCAAGGCCCTTACTCTTCGAGTTCATTCCGAGTCTATCCTCTTCCACACCTTTGTGCCATGATCTGTAGAATGAACAGCATCTCCCCCAGCACACAAAGCGCACGAGGATGGGCACACGGAAGGTGAACGGCTTTCTTTTGCGGGATAGACAAAGGCCGTCTGGACCGAGGCTGCTTGAAATGGAAAGGGGATGGAGATGCGGCTTTGACCAGATCATTCCGAGGTCGGTGGTGCTTCCCGAGGGCTCACCTCTCTGTGGCTCACAGATCTGTGGAAGAACAAATCCTGGTCAGCTCATTGCCATCCCTCAGCAAGGTCCAGAGCTGCTCCAGCCAGCAATTATGGAGGGCAGGCCACCAGAGCGGGGACTCCCAGAGCTGGCCCCTGCCCGTGCACAGTGGGGCTGGTCAGCTACCCCAAGAAGCAGAGGTTTCGAAAGCCAGGGTTTTCTTGTTTTCTGGGCCCTGTGACTCTTTGGAAGGGAAAAGCTAAAGCATTGCTTGGCAATTCTGTTCTCAGTCCAAAGGCACGTTGCTTTGGAAAGTGGTCAGATTCTGCATTTGCTGATGTTAGAGTCCAAAAATATGGCCATGGAGAAAAGGGAGGGATGCATTTTAGGATTTAAGATATTTTCTCAGACACCTTTTAAACATGATTATAGCCCGAAATATTAGTGGCTTGTGGATCTTCTGTTCAACAAAGAGCTTCTACGGCTGGGCCTGCATGTACCAGACATTTCTGGGCAGCTACAACTTTCTGCTCCCATCACTCACCAGCTGAAAACCCTCCGAAGTGCCCCCACTGCCCTCAGATGCAAAAATTATCGCTGTCTGCATAGTGTTCAGAGAGGACCACGCTCAGCGCTCGGCACGCATTACCTCACTTCGGTCTCAAAACAGTTGGAAAGGGGCACTTGGGTGGCTCAGTTGGTTAAGCCACTGCCTTCAGCTCAGGTCATGATTCCAGGGTTCTGGGATCGAGTCCTGCATCGGGCTCTTTGCTCAGCAGGCAGCCTGCTTCTCTCGCTGCCTCTGCCTGTTTGTGTGTGCTCTCTCTCTTTCTCTGACAGACATATAAATAAAAATCTTTTTAAAAAAAAGTTGTGAAAGAAAATATCATTCAACCCATGATACAGATGAGAGAACAGAGGCTTAGCACACAGACGTGTCTGAGCTTATCACCCTGTATGTTGTTAGAACCGGGATGAGCCCCAGGTCCCGCAAGGCCATGCCCAGCCTCCCCCACCACCAGTGTAACCTCTCATCTTTCTCCCTCCCCTTCATCCAATTCCCATCCTGGATGAAATAGTCCCCACCTCACTCACTACTCCACTGAGCCACTCCCCACTCCTCCCCGGCCTCCCCCGGCCTCCCCCGGCCTCCCGCAGCCTGCCAGCCCATGTCAGGTCAGGGAGCTTCTCCAGAGGAGGCGGCCTCCTTGCTGTGGAGCACGGGTTTGGGCTCTGGGCACCTGGTGTCCCCTTGCTGTGTCCCGCTCAGAGTCTGGTACCCATGAGAGGCGCGGCAAATGTGCATGGGAGAAGCAACTTCATTCTGCACTGGCGGGGGCGGGGTGGCGCTGGTACAGTTTTCCTTCTTTGCAACCCACATCAATGAAGAAATTAGTAAAATTTACTGATAATGCCGTGCTTGAATGCGAGACAGGACCACCTGCGGAGCCAGGTGGAAGCCCAGACTGCCCGGGGTGGGGTTGGAGGTTTTGCATTTCACCCAAGCTCCCAGGTGTCCCTGCTGCTGGTCCTGGCCTCACCCTGCCACCCATCAATGCCCACTCCCTGCTCCTGAGCCCACCCCCGAGCAGAAGCCTTCCAGACAATCAGGACACTTAACTAAACGCTAGTGAACATTTGGGGCCTCTTCAAAGCCCTGGCCCACAGCACAAAAACAATGAAAGGACCCATTCGAAGTTTTCTATCTGAAGGAGTCATTCGTTATAGTGGGGGGTTTTCCTCTGCATTTTTAGAAATGCCAGGAAATATAGTTTTCAGTGTGACTACCACAGCCGCATGTGGGGCACAGCAAGCTCACCACAGTCAGAGCTCCGGGAGGACCTGGGGCTCCCCGGGAAAGGGGCGACGCTCAGCCTAGGGTAACGCTCTTAACTAAAACACAAGACCATTTATTTTGGCTTTGGTACATACAAAAAAAAAAAAATTTCCTCCTACCACACACGCGCGTGTACGCACGCACACACACACAAACCAGCTTTCGGTTCACAATGAATGCGTGGGTCTTTTCTGTGTCTCTGTTGCTGGGGCCAGGGGAAGGCCCCGGGGGACAGGGGTGGGGCCGTCCCCACGCGCAAGAGGGACAAGTTCCCCTGCACATCAGACCAGCACCCCGCTGGCCCGGCGGGTGAATCACAAAGCCCGCGTCCTTTCCCAGTGACTGTAGCTCTCGGCACTGACTGAAAAACCAGTTAGCAGCTGCAGGAAATGGGTAAGAGCACTGACCACAGATAAACCGTAGGACTGCACAGAGCAGCGGCAGCTAGACTCTGGGACAGGAAGCGGCGCTGTCAGGCCGCAGCCCCACACCCGCTGGCGGGGCACTCCCGGGGCCACTGGGGGCTGTGCACCCCGATGATGCTTCGGCTGCAGCTGGATGGGGGGTCAGCAAGTGCAGAACATGGCCCGCCAGCCGGGCATGGGCCCCCAGCACCCCACCCTGTGGGGGGGAAGCAGTGGTCAGAGGAAGAAAGACACCAAGAAAGCCCCAGGCTCGGGAGTTCCAGAGGCTTCTGTCATCAGCAAGGGCGGGGGTGGTTTCTGATCGTCAGGCCTGGGCTGTGCACCAGGGATCAAGTCAGCTGCTGCCCCCACGCCCTCCGGAACAGGGTCCCTGCAGCCCCAACAGCCAGATACCAGGAGGAGAGGCCCAGGCCCCATGGAGAATACGCGGCGGGAGTCACTGCCTGTCCAGGCTACGGACCTGCGGTTTTCAGTTACGCCCCCAGCTTTTTAGGCAACTTAAAGGACAGAGCCTGTGACGTTCATAGCGACAGAACATCCTCGCCAGGCACCGTCAGCTCCTTCCATGCATGACCCCATTTAATGTGCACAGACCTCCTAGGAAGTAGGTCGGACTGTCCCCCACTTTACAGATGAGCAAACTGAGGCTCCAGGAGTTAAGTACACTGGGCCCTGCGCCGAGATGTCTGTAGGGGGCAGCGCCCAGACTCACAACCTGATGCAGCGTCTGCAACCCACACCAGGCTCGATATCCTGTATCCACAGGGAGCCCCGAGGTGTGGAAGCGAGGCAAAGATGGCAGGGGAGCGGAGCTTCGAGCTGAGCGCCTGCGGTCAGCCTTGGGAACACCCCTCCAGGGCCCAGGCAGGACACTGGCCCAAGCAGCCTGGTGAGACAGGGCCCAACCCCTTGGCACTCCAAAACAGACCCAGGGGTTCTTCCCAGGACCTCCAGTTCAGGGTGGTGACCCACTAGCCCCTTGCTTCTCTGTGCGGGGCTTCCTGAGAAGCAGCCTCAGGAGGAGCGGCTCAGCGGAGAAGAGCTGCCTTGAGCCCTCCTGAGGCCTTCCTCAGACTCTCCCCCTGCAGGCAGCACCGCTGCTGCGGCAGGAAAGGGGGGCTCACTTCCAGTCTCTGAGGAGCAGCTAGGCGCACCGGCCCCTCTGGCAGGAGCGGCCCCCTCTGCTGGCACCGGGGGCCACCTCTCAGGGTAGCAAGACAGGAGTTCAGCTGGGCGACTGACTCACCCTTGTTCCTGGAACCGTCTGAAGGCGGGAGAGGATGCTGTGGGTAGGTTCTAACTGTATCATCTGGGCTGGGGCCGGTAGCAGATGGTCCTTACAAAAAAAAAAAAAAAAAAATACTTCCATGTGGGCTTAAAATAGCCCAGCGCTCACCATCAGCTGAATGGGGAAATGTACGGGCCAGTCCGTCACGTGGGGGTGGGCGCGGCCGCTGCAGGTTGGGACACAGGCTCCGGTTCCTCCAGCCGGGAGGGCAGAAAAGGGAAGCCTCGGCACCCGCCGTCTGCCTGGCCTCGTGTTAGGCAGGTGGTGAATGCAGCCCCCCTCGAGCCCCGTGACCGTCCTGAGCCCATGTGACCCAGGGCCACAGAGAGGACCTTGAGCCTGAGACCCACGCAGCTGGCAGGATGCGAGCAGAAGGCAGAAGTGAGCCGGGGGCCTCCCGGGCCGGCCCTGGAGTAAATCTCAGACCTGCCACTCACTCTCCGTGGGCCCGGGGCCGCCCCTTTCTTCCCCTCGGCTTACTTCTCCCCACAACGGTGCGAACAGAGCAGCACGCCGCGGGGCAGCGGAGGGTCTCTGTGCCCAGGGCCGCCGTCTCCAGAGAAGCTCGCAGCCAGCGGCTCCCTGAGACCTGAGGGAGCCTGTGGCCTTTCTCCCCTTTTTCGAAAACTCCTTTGTGTCCTTATTTAAACCATGCTGCATTCTGGCGAGTCGAAGTGGCAGCTCTGAACGTCTGGGTCTAACATCCCACCCTGTGGGCTGGCGCCATGAGCTCTCGGAGTGGAGGGGACAGGGAACCACAGGAAAAGGGCCCCAGGCTGTGTGCCACGCGGGGAAGGCGGCCTTGGGACCCGCTCCTGCCATCCCCCTAGAGCGCCCAGGTGGCTCCGAGGGAGGAAGACCTTCCACGGGCAGAGCAGGTGGGGACCCTCCAAGGGAGCCGGGAGGCCCTCGGGTTGCTCGTCCGACCTGGGAGTCTCGCCTGAGATGGAGGGTTTCTGCAGAGCTCGCCTCGGGGTCCCTCGGGAGTGAACGGGGAGCTCTGCCGGAGACTGAAAAGTAGCTCTGATTGGTGCCAACTCTGGTGACATCCACGCTCCCCCCATGGCCCGTGCGGTCCCTGCCCTGGAGCCAGGGAGCTGCTCCGTCCAGCGCACCCGGCGAGGACCAGAGCGGCGCCCCCGCGAGACGCCCGCGGCCCGCAGGTGACGGTGAAGACGCGCCGGCGCGTCAGGGGCCTCTGTGGTTAACTGTCCGGCGAGAGCCCCCCTGGTTCCCGGCCGCGTGGCCGCAGGCCACTCACACAAGCAGCCGGGCCTTACGCGTGGCGCGAGGGCGGCTGCGGTAGCAGCCTCATCAGAAGGGCCGTCGTTCTGTGGTGATGCTCTCGGCGCAGCGAGCTGGTACCAGAGGTCGCGGGACTGAGGTCAAGCCCCTGGCTCTCCTGGCCGGCTCGGGGCTGGAAGGGGCCTGCCGGAACCCCGTGCCCCAAGTCGAATCCGCACGCACCGCCCTGAACCCCACATCCCCCCGACGCCGCTGTCTCTCTTCCCTCCAGCGCTTCATCAAAGGGCCGTTGGGCCGCCGCCGCTTCCTGTCCTTCGGCCCACGTGGCCACCGCTGCCCCCTCAAGCCACCGCGTCAGCTCCTGCCAACGTCACCAGTGGCCCCGCTTTCCGAGTCCAAGACACATTTCTCAATCATCCTCTTACTCAACTTTCCAGCACCACGAGGACCTGCTGGCCTGACCCCTCAGCTTCAAGGACGTGCGTGTCCCTTGGCTCCTGGGACAGCTCCAGCTCCAGCTGCCCCTCCCCCCTCCCGATGCTTTCCTCCGCCTCTCGGCCCAGATCGTCTCTCTCTCGCAACATCGGGGCACTGCCGGCCTCGATGGGGCCACGTCTCCCCTTCACCCTCTCTCTAGGCAAGCTCACCCACTCCCACTGCCTTGGCCGCCCTGGGTCCACCCACCTCTCCCAGACACCCGGGCGGGGCTTCCCCTGCACCCACAGCGGCAAGTCCCCCCTCACTGTCGCAGACGGGCCTCAGGTTCAACTCGTCCCAAACGGAGCTCCTGAGCCCTCCCAGACCAGCTCTGCTCCCGAGTCTGCAACTTCCCGAATGCCCACGGCCGGCGGCTCGGTCACCGCCCTCCCTCCTGCCCCAGACGGACCTGCCCGAAGGGGCTTCCCTCCCGGGGGCTGGCAAAGCCACCTGCACTGTCTTCCCTCTTCACCCCCGCCCCCGCGGAGCCAGCCCCATCTCTGGGACGGAGCAGGGCCACGGCCACCGAGGGGTCCCTCCGCCTCCACCCAGCAGCCTCCAGGGCTGCAGAGCCGTCCACATCTCAGATGCGGCCAGGTCACCCTCACTCCCACAGAACACCCTCGGGTGCACAGCAGAGCCCCAACACCCCAACGTGGCCTCCTAGGGCCTGCAGGCATGACAGCCTCAGCCCTCGTCTCTCGCGCCCCGACCCGTCCCTCTCTCCTCTCACTCCCTCTCATTCCCCCCCTCCCTCCCCATCTGCTCCCCTGCCCGGGCCCTCCCTTCCAGAGCCCTCTTCCTCTGACCTGCCCCAGCCCTCCGCGATGTCCACCCAATGCCCCACTCACGCTTCCGATTTCCTCCTAATCACCGCTGTCTCAGGAAGACCTTCCTTCCTCCCCGTGCCTGCCTCTGCCCCTCCCACGCGCCCACGGGCCGCGTCTCCTATTATCCCCCCTATTACCCCCCCCCCACCTCCCTGCACCAGTGTCTTCACAGCTGTTAATAAGTTTGGGATTACTCTCTTATTTCTGTGGTTAACATTTCTCTCTCCACTGGGCTGGTCGTCCCGAAGCCCAGGGGCCCAGCATTTGGCCCAGCGGTGGATCAGGGTAACGCTGTCCCCCGGGGCCCTGTCTGTGAGCCGTGGGAGGGCCTGTCCCACCTACCACATGCCTGTGGCACTCCCAGCCCTTGTGGCAGCAGGAAAGGCCCCTCCACACAGCGCGGGCGCCGGACCCCCGGCCTCCTCTGGCGGGACTCGACAGTGAGCCTGGAGACGGTCGCCTCGTGCGTGGCCTGCCCAGAGCTCGGGCGCAGGCCCACCGTCAGCCCCGCTTGTTGTCTCACCGTCCGTGGCGCTCGAGCCACAGGAGGACACGGTCCAACCTCACTTCACCACGTGCTGGGAGAAGCTGCTGGTACCGTTCCTCTGTTCGTCACCGTCTCTGCCTTCTCCCTCCCTGCTGCTGAACGTCCACGCAGGCCTGCCCAGCCAGCGGACTGCCCGGAAGAACCGAGCTCCTGTGCACACGCCAGGAAGAGCGGGCACAGCGGGGCGTGGGGACCGCCTGAGGTCCAGGCGCTGTGCCGGACTCCCGCTGCCCGGCCCTTCCCCGGCTCTCGGCTGTGCGCTTCCTCTGGTGGGATGAGCCTCTTTGCCCACCATCCAAATCCCACTCACTTCAACCAGATCTGGTGAACTTCCACTGAGCGGGCGGAACTCACCTTGGGCTTCGTGCTCCGTGCATGCAACAGACGTCTGCCAGGCACCCCCTCTGTGTCATCGCGACCACCCCAGCAAGGACATCCACGGCCCCCCTGGCCGATGTCTCCCACCGCCCATGTGTGTATGGCCCAGCTCGGACCTCATCTGTGCTCGTTCACTCGGTCAGTATAACAGGATTGCTTCGGGGTACCTGGGTGGTGCAGTCCGGGAAGCACGACTTTTGACTTCAGCTCAGGGTCATTGGATCAAGTCCTGAGTCAGGCTCTGTGCCCAGCGCAGAGTCGGCTTGTCCCTCTTTATCTGCCCTCCCCTGCCCATACTTGTGTGCACACACCCTCTCTCTCTCTCTCTCTAAAACAAATAAATAAAATCTTTTAAAAAGGATGGCTTCACACCTGTTCTGTGCTAGGACAACGCTTGGCCCTGATCACACAGTAACTATTAATTCCACATGTCCCTGGCCACAAGGAGGTCATCTCTGAGCCTTTTCCTTCCTCCTCTGCCTGCTCTTTTTAATCCCTCATCCCCCTCTTGTCCACGCACTCTGTGGAGTCCTGGAGACACCTGTGAGTTGGGAAGAGTTTCTATAGCTGAGACAAGTCACAGGGTTTCAAATGGAAAACAAGGATGCCACAGACACTGGGAGCGGGAGAGGCTAGCGTGGGTAGAGCAGCACCCTGGGGTCACAGGAGCGATTAGCCTTGGGTCCATCCTTAAAGGGTGGACAGTAGCCCAGCAGTAGCTGATACTGACTCAGTCCTAACAGCGTTCTGATCACCGTATCGGGACCGTTTCCTAACCCTCACGGTCGCCCCACAGCAGCTGTTCATTCGCTCGCATCGTGGAGACGATGAAACTGAGACACACAGAAGTCATTGGCTTAAGGTTGGGCAGCTTGTAAACAGCTGAGCCCAGACGTGAAGCCACACAGCCTGGCCTCCTCCCACGGCGCTCTTCGACACCACCGAGAGGTTTCGGGTGTACGAGCTATCCACGGCTGTGTAACAAGCGTCCCCACACTCAGCAGCCTGACAGATCAGTTTGTTGCCTTGCCACTCCTGCAGGTCAGGAATCTGGGGGTGGCACAGCTGGGTCCCTGGGCCGCCAGCCTCTCTGGAGCTGCAATCAAGATGACAGCCCATGGTGGACGCTGGAGTGACTCAGTGCGCTAAGTGTCTTACTCTTGGTTTTGTCTCAGGTCGCAATCTTGGGATCATGAGATCAAGCCCTCCCCGTGGGGCTCCCCGCTGAACAGCGAGTCTGCTTCAGATTCTCTCTCTCCCTCTGTGCCTCTCTCTCTCTCTCTCTCTCAAATAAACAAATAAATCTTAAAAGAAATAAAAATGATGGGAGCCCGCGACAGCTCAGGGAGACACCGGGGGAAGACGGAGCTCCCAGATCTCTCTCGTGGCTGCTGGCAGGCCTCAGGTCTCAGCCAGCTGTTGCTGGAGACCTCACTTCCTTGCCTCGTGGACGTCCCCACAGGTGGCTCATTCCGCAAAAGCCACTCCTCTCAGAGGAAGGGAACAGAAGAGAGGGACAGCAGGACTGAGGTCAGTTGACTTGTAGTCCAGTTACAGAAGTGACGTCCCATCACTTCCGCTGATGTCTGCTATCTGTGCATGAGAGGCAAGTCGTCAGGGTCCAGGCCACACCCCAGGGAAGCATGTGGCATGAGGACATGGACCCCGGAAGGGGGGGCTGCGGGCCTCCTCCCGGGCTGCCCACCGTGTCCGACTAATAGAGGAGACGGGCACCCTTGAACAAGTGGGGCATAAGCTCATTATCTGTCCTTTGGTTCCTCGCCCCAGAACCCCTGTGTGTTCCTAAGACTAAGAGCCTCGAAGTGAGCTTGATTCCCAGCCTGAGGGAATTCTTCCTCCTGTTCCTCCCAGAAACTAAGTGCCAAAGAAGATGAGCACTTCTTAAAGATCAGTGGCGCTCTTGGCTATGTGAGGAAACACAAGTGTATTCCGCGGTGCTGGGCGGCAGCTTGGGCTCCTGCCCCCCTCGCCCTATGACTTCCACTGGTCCCCCTAGAGCTTCTTCCTTCATCTCCTAATGAAGAGACACCCCAGTGGCTCCAGAGCTAGGGTTTCTCCTTCAATCACTTTCAAGCATCACCATCAGCATCACCTTCTTAGAGCCCCGACACATACAGTCCCCGTCCCCACTCGAAGACCCTCTGTGGCTCCAAACTCGGGTCTGGAGTTCCAGACCTCGAATTCTGCAGCCCCAACCTGCTCCCCACACAACTCCTTTGCTTGGGTTACGCGGGTGCACGTGCCTTGAATCGTCCTGCTTGCATGTCTCCACTCACCTCACCTCCTAATCCTTGCATGTTTTTCCTGCTCCTCCTCACCCACTCACATCCTGGCCATCCTTCAAGGTCAAGTTCATGCCCCATCTTCTCAACGAACCTCTCCAAGACCATTCCAGCCGTCCGAAGGTGGACTTGGCAGGAGGCAGCCACATGTGTTCAGCGGGATCAGCTAAATAAAAGTACTTGTCAAAGTAAGCAAACTACTCCAAGAAAGTTGTCTGAGTTTTCCTCCCTAAACCTACAGGCCTGTCCTCAGAATCCCTACCTCTGGGTCAGCCTGGACTCAGCCTTCAGGCTCACCTGAACCCAGAATCCTTCTGCACGAACACTGGCTACTCCCCACCCCCATGTCATAGGAAATGGCTTTCTCCTGGCCCCGCACACTTCCCGCTGCCCGAACATTCCCAGTTACACGGAACGCTTCCTTGTGGAGCCGCGTCTCCTTCATCCCTGAATGCAGAGCAGGGCGGAGACACGGTAAATATTGTCAGGAACAAGGAGGAAGGTGAAACCCTCCATTGATTGGACTCCCTGTAAAACCCCCACCAAAGACGCTTTACTCTCTTTATATCCTTCGTGCTCTGAAATACAAAGTCCCCTTTCCAGTTACAGATCTCACAACATCAACTCCGCCCTATCCTGATAGGGAGGAAAGCACCGGGAGCCAGAGGTCCCCAGCGGACCACCACTTGACACGGCGCAGCTGCTGAGCCACGGAAGCTAGGTGCCTGAGGCCCCGTTTCCCAACAGTCTGGGGTGACACAGGCAGGTGCAGACAGAACAGGCCAACGTGAAACTGGCCCGAGTCGGCGTGGCCCCCGAGTCCTCCCGGGAATGCCTCCCACTGCCCGGCCGCGGCACGCAACACCTACGTTGCTCACTGCACATTCTCTCTTGAACTTCACATTCTGCTGTTCTCTTTTTGCACGTTGTTCAGAAATAAACGCTGGTGCCCGCATTACATTTTGTTTGAAATAGCCTGCCGCAGAGGGGACTTGCCCAGGGCTCTCCGAGCCACGCCGGACGGAGTCCGGGCCCTTTGCATGGAAGGCAGAAGCTCCAGCTGCTGCGAGTTCACGGGTAAGGCGCGTGGAAGTCCACCCCGGCTCCCAGCACAGCCTTCGTCAACCGGGGGCCTTGAAAGGAGCCTCTTAACTGTTCTCAACTAAGGCTGGCTTTTCCAAAAAGCGCCTTATGTCAGACTTTTTGGTCTCAGGACCACTTCATACTCTTAAAACTTACTGAGCATCCCTAAGGAGCTGGCGTTCGCATGAGCTGTATTTGCGAAGATATTTGCTATACTAGAAATTTAAACTGAGACAATTTTTTGAACACTTTTCAATTTGTATCAAAAACCACAATACAGATTCATTACAGATTGGTGTAAATTTCACATTTTAAGAGAAATAACTATTTTTTCAAAGCAAAAATATCAGTGGGCAGAACGGCAACCCTTTGTATTTTCCGAGGCTCCCTAAAGGTCTGAATTAGGGGAGACTGCTGGATCCCCCCGTCCTGCTTCTGCTTTCAATCTGTGCGTCTTACTGTTTTAGTTGCGGTATGTGAAGAAAATTCAGCCTCAAATATGTAGTTGGAAACGAGAGAACGGCTTTGTAACAGGCTCTTCCGATCACTGGGGCTGTTCTCTTTTATACTACACCAAAACTCAACAAATTTTTCTCTCTTAAAGGTTGGCTGCGACATAGAACCTGAAACCATATCAATTAATTCTGCAAACACTGTTGCATTGAAACCCACTATCATGCACTTTGAATATTTTTACCTCTTCATGAGTGCAACAACACACATGGGTCATTTGGAAAATATTGATTCACTGGGCTGTGCCGATCTAATGATACGTTGACACATTTCATGATACAACCTCCAGAAATCGTAGCATTAACATAACCGCTGACCTCACTCAGGAAACCATCAAGCTCACAGGAGTGGATACCAGTTTTCTAAAATTCTAATTTTCGCTTGAAATTTTCAATTTTACAACTGGCAACAAATAGTGTCAGTTATTTTTCTTGAAGAAACAGTCTCGCTTCATTTATTTTCAAGAAAACGTCTTGAAAATCCGATTGTGATGCGGATCACCGAGCATGTCAGTCAGTCATCCTTCCAGAAGCAACACGCCGCGCGGAAAGCCTGGACGAGAAACCCAGCCCCTTGCCAATGACCGGTGACATCTGGCCATGTGAGCGGAACTTGATTTGTACCTTGGAGGCAATTGTACTTAGTGGGAAAAAAAAGGTTTTTTACAACGTTCGCAAACATTTCTGTTAATATAGCCAATGGATCAATGGTGATCTTAAAAGAAATGTTACAGTTTTTCATGGAATCGAAACCATTTTGATCATTTCATTCTCCTTCATTTAGTGATATTTTTAGAAGTCAATATAATGTTTCCTACACTCTTGGTTTTTTTCCTGTCTGAAGTGTGGGAGAATGGCAAGGGAGGTACGTGTGGCCATGGACCCTGGTGCCAGGCTCTCGGCATTGGAATCCTCGCTCTGTCGCTGCTTAGCCATGTGGGTAGGACAATTTCCAGTGGTTCTATGCCTCAGTCTCCTCATCTGTGTAATGGAGAAATAATAAAACCCCTGCTGGGTAATGACTGTGAGGACCAAGCAGGCTCTTGACGATGACACGGTCACGGGAGGCACGTCAGCTGCAGCCCAAGGCCCCACACTTGGTGGGAAAGCCGCCACCCCTGGCTGGCTTCCCCACCCACCCCAAGGCAGCATGGCCCGCCTCAGGTGACAGCATGTCCAGGAATCCAGAAGAGTTCAACAACAGACAGCCCTCCTGTGTCTCTCCTCTCCCCGTCCATGAGGGGTGACAAGAGTGAGGAGAGAAAGGCCCAGCCACAGGCCCCAGTCCCCGAGCCCTTCAGTCTGGAAGCCTGACAGGGCCAGGAGAAGATGGCGGCACAAGGGTGCCCAGGACCCTGTGATCCAGGTTATCTGCCATCACCCCCTCCAACGTGGCACATGTCACAGAACAGGCGGCCTGGGGACTGTCCACAGGACAGCTCTGGTCCAGCAGAGGGGGTGACGCAGGAGTGACCTGGGGGGAACTGAGAGAAAGCTCCCACCACAGGAGGCAGGCTTCATGCCCAGAAGGCGGCGCCCCAACCCACCCAACCCAGGGAGGGCCTCTTCACGTAGGAGCGGTAAGGGGCTCTCCGCCAGGTGGGGACCCAGAGCAGAGCAGGGGCAGATCTCCTCCCCCGAGGTACAGTGTTTGGCCGAGGGTAGAGGACAGGCTGCTGGCCATCTTCACCTCAGTCGCTCAGCGAGGAGTGGAGTCAGCCCAGGTGACTCAAGTAGGAAGCACCTGAGAAACAGGGCATAATGCCTAGAACTAAAGCACAAGCACACACGTGAACGTGGGATCTGGGCAGCCACACAGCCCCTCACTCCCTGTCCAGGAGACCCTTCAGCTGTGCTCTGACCCAAGAAAGTCCTGTCCTACCCGAGGCTTCACTCGTGAAGAACTTAGCTGACCCTCAACTTGCAGCGACTTTAGACCCCGTCTGAATTTCTTTCGCAGAGATCTTTGTCAACATCGCCTAAGGCTATTTTCCTACTGAATGGGAGAAAATACTACAAGTCATATATCTGACAAGGGGCTGATATCTGAAATATATAAAGAGCTCAGGTAACCCCATAACAAAAAAACAGAAAAACAAAACAAAAGGAAAAGAAAAAAGAAAAAATCCGGTTAAAAATGGGCAGAAGATCTGCATAGACATTTTTCCAAAGAAAACCTACAGATGGCCAGCAGGGACCAGAGAGATGCTCAACATCACTCATCATAATGGAAATGCAAATCAAAGCCACGGTAAGGCATCACCTCACATCTGTCTGAGTGGCTATTATCAAAAAGACTAGAAATAACAAGTGTTGGCAAGAGGATGGTGAAAAGAGCACCTTGAGCCCTGCGGGTGGGATTATAAGTAGGTGTGGCCGCTGCAGAGAACAATATGGGGTTCCCTCAAATAATTAAAATTCAAGCTCCCCTATGATCTAGCAATTCCCCTTTCTGAAAATTCATCCAAAGGAAATGAAATCACCAGCTTCAAAAGTTGTACCCCCATACTCTGCAACATTTATTTACAATTGCTAAGACACGGAAACCAGCCGGTGTCCACCAATGGATGAATGAGAAAGGAAATGTTGTCTACCTACGTAGTGGGATGTTATCCAGTCATGAAGAAGAATGAAATCTTGCCATCTGCCCCATGAATGGACCTCAAGGGCATTATGCTAAGTGAAACAAGTCAGACAGAGAAAGAGAAATGATCTCTCTTACAGGTGGAATCTTGGGAAAAAATTAAGGTAAAAAAACCTGCACGTATAGATAACCAAGCTCATAGAGAACAAATGAGCAGTTGCTAGAGGTGGGGGGTAGGGAGTAAGAGAATTGGGTGACCTGGTTTTGGTATTTCATTTGCTTGTTTAAATAAATTGAGAAGAGGAAAAAACAGAGCCTTTGCCTCAAGAATCTGACACTATAGTTGGGAGAGACAGATAACGAACAATAAACAGAATAGTAAGTAATTAAATGATATGTTTGAAAGTGCCATAAAAATCTATAAACACAGCCACAAAGATTAAGAGTTTGCAGTTTTAAATGTGGGAAGGCTTTACTGAGAAAAGGACATTTAAACAAAGATGTGTAGGAGGTGAGGAAGTTGTCTGTGTGAGTATCGGGGGAAGAACCTTCCAGAGGGAGGGACGGCCTGTGCCAAAGCCCGTGGGGGACGTTTATCTGACCAGAGGGAGAGCAGAGAGGTAGTGGACCTGGACTGAATTAGCAATGGGGAGAGAATGGGGGGGGGGGGGAGTGACACGGCGCCCAGGCCGTGTGGGGCCTCACAGGACATTGTCAGGGCTTCACCTCCACTCACAGATGAGTGAGATGGGAGGGCAGGGGCGCTGGAGAGTCTCAAATGCCGGAGTTGTAAGAAGAGGGTCTGGAGGCCATCACTGAAATAGCCACAGCCAGGGGCAGGAAGAACTATGAGGACGCAGCTTCAGTCACCAAGACCACGGAACATGGCGGCACCGGCCAGGTGGCAACAGGATAGGTGGTGGGAAGGGACTAGAACCTATACATGGTTTGAACATGGGATCGGTGGGATTTTCTGGCTCTTTCCATTTGGGGAGAATGCATTCACTTCGGGGTTAGTCCAAGTCAAAAAAAAAAAAAAAGTCATTAACAATCACATATACTCATATTAAAACAGTATCCCAAAAAAAAACCCAATAATGATGTTATTTTTCACCCATCACGTTGACAAAAATAGACACGGAGGAGCACATAGAGAAAGAAGTGCCATTATGCCATCACCAGAGTGGAAATTGGGGTCTTCTTCCTGAAGAAGGACTTACGGAGTCTGTCAACAGGTTAGATGGTTCGCTCTCTCACCCGGAGCGCCATTTCCTCTCGCCGGCCGCACAGAAACATCCGCAGATGCCCAAACGGGCCAGAAAATGTTCACAAAAGGACATTCGCGACCACAGTGTCTACAAGAGCGACCAACTGAAATTAACCCACGTGCTTATCGGTAAGAGATCGGCCAAGTCGGCTGTGGGCAGACACACGGCGGGCTACGACACGCGCTTTGAAATCCTGAGGGAGATGCGCACCTACGTCTGGTAAGAGAAAGGCCTGGGAGGCACCCTGAGTGCTCGGTAGGAATTACCTCCAGGAGAAGGCGGCTTGAGCAACTAGAATTAGAGGAGAATTATGTCCTTTTTGTCCCAGGTCATACCTCATTGTTCCTTCCCTTACAGAGTAAATCCATGCATGATATGTGTATTATCGATATATGCTTTTTTTTCTTTTTTAAGATTTTATTTATTTATTTGACCGAGAGAGAGAGAGAGGTGCAAGCAGGGGGAGCATCCGGCCGATGCCCTTTTCCACCATGTGCTGAGAGGCTTGGGAAGTTTTAAACCAGACGCCATTAGCCTGGAGATCAGAGCAGCCACGAACACAAACAAAATAGGGAGAAAGTCCAGACAGTCTCTGAAGTGAGTCCCATAACTAAAGGAGACTGTGCTTTAGAGTAGAGAATCTTTTAGCCACAGAAACCCAGAAAAACAGGGGGCCAGAAGAAAAGTAGTTCTGTCTCAGGAATGGGTTTTAACTCTCTGGTCCCCATGGCCGGCACCACCCCCCACCCCACCCCCAACAAAGATCGGGGAGAAAAATGTACAGAAGCCTAATGTCACTAAGCATTCAAATCTGCTCCCCTGCTCCGGGGCTCTGATCCCACAGTCACCAGGCAACCATCGGATTAAGGAGTTGGCCAGGTAGATTTCCCCACACAGACCGGGGAAGCAGAAGATGCAGCTCTCTGGACCCTTGGACAGATGAGGTTCTCACTGCAAACTAAGAAGCCGACATCCAGCGTAGACATCGGTGCTGGGAGCGTGGCTAATGTGAGTCTGCCCCAGAGAGAGGGATTTGGAATTTGGTGCACAGCCAGTCCAGCACTCCCCTCATGGGGGACTGTGAGAGTTTGCCCACCGCCTACACACGGACTGCTGGGTGACCTTCCACACAGCTGTCATCCAAATTAACTCTGTCCAAGCTGAGCTGGGTGCTCGGTGACACGCTGTAGCTGCGGGGATGAGGGGGGTGCCACTGGGTCCATGTCGGTGGAATTCTGTGCAGTTGACTGGCCATCACCTAAGCCAGCTGGCAAGTCCGCAACACAGTGTGACGAGGCAGCCCAGATCTGAGGTCACAGCCTCCCAAAGCCTGTTTGTGGTGTGTGGCTATGAGGCTAGGGTCCGTGTCTGGATAGGTACCCCCAGATGGCAATCTTCTTTCCCTCCCCATCCCTACTAGAAACGGTCTCAGAAAAGGCACGAGACAGCCCCAGGCCAGTGTCATGTGTTTCTTGACTCCCAAGAAAGGAGTCCTCAGTACTGGGCAGGAAATCACATCCCTGGAGCAGGGCTGGCTTCCAAGAGGGTCTCCGTCCTCCACCCATGATCTCTGCATCTGTGGTCGGGGACAACAAGAAAGAGAAGGGGACCTGCTCTGGATTCTGGAGGGAGTGGCTGCCTTCAGGGCTGTGCTGAGTAAGGAGAAGAGAACCCTCTGGAGAATGACTGCAGAGGAGGGGCGCCGAGCTGGCGCCTGAGAAGAAAGTTCGAGAGGCAGTGTCAGTGACCGCTCACGGCTGGGCCCTGGTTAAAAACCACGACGGACGGACAGCTCTCGGGACAACAGTGAGATGCCATTCCCCATTAAGTAATGAGCGCCACTTCCTGAAACTTGGTTCCTCCTGTTCTCATAAGCAGGGGCATTTTTTTTTCTCATTCAAAGAGACAAAATACAGAAAAATCAAAAAATAGATGCAGAAGCCATGAAATGCCAAGATGGGGATTTGCATCTGCTCAAGGTGACGCATTGGCAGGCCAGGTCCAAGGGGACCAGGAGACCCGGGAATACACGTCTCTAGAGCAGGACATGAGGGTGCTCCCACGGCAACACCTGTCACCCCACTGATCGCCAGCATTGACCGGGCTGATCTGGCTGACTAGGTGGGTGTCTCCCCCTCCCCTTACCACTCCATAGGTGTCCCTCTCAAAGCTGCTTGGAGGGAGAGGATGACCTTCCCCGAGAGAGGAGGACCCTTCTGGGTTCAAGGGTACAAGAGTACCTGTGCTCCCCTTCTAGAACCTCCCAACAAGCTCTAGACTTAGGAGAGTGTCGGGTAGTCAAGCTTCCACATGGGGTAGGAGAGCGTGGGGTAGTCAAGGTTCCACGACTCTAGACACATTCAAATGAGACGTGGCGAACCCCTCGCCCTGCGACTCCAGCTGTCTCCAAGGTGCTAGAAGCCTGGAGCCCAGTCTGCCCCGCGTCCAGCCCTCTGTGAGGGCCTGGGCTCCGGCTCACTCACATTCACATCTCTGCACCCATCCTCCCCTATCAAGGGACCCTCAGGGCACAGCAGGCCACCCGGGAGCCCTTGTCATGTTGAAATGACCTCAAGGCCCACTACAGATTCTGCTCATTGTGGGTTTTTTTTTCCCTAATCACCTTCAATTCTTGAAAAATTCTCGAACTTCCAACCGTGTGCTGTGCATAGATACTGTCCCTCTAAAGACACACCATGGTTTCCCCATCTCACCGGTTCCTCTGAGGCACAAAATGAAGTCAGCTTTGGAAACCAGCCCCCGGAAGGAGAAGACCCCTCACGAACATTTCCCAAGGGAGGGGGCCTTGCTTACCTCCCACAACCATAAATCGGCAGCGAGCCGCCTGAACCATTGTGCTGTGTGCTTCCAAACAGAGGGCCTGTCACCATGGCAACACTCACATCTGTCATTACCTCAGAGAGAGAACACCTTTTAAAAGAAATCTACTTAGCAACATGTCATGTTAACTTGCATGCTTCTTACGGATTCGCTCAGGAATCCAGGCCTGAGTGCACTGGGATGAGGCCTGCCTCTGTGAACAATCCAGAAGGCACGGCCACAGCCCCAAGTGGCCTCTTCCTCGACCTGACCCCACCCGTCCTTGGAGGATCCAGGGGCCGGTGCCACCCTGAAGCCAGAGCGTACCGCCCTTGCACGCAGGGCAGGAACACAAGCCAGTCGTGAACAAAACCGCTGTCACCTTGGCATTGTACACGCCGCCGAGTCTCTTAATCCTCGGGCCAGCCTACGCAGCAGGCGCCCCCACCCAGCTACGAAGGAGCCGGGCTCGGCGCCCCTCCCCCACCCTGCAGAGCTTCTCAAGCCACACCTGGCTCCCAAAACACCATCCACACCCCGCGGATCTGCGAATTCTCCCAACAATTCAGAAAAGAGGATTTTTTTTTTTTTATCATCTCCATTTGATAGAAGAGAAAATCATCTTGGAGAAGCAAAGATCTGGCCCAAGCTCCCTCGAGAGGACAGTACAGGTGCAGAGATGCAGGCCTGCGTCCTCGGTGAGAGCCTCGGGTTGCCCCTCTCTGGATCCAAGGAGAGGCCATCCAGGACCCTCTTCCATCCGGTTTTGAAAGAAAGTCCAGCCTCTTAGACCAGCTGAAAATCTGCCCAAGCAGGCTAGTCCATTGGCTAGGCCCTCCATTCTTCCAGACCTTACATGGAACTTTCTAGAGTCTTTGAGAGAAACAAGGACAAGGGGAGCACCTGGGAGGCTTTCACACACCAAAGTCTCCTGAAGATCCTGTTAAAATGCAGGTGTCACTGGGTAGGCTGACAGTCGCCTTTCTTCCCAGCTGCCAGTCCCGAATCCCACCTTAAGGGAATGCGGACAAGGCCCCTCTGTTTGGAAGAAAAGATGCACTGTGAAAAGATGGGCTGTTGCCCCCAGGAGAACCCAGAACTATTGCAGGCTGCATATAAGACCCCATGCAGCTAAGGAACCCTCAGAGAACGGGAAGGGAACCCAGCTTCTGAGGCTGAATTCTAACCTTTAGGAGACTGACTCTACACCAGGGGCCCTTCTCAGGCTCCAAAGCACTATGACCGTAGGATGTCTTCGTTCCTGATTCCCCACTGTCTGGCCTAGGACCTGGAATATGCTGGATGCCCAATAAGTATGGGAGGACGGAGAAAGGGAGGTCGGAAGGAAGGAAAGAGGAGGAAGAGAGGGAGGGAAGATTTGGTTAAAAAAAAATTGACTTGCAGCAAAGAAGACTCCGAGGTGTGATCTGTTTTATAAATTATGTAAGGCTTGCACTATCCAAGATGGCATGTAATGGCTATTCCATGCCCAATAATTAATTGATAGAAAGAATTCAGCCTTGCTCATGAAATTTTATGCATTTCTGTCACTCCGTGGGATCTGGAACCTCTCTTGCATATATTAACTACATCAGCCTTCTAAGACCAAAGAAACTTCTGGATATTGGAAAGATGTATTGTAGGATCTGCAGTCGTTATTTGTGCTTCAGTTTGGCTGGGTCCAGATTGTTGGTCAAACGTTATTCTGGAAGTTCCTACAAAGACGTCTATAGATGCAATTAACATTTAAATTGTTGGGTTTTGAGTGAGCAGATTGCCCTCCATATTGTAGGTGGGCCCCCTCCAATCAGTTGAGGGGCTGAATAGAATGAGGACTGACTTCCCCCAAATAAGAGGGACATTGGCCAAAGATGGCCTTTGGACTCAAAATGCAACATTGGCCTTGCAAGTCTCCTTAATCACGGGAGCCAATTCCTTAGAATCTCTCACTTGCTTCCCCACTCCTTCATATATAATGTACATTATACACACGCACACCCCTTATTGGTTCTGTTTCTCCAAAAATCCCTGGCTAATACAGGGACGAAAAAGGACCTGATTTTGTAGCAGATGATAAACATGGCTTATCCCAAAAGATACTTAACTATAACACACAGACGGAACAGAGGCTGGATATAATCACGGCCAATGAATGAACAAGTCACAGGACGTCTCCAAACCCAGGGGAACATGGGACCGTGCCTTCAAAGCATGACCATTAAACCCCTGCCCGCCCCCCACCCCACTAAACTCTCAGTTTACACTTTGAGAAATACTGAGGATCAGGTTTCCTTAGAGGGACAGCCTCGGTCAGAATGAGGTGACCACCATATTCTAAAACACAATGAGTCCTCTTTATATGTCCTCCAAACCTTAGTCAGACCACACGAAACCCTATGTGGTCCTCTTGGGCCTATGAAATGGTAATTTTGTGTGGTTGATCTATATATCTACTTGAGCCTCGTCCTTTAGACCACGTTGAATGAAATCCCATTAATGCCCCTAGTCCTCCCTATTCCCGAGCCCTCTCTCTTCCAGAGTCTCTAGAACGTTCTCTGTGTCACCATCCCTTCTGCACTGGCAGCAGGTTGGGGCTGGGTGAGGCTGGAGTGCACTGGGTGGGCGGGGAGCGAGTCCTTCTTCTCCCAAGCCTGGGTCCTGCGCCACACAGAGCTGGTGCTAACTGCCGCCTCCCTGGGGCCGAAGGCAGGACCCAGATGAGGGGGTGCCAGGAAGCACCCATGCCTTCCCCTCTCATTTTCACCTCTACCACTGCAAGGCCTCATTCTTTGTTGGAAAGTACTACAGAAACACCCTGAATCCCTGTCTCCTGAGGCACACGGGCTTCTGGAAACTCTGGGGCCTGGCCCGCCCCCGTGTTTATTTACAGACCCTCCTGCCCCAAGAAGTCAGGGGCCAGAGCCATCCTGAGGGCAGGGCCACACCACATTCACGGTCTCCCCGGGGCCCGACAGGAGGCGCAAGTGAAGTAGGTGATGAGGTCGTGAAGAAAGGAAGCGAGGGAGCTGCGGCCTGGCCTAGACCCCTCCCCCCAGGTCACCCCCGGTCACCCACGGATCTGCCCCCCACCTTCCATCTGAGGCTCTGAGGCCAGCCCCGACCCATGGGGAAGCCTGCCCACACCGCCCTTCCCTGCTGCTGCCGCCGACTCAGTCGTGACCATGGCTTCTGCCACCCGCGTGAGCCCAACCCGGCCCCCACCTCTCCCACCGGCACAGCGGGCAGAGTCCCGGCCCGGAAACCAGCTCCGGTGCTCACCCCCCGAGCACCCTGTTCTCCAGCAGCCTCGGTTCGTCCAAAGCCCTGGGCTGGCCAGAGGATACACCACGGCCACGTGGCCCCTGCACCCTTCCTGAGGCCACACGCAGTGACCCGGGGCTCTCCCGTGGGCACTCGCACCCCAGCCCCAGCCCTGCCTCATCTTCCCCACTGGCCTTCGGGAGCCTCACAGCTCCCACACTCACGCACCACCGAGAAGGTGAGCCCTCGGCTATTCCTCCAAACACTCACTCCTCCCTCCAACCAGAGGACCTCACTGGTCAGATCCGCCACGGGCCAGGGGGCTCTGGACCCTGCAGCAGAACCAACATGAACAGGCCTGGGAAAGCCACGCCGGGAGAGAGGGTAGAGAGAAGGGGCTGACGGCTATGTCTGGGAGAGAAGCCACCCGTGGGGACAAGATGGCGTCAACTAGGTGACCAGGCCCAGCTCTCTAGCCAGGCGTGCAGGGAGTGATGTAAGAACCTAGGAATACAACACTTTACAACCTCATTCATGATCGTTTAAGTGGCAAAAACCCTTACAGAAGACTTCTCTTTGGTTTTACTGAATAATTACTATTTAAAGAAAGTCGTGCCCTCATACACACACACACACACACACACACACACACACACACACAGAGCAGACGCTACATCTGACTCCTGTTCCTAGGGAAGTTCAAGCCGGGGAGAAAAGGAAGATCACTGGAGAGAAGAATCAACGGCTTGAGTCCAAAACCCAAAAATGCCCCCAACTCTCAGAAATCCTGTTTCAGTGGACAGCAAGGCAGCGTGGGCCCGCCCTCCTGGAGAGGAGGGGGGTCTGCTGCTGGGGTCGACCTCACTCAGTTTGCTTTCCTCTCAGCCGGGAGGGTCACCCACCCACGAGCAGATTCCTACTGTGGGGACAGACCCACACCACGGACCCCACGCCAGAGGCAGGCCCTGGCTTTGAACCCTCCACCAGGGGATTCCCTCTCCCTGAAGGACCAGGAAGCAGATGTAATTCCAGTGGCTTCCCCTTCTGCCCAACACCCCAAAGATGGGGGCTCACGGACACTTTGGCTCCTGGAAGTCCTCCAGGGGCGCGGTGGCCACCTCCAGGGACCTGAGGTCTGGCTTCCTGGGGGCCTGGACCCCCCCTGGGGTCAGACCCCAAAGCCAGCAGCTGCGTGTTCAGGTCTTGGTGATCCAGCAGCCCCGGGACCCGCGTTCATGGGCACCAAAAGTCACTGGCAGCCCTTGGCCGTGCGGGCCTGGCACCCAGAGGATGCTCGTGCAACGCCGCGCCCGCTAAGAAGCACGACATTTCCTTGAGCAAATCAAGCGCGGATTTGGTACCTTCAGCATCTGTAGAGATGGGAGGCTTTTCCCAGCGGAAGGAGCACGGCAGCTTAAACCCCAATCCTTCCACAGCCCGCAGAGTAGCCATCAGAACAGGTGGAAGGCACAGGCCAGTCCGGATAACTGAGCACCACTCTCCTTCGTTCCGTCCCGTTCCCTCCTTTGTCTTCCTCTGTTTCTCCCACTTGCAACGTCAGCCAGAGTCTCATGTTTGAAAGCGGCAGAGCCGTCCAGAACTGCTCCTGGGACAGGGAGGAACACACCAACGTGGGAAAGATGAAATGAGTGACAAGCCATCGGATCGTCACCTGACCAAGGAGGGAACTCGGCCCCGATGGGACGCCCCTGCCCACGTACCCCCCGAGCATGTCCCCCCAGGGCCCGCAAGACCAGGCGGTTGGTCGTGAGCCTCCTGGGCTCCCGCAGAAGCAGCAAGGACTTGAGCGAGGTTTCCGGCTTCCGAGGCTCCTGGCCCTGAGAGAGGCATGTCTGCCATGTGGGAGGGCCGGCCGCCGCGGGATTTCCTGGGGTGACAAAATCACAGCCACAGAATGAACATGTCCCGGGCCCCGCTGAGCCAGCAGCTCTGTGTTCTCCACCAGGGATGAAGCCAAGGGTCTGCACTTCCACCAGGGACTCCTAGTTCATGCGACACGGGCACCGCTGCCCCAAAAACGTCCTACACCCTCCGGTCTCCACGCGGCCTGACCAGGCGCCACGTCAAGGCTCCTGCACCCCCAGCTGAGAGCGGGAACAGCTTCCTTGCTCTGCCTGCCCTTCCCTCTCTGATGCCCGCTCCCCTGTGAAGCCACAGTCCCAGGATGCCCTGTGTCTGACCCTGTCCCAATGCCCTCCTCCTAACGCTTGCCTCCCTGCCTGAGTACCCCCCAGGGCCCAGGACATCATGGGGTCCCCGCCGGCTCCCCGACCAGCCCACCAGCACTGCCCACAGCCTTGTGTTAGCCTTCACTGAACCTCATACAGGGTGAGATGGCAAGTAAATGTTTATTGAACAAACAGATCGGTCTTTACTACTTTCCTCCAGGAACTCACTTGCCCCAAACACACAGCTTGTGACAAAACAAAACCCAACCAGATCTCTTGCTTGATTCCAGTTTGCAAGCTGCGTGCATTTCCATGTCCCCGAGCCTGGTGCGGCCTTTCCCTTCCTCTCCTGCGGCTTGACGGCCACCTCCTTCAGGAACCCTTCTTTGATTTCCTCTTATGCATTCCACAAACATACCTTGCGGGTCCACCCTGGCTCGGCAATTTGCTAGGCTGAGAACAAGCCAAGAACAGGCAGGAGGGGTCCCTGCCAAGACCCTCAAGGAGTAGCCAAATGTCACAGTGATGAGTGTCCCCAGCCTTTCCCAGTAGCTCCACCAGAGTCCTTCTTCAGAGCGTTTCACTCCCACGTCCCGGAATTACATGGCACACACGGAGCACACACGGAGCACACGTGTGCATGAGGCACAGCGCGGCTTCTAACAGGCAACGAGCACGTGGTGAACCCACGCACTTACAAGGACGAGTTCCTCCAGAAACTTTCGTTGAATAAACAAAGCATAGAAAGAAACATCAGGGGCATCTGGGTGAGGCTAAGAAGGAAAGCTAACACCCACCAAAACCACAAGGAGATACCACGACACCCCAGTCAGCATGGCCAAAACGCGGAACCCTGCCAACACCAAGTGCTGGCGAGAACGGGGAGCCGCAGGAACGTCCCACGTCACTGGCGGCAACGCAGAATGGGGCAGCCCCTTCGGAAGACAGTTTGGTGATTTCGTATAAAACTAAACGCACTGTTGCCATACGAGCCAGCAGTCGTGCTCCTCGGTGCTTCCCCCAAGGAGCTGAAAACTTACCTCCCCATGAAAACCTGTACACGGATGTGTACGGCAGCTTTATTCCTAATTGCCAAGACGGATGCTCCCAACATGCCCTTCAGTGGGCAAGTGGCTAAACGGCGAGACACCCAGACAACAGAATATTACTCAGCGCTGAAAAGAAACGAGCTACAAGCCAGGAAAAGACATGGAGGAAACCTACATGGGTATTTCTAGGTAAATTAATCCAATCTGGAATGACCATATACCACATGATTCCAACTCTCTGACATTCTAGAAAAGGCAAAACTCTAGAGAGGGGCTTTAGCCAACCACAGCACGGGGGCCTGGGCCGGTCATGCCAGCAGGCTACACCCCACTGGGGACCTCAAGAGACAGCTGTTGAGGGCCCTGGGCCACGGCATGCACAGCCTGGGGAGGGATGCTGGCCAGCAGCCTCCGAGGGTTGGGACATCCTGGACGGGACGAGGACTGGGGACAGCACAGGCCCCAGTGTCCGGCTGCCTGGGTACAGATGTGGCCTTCTGCCTCTTACAAGTTCGGTGACCTTGGGCACCTTATTTCACGCCTCCCTGCCTCAGTTTCTCCATCAGGAAAATGGGGAATCACACTTTCTATGCTATAAGACTGCTGTGCCATCCACAGGGGTGACACTTGCAAGCACCCCACAGAGCTGGGATGTACGAAGCCACCCATGCGGGGCTGGTGTTCTCACTATCAGCTGTCACTTCTCAAGCCCTGTGTCCCACGCGTCGTGTACCTCGGCGAGCCTCGTCATCCCACCTCCAAGGAAGCATGATGGTCTCCATGCTCAGAGGCTTTCCCAAGGCCACCGATGTAGCGAGAGGGATCTAGACCGAGGACCCAAGGACCCTTGCCTCCAAAACTGCTGTGTGGCCCTGCGTTTGGGGGTGAACAGTCTCTGCAGCGGCAGCATCCACCCATGGGGAGCCGCCCGGCCTCGCAGACCGGCACGGTTCTCGGGTGTCTGTGACCTGGGAACAGTGAAGTCTCGGCTGCAGGGGGCGGGGGGGGGGGAGGCTGGGCAGAAAAGCCCCAGGTAAAGTCAGTGGAAACTCCGACCGACAGGCCTGCACCTGGTGTTTTTGCATTTCCCAAAACAGCTGAAGGGATTGTGTCTGAAGCTTCGCACCCCAGAGGAAACCAGGGTGTAGCCATCGGGGTGGCTGGACTGGGTCCCGATGCCACCTCACACCCCAGCCTGGACATTCAGAGCAGGAACTGATTTATACGCAGCCCCTCGGGTCACTGGGAACCCGTCTTGGTCGGCGGGGGGGGACCAGACCCAAATTCCAGCTGGGGAGGACGGGGGTGTTCTTGGTTCCAGGGAGGAAGCAGCAATGCTCTGTTCCCCCACAGGTTCCTACAGCATTAAAGGGAGACCTCAAGGCCACTTGTCTAGGCTGCACGTGAGCTGTGCTGGGGAGGCCACCCCCAGGGAACCCCAAGGGTCTGGCTCCTTCAGGTGCCAACTGCGCACACAGCCTACAGCAAAGACGGGCGTCATGCGGGAAGCGGAGCTCAAACAGAGGACGGAAGGGGCCCCAGGTCACGCCTAACTGTAAGAACCAGGAGTCCGAGCTGGGCCCGACTCCGAGGCCCTGGCACCCTCCCTGGGCCGATGGGAACAGGAACCTTGAGAAACTGGCCCGAATGTGTCCCCAGGCAGCGGCCACCCTCTAGCACAGAGCACAAGCCGCGGCCCTCCGGGGAAACCCCGGAAGACACCAGAAGACAAGGTCTGTGGCCTTGAACTACAGTAAGTTATGGGACTGCGCGAGTGACCAGAGACAAATTCCTGCATCAGCAAGGCTGGCCCAGCTGTGTCGGACAGACAGACAGACAGGCACGTGCATAGCGGTCAGGGGCCTGGCGAGGCTGAAGGAGGCCTCTGCAGCTGGGTGGCTGGGGGATGTGGTCGGCCAGAGGGCACCCGTCTATAAGGGCTGCTGCCCGCCCCAGGTGGCCACAGAGGACGAGGAAGTCCGGTGGCAGGCCAGGCCAAGACCAGCCCCCTCCCCCCATACACAGGAAGAAGGTGGCCCGGAGGCCTTCCAACCCTGGTCAGAAATTTTCATTTGAAACCAGAGACAGGCAGAGAAAGCCCTGCATGGACACAGACCGTGACAGTGCTGGATAGACGGCCAGGATCTCATGGAGCCCTGTGTGTCCCTGCGGGCAGCAGGCACACACAGAGCTCCGAGGAAGCCCCCACCACTGCCCCATTCTGGTAAGCTGGGCTGCCGGGCCCTGATCTGGGTCCAGCTCCCCACAGCCCGAGTCCCCCCAGTACACACACTCACCAGGCCCCAGAAAAGGTAGAGAAATATTTGTTCAACTTACCTATTTACCACTTCCTCAGAACAGACTCGTGCCCGTCGGGCGTTCCAATTCCGGAGGCAGCTCTGACCTGAGTTGCAAACCTTGTCCTGCCTCCTGGAACCCTTTCTGAGAGGTGCCTCTCTGAACAGGAGCGGCCATGACAGCTAGTGCCCCAGGAACAAAAGGTTCGAGAGCTTTTTTAAAAAGGTGAATTAAGGCCAGATGTTGACTAAGGAGCTTCAAGGCTAAGAACCATCTCCAGGTCAACTCACAGCTGAGCTCAGGCAGAGAGGACCTCTGGCTGTCTCTTCCAACCTGTCCCCCTGAACTGTGCACCCCTTGGCCTCCCAACCCCCCTAGCCTATGCCTGTCCTATCACCAAGCACGCTGCCTCTGCACCCAGGGTCCAGGGTCACCTGGTGCATTTGGAGGGCACAGCTTCCAAGGTGGGGGGGACCCCGGCTCAGCCTGGAACTTTCCCCCTGACACCAGCCCTACACCATCAGGCAAAATGCCAGGCGCAGCACCCACAGGGGAAACAGGCCAGGCGACATGAAAGCAAGAACAAAACCAGAATCGGGTGCGTTATTTTTATCATGGTACAGACTCGCAGCAGAGATCTAACAGCTAAAGGGGCACCCCAGGCGGCAGGCAGGTTTCTCTCCCCCTCTGCCTCTTCCCTGCTTCCGTGCCCCGAGCCCCCTCCCTCGGGAAACCGAGAAAGTGGATCGGGTCAGAGCGAAACATTCCTCATTCTGCCTTCGCCACAGGAAAAACTAATTAGTCGCCAAATATTCGGAATGGGTAATTGCTACCTGAATTAATAAGGGCGAACAGCCGGCGAGAAACGGTGGTTTACTATTTCTGAGAGCTTGCCGCTCTTAACCCGGAGTCCCAGGCTCGGCGGGGAGGGACGGGCTCTGGGGACACACGTCTCCCGCTGGCAGCCGGCAGAATGGGGACACGGCAGCCTAGGGCTGTCCCTGCGTCTGGGGCAGTTCAAACACTCCTGTGGCTGGGGGTCACCCTTGTCTCCTCCAGCACACAGCGCGCGTGTGCTCACACACACGTGCACACTCACGCACCATCACCGCACACATGCACACAGCACACACGGGGACGTCCAAGGGGTCCAAGGGGAACGCACCAAACCAGATCCTCACCCGGGGGCTCACCAAGTTGCCCCAAGCTCCTCTGCTCTGATGGGGGGTATGTAGACCAAACTGAGGGGGTTGCCGGCAGAAGGAGGAGGAAGAGAGAGGAAAAGGACAGTCGAGACGACCCTAAGGAGAAGGAAGCAGGCACGCGGGAAGGAGGGTGCAGCCCCGGTCCACTCCCACCCAGCACAGGCTCCGGAGTCCCGCCCAGAGGGTCCTGGGGAGCCTGCTGAGCCCCACCGTGACCTTGCTGTGTGACCTCGGACACATCCCTCTCCCTCTCTGGGCCTGGGTTTCTCCCCTTGTAGAAATGAAGGGACTCGGTGCAATTATTTGAACAGTTCTGAGGTGCTGCCCCCCCAGGAAGTCTTCAGTTCAAATGTGGGGTCATCCCCGTCTCCCCTGCCCGCAGCCCCTCCCCCCACCGTGCCGGAGCACTTACTACAGGACTCCCCCCCTGCACAGGGCCGCACGCAACTTCCTCCGGGGCGGCCGTGGCTCTCCGGAGGCATCCCAAGGTCACAGGGAGCTTAGGCCTGAGACATCAGCCACCAACGCTGTTGTCGAAGTTGCACAGGGAATTCGGGGCTGCGCCTCCAGGGGCTGCGCGAGTCCGGCGTACGTCTGTGTGAAGCTGCCACGGAAATCAAGTGTGTCCACATGGTGCACAACGTGTCCTTCACTTTTCTTTATTTAATGTCATGTAAGCACCTGTCATGGCTGTACGTGGATGGCTCTTTTTCTAACAAACACCCGACAATGCTACTGAAGGCTGTATCATAGATCCGACTGAGCCCTACTCGGGGACTTCAGAGCCAGGCTTTGGCTTTTATAAACGTTGCTCTAAGAAGTCTGCTCATACGTACTCGTTCTGTAGAAATAGAAAGTTCTCTGTATGTCGCTATCCACTGGTATCTTTTTTTTTTTTTTTTTTTGCATTTCAATGACTTTATTGAGAGGTATATCCCTTAGTACCAAAACATAATGGTAGTTGGTTAGGCTACCTCTGCCAACCCAAAATTAACCCTGATGTAGTCAATTATTGAAATATATCAGCCTTTTGGGAAAATTGAAGTTATCCACAAAACACAGTTCACAAAAGTATAAGATATATTGTGGTTCTTTGGTTTATTTTCTAGTGCACATTTACCCACAACATGATGTCATAACTGGGTCCAGCCATTATGGATGGACTCAGGCTACGTGCTGCACTGAGTAACTGTCTACAACACTTTTAATGCCATAGATCTCCTTACAGTCACTGACTTAATAGAAAATCTTGAATATTATCCACCGGTATCTTTAAAGGTTCCTACTCGCCTAGAAACAACGTCTGGTGCTCCGCACACCATGTCATCAGCTGTGGTCACTGCTGGGGCATGGGATCGGGGAAGAAAACTCAAGCTTTGTGTAAGCAATACTTTATACTGTTCTGGAAATGCCATCAGTAAAGGGGAAAATAAACGAAATGCAGTCCATGTTGAAGCCCCTTCAGAAGTGGTTTTCTTAGTGGGCGTGGATCCGGCAGGAGCAGAGCCACAGAAGCAGAGCACGAACGGAGGAAGAGGGCAGAAGGAGCCGCCGGGAGCCGCCACCTCGTTCTACTGGGTCGGCTCTCCCCTGTGCCGACGAGGGCGGGACCTGGCTTCAAACTCTGCTCCGTGCACTCACCCAGCCCCTGGGTGTTGTTTTTGTCTCTGAGGACTTCCATTTCCCCACGTGTCGAATGGGACCCCCAGCCAGCCGGTCCCACGAGGCCACCAGAGAGCACCAGGCACAGAGGGGCCACCGTCAGCCTCTGTCCCGCGTCTCCCTCCTCCCTGCTCCACGTGTGAGAAGAAGAAACACCGCATCTCGCCGCTGCTCCTCAAGTCCCTGTGCCTCTCCAGCCTCTCCCACGGCCCCCAGCCCAGTCTCAAGGCTTACCTACCCTGTGGCCTTTCTCCCGAAGACAGAACCTCTGCCAAAATGCACCCGTTGGACACAAATGGAAGCACATCTAGAAATCTGCAGATGATTAATAACTAAGACAACCAACCCCCTTTGTCACTAATGCTACATGGCAATAAATCTACTAGCCAATGTTTTTTATTTATTTTTCCCAGAAAACACAATAAGCCCAAGAATCAGAAACACAGCCACTCCGGGGTTGAGCAGGGCTATTCTTAAAACTCCCAGTGATGGTTATACAGTTTGGCGAGCATCCCGTTCCCGTGGGCGCACCCCGGGTTAGGAGTCGGGATCCCTGCAGACACAAACAGGAAGGGAGGCCTGGTGGGCAAGAGCCGGGTCACCCAACGCTGAGCAGCCCACACCCCTGCCAGGATGCAGTTGCCTCCAACCGGCCAGGCCACTGACCAATGCCAGCTCACCTAAGACCAGGGGACCTCGGGAATCAATAACTTGAGCCGAAAGCCCCGGCTTCAGAGGCTCCCATGAGATAAAAGTCAACTGGCCAGTGGGGTAACTGCTGACGTCACCCCCTTCCCACAGATCTCAGGGGGCTGTTCTTGTGGCCAGATGGGCTCATGTCTGTGAAATCATGTGAGGTCATGTGAAGTGGGACTGTAGTCACCCCTACTCCCAGGAGCCAGCCCTGGGTCCCCAACTAGCCAGACTCCCCAGGCCTGGGAAGGATTGCTGTTAGTCACCAAAGATCCTGGCCCCCACCTCCCCAGAGGCTGCCCTCCTGCCCCAAAAGCAGTCCGGGTTCCCAGCTCAGGAATCAGCCTTTGGCCCACTCCCTAGAGACACTCTGAACACTGCAAGTGCCTTCGCTCCAGAGAACATCAAAGCCCACAGCATTTCCCACCGTGTCCTTCAACCCAGTGAGCTGTGAATGTCTGTCCCCATGGCCCGGGTGCTTGGCTTTGACCAGGGAGCCAGACCCCATGCCCAAATCCATTGCAGAGGTGGGTGACGCGGTTCCCCCAGTGGAAAGGCTGAGGTGGGTGCCTGGGATTTGCACCTTTAAGCCACTCAGTAAAAAGCTTGTCTCCATAAGCCTCTCCACTTTCTTATGGGCTAATGGGTTAAACATCTTTAATTTTAGAAATAATTGCAAACAACTGTAAAGCACACACTGGTCCGAAATCTGTCCATGCACAGGGGACAACAGCATTTTTATCCTACCGCAGTTACCCACCTTGGCTGCCGATGAAATGTTAATGAAAGGTTATGCTCGCAGCCTTCCCAAAATGATTACTCGAGACAGCAATTATATTTTCCCCCTTTCTGTGCAATAAAACTGTACCTCACTGCGCACTGAGAATTAATAATTCCAAACCCTGTTGTTACAGAGGCGGCATCAAAGCGGAAGGGAAGGCATGCCCATGAGGGAAAACACACACACGTTGAGACCCACAAAGAAAAGTGGGTGACTTCAAAAGAGTAGCATTCTATATTCAGGGCTGGGATCCTTTCTCAAGGTCATTAACGACTCTAGCTGACTGAAAGAGTGGCCCAATTACAAAGCACACAGAGAAACAGAAATTAGAACAGGACATAGTGACAGCTCCAGCCCTGGGTCACTCTGCACAGCCTGGCAAAGACCTGGAACCCATTGGCCAATTCCCCCAGAATCCTTCATGACTCAAAAACTCAGGACAGCCGGCTGAGTCCAGAGCCAAAGTTCAGGAGCTTCCTGGGTAATTTCCACGTGAGAAGAAAGAGGACACCCCGTAGCCCAGAAGAGGAACAGCGGCCATTTATTGAGCATGTACTATACTGCAGGCAAGAGCAGCGAGGCAGGAATGCCCAGCCTCCCTGGATGGCTAACAGAACGGAAGCTCAGAAAGATTCAATGATCTGCCCAAGCTTGCACAGTAAATGCAAGAACTGGGATTTGAACTGACGTCAAAGAGGGTAAGGGCGGTCTGTGTGTCTGCCCCGTTCACTTGGGTCCCCTCAGACCTACCTAGCAGGGTGCACAGCACAGAGCAGGTGCTCAATGAATTGTACTTATTTAATGAGGGCGAATACTCTGGCTCAAACCTCTGTGCTCGGAAGGCAAAACTCTGCCCCTTCTCCACAGACTCCAAGAGAAAAACCAGTTGCAACTTTCAATGAGTCTCAGCATTGAGGGAACTGGGGTGGGTGGGGGAAAGGGCAGGCACGGGATTTGGCACACCCCGTGACAGCAGGCCCCCGGCATGCCCCCCCCCGCCAATGCATGCTCAAACTTCACCCCTGGAGGTCCAATATTTTTCCTAAGATACATTATAATCATCCGCTAGATTAGTGGGCTACGGTGTGAGGCAATTGGGGTTCCTTTTGTTCTGTGACCATGCGAAAATCAGAAATTTTTCATGACTCTCCCTTGAGGAACCTTGGGTGACCAGATAGTGCCCTGATCCTTGGGGGTGGGAGGCCCGCCCACTGCCCTTCAGCCCTTTAGGTAACTCTGGGGCAAATGAGAAAACCTTAAGGCCTTAGAGAACAAGGTCACAGGTTGCAGGCGAACCAAGAGTTGGGGAGCTGTGACGGAGCTTGGGATCATGTGGCCTGGAGCCGGACCCAAAAGGCAAAGGAGAAAATCTGCTGACCCTACCGGAGGTGGGGAGAGCTGCTGAGGCAGGGGGAACAGAGCTGTCCTGGGGTCACCGAGGTGGGGGTGAGTGAGGCCTTCCCCTTGGATAGGGAAGAGCAGGGGTTCCGGAGAGCGGTGCATGTGGAGAGAAGGGACCAGGGAGGCTAGAAAGTGGCCAGCGGCCGGGGGGGGGGGGGGGGGGGGGGGGGGGGGGGGGGGGGGGGGGGGGGGGGGGGGGGGGGGGGGGGGGACGCAGACTGCCTGCCGGGTGGGTTCCTTGAGCCCCAGATTCTTCTGGAAACTGCAGCAATTCTGGGTACATGTGAGGAACTGGGGCGGCCCTTTGTGATGGGAAAGGCAGGAGGGGGCAGGAGAGGGGTGATAGGAGAGTGTGAGAGACACTCGGGGACTCAGCTCCTCAAGCAGAGGCAGCAAGCTGGGCCGACCGAGGATGCCTTAAAGCAGACGGGCGGACTAACGGGAGCCCCGTCATCGCCCAGAGTCCAGGCTGGTGACAGGGCCGGCGAGCAGCAGCCGGAGGAGGGGACACCCATGCTGAGTGTCCTGTGCGTGTGGCATGGCGCTCGGTGCAAGATTCAAGGTCAGAAAAGTGAATGCAGCCCAGGAGGGTCATGCAGCCGTGTGACAAGGCCAGCTCAGCCTGAGTGCAGCCGGATGCAGAAGTGAGGGCCCGAGGCTTGCTGGGGAATCGTGACGGAGCCCGGGTACCGCGGCAGCTCCTCGGGGGGCACGGCCTGCCAGGGGCAGTGTTTGCACAAAGGGCTCAGATGAAGAGTACCACAGTCCCCGAGACACCTGCCAACCGGGGTTCCATGAGACCCCTAGACGGCCCTCTAGTATGGGGACACCCTGGTGAGAAGCCCGAAGAACACGACGGCCAGGGGCACTGCTGGACGGAAAGACGGAAAGAGGGTCCCACCAGCTCCAGAAAAGGACCAGAGCGCCTGCATTCTCTGAGCGGGAATGAATCCACTAGCACTCATCCCCCTTAGTCACACGTGGTCCCAGAGCCTGGAGAGTCACTGCCCAGAGGTAGCAAGGCCCCAGCTTCCTCCTGCCCTTGACCTATGGGTCCTTCCCTGCTCAGCAGGGCTTGGCCAGAGAGGCCTCCCAGAGAAAAGGCACAGGGGAGAAAAAAGAGAGGTGGCAAAGGGAGCTGGGTCCTGGGACGGAGCAGCCCCGGGATGTGGGATTCCATTTGCAGCCTCAGAGAGCTCCTCAGGGAGCCTGGGGGCCTCACAGGCCTTCCTGACCTGCCTGTGAGTGGGGGCAGGGGTCAAGGAGGCAGAGGACAGGCATGAGAGAGTAGCCAGGGCCACCCAGAACCGCTGCCAGGAGCTGAGCCAGGGCTGGGATGCCTGTCGGGGGACCACTCAACCCCGGGCCTCGGCCAGTGTGGGTCACAGATGCTCCAGCCTTCGTGTGCAACTGAGCGAGGAGCACCTGCGAGAAGAAGAAGCGGGAATGTTCGGAGAACCAGATCCTCCTTCCCTCTTCCAGAAAATTGGGGCCATTTTCCAAGAAAGTCAAAGAAGAAGAAGTCAAAGAAGCTGCTTTCCAGAGCCTGAGAGACAAGGCACTTTCCCAGTCACAGTTTCCAGCAGTGCCTACCTACTCCCATCCAGAGGGCAGGAAGCCGGTCGCCCAGGCCAGGAACACAGAGAAGCTGGGGGCTCAGAGCAAGCCCCCAACTCCCCCACCCCACCCCCAGCCCCGCCCAGATCTGTAGGAAGAGCCTCTCCTCAGCAGTGTTCCAGATTCTTCCTCCACCCAGGTCTCACCCAGCATGGGGACAGGAATGCCTGAGGATCCCTGAGGCACACCTGAGAGGTGGCCACCTTGAGCCCAGGGTCTATGGGCAGAGAAGCAGAAAGGGCCCCCAGGGGGACTGAGGTGGTGCGGCCACCTGGTCTTAGTCATGGGGAGAGGGGGCGTTGAGAGGAGGAGGCGCTCTGCCTGGCTCGGGGAGGCACGGGGGCATCACAGGCTCACGCATTCGTTCGGTAACACTTACTGGACGCCTCGCGATGCGCAATCTTAAAACAGAAGCGGTCTCAGAGGGGAGGGAGGCTTGTGATTCTCCGACCCAGCGCAGGGAGACGGCCAGCCCGGGTCGGGAGTGGGACATGCGCGGGCACAGAGCGCGGGCTGGGGCGCAGAGAGGGAAAGGGAGAGAGGGTGCGCGGCCCCCGGGACCCGAGACTCGGCTGCGGGCGCCTCTCGAGCGCCTGGGTGGAGGAAGTTGGGGTCAGAGCTCCAGACGGGAGTCCCGGCTGCTGAATTCCCCTCCCAGACATCAGAGGCGAAGAGGAACACGCATTCGAGACCACCTGCGCCAGCACTTCCCGCTGGGTCAGAACGTCGGGTCGTCTCGACTCCAGCGGGGCGCAGGGACCGCTTCGGTGGCGGCCCCGAAAACCACCGCTCCAGGGCTAAGGCGGCTGCCCCGGGGGCGGGCCCGGGGCGGAGCTCCTGGGGGCCCCGCCCACCGCGCGCACCCGGCGCAGCCCCGCCCGGGGCCTCCTCGCCGTTACCTTCCCAGCCGGGTGCGGGAGTCCCCAGCGCGCGGTCCCCGGCTCCGCTCCGTGCCGCTTCCCGCTCCTGCCTCCCGGCATCTCTGCGAACTGTCAAAATCACCTCTTTTTAAGTCCGTTTCATTGCTCAAGACTTTTTTTTGTTGAAGCCTTTCCTTATTCCTGGGCCCAGATACAACCTTTCTTTCTTTTCACCACCCCACCTCCGGACCCCCCAAAACCCCGTCCCCACCCTCCGTAATGCGGGCACACCTCTAGCCCCGCTGATCGTACCGTAGGGCCTCCTTGCCCCGGCACCGGGAGGTCCTTCAGGACTCTGCGCACGGGACGAGAGAGGATTGCTTCCCTCTCTCTATGGGCAGAGAAGCAGAAAGGGCCCCCTGCTCCCCTGCGAGCAATCCCAGCTTCACCCTACGCCTGCGCCTGTGCACTGTCCGGGCTCAGAAGTGGAACCAGGGCCCTGCCTTTACGATGAAGTTTCCTCTGCCCTGACACGAGTTGTCCATCTGCAGGACTCGCCTGTGCCCCCTGGAAACCGCCAGGCTCCGCTCCCCACTGCAGCTGACGGCTCAGCGGGCTCGCGGTGCCCCTAATGTGCTAGTAAAAAATAAAAATAAATGAGGATAATAGTTTAACCTGCCCGGTAGGGTTGTTGGAGGGGATTAAGTGAGTCTATAGGGTCCTGAGAACAGTGTCCAGGGCTGCTGGGGAGCCGTCAGCCGGTGCTGGCTAGCATATTAAATATACACCATCCGTATCATTTAATTTAATCTTTACAAGCACCCTACAAATTAAAAGGTATTTTTACTCATTTGATGGGTAAGAAAATTGATGGTATATTCATGCATGCACATCCTATCAGCTATTGGTTCTGTTTCTCTAGAGGACCCTGAGCGATACAAGCTGCAAACTCCCAGGTGCATTTAGAACCAGAATGACCCGCTCACTGCGGCCACGAGCTCCCGCCACAGCCGGAGTACCTGAAACGTGCCGACGGCCATGGCCACACCTCAGTGGCAAGAACTAGAAATTCCAGCACTTTCCCGAGGAAGGAGAAGCACAACTCTGTTTGGGGATCTGTGAAAGTTCGGGTTTTCTGGGGCCTTTTGTATTTTGTTTTAGGATCCTTTTTTATTAGTATTATACAAACCACACAGAAATGTCTGAAATTTCCACTTCTAAGCTGGTTGTACGTCACCTGACAGGCACAGTGCTAGGTGACAATGGAAGACGCGGACACTTGAGAAGCCATCCTGCTCAGAAACGGAAGGAAAGGTCACTGTGTTGAAGGTGCCTGGTAAGTGGTTACACTCCTGGCTACTGAGTGTAGAACTTGGTCCCCCAGAGATAGCACTGGACACTTCTAGAAGCTTCTCCTCACGACGGCTGCTCCCCCCGCCCCTTCTCGTTTTTCCCTCTCTTTTTTTTTTTCCTTTTTTGTGGGAGGAACTAGATTTCATTTTCTTGTAAGCATAACTTCTTTATTTTTCGACAGTGTTCTGTTAGTTTCAGGTGTACAGTGTCGTGACTCGACACTTCCATGCGTCACCCAGAGCTCATCACCCTCCTTCATTCCGAACCCCTGAGTGACCCAAACCTCCACCCACCTCCCCTCTGGTAACCGTCAGACTGTTCTCTGTAATTAAGAGTCTGTTCCTTGGTTTGTGTCTCTCCCTTTTTCCCTTTGCTTGTTTGTTTTGCTTCTTAAACTCCACATCTGAGTGAGATCATATGGTGTTCCCACACCCCTTCTTCCACGCAGCTCTGGGCTCACAACAGGAGCCTAGCCTTCCACTGCTGCCAGAGCAGGAGAGATGCTGGGCTCCAGGGAAAGGGCTGGCAGCTCTCAGAGGCCAGTGACCAGAGGCAAAGCTGGGAGAAATGGCTCATCTCGAAAATGGATGTCAGGCTCAGTCAGCTTTGCCTGCCTCTTCCTAAAGTTGAACTCACATTTGCCCCCTGATAGAGAAGGGCTTGCCGCAACGGGGTGGGTGGGGGGGGGGGGCGCCGGAGGGCAGAGATAGACCTGGGCATGGTGGGGGCAGGGGGAGCCGTCAGTCACTTCCAGACAGAACTGGGTGGTGCCAGCCAGGGGCCGGACCCCACAAAGTCAGCGAGGGTGATCCTGGGTCAGGTCACCTCTCTGGAGCCTGAACAGCTCATTTCGAACCCAGACAGGGCATAGAAGAGCTCAAGCCAGCAGGCCACAAACCTTAGACTCACCCCAGATCTGGGATAGGTTTGCAATTAAACCCAAGGACTGGAACTTGAAAGATCAAAACACTTGTCAAGTTTACCCCAATTTGCTTTAAAGTGAGAACAATGACATTTGAGAGCAGATGGTGGGCTTAGGATGTTGCTGTGTGGATCGCGGGATTCTAAAGAGGGATGCACTTGAGTTCCAGGTTCCCTCCTCTCCCTGGCCACCCCAAGGCTCCCAAAGCACTGTCTCCTCCCAGGGCTGGGGGCCCAGGTGTGAACCCCAGACAAGCCCAGACATCTGCCCAGCCCAGCTGGAAGGGCACATTCACCCTCTGGGTCTGTTGGCTTTCCTCTGGGCTGACCCCAAGCAAGACCAGAGGAGTGTGGCGTGCTGAGTGAGCACCAGGCAGGGGAGGAAGTGAGCTGTTGACTTCTGCTTCCCCTCCCCCACGGGCCTTCCTGGGGGGTGGGCCTTCCTCCTTGTGGGGGCTGGGGAACCTGGCTTTCCCCTAAAACCTCTGCCCTTGAGAAGGATGCCAGGCGGGGTGTAACCAGTGGCAGCCCCAGGGCACAAGCCACCTGTACCCCCAGCCAGCACGTCCCTTGGCTCCAGGCTCCTTCTCTCCCTCCGAGTGGGCTGCAGTGACCACTGGCAGGAAAGTGGCCGGCGCTCCCTCACAGACCCCACTCAGGAGGTCACGGAACTGTGGGAGGGCTTTGCAGCAAGCCTGAGGGCTGCAGGGCCCTGGTGCAGTCGCGGAAGCCCTCTGGCCCCTGGTTCCCCCCGCAAGCCAGGCTTTAGCCCTGAGCTCTGCCCTCTCTCCCAGTTCCAGTAGTGCGACCAGCAGCTCCCCGATAAATTCCAGTTGGGCACTGGGCACTAAGTGCCTAATCCCTCTGATCCTTGAGCCCACTCGGTGTAAGTGCAGCCGCACTTTACAGATTTAGAAACCAGAGCCCAGAAGGCAGCTAGTCAACGGCAGAGCCTGTCAGAAGCCAGGTGCCCTTGCCCACGGCCTTATGCCCTCTACCCTCGGGGTCTCTGGCCTTGACCCAGCCACCCCACCGTCCTCTGCTCGGGTCCACACTGACCCCACTGGCTTTCCCAGAGCCTCCACGAAGTCCCACAGGCCCTCAGGTTAAAACCCTCCAAAACGGCTCAGCCAGAACAAACTTGCAACCCGAAACAGGACTCTAGAAGGAGAGAGGCAGAAAGACATGCAGGCCTCCCGCTACCTCCAGGCTCCCTTTACCCTCTCTCCCATCTAACAACCGCGTCATGGGTGCAGGTGCAGGGGTGAGCCCTGTCTGCCTAGCCACTGGGCGATTATTCCCCTTTCGCAGATGGAAAACTAAGGCACAGAGAGGCCCCATGGACCACCCAGGGTATTAGCACTAATAACTCAAATCCCAAGGGCTGGGACTTGAGCCCAGACCACGCACCTCTAGGCCTGTCTCCCCACAGGGAGCACTGGCTGGTGACAGTAGAGATCCGGGCCGCACACACTGCTTCTCACAGGGAAGGGGAGGACCGTCATGCAAAATCCGGAAAGGCCGTGTAGTGCCTTTGGGATGCTAAGAAGTCTCCTCCTGTCCTGCCTTCTCGGCACAGCCCCGGCGAGCTGGCTCTTTGGTCTGTTGACTCACTGCTCTGGGAGACGAGGCTGGAGTAAGCGGGTCACAACCTCATAGGGTCCGTTGGACACATGCTGCAGCCTGTTTCCTACAACCCAAGAAGAAGCTCTTATATGAAGCTGTCAGAGCAGACAAATCCAAACTAAGGAGACTTGCCTAGTAGCATCGGTACACGGGGAGAGCTCGGGGAGATGTAAGACATCGCTGCCCTGGGAGTGCGGTTGGAGGTGGCCAGTGCCCAGAGAGACGTTACCTAATGGGATAACAGAACACTTACAACATCTTTAAACATCTGCACGCCAAGAGGTCACAGTAAGGATGCGTCAAAGACTGAAAGTGGTAGGATGGCTCCCTGAGAAAGTGCTCTTCAGATGGTGGCCTCATAGCCTTCTCTCTCCCTCGCCTGCTCCCACCACAAGCCTGTGACAAGCACCATCTCTCCCAGCATCTAAAGTTTCCTGCCACGGCTCTCTGGCGCTCTGGAAGGATTTCGAGGGGGTTGTTATGTGTGTACTTTTGAACGTTGCAATTCTGTATTGTTAAAGTCTAGCACTTAATAAAATAACCATGACTGCTTATTTGCAAAGAGTCTTGATGTTCTGGAAGGTTCCTTCTTATAAATGGAAGCTGGTTCTTATAAATACTTGGTTAATTAGCCATGCTATCTGAAATAAATCATTTGCTCTCAGTTTTTACGGTGGTTAACAGTTTGTGAAGTAATTTTTACATACATTAGCCAGCGGCTAGAATGTTATCAGTGCATATAAAAGTTTATGGAATTGAGAATTGAGTTATCCCATCTGATTTTCTCAAGGGCCTATGAGGGGGTAGATTTTTGTTGGCAGAAGGGGCTGCCTTTTTTTAAAAAAGTATTTATTATCTGAGAGAGAGCATGAAAGAAAGAGAGCAGGGGGACAGAGGGAGAGGGAGAAGCAGACTCCCCACAGAGCAGGGACTCGATCCCAGGACCCTGAGATCATGACCTGAGCTGAAATCAGACATTTAACTGACTGAGTCACCCAGGCTCCTGGGGCTCCCTTTTTCAAAGGAAAATCTCATGTGCCCATAGTGAACAAATTTGGTCTCTATGAAAGATTATCCAATCTCTGGGGATCCCCCCCACCTTTCACAGAGCCCCACACGCTCAGGATGTAATCACTGTCTACAGTTTTGTGTACATCCTGCCAGAAATTTTCCATCTACACAAAAAACACATACTAATACCTCTTTGCAAAAAATAGATGTGTATTATCATCATGATGTTTTACCTTTCTGTTTAAATCAAATAACATACCACAGTCACATTTTCCATACAAAATGTGCCTACTCGTTTCAAGGGCAGTATAATATTCTGTTATAGGATGTATCATAATTTACCTAAACCAGCTTCTACTTTATCACGGAATGAATCTTGCTGTAAGTGAACAACCTTGCGCACCCATCTTTGCTCACATTGCCAGAGTCTATCTGCAGGAGAAATCCCCAGAATTAGAAAGGGAAACTTCAAAATACATGCACTTGTGATGTTGATATTTATTCAAATAAAATGAAATCTGGACCAGTTCACACAAGTCCGGGCACCCCCCATGACTGTTCGAGAACCCTATTTCTCCACGACCTTGTCAATCCTGCAGACGGCTGGCCAAACTGGCTCACCCTGGCCGGTACAATTGCTAAAGAAAGGGCATCTCGATCTGATTGACATTTATGAATCGGGGAAGAGGAGCATCTTTTCACGTGTTCCCAAGTTACTGGTTTTTCATTTTGTAAAGTACACAGATTCAGAGAAGTTGAGAAGTGCAATTTTCCAATGTTTCTCTCCATAGCTGAGGACCAGACACCTATACCTGATGTCAGGTCCAAGGTTATAACTCATGGAACTCGAATGGAGGGGTTCACAAACATCCCCAACTTCATCTTCGTGACGAAACACTTTCTACTAAATCCCTCTGCACGTGGGACAGCTGAAAGGAGAAGAAACGGCGTTGACTTGCCTGAGAACTGGGCTTTGAACACCACCTTTCTGGGCTTCTGTCCTTCCCCAAAAGAGAGAAGGGGTCAGTCACCCAAGTGTCCGCGAATCTTCATCAAAAGGCATCCACTTCTGACAAGCAAAAGAAATTGGGTGGGAGATGGCCTTTAGAAACCTTGTGTCTTCTCAACCTGACAGTACAGGATTTGTTTTGTTTGTCCTGCTTCTCCTTTTAACATTTAGTCTTCACTCCACCTAGACGATCACATTCACGTGGTTTGAAACCACGTGTTCTCGTGAACAACATAAGCTATAAAGTTTGAGAAATCTGTTTCCACCTCATGCCTGATCACCACCTCCTCCCCGCCACCTCATTCCTTCCCTCATAATTTCTCATCCCTTTATGGTTCATAGCTTATGTCATTATATAAGAGGGTTTTCTCTCATTTTCCAAATTTCAAAATATATACTGGTGCATTGGGTTTTTCAAATGATTTTGACTGCTCCACCCCACTGCCCCACCTGGAAGGCACTTTCTTTCTTTCTTCTGGAAAACCCTAGATGACACCCCACCAAAGTCCTGCCTAGAACAATGAGCATGGGATAAAAGAGAAGGATCCAGAGTCCAGCAGCTATAAAACATTGTTTTAAGGGATGCCTGGGTGGTGGCACAGCTGGTTGGGCATCCGACTCTTTGTTTCGGCTGGGGTCATGGTCTGGGGTCATGGGATTGAGCCCCGCATCGGCTCCAGCTCAGCTCAGAGCCTGCTTAAGATTCTCTTCTCTCTCTGCCCCTCTCCCTTGCTCTTTGTCTGTCTGTCTCTCTCTCTCTCTCTCTCTCTCTCAATGAGTAAATAAGTCTTTTAAAAAATTTGTTTAAGTGCCTGTATTTCCCAGTAGGGAAATTCTTCCTTGGTGAGTGGGAGCCTCATCTCTGACAGTCTTCAGAGAGATGCAGTCAAGGACATTGTAGAGATGTCCGTGCTTACCTTCCATGTCCACAATTTCACGCTGAAATTTGTTCATCCATGTATTCAACAAACATATAGAAAGCTTCCTCTGTGCCTAGCCACACGCTAGGAATCAACGCACGGAAAACGGAATCCCAGCTCCTTTCCCACATTCGGGGGGTTACAGTCCGGTAGGTAATACTTACCGAGTCCAGGGTTGTCCTCTCAGCTGGGCAGGTGTTGCGATGCGCAAATTTCCCAGCCACACGGAGCTACACGGAGGCCCTGCGGCAGACAGATAGCCAGTTAGAAGACCCCTGGTCCCTCTTCACCTTGTGCAGGTGTCCAAAATAGGCACAGGGCTCTAAAGGCCCAGTAAAAATCCAACCTCGGCTGATGGTTCATCACCCAGGCCCTGCTGAAGGAGAAAAAAAAAAGCAATAATTCTATAGGAATCATTGGAAAGTCAGAGGGGAGAAATCCCAAACCACTACAGGGCCTGCAGTCTGTCAGGACTCGCCCCACACTGAGAATTTATCCCAGGAGTCAGGAGAAGGCCCAGAGTGGACAGCCATGGAAGCAGCACCAGAACCATGCTGGACGTTCTAGGCCCATGATTCTAAGGGAGAGGTTGAAAATAACAGTTCTGGGCTGCACTGTGTCAAATTCCTAACCCCCACCACCTTGGAATGGGACCATATTTGGAGAGGGAAGCTTTCAAGAGGTAATTCAGGTAAAATGAGGTCATCAGAGTAGACCCTTGTCCAATATGACTGATGTCCTTACAGTAAGGAGGTCAGGACGCAGACTCGCACAGGCCACGTGAGGACACAGAGAGAAGGTGGCTGTCCACACGACAAGGAGAGAGGCCACAGGAGAGACCAGCCCTGGTGACACCTTGATCGTGGAACTCCAGCCTTCCAGAAGGGTGAGACAGTCCTCCTTTGTGCTTAAGGCCGGCGTCTGTAGCACTCAGTTCCAGCAGTGCTCGCAGAGTAGTAAACCATCATTTATCACCTCTGTGTTTTGAATCTCCTTATTGAGCCATCGGTGTCTGTCCCCGTTGTAAGAGGAGATCAAAAGTCCTTAGAGGAGGAAGCCACAGGCTATGTGTCTCACACGCGTGTGCAAGCACCAACACACACACACGTCCATCCGTCAGTAAAGTTCGCTCCCACCCGTTGAAGCGCCGGTTCCAGCCCACAGGGAATCCCGACTGAGGCGCCACCTTGAGAAGGGAGAGCAATCTCCGTGCCTTCCTCCTTCCCTCCTCAGTGCCCGCTTCCACCCGCCCTGCCACCCCAGCCCCGGGAAAGCTGGGCCCCAGGTCATGGCACACTTGACCAAAAACGGCCGTGGCTGCGCATTGGGAGGAGATAACAAATTTCCGTTTCCTTCTCAATAACTAACGAAGTGGATACGACTTCAGGAGCAGGGTCCTGCCATGCACAGAATGTGTCCACGCTTCTGTTTCCGTCAGCTCCGAGGACACGCGTCTGGGAGGCTGTGCTCACTGGGCAGCCCCCACGAGGGCTGGGGCCCTGACAGGGAGCTTGGACGAGGCCCGACGGAGTGGGGCGCCAAGCTGGGCCAGCACCGCCTCTGCAGCAGGGCCGAGAGCCCGCGCTTCTTCCCGAAACGCGCTTCGCTTCCTTTCCGTCACAGAAGAATACCTCAGCCGAGCCAGGCGCTCAGAAGGGTCATGAGGCCTGGGACGCCGCGGTAGTTCACAGAAAGAGGCCACTGCCCCGCGAACAAGGGTCGAGATGAGGTAAAAGTGGGTCTACCCGCCAAAAACATTGAGACTTCTCATGCTGGCTTTTCTCCCTTTTTAAGGTTTCAAAAGATGTCATTTAGTCCCAGCGCTAACGTGGGCTGCTTCCTCTCTGCACAGCTGTACCTGATGAAGACTGTTTCTCCATCCAGGGAAGACCCTTGAAAAAACCCTCCGTAAACATAAATCTTTATTTTTCATGATGTTATCTTATCATAAAAACAACACCACAATAAAAAAATAAAACGAGAATCCAATCCAATAACGTTGCCCTGCGGCCCATACCTTAATAAAAATTAATGTTTCTCTTCATTCAAATGATTCATGTCCATATGCACCCTGAGTTTTTGCATATAAAAGATAAAACATTAAATAGTAAATAACAAGTCGTTTGTTTTTTTCTCTTCGTAACAAATGTGTTTGCCTGGGAAGGGCGTGCGGGGACGGATGTGAGAACGAGCAGAAAGCACGAAGGGTGAGGGTCAGGAGTCGCCAGCTGTCATCAGACGGCCGGGACTGCAAAAGGGTCCCTGCTCTGCCCACCGGTCACACTTGAGGGACCCCCACCGGCAGCTCCAGGACCGGTCACCAGAGTCCCTTGCAATGGGGCCAGCAGCCCGCCGTCTGGGACACCGTGCCCTCCGTGCTCCCGCTGGATTACAGACTTGGGTGGGTGAAGCGTGGTCCTATCTGAGAAAAGTTCACCGCCCACATCTGAAACGTCCCCCTGCATGCACTCCTTCTCTCCTCACCCGTATCCGCTCCGGACCGGTCATTCGGCCAGCAGGCCATTCGAGGGGACTAGAGGCTAATTCTCATCCTTTCCAGGAAAAGCGGTTTCCAAGTCCCCTTTTCTCCAGCCCACAGTAGCCGGCAGCAGCTCAGAGCCCGGGATGGAGGGGCCCCGCTGATCCCGCAGCCTCTCCCTACGCTGCTTCTGGGCTGGAGCTTCCCTGGGAGAGGCTCCCTCTGGCCCTGTGCTGTGGTGTAGACAGCAGCCTGGCAGTGCGGATGCTGCCCGACACCCACTTACCCACTTACCGCTCCTCCCCGCTTCACCCCAGAGTCCAGCCTGGCTCCGTGAACGGTCCCCCATGCAGGGGGCGGTGGCCCGATGCCTGGCTCTACGCCCCACTCGCCGACCTGCTCCGGCCTCCACGCCCCACCCGCGGACCTGCTCCGGCCTCCTCCCCGGGGACTGGCCCTAGTCTCCTCTCCAGGCCAAGTCTTCAGCATGACTCACCCCCTCGCTCAACAGGGGCTCCCACGGGAGCCCCCAGACTCCTCGGAGATGCGGCGAGAGGCAGGGGGGGGGTGCAAAACAGGGAAGCGGTATAACAGTGGCCCTCAACCATCTCCGAGGCCCCATGGCCGATTCCAGATCATCACAGACCAAGTCAGAACAGTGAAGCATTAGCCTCAAGAAAGGGGTAAACTTTCCACACGGCTCCAGAACCCAGAAATATCCCAGAGTGCTCTACAAGGACCTTTTCATTAGGCTCCCGGCACTCTAGAATCTCCCAAATAATGCTGACACAAGACACATGCACACGGGCAGACACTCAGAGACACACAGAGACACACACACTAACACTTTCGTCGGATTCCATGCAGTTATGTGTCTAGAAATTGCAATATTCCCTAAGGAATAAGAAATTAAATGCTTCTGACTGAATGGAGGAGGCATGAAGGGGTGGGGGGCATTCGCCCAAATACGAGACTAAGTGTTAATTTTGCTCAAGGGAACCTCAGGCCCTGCCGTCCGCATCGCCCCGGGCGGCCCGCCGTCCTGCTTTCTGTCCCCTGCTCTCCTCCGTCCTTCTCTCCTTCTCTCCCTCACCTGGAAGACAAGGGTGTCTCGGGCACGCGGCCATCCGTCTCCTCGGAAAACTACCCGACTGCTTGAGACACAGCTGGCACTTGGGATCATGGGCCTCGGAGGAGAGGACGGCAGGGCTGACCTGGACCGGGCGGCAGAGGCTGTCCGTGGGGCAGGCTGGGGGACCCCTCGTGTCCGGGGCCAGTTTGTCACCAAAGGGTAAATGAATATGTGTGACAGCGTGGCCCGTGTGTGCGGGAGCTCCGGGGCATCCCCTGGTGTGTGGCCACGTGTGCACGTGTTTGCCGTGAGTGGCTCTCGCGGGTGAGCACGTGTGCGGCAAGTGTGTGAGCACACGTGTGGAGACCGTGAGCAATCACACACGTGGAGAGTGTGTGATGTGCGCTTGAGGGTGACTGAGGCCGCAGCCGTGTGCGTGCGATGCGTTGTGGGGAGGCCGCAGGTGGAGGGGTCCAGGTGTCCATCCGCAAGCCGGGGAACCACCACACAGCGGGACAGGAGATTAGAGAAACCTCCCCTTCTTGAGCCCTGTGCCCTAGCACGTTGGCAGGTCATCAAGGCCTGGTCATGAGGGATCCCCCAGCCTGAGAACAGCAGAGCTAAAGCTAAAATCCATCGAGAGAAACCACATGGAGAAGCAAGGGCAGAGAAAGTCCCCAGCGGCCGACCACAGGCCCATGAAGACCAAGTACAGTTAGCAGATCACTAAGGGGCAAAGGGACAAATCAGATTCCTTAATCAGGGGCATGGACGCACCTACCAGTGACTCCCGGGGGCAGAGTCCCCTGGCTCTGGCATCGAAAGAAGGGATCAGACCGCAGCCTGCCTCACCGGAGCTATGGGACCTGTTCTAATCGGCCCACGCAGCCGGGCCACCTCGGAAACTAACCAGACTTCCCTCAGACCGTGCTCAAGGGAAGCGCTCAGGTCCACCAAGGCGCTCTGACCATCACGTGCTGGGTAATCGCTACTCCCTGTTTCCAGAAAGGACCTGCAGCTTCTCCTGACAGAGCGAGACAGCCAACCTGTTTAGAAGCCTAAGAATCTGGAGGAGAGACCCAGAGGCGAGGCAGCGCAGCGAACGGCACCGCGGGACATACGACACCCATGAGTCCGCAGCACGTGGCGCTTGTACCATGTATGGCGAACGCACAATACATAAAACGTGGCAGGGATACCGCTTTGCCGTGCCATCCAAAAACAGAGCGTTCCTATGAAAACATTCGTTAGCCAAAATAGCATAAAGCAAAGAAGAGATTACCATTAATTTCTATGGGAAAAGGGCTGAGCATTCCCAGACCCCCAAAATCACCTCTCTTACTTAGGCTTTTCTGACACTTTAGAACACCTCTTGCGAACAGATGCACAAAATAAATGAAATAAATCACAGGTGCTCACAGACACAGTTCAAAGCTCTGGGGGGCTGGATGCCGGGATGAGGAGTGTGGGTCCCCGGGAAGGTGCTCGGCTGGACCCCTCGCCCTGCTCTTCTGATTTCTTTCAGTTAACGAGAAAAAGTACTAATGTCCCTCCTTCATTAAGCAGGGAACCTCTGCACAGTCTCCGACGAAAGTCTGCACCTGGAGGGCAGGAGCAGAAATGCGAGGGGTGGGCAGAGGTGTCCGGAGAGACACAGCCAGGACAGGGCCACCGACAGGACGTGGGGCTTCAGCGGTCTCAGATCTGAGAGGCAGCCAGGGTCACGGTGCCATCTGCAAGAATCGAGGGTGTAACTCTAGGAACAAGTCAACTCTCCCGGCAATGTTGAGTCGGCCTCCTCCCCGCAGCCTTCCCAGGAGCCCAGCTCGGTCTTCAGGCCACTGCTCCCACCACTGCCAGTAAGGAAAATCCACGGAGGCCTCACCTGCACACAGGTGAGCCGGTTGGTAGGAAAACACACCCTGCTCTTTTCCACTCCAGAGGAAGAACCGGAAAGGACCCCAATCCCTGCCACCTCAGTGGGGGAGGGCCAGGTTCAGAGAGTCCAGCACTGGGCCACAAGGGCTCCCCAAGGCAGACCACGTTGGGGAAGCCAGAGTTCAAGGCCATCTGGGGTGGCAGGGAGGGCCTGGGCTCAGACAGACACAGGTGCCCAGGTGGAAGGCGGGATGAGAGACAGGAGGAGCACACATAGCACCTCAGCCCCGAAACTTGCTGTCTCCCAGACAGATGCCATTCTCATGGGGCCCAATCACGGGGCAAGGCCAGCTTCTGTGTTTCCGGATGAAAAACTTTCTTCTTCAATCAGGTCTGCAGGACCTGATCAGAATCCAGGCTCCTGGGGCTGGGACCATGGAGGCCGAGGATCAGGGCCATTTCAACAAGAGGAGGCAACATCAGGAACCCAACACGTACTGGTTATTCTCACCGACTTCCACGGACCAGAGGCTGCCCCTCACTGTTACCAACTTTCCAAAAGCACTGAGTCCTTTCTCGAAAAGTTCCCCCAGGGTCAGGATTCTCCTTCAAACCCACCCAACCTCCTCATGGCCAAACTACCCTGACTTGGCGGGAGGGTCCCACAGTGACCACGGGAGAGCAGGTTTCCTGCTTCTGAGGTTCAGAGCACAAGCACCCTCCTGGGCCAAGCCTGCCCCAAGGCCAGCTTAATTGGAAATGACTGACAGAACATTCTAGACACCCAGAGCTCTCAGGACAGCACTTGATTCTCATCAGGGTCTTGGGTGTTGAGTTCCCCCACCACGGTTGAGGTGGGCACATCATGAACTAGGTAAATCCATTTTCCTCAGGGATGAGAACCCAGGTAGCTGAAGGAATTTACCACAATAACGGAGAAACTGACACATTCGTCACACTCAGAAATCCCCAGAGACCCACGTTCACAGTGGTGGTTCGCCATCAACAGCCATCGGGTTTGGGAGAGTGTGGGCTGGTGGCAAGTTTATGGTTACAGAACCATAAAATGGGTAGAATCTTCATGTCTGGAAGAACATTGCACAGAGAAAAAAAAAAATTGAATGAGTTTTTTTTTTTTGAACTTGGAAACTATGTCATATCTCTCTGTGCTCTTTAAACATTTCACAATTCAGAGACCACGAGCATCAGTCCCTTCAATATAGTATGCCTCGTTATTGTTTTATTAAAGATAATTTTTGAAACTTCATTTTCTGAGAAGAAAGGGATGATGAGAAATACGCAGTCCGCGGTGAGAACAAGGGGTCATTCTTCAGTTTAATTCTAAAACTCAAACATAGCAATAAAAGAAGGTAACTTTACCCTCCCCTGACTCAGGAACCATTTACCTAGACTCTTTGCTAAGACATTTCAAAACGTCTGTGGGAGTGGAAGCGTGCTTGCCTGGTGACTGGATCTCCACACACTCCTGAAGGCAGTACCAATTGTCACAAACTCTTCCAGAAGCAACGGGCCCGTGTGTATACCACACAATGTTCTAACCGTTTGACCCAGAAATGAATCTGCTGGGACCCCGCCCTAAGGAAACAGTTTGGAAGAACCAAAATGCTATACGCACGAATCCGTTCACTATAGAGGCACCAGGGTGGCTCAGTGGTTAAGCCGCTGCCTTTGGCTCAGATCATGATCTCAGGGTCCTGGGATCGAGCCTAGTGCTGGGTTCTGTGCTCAGCAGGGAGTCTGCTTCAGATTCTCTCTCTCCCTCTCCTTCTGCCCCTCCCCCTGCTCATACGCATGTGCTCACTCTCTCGCGCTCTTTCCAAATAAAAAACTGTATGTACCCAAACCATGGAACATTGTGCCTCTAATCACAACCGTGATGAAGATAAACATTTCAGATATATTAGATGACTGAATCAGGTTACAAAATGGATCTTAGTCTGACTCCCGTTTTGTAAAATTAAATATTTTGTCTTTAATTTTAATGTCTTAATTTTTTTCTTTTATATAACAAAAAGTATTTGAAAATGGAAGGTGAGCCTAATAATTTAAGCATACAAATATCTAAGAGTTAAGAGCTAGAACTATAAAGCTCTTAGAAGAAAACATAGCTAAACATCTTCGTGACCTTGGATGGGGCAATGGTGTCTCACATGTGACAGCAAGAGCATAAACAAGCCAAAAAAAAGGTAAATTGGACTTCATCAAAATTAAAAACGTGTGTGACAAAAGACACCAACAAGAAAATGAAAAGAGAACCCACGGAACGGGAGAGGATATTTGCAGATGGTGCATCTGACAAGGGGAGAGTACCAGACTATACGGAAGAACTCTTACAACTCGAAAGTGGGCAGAGGGTCTGAGCAGACATGTCTCCAAAGAAGACATACAAATAGTCGCTAAGCACATGAAAACGTGCTCATTAACATTCGTCAGGGAAATGCAAATCAGAGTCACAATGATGGGCGGGCAGGTAACTGAGGGGTGGGAATGAGTCTAACGGAATGAATCATTCCTTGCAGGTCATTTTGACCCCACATAGCAGATGCAAAGACCCCATACCCTCACACTTTTGAGTTTCTCACTGACAGCCACAGGAAGGCCCGGAGCTGACCTCAGCAGGGAGTGAACAGAATGCCCTCTCTTTGGGTTAACACAAGGCAATGTTCGCACAGAGATTTCAGATCTCTTGACCTGGCGGGGGGAATCCCATTGGTGTAGAGAGAATGGGGACAAACACTAGGTTTAAATGCTCTAAACGAATTAAAGACTGAGATAGTCAAGTGGGAATTTCCAAATCTGATTTTTTTTTTTTTCATCATAAACCCACACTCTTGACTGGAGTGATTCTTGGGAGGACAGTACAGCTGCTGCAAGTGCAGGTCCTGACCCCCAAGCCGGGACTCTGCACGCACATGGTCCCCCGTCTCCTACTTGGAGCCGAAGATCACTTCCTATGGCCCAAGAAAAGGTGCAGGAGGGCTGTCCTCAGCCGCTGACCTGGGCTGGGAGCGCATGAAGCCCCACCTTCGCTCTGGGCTCAGTTCGTGCTCTGAAGCCTCCACTCAAAGCTGTCCTGGCCTAGTGTGGCGTTTAGGGGACGGTGCTGTATACGCAGGCTGCCACAGACCGGGGACAGACTTCACCGTGAACAAGACAGACTTTCCCCCAAGGCGCAGGGTCCTTACCTTCTCCCCAGGTTAACCCAGAACTGACTCCAGGAGTGACGTCAGCTTCGGTAACCCAACCCCAGAGAGGACGGCGGAGACAGCCAGCATCTGAGACAGAGGGGATGCAGCAGTCACCGATCGGGTCCAGACTGCCACTCCCGACAGCAGCTGTGGCCCCGACGCGCCCCGCCCCGACAGATCATCCTGCCACCCCTGTGGCGACACCCAGTGTAGAAGGAGCCCACCCAGCACCGCGCAGGTGGCCTTCCCCGCTCTGGGGCCGGGCTAACAGACCAACGGATGGGACTCTTGGGCTGGGCTGAAAGTGACGCTGTGACTGCCCACAGAGGAGCGAGCCTCTGCTCTGAAGCAGCAGGTACAATGAGTCTCCCCTCATTCCCGTGTAAGTTCTTCCCATACGAACACGTCAACCAGCCCAGCCACGGGTTCAGGGACACCGAGAGCGGATGAAACCGGGGAGGAGGGAGTGAGAGTTGCCAGATTCCAGCCTGCATCCCCGTCATGGAGCCAGATGCTGGGATTCCGCGCTGCCCACGCTGGGCCGCACAATGCCCTAAAGAAGCCCCGTAAAGTGCAAAGCCCGTGTTCCTTGGTTTTGTTTGTTTGAGAGGGAAATACCCCATTGCAGACGTCCAGGTTAGCGAAGCTGCCTGTGGCCGAGGTTCCCCATGTTCCTACCCCGGCCCTGCAGATGCGAAGGTGGGGTCCTCTCCCGCGAGCCCTTCCACGTTTCCTGAGAAGGGGCCACCGACGACCGCATCTTGAGTACGAGTCATTCATGAAGGACATCGGTGAGGTGTCCACCAGTGGGCCAAGTCCTCCGGCTGGAGTTCCTGTCGTGCCCCGGACAGCATCAATGGGGGCCCCGGCAAGGCTCTTCTCCCGGGGCCCAGGCCTGGCGCACTCACCTGTAAAAGGCTGGGATCTGAGACTCCCAAGGCCCCTGCTGTCCTAATGTCCTCCGCCCTCCCTGCCTGCTGACGTGAGGTCCCCAGCCTGGCCTTGGATGTGCCGAACACTTTCAACGATGACCAGTCTCGACGGCAGGGACAGACGGGTTCAGCAGAGCCAAACCCACCACAGGTCAATGAGGAGTTGCCTGGCCAAATGGACAACAATATAAGCGTCTTTGTTGATTTAGCAAGACAGTCTTTTCCTTTATCTCTTATGAAGAAAAAATACCATCCTTCTTAAACTCATCTGACAGCCAGTCAAGAATTGTTCATTCCACGCGGGTCCTGCCACAGCGTCATACAACTCTGGAGGGAAACTGAGGTCTGGCGGGACATGGACCAGGCCCCACTACACCTCAGTGTGCTCGCAGGAGATGCCTCGTGGGTCTACGGGCTCAGGCCTGGGCAGCAGGTGGAGAGTTCCAGCCGGGGATGCTCGGGGGGCCGGCAGCCCAGGAAGGAGCAACTGGACAGCAAAGCCAGGAGGATAGACCTCCCATCCTGGTCCTCCAACAGTTAGCCCTGTGCTTCTGAGTGCCGGGCACACAAAGTGGGGTGGGGGTGCTGCCAGGAGCCCCGAGGACACCAGCCAGGAACTTCTGCCACTCCTGGGGGCCTTTTCAAAAAACACCTGAAGCCAGTGTCGTGATTGACTGAGAGTAATCACACTCTCCCAAAACAACTTCGAGCAGCACAGCCCCAAGATGGACAGCAGGGCAGGTGATCGGTACAGGCTGTTAGGACGGGAACTTGCAGGAAAAGTCTCCGAGTGTGAGTTACAAGGCCTACGGCAGAAAGTCAAGCTGGCCTGGCCCTCGGCAGCCAAGAGGGACCCTGGAACCCAAGGCAAAGCAAGAAGGGACCCAAGAGGAGTCACCATGGGGTCTGGAACACAGCAGAAATGCTACAGAGTAGCAGGGCTATGGGTCGGGACGCGTGCTGGGGTCAGGCAAGGAAGGGGCCAGAGCGTCCTCACTGGAGGAAGTGGCTAAGCCGTCTAAGCAGAGCTGGACAGGTGGCCGGGAACCGGGAGCCCGGCCTGCCACCCCTGGGATCAGATTAAATTGTCTGCACCAGCCTGGACAAAGTCACCGGCTCTCCGACACGGAGCAGGGGCTGGAACGGAGAAGGCAGCAGGGACACTTGCAGGAAGGAGGGTGCCAGGGTGGGCAGTGGCCAGAGCCGGCTCGGGACCACATTTCCCCAAAGGTCACTTGTGTCCAGAGTCACCTCTTAGGTCCTCCCTGGCCCTCCCTTTCTCTCCGCGGGCTTCCCAAAGCCTCATTCTGCTTCCCAGCCTCAGGCTCCTGGAAATCGCCATCAGACACAGACGCACCTCAACCTTTATGCCGATCTCTTTTCTACATCCACGACTGCATGTCAGCCTCGGAAACCCCCGCGAGGCTGGCCTTGCTCTCTGCATCTTTCCAGTGAAGAGGCTGAGGCTGAGCAAGGTCACCAGCCTGCCCAAGGCCACCAGCCTGCCCGAGGCCACCAGCCTCCCCGAGGTCACCAGCCTGCCCGAGGTCACCAACCTGCCCGAGGCCACCATCCTGCCCGAGGTCACCAGCCTGCCCAAGGCCACCAGCTTGCCCGAGGCCACCAGCTTGCCCGAGGCCACCAGCCTGCCCGAGGTCACCAACCTGCCCAAGGCCACCAGCCAGTGAGTGGCAGTGGTGCAAATGTAATGGTCACTTTACGGATGCCGTGTCATCAAATCCCGTCTCGTTCCCTCTGAGGCCAGCGTTTATCTTCCTCATTCAGCCTCGGGAAACTTGGAGAGACTGAATAACTAGTCTATACTCCTCCAGGTAGATTCAAGCAAGAATCCATTCAGGTCACGTCTGAATCCGAAGCCAGTGTTCTCCCACTCGACCATGATCACCTCTAGCCACCGTCTCTCTCCCTGCTCCCTGTAAGTTGTAGGACCCCCCACCCCCGGCCCCCGAACAGTTTCAGGGAACATTCTGGGCCTGCAGGCTTGCGCTGGGTACCACTGGCTCTTTGAGTCAACACTACAGGAGCCGAGTGCGCCCCCTTCGCTCATGTCATCGACCCGCTAACTCTGCCACGCCCCCCCCCCCCCACCGTGTGCCACCACCCCAGCAAGAACCCTAAACTGGGCCCTGCACGGTGACACGCATGCTGGAGCTTCTGTTTACCGGCCCTTTGTCCTGGGAAGGGAAGATCAAGGGACAAATCCCTCGATGGCCTCTCCTTGGGACAAAACCGAGCACGAAATCCCTACTGATATGATAACTTTGGTGTGCGCACGAGAGAGAGAGAGAGAGAGAGAGAGAGAGAGAAGTCTGCGGAGAAAGAAGCTACCGGCCCTCCCCGACGAGGGCCCGTTGGAGGCCCTAAGACCACGTGTCTGCGGCTGCCTGCGCAAAAGACCGGCAGACCCCTCAGGCCCGGTCCCTTGGTCAACTCCGCATAAACCAGAATGTTCCACTCAGGATCACTACAGTAGGAGAAGGATACTGGACCTTTCCACATTTTGAAAATATGCCAGAACGCCAGATAATCGGGCCTGCTTGAATAACAATGAGGCTCCATTTTTCCATTTTAACCAGTTTCTTTCAGGCAGATGATGCAAACACGGTCTCACTCATGTGGTGAAGAAGAAGGTTAATAAAGCCACGTTTTTGTCCTAGCTTGAGACCCCTACGCAGCTGGTCCGTGAGGACCACATGCTGACGCACTCAGGTAAACTGAGGCCCTGTGGGCTTCCGCTCTGGCCATGGCAGGGCTCCAATGTCTGAGGAGCGGATGCAGGGCTGGAGGTAGGGTTTCTGCAAGACCATCGTGAGTGCCAAGAGCGGGGAAGGAGCCTGGGCCCTGGGCTACAGACACTCAGAGCTGCACAAAGGGGGCAGGCCAGGCACTTCCCGTGTCCTCTTGCCACCTGCGTGACCTTGGATGGGGCTGGACTTCACCTCTGTCCAGGATCCCGCAAGTAAACGTAGAGGAGGGAGAACATGCCTGATGGACTGTGTGTCCCCTCCAGGTGCCGTGCCCATGTGCGCCGTGACGGTGACCGTGCTGAGCTCGAGGGTAGCTACACACAGCATTTCCCACCGGAAACTGCACCCTGATTTCTGGACTCCCCCAACCTCTCCCCAGCTCAACAGAGGCGCGCACAAAATCAATCAGCAGATTACTCCCGCGTCCCGGGCACTGGCTGTGTTCGTTCAAGGCTCTCGCGTGTCCCTCACGATGACTCTCCTGCGTCTCTGGGTTGCAAAGTCATGGGGAAGGAAACAGAATCTGGAAAGTTGGGTCACTTGCATAAATAGGCTATGCTTGAAGACCCACTTCTAGGAACGAAGGTCCCATTCAAGGTAGGAGAAGCAGGTCCCGCTCAGAGAGCCCCAGTTCCTGCTTTTCTTCCCTTCAGCCCCAGCAGACGAGGCCAGCTGGTCCCACACGGCCACCACCCGCGGAGGTAGGCTCGGGTCTGGCACACACCATAGGACTCTGCCACATCGGCGCTCAGTAAAGAGTAGGCTGCAAGCTTCGGGCTTGTTCTGGAAGCACCGCCCATGCCAGCCAACTCCAGGGACCTGGGAAGTTAGGGACGAGCTCCAAGCTGGCCAAAGCCAGCCATGACTGAGTAGGTCTGCCTCAGGCCCACAAGAAGGCTTGGGCTGTCCTGCTGTTTTTCATTCACCGGTCGGTTTGCTTTGGCTTTGATCTCTAACAGAGCATGTCTATAGTGTTACTCTGAAGAGAAAGTGTCCTTTTTCTGCTGAGAAGGCCCCAGACATCTTCCTTTTTTCCTCCAGTGCACGACCAGGAGGTCCCACCTCAGGACTCAGAAGACAGGAAAAGACCAACGTTTCACTGAGGATGTTTCCAGCTGAGACGTTGCTCTTGTGGCTCTTTCAGATCCCAGGAGAAACACTCAGCTTGCTGCCGGAGATAATAAAGTCTGTTGTCCAATACTGAGAAACGACAGCGTTTGATCGCCAGAGCCCGGTGCTGCCCACGGCCCAGAAGCAGTGTATTCTCCCAGCATGATTCTGTTACTGGTTCTCATGGAACCTTAAACTTCTAACGACCCAGGGTGACCCGGTCTGACCCTCGATGTTGGTGACAACGAAACTGAAACCTGGGAAGCCGGGGCTGGACCAAGGTCACGGAGGTGTTGGACGCAGAGCCAAGAGTGGTTGGGCCTTCAGTCATTGCCTGTTGTGGGCTCCGTGGGGTCACCCCAGAGCTCACAAGTGGAGTCCCAAGCCCCAGTTCCTCTGACTGTGCCTGTATTTGGAGACAGGGCTCTCAAAGAGGCAATTAAGGTAAAATGGGGTCATGTGGGTGGGCCCTAATTCAGTATGACTAGCGTCCTTAAAAGGAGATAAGGACACAGAGCGGGAAGACCCAGTAAAGACATGGAGAGAAGATGGCCGTCTACAAGCCAAGGAGAGAAGCCTCAGTAGAGCCAGCCCTGCCAACACCTCGACCTTGGACTTCTGGCTCGTCTTTGTTAGGGCAGCCCCAGGACACAGCTACAGTGCCCTTCTCTGCTTCCCCATGACAAGGCAGCCATTTAGGGAGTGCTAGTTTGAAAGTACATCACTTTGCACACTTACTGAAATTAATGATACGTTGAGGGAAGCAGGTTTCATTAGAAACTGTTGTTCAGGAGAATCTCTGGGATGTTGCTCGTATGGGGCAGGTGGTGGTGATAAAGTCATGGAGATGGCTCTTCCAGGTGACTGGTGAGCTCTCTATGCAATTGGTTCCCAAAGAAGTCATCCAGAACGTTCCAGGCGGCAAGGACAGCCCTGGAGCGACTGTCTAAGGGCAAGAGTGCTCACTGTTAGGACAGGATCATTCAATTGTTTGAACAAAATATAGTGAAAGTTTCATGAGTTTTCTTACCTCTCAAGTTCAGAAATAGAGCCAGAAGTGAAGCCTGGGGAGATTTCGGAAAGACATATGGAGGCAGGCAAGGAGAAGGTTGGAAAAAACCAGAAAACTGCCCCACATGTGTGTCCGACAGAACTTTAATGACCAGTGTTCTGCAGACAAAGACGGCCATGAAGAAGAATGCCGTCGGTGACAGAGGCCACACACATGGGCTACAGGTCAACCTGCCTCCAACACTTGCAGGCTGTGCGGGTTTGGGCAAGTCCCCTAACCTCTCTGTGCCTCGGTTTTTCCATTATGTTTGTAAAGAGAACTCACAGTAGTGCTTGTCTCACAGGACAGCTGTGAAGACCCAGTGAGTTAAAACATGTAAAGCTCTTCTTAGCGCCGTGGTCGGCACACGGAAGCCGCACTCACCTTCAGTTGCGGTCGGGTCAGTCTCTCGGAGAAGCAGTTACAGGGAAACGCAGTGCGTGTTCTGATGAAGGGCTCTGGAAGCCCGGAGAAGAGAGCCTCTGTCTAGGCCACTACAAGCTGGCTCTGGCGGGCCAATCGGGGGCTGTGTTCTGGAAGAGAGACCATCCAGAAGACGAAGTTGGGGGACTCGAGAAAATATCACGCCCTTTGGGGAACCACAAGGAGTGTGTGGCCTCTAGAGCTGAGGAGGGCGCTGGGAGACAAGAGCAGAGAGGCTGAGACGGGTCGGCCACCAAAGCCCACCCCCGCCCCGTCGTTGCCCAGAGAATAGACAGAATGCCCGGGGCACGGGAGTCAGGCCTCAGCAGGGTTTGAAGCAGGACGTGGTGAGGTCCACAGAAGAGGGAGACATTCCCATGGCTCTGAGGAGGCCCACAGAAGGAAAGGGACTGCCCGTGGGGACAGACGTCCGGGCAGTGGCCACAGGCCCAGGTAGAAATGACAGGGGGTGAGGTGAGGGCCGTGGCCATGAGGGTGGCGGCCGAGGCAGAAGAACGGGGGCCCGGCAGAGGCGAGGCCGGGGGCAGCAGCTCATCTCCTCCCCCAGAGCACACAAAGCAGGCGGTGAGTGGGATGGGGCAGCGGGGACGTCAGCCTCTCCCAGGCTTCTTGCAGGATCCTCGGGTCCCTTCTCGCCCTTCTGCTACAGTCAGTCCGAGAAGGCGTGGGCTCGGGGCAGCACCGCCGTGGCCGGGGCTCCCTGGAGGACAGCTGCAGGCCTCAGGCCCAGCCGCGGCGGACGGCCCATGGGCAAGACACCCCTGTTTACTGTAGCAGCCCCTGAGACCCGGGGATCTGTCACACCGCAGAGCCCACCCAAGCACGCGGCAGGGGGATCAGAGCAGCGGTTGCGGGGCCGAGGACAGAGGCGAGTCCAGGAGGAGCATGTGGGCCCCGGGGGAAGCTGGTGCCACCGACTCGGGCAGGAGATGCTGGACATTAGGCCTCCGCTTGGACCGCAGACACGAGCATCTGGGAGCTCCCAGCAGGAAGCGGAGGACCACCGCGGCGCGTGTGTGAAACCCGTCGGGGAGAAGCCTGGAACCACAGCCGCGGGCTGGACGGGCGCAGGCTCCAGGCGGCAGCTGAAGTCCGTGGAAGGAAAGAGAGCATCCGGGTGTGTGTGGCGGACCGTGGGCGGGGAGCGCTAAGAGCTAAAGGGAAGAAGAGGCTGGAAGAAAGGCCATCAGCAGGGACAAGAGGGACCCAGCGAGGTGTCCCTGATGGAAAGACATTGAACACGAAGCAGGACAGAGCACGGCAGGAACAGGGAAGGGAACCAACCGACCCCGAGCACGGCCCCAGGGGGCTCTCGGTGCCCCAGGTGGAGGCCCGATGCGGATACTGCCTCCTCCCCAGGGCGCAGAAGGTGCCGGAAATCCAGGAACAGAGCGGGAACGCGGGCCGGGAGTCAACCAGCGGATAACGCTCGTGCAGGGAGACGGCAGGTGTTTCCGACAGCCCCGCCCCTGAGGCGCTAGTGCGGGGAGATAAGGCAGGTTCAGAAATAACTCACTGGAGGCAGACAGACGGGAACAAGTGCCCCCGAGCCCGGCAGATAATGAATGCATCAAGGGGCTTCCAAAGGGAGATGACCTCCAGCTGGAAGAGATCGGGAAAGAACCCTTTGAGGCAGGGCCCGTGGGGTCCAGGCCTAATCGCTGGGGGCCAGCGTCGCCTCCAGGTTCTGGAATGACGGTGTCTCTCCGTGGTCTCGCTCTGCTCAGCGGCTGCCACCGCCACAGTGAGAGTTCTGTGGCTGAACACCCTGTGCTCCTTGCGTGAACGACAGCATCGCGCGTGGAGTGCGGTCAGGAGAGCGGACTGGGGGGTCTCCACGGGCACTCCTGGGATGGTGGGAGCAAAAGGGGTCCAAGCAGGACCCCAGGACGAAGTGAATATTTATGCCACATGCAGTGGGCCAGACTGGCAAGGACCACGGTACCGGCTTTGGCGATTACAGGCCGTGCCCAAACACCTCAGCCCAGGCCGCTGTAGCCGGACACCACGAGCAAGACGGCCTAACCCAACATCTGTCTGCTGCTGGGCCAGGGCGGGAAGAGATCGGGCACCCGCACAGCCGGGTGCCGGTGAAGGCCCCTTCCCGGCTTACACACGCCACTTCCTTGCCCTGTCCTCACAGGGTGCAGGCAGAGATCGCCTCAGTGGGTCTCTTTTTATAAAGGTACTAACCCCATTCACGGGGACCCCACCCTCACAATCTAATCTGCTCCCAAAGACCCCAATCCCACTCCACGAGGGTACGAAATGAGGGGAAGAGCGGGACATAAGCCGTCAGTCCCTGGCACTCCCTGATAAACCCCCTGCTGGATAGTGAGGACTCCAAGACAGAAGCGTCACTTCCCAGATCTTCTGAATAATCAATCAGTTCAGAGCATGAAGGACGTATTTTTTTCTAAAAAAGAGAAACAGTTCACATAATGAATGGATAGCTGTTTATTTAGAAAAAATATAAACTTTTTAAAATAAAACGGAAATGGGCACAAAAATCAATCTTTTTTAAAGTCTTTCTTAAAGGTTTATTTATTTTGGGAGAGAGCGAAAGAGCATGTGAGCGGCGGCAGGGAGGGGCAGAGGGGAAAAAGTCTCAAGCAGACTTCCGGGGCCTGAGATCACAACCCGAGCCGAAATCAAGAGCTGGACGCTCAACGGACTGAGCCTCACAGGCACCCCAATCTCTAAAGGTATTTCTGCAGGACGCCTGGGTGCCTCAGTCCATTATGCATCTGCTCAGGTCATGATCCCAGGGTCCTGGGATCGAGTCCCACATCCAGCTCCCTGCTCAGCGGGGAGTCTGCTTCTCCCTCTCCCTACCCACTGCTCGTGCTCTCTCTCACTCTCCCTCTCTTTCCCAAATAAATAAATAAAATATTTTTTTTAATTATTTTTGCATCTCTTAGCTTGATTTCTTCACACTACCTTTTGGGGTCTCGGGTGAGAAAATAGAAGCATAAGGTTTAGGATCGACCTGAGGTCACAAAGCCAACTATGGAAGGACAGGCTTGCTTCCGATACAGCGCTGCGGGAAAGATGCCCACCATTCGAGAATCATAGCTCTAGCTGACTCTTGGGGAAGGGCTCAGAGGAGACAACTCCTAGGCGTTACTGCTTTGCTACTGTGTGCACTAGCCTCCCAACACAATGACCACGTCCAGGGTTGAATCCTTGAGCCACAGCCTCAACAAGGCCTGAGGGCCAGGAGTGAGGGAGGAGGGAGCCTTGCGGATTGCTCGTCCTCTACCTGCCATTGTGGGAGCCTACCGGGGTGTCACAGAGGGAGCTGAGCTCGGCACAAGGAACTTGCTAGAGTTGGATGCCACAGTCCCCAGGAGAGGCTGCCGGTCTCCCCAGTAAATCAAACCCCGCTTTCTGCCAATGCAACCTTCCTGCTTTACCCTCTCTGGGGGTCGGCATCCCCCCTCGCCCAATACCTAACTTCTAAACTTAGAACTCCTGTTGGTCTCCTCCTCCCCAAGCACACACACATCACAACCTGTGAGGGCTGCTTCCAGCCCCTATTCCTTCCATCCGCAAGAGCAATTTGCCCAGAGGTTACTCTCTGGAAGCAGAAGCATGTGGCCTGGTGTCTTTTGATTTGGGAGCCGATCAGCTGGAAAAAGGTATTTTGCAAGGCTCAGCGGAAGGAGACCCTCCCCTCCACTAGCCACTTCGCAGACATATGGCCTGCTTTCCCACCAGTTAGGAAGTGATTATTGGAGCAGCACAAACAGATTTCTTTGTCAACGTGGAGGTGTGATTTTCTCAGGTTTTGTGAGAACACACACGTACATATTTTTACCAACCCAATCTGTTTTCCAGCAACCCAGTGGCCGCAGGGTCTGGGAGACCAACGTGAATATTTGGGAGTCACAGAGGGTTGCCTGGTGAAGTCTCTAGAAGCTTCAAGCACACCTGAGCTGACAGGAGTCTGAACCGCCACAGAGGAGGCCCTCGGGTCAACAACTCGTGAGCCAGGAGGAAAGGTGGGCTGCCACGAGAAGCACAGGCCTGGAAGCAGGGGCCCCACGTCCACTCTGGGTCCGCGGACAGCCTCTCCCTTCCTACCTGCCCAGGCTCTCACCTGTGACGGGAAGGACCCCCCAAAGCTGCCTCGTGCACACACAACCCTACCACAGGGCTCCTCGGCGACATAGGGCCAGAACTTTTTTTTAATTCACTATTGCTGGTGTAGCACTAAGATCTCTTTGAAATAAAATTTAAGGCTTGCAAGAGACATTAGGGCAAAGAGAGCAGATGTGTTAAAGATACCACATTCCTTTATTTCCATTACATCCCTAATTACCTTGACAATCAAAAACTTTTTTGTGTTGCTTTACAGTATAGATCTGTGTTATCCGATATGGTAGCCAAATCACATGAGTTACGCTGCATTTTTATTAAACAAATTCAAAAATTTAGTCTGTCCTTTGCACCAGCCACATCACAAGTACTCAGTAGTTGCACATGACTGGTGGCTCTCATATTGAAGAGCGGAGATAAAGAACATTTCCATCATCACCGAAAACTCTACTGGACAGTGCTCGTAGAGACCCCCAAGGAGCAAAAGCCATTGGGGAAAGCACAGCGGGAAAATGCTGGAACCTGGAGGCGTTGGGTGGGTGGTAACTGGGTGGACCAGTAGTAAAAAGCTGAATCCTAAACCAGAATTGGGAGGCGCTATGGAGGCCACTGACCCTTGACATCTGTCGGGTCTGGGCAGCCGTTCCAAAGCAAGGCACCTGCCCAAACTCTCTGGAAAAAAGGCTAAACCAAGGTAACAAACTCTGTTGAAAGGACTAAAAACTACGTGTCTCCTTTACCTTGACAAACATGCCTTCTTGATAACATAAGAGGACAGTGTATTAGCTTGCTGGGACTGCCCTAGCAAGGTACCAGCAAACAACACAGTTCTGGAAGCTGGAAGTCTGAAGTCAAAGTATGGATGAGGCTGGTTCCGTCTGAGGGCTTTGAGGGATAAACAGCCCCATGCCTCTCTCCTAGCTTCTGGTGACAGCCAGCAAGCCTAGCATCCCATAGCTTATAGATGTCCCCATCACCATGTGGCGTTGTCCTGGCATCTCTGCCTTTACATGGCCCTCTTATGAACACACCAGTGGCATCGGCTTGGGGACTCTCTCTACTCCACTATGACTTTATCTTAACTAATGGCATTCTACAAGGACCATATTTCTAAAGGTCACAATTTGAGATGCTGGGCATTAGGACTTCAATACAACTTCCTTGGAGGACAAGGTAAGCCCTAAGAACCAGAATGAAGTTGGAGTTTGCAGACATCTCCGGGTGCTGCATCAGAACGCCACAGCACGAGAAGAGCCCCTGCTCCGGACCCTTCGGTTCCTTCCCACCCCCCCCCCCCGACTCTTCCATGGTTGAGAGGCCTTGTCATTGTTCCCTCCGGACCTCCCACACACCGACACCTCTCATTAGAAAGACCAGAGATAAAAGAGAGGAAATAGAGCAAAACTCAAAGGCTTAGTTCAAGAAGTCCCATGTTTGGAAAGAGAGTTTCAGAGATAGAGAAAGAAATCAAGGGAAACAGAAGAAAGAAAATCATCAAGATGTAATTTAAGAGGAGCCTGGGTTGTTTAGTCATTAAGCATCTGTTTTTGGTTCGGGTCATGAGCCCAGGGCCCTGAGATCGAGCCCTGCATCGGGCTCCCTGCAGGAAGCCTGCTTCTCCCTCTCCCACTCCCCCTGCTTATGTTCCCTCTCTGGTTGTGTCTTTCTGTCAAATCAATAAATAAATCTAAAAATTTTTTTAAAAAGATATAATTTAAGAACAATTCTGAGACCCGAGAGACATGAGTTTCCAGCCTAGGACCCACTGAGTGCCTGGCGTGATAGATGAAAACAGACTCACCCCAAGACAGTAGCAGGACATTTAAGAACACTGAGGACAAAAAGAAAATCCTACAAGCTGTCAGGGAGATAAAAATAGGTCTCATACAAAGGATCAGGAATAAAAATGACTTTGATTCTCAAGAGTAACCTGAATGCTAGATGACAATGCGACATGGTCTTCAAAAATCTGGGAGGAAACTACTTCAAAACCAGAAAGTACCAACTAAGCGTGAGGTACAGTGAAGATAGTGTCAGTCATGCAAGGTGTCAAAGTATTTACCTCCCACACACCTCAAGAAGCTATTAGATTTGTTCCACCAAAGGAAGAGAAAGAACTATGAAAACAGACATGAAACCCATCCCAAGACACAATCTAAGAGTAAACTTGGGACTTCCAAGCTTAGCTCCAACATGTAAATAGCTTGGGAGTTGTCACCCGCCATTCTTACAACAGGAACAATCTGGAAAACTGAAAAACATGACTTATCTGGGACTCCTCAGAGGCTGGTGTCGCAGGACAAACCACCACCCCTGAATTGAGAGAGACAAGGTATATCACAGCCAAGATCTTACATAGAGAGCCAAAGTCACAAACTGGAGTCATAAACTGGTAGGAACACGTAAGTGGTCATTTTGACAAATTGCTAGAGGCTGAGTGTGGACTAGCCTAAAAGAGGGAAACCCCCGGGGCTACAGGATTGGTGGGCTTTCACATTGTGGGGGAGGGGGAGGCTTAATCTCCAGGATCCCCACCAGGTTCTCATAATGAAGAATTAAGGAAGATCCATGCCATGGTTCTGGCAGGAGGAGGGAAGGTGGTCAAGTGTGATACTCCCCAAGCACTCTCCATGATAAATGCCAGTTCTCCAAGGAAGAAGACTGCCAGGGCTCTCCCAGCTGGGGGAGGGGCGCGTCCCCTCTAGTCTCTCCCTACTGCCTGCCAGGGAAATGGTGGGGGAACACTGGTAACAGTGATCCTTGCTTCACAGAAATAGATTGGGAACACAGACATAGCGTGCTGACACTAATCGAAAGAAAGCTGGAACAGCTCTATTAATTTCTGACAAAGCAGCAGACTTCAAAATAGGGAAGATTATCAGGGATAAAGAAGGGCCTTACATAATAATAAAGGGGTCAATTTGCCAAGAAGACAAAGAAGGCCCTAACATGTATACCCCTAATAACAGAGCATCAAAATACAAAAACCTACGGAAATGCAAGAAGCAAATACATCAACGGTCACAGCTGGAGATCGCAACTTTCAATCAGCAAATGACAAATACAACAGCAGAAAATCAGTAAGAGGACAGATGACCTAAAGGGTGAGTGTGAACTACTTGACATTTATAGAAGACGCCATCCAACAAGAGCAGAATACATTTCCTTCCACAAGAATATAATTCAGTTTCTAGGAAGGTGATAAACAGCAAAACTGATCTGAGTTATTAGAAGTCAGGACAGTGGTCACCTCTGGAGAGCAGGAGAGGGACAGTAATTAGGAGAGATATAAGGGATGCTTCTAGAATACTAGGAAAGTTCCATTTCTTGACAACTGCATGTACACCTTGTGATAATTCATCAAGATATGTATGTATTACGCTCTGTGTGCTTTTTTCTTTGCAGATAATGCTGCCGTCAATTTTTCCAAAGAGAAGCAGAGGACTCCCTGGGGACGATGGAGTTGTCTGGAGGACACACAGTGCAGATGCCCAGAGCGCAGCCAGCCCACTGCTCGGAGACTCCAGAATAAGTTACCCCAGGAGGATGAAATGGACCTGCTTCAAAAACATCTAGACTCGGAAGGAGAGGACAAGTGTCCCAAAGAGATGGAAATGGAGCCGTGTCTCCACAGATCGCAAAAGAGTGCAGATGCTCTCAAAGAACTTTCTTCTCTCATCAAGGAGAAAAGAGCAGGGCTAGGGAGATGGTTGATGAGTCTGGCCAGTACTCAGGGGATGCGGCAGACACAGGAAGAACTCCCAGGCTCCCTGGCGTTCTCTCGACCTGTAGAATGGAATCAAAGGAACAGAATTTTTTTTTTCTTTAACACGCTTCCTTTTATTAGGGTGTATTACCGATCGCCGTGTGACTGAGTGGGGCTCCTTTCAGGAGAGAAAACAATGTCTCTACTCAAATTTCTCCAGTTCCTCAAGACAGGAGTTAATTCCAAAGTCGGTTTCAGTACAGAGCTAATCACACCCATAACCCACTCGCTTTCTCTTTGCATTCCCCCCACCTCTGTGATGTTATAAATGGCTCATTTTCCATTTCTATAACGTTTCCTTATAATGGGCAGAAGTCAAGAGAGCAGAGAGAAATGAAATTATTAAATGGTCTCGACCCTCTTTCTCCATGTCCACATGTACTCATTCATCCGTCTTTTCGCTAAAGGTTTGTTGATGACTGTGAGAACGAACCAGTGAAGAAACAGACGATTTTCCTCGGAGCTGCCAGCTCCTAACAAAACGGAACGCCTTGACCTGCTTGCTGCACCTTTGTCCCTGTCAGCGGCTGATGGCGAAGAACCCTGAAATCGTCTAGCCGTAGCCGCCTACATCCGAAGGATGGGAGAGATACAGGCGAGGGAACTCAGCAACTGCAGAAATCAACCATGAAAAATCAGGAGAGTTTTCCTTTTCCTGGAAACATTTTTATAATTAACCTACAAACCTAAATTCTGTGGAAAAGAACCCAGTGCAAAATCCCCAAGTAGTAGTAAAATTCCCACTTCTTAGGTTCACATTTCAGGCCCGCCTCAATATTAACTTCTCATTTCCTCCTCTCCTATGCTCATCAGGAGTGAAATAAATACAATCTTCAAACCCGTGACCTTCAATTTAATCCCAGGTCTCAAGGGGGCTTTCCTGCCTTTGTAGTCTGGCCACCTCATTACACAGATAAGAAAACCCAGGCCCAGGGAGACAGCAAGTTGCCCAAGGTCACCCAAGGTCAGAGGTGCAGCTGGGACCAGAACCCAAGCCTGCCTGTGCCTACATTACCTCCACGAGAGGAAACCAAGTGGCTCGTGATGCCCGTGTCCTTGCAGCAACGTGATGACCCGGGACTCTGCACTCGCCCAGCCCCACTGCCAGCCCCGAGAGCTGCAGCAAACCTCCTCCGCCCCTCCTCAAAGTTCAGAGCTGCCCCTCCCTCTGCCACCTGCATTCGGCTTCACCTCCGGAGGAAACAGAAGCCCCCGCCCTGCTCCACACGGGCCCACCTCCGTCCTCCTCCCCCCGGCCAATCCCCGGAGCCCTCCGGCCCTGACCTCCCCCCTTCCCACTCCTCATGGCCCCCACGGATGAGTCACCTGGGCTTCCACCAGCCTTTTGCAGCTCACCGGCAAGCACGCAGGCTTCTCATCCTAGAACAGCACACACGTGCTCTAGGGCTCTCTGCCCTTCCCGGTCGGCCTCCTGTGAGAGCCGCCTGCCCCTCCCCGACCTCTCCCCTGCCTTCCCTCCCACCCCACCTCTGCCCACTGCCCCTCCCCACCCCCTTAACTCCAAAAGACTCTCCCTAGTTCTTTGCCCCTAACCTGTCAGATGAATCCCACTCTGCGGACCAGGACCACCTCTTCCAGGGAACCCTCTCCCCCCACCGTCGCCGGAAGAGCCCCTCTCGGGGTCTGCTTGCCCCTGGGTCGTCCTCCCTCAGCGCACCCGCCCAGCTTCATCTGCGGTAACCCTGCAGCTGGGTCCGGGCCCTCCTCTCTCGTTTCACTCTCTCCCTGGAGGTGAGCGCCCCCTCCACGGCCCCAGTTACTGTCCCGTACCCCAGCCCCCAACGTCCAGCCTGAATACACCTCCCAGACGCCACACGATCACCCCCAGAAACTTCACACTCACCTTTGCCATACCCTCCACACACAGGCTCCACTTCTCCCTGCCCTACAACCTGTCCCTCAATTTCCTCCCCTGCGTTGCTCACCCCTCCCTCCCTTGCCCACCAGTCTCCCTTTGTGCCGAACCGTCTGGACTTGGGGCTTCACACACGCTGTTCCCTCTATTGGAAACACGGTTCCTTCTTTGCCATCCCCTCCCCCAACTGTTACATGATGAGGCCCTAAGTCCCAGGTCTCAGCTCAGATGCTACGTCTTCCACGGACCTCTCCCATCTCCCCCAGGTGAGCAGCAGGAGCCCCTGCCCCCGGTCCGTACCTCCCCCCACGCCCCCCACCCTGGAGCTGACATGTGGGTTATTCAGTGCAGGAGAATGTGAGACCGTGTCTCCCTTGCTTGTCATGACATTCTCAGCTACAAACACAGACCTGGTTCAGAAATGTTCCGGTTGGTTCAACCCTTAGTTGCGCAAAACAGATGTTCACCTCACTGGGTTGGCCTCTAAGCCAGGAGCACCTGGAGGACAGAGACTCGTGTCTCTCCGTGTCCCAGAGCCTAGAACACAGCAAGCTTTAGTGAACACGGCTTCTGGGCCACTACGGCTGGAGGGAGCCGGGGTCTGCTGGGCTAACCAGGGCGCCACGATCCACCTGTGGCCAGGGGAAGACGAGCAGCGGGGCTGGGTGATGGTGATTTGGGCCAATTTCACATGAGTCCCTGAGCCTCAAAGAAATGAGTTCAGACTGATGACGTCAACTCCATTTTCAGCAGAAACGCAGCATCCTGGCTGCAGGACAAAGTGCCACAGGGAGGATCTACCGGAATGGGGCCTCCTGTCATCAGACCTTCCCGTGCTGCCGGCAACAGGTCCCTGGTGAATGCCCAATGCTTTCATGAGACCAGAGTAACAGGGGCCCGACTGCCTGCCTGGCTGACCTTCAGAGCAGCCACCAGCCCGGGCACCGGGGCAGAACCCTGGCCTCGAGCCCCAGCCACATGTGCGATGCCGCAAACTGTGAAGAGCCGGGTGATGACCTTCGGGCCCCGGGCTTTGCCGGCAAATTCTGCCACCATGTCCCCGTCCACAAAAGGCTGCCCCAGTGGGGACCCACCTTCAACTAGCTGCCCTGAAATTGAATTAGCCTCTGAGAACACAGCAAGCAAGCCCCTTTGGCAGAGTCAGGACACAGAGAAACCCTAAAAATCGAAGGTGTGATCCAAGCCGCTCAACCCGAATGTGTGCACCTGCTGGAGGGGCCGAGCGCGGGCTGCCACCCGCCAGCCCGTGGATGGCTCCCAGCCCGAGCTGCTTGCTGTCCTTGCTTCCCCTCCCTGTCACCACCCCTCACAGGCAGCATTAAAGCATAGGGGTGAGAGTCACACGCACCCCAGCGAAACACCATGTCACTCTCCTGGGAGCACACAGCCCCCTGACGCTCTGGAGGGGGCGACCCTGGACTGGAGACAGTGGAGCCCAGGTAGCAATCAGACTTCTGGAGTTGGCAGAGCCTGACCAGTGACCTCGATTTACAAGCTGCTAGTCCCGGCTGAGTTACATAACCTCTCAGATCATCAGGTTCTCATCTTTAAAATGGGGATAAGGATGGAACCAACCTCACAGGCATAAGAAGGGGGGCACATCACTTGTGCATGGCAGGGGTGACTTTGCTCTTCTCTTGGTATATTGGCCGTATTTTTATTGTCCCAAACAAACAGAATGGGTTGGTTTCGTGTCCTTTTGGCAGACCCAGTATATTTCCATCAGTTGCATGTTATCTCCTGCCCTGGGAGAGGCCAAGGGGAGAGGAGGGCCCCTACCTGCCACAGCCAAGCTTAGCCCCAGCGAGTCCCTCCTATTCACTGAACAGATACTGGTTGAGGTTCTGCAATCTAGTAGGGAGAGGGAGATAATGAACGATAAGCTCAAGACATAAATAAGTTATGTAGTAGGTTAAAGGTCCCGTGTATTCTGGGGGGAAGGAGCGGGGAAGGGGAATGGGAGGAGGGGGTGGTGGGGGCAGGTTGTACATTAAATGGATCAGTCAACATGGACCTCACTGAGAGATGAAGTTAGAGCAAAGCCTGGAGTCAGTCCGAGAGAAATCTGTGCAAAGACCTTTCCAGATGGTGGAGGGAATTGCTGGAACAAGGCTTGGAGAGGAGAGCATGCCCAGCACGTCTGCAGATGCCTCCTCAATACAGACATCTGGTCTGCTCCTTGACCCCTGGTTCTCATTCTAGGCATCTTCCAGCAGCCATGATAGGGCTAAGCCCTGTTCACAACAGTCCAAGCCTGGCCATGTCTCGTCGCTGAGGCCTTGCCTCCCTGACCTGCCCAGATGTCTCTGTATCACCTACTCCTGCGGGGAGATCCCTCAGAGGGACCTGCACTCCAGGACATGCCTCTTTGCTATCGCCGGCCCCGTGCTTACACCCTGATCAGCCTGCGGTATTAGACCTCCTCCTCCAGCCTCCAATGGGGTTTCATCCCAATGGCCTCTTCAGGTCCAGCAGAAGGTCCTACTGCAGGGGTCCATGCACCAACCTCTCTTCAGATACTGTGGTTAGTGAGGTCATGCAGCCAACCCTCCCCCATCACAGCTCACAGCCACCAGGAGTGCTGGGTGCAGTGGAGGTAGCCTTAGAAAGGGAGGGCTCATGGGTAGTGAATGGAAGTGGTTGGGTGGGTGGAGGTGTGCATGGACAGATAAAGGACAGATGGATGGCTCACAGATGAGCTGACTCCAGCAAAGAAAAACGGCCCTATACTTCCCCAAAAAGCATTCTGAAGAAGAATGTTCTTTCATCCCCAAAGCACTTTTTCCAGAAACCCCACCCCCACAAATACAGCCGCCTCAGTTCCCAGCCCTCCATGCCAGACTCACAGCCAAAGTAACTTCACCGACCTCCCTAAGCCATTGGTTGTGGAGCTGGGGACACTTCATATATACTCCTCTAGCATCTGGGTCCCAACTAAGGCCGGCCAGTCATCTTCAGATCCTTTTTAGCACTAGAATTATTTCTTCAAAGAAAGTTCGTGAAAAACCCCAGGAGACAAAAAAGAAATGTGAAGCTGGTCTAATGGAAGAGTAAATAAGGAACGCGGCTAGAGCACCAGCCCTTACACCATCCAGTCTACCCCTCTGCCCTGGACTCCACAAAGCAGCCTTTACAAGCCAGTCAGGAGACCCAGGGGCTCCAGGAGAAGCAAGAGCTCCTGGTGGCCTGTGGCTCATGGCTAGAGCAGAGTTACAGGAGATGGCTGGAGACTGTGGAGAGTGGAGTCTACGCGGAGTGTGTGTGTGTGTGTGTGTGTGTGTGAGCGAGAGAGAGAGAAGGGGAATGTGTGTGTGAGAGACAGAATGTGTGTGTGAGACAGAATGTGTGCGAGGGAGATTGTGTGAGTGTGTATGTGAGAGATGTATGTGTATGAGAGACAGAACGTGTGTGAGAGAAAGAATGCTTGTGAGAGGGAGAATGTGTGCGTGTATGTGAGGGAGACTGTGTGTGTATGAGAGAGACCTGTGTGTGAGAGACAGAATGTTTGTGTGAGAAGAGAGGGTGTGTGTAAGAGAGAGTTTGAGTGTGTATGTGAGACATATGTGTGTGAAAGACAGCATGTGTGTATGTGTTAGACTGTGTATGAAAGAGTGTGAGTGTGAAAGGGTGTGTGAGAATATTAGTGTGTGAGTTGAAAGGATGTGTATGTATGTGGGAGTGGGAGTGTAAAGTGTGTGAGTGTGAAAGGGTATGTGGAAATGTGAGTGAAGGGGTCGTGTGAGTGTGCAGGTTATGTGTGACAATGCGCTTGAGAGAATGTGTGAGTGTGAAAGTGTGTGTGTGAGAGAGAGGTTGCGAGTCTATGGGTGTGAAAGGCATGCCTGAGTGTGTAAGACCGTGTGTGAGTGTGCACGGGAGCGTGTGTGGGCGTGTGAGAGGTGGGTGTGCGTGAGGAGGAGGGAGCTGACCCTTCAGGGTAGACCTTCACAGGCTCGGCGCCCGCGGGCGCGGGCGAGACCGTCTCCGCGAACGGCCATAAACCCGAAGGTAAACGGGCGATCCTCCGTCGCAGGATCTTTCCGGGCTGGGCGCGGCGCCATAAAGCTGCGGCGACCCCAGCGCAGCGGCCACACGCGGGAAGGGCTCGTCGTCCCCGCCGCGGCCCCATAAAAGCTTCTCCAAGGCCGAGCGTCCGGCTGCCGGCGCGGGTCACGGCCGGGTCTCGGTGACTGGAGGGCGGGGAGACGCCGGGGGCGCCCCGGGGGGGGGAGGTCGCCCCGGGGGGGGGGGGGGGTCGCCCCGGGGGGGGAGGGGCATCCGTGGGCTCGGGTCAGGCCAGCGGCCGCGCAGCCTCCCCCGCGGAGCCGAACCCCCGAGGCCGCTCGCCCCCGCGGGCCGCTGGCCGGGAGCCCGCGCCTGCCTGGGCCGCGTCTCGGGCCGCGTCTCCTCCGCCCTCAGAGCCGCCGGGACTCCGCGGAGCCGCGAGAGTCTGAGCAACTTTCTAGAAACCTCCTCAAGCACGCGGTCGGCCGTGGCCGCGCCAGCGCCCCCGCCCCCGCGTGGAGGAACCCGGGCGCCGGCCTGGACCCGGGGATCCTCCGCCGACGGAGCCGCCGAAGGAGAGCCGAAGGGCGGCGGCCGCCACCCCTCCGTGAACACGACGGCTCGGGGCGGGAGACGGGCCGCGCAGGCAGCCCCCGGGGGCCGGCGCCGGGCCGAGCCGCTCTCCCCGGAGCAGCCGGAGCTGGGGGGCTCAGCTGTGTCCCGCGGCCGGGACCCACGAGGGGCGGTGGGCGTGGGGCTCCCTCGGGGCTGCGGCCGGGGGCGCCTCACCGGAGCGAGCCCGGGACAGCAGCCCCAGACAGGAAAGCGGGTGGAGGAGGAGTAATAGTTTCCTTAAAGATAGCAGGAGGGTGGAGAAGTGACAAAGCGACCTTCTCGCGAGCCCCGACAGACGCCAGGCCCCGGGTCAGATGCCTAGCACCTTCCTAAGTGTCTTCTGAGCGAGACCCTTGGCACCCGTTGGACAGATGAGGGAGCGCAGGTCCAGACAGGTTAAGACACTTGCCTACAGCTACCCAGCTCATACGTCCAACGCTGCGACTGAACCCATCCAGACCATCAGTGGACCAGTTGGGGGCACAGAAGACGGGCACAGAGAGCCACAAGGGCCTGTCCTTTGTGGCCCAGGTGTCCCACTGAGTATGTGAGGACCTTGTTCCCCATGCGGGAGCTTCCCCGGCAGAGTGGGATGGAAAAGCACAGAGCTCCCTCAAAGGACACCCGAGATCATGCGGCGGGCCAGCACCCAAGGTCTAAGAGTCACGGGGCCAAGTTCCCAGTGTCCAGGACACAGTGGGCCTCCACTCTGATAACATGCTCTGTCCAGCAAAGGACTGCATCTGCCCACAGTTATCCTGTTTTCGTTTTGTGATCATGAATTCACTGAGCTCTCGTCCAGTCGCGCCCGGAAAGCTGAACTTCCACAGCCCCGTGGCCTCACCCACGTCACACAGAATGTGCAGACACTGTCAGCCGCAGAGCGAGGGGACCAGAGAGTCGGCTGGCCAGGGCGAAGTCAAGACTGGAGCCCCAGGAGCTAGCGATCGGCCCCTGGGGCCCAGGAAGTGGACAGGCACCAAGACCCAGTCTAAAATCTCTACGACCGACTCAACATCAGCCCCTCACGAGGGACTCAGAGCGCTTATCAGAGGAACAGGGGACACGGAGGTGGGCGGCTGGGCACTCGTCCCGTGGCCAAGCTGGCCATTCAAGGGCGATGAGTAAACCCTCCACAAAACCGTTATCTCTCATAGGGAATGACGTTTGGGAGACAAGCTCTTTTTGAAAAAGCCCTAGGGCTGATGCTTTGCATCTGATTTGAGAGAAAGACCTTTTCCCCAAAGTGTTTCTGAAATAGAGACAAGACAAACACCTTCACTGTGATTCAGTCATGTTCTCTGTGCCTAATTAATGAGCACGTACCCCAAGAGGTTGAGAAGTGTCGCCTATCACCTCTAGATTTTTTAAAGTGTGAGAACATCCAGACACCAGCGTGCTTCTAATTTCTGCTTGACACGTCAGGGCAGCAAATTTTTAAAATGAAAAATGTGTCACAGTCAAACTGCCGTTCCCTCCCTACACTAACCACTGGTAGTCTTCATGAATCCAGAGTCCCGCTCTCTCCGGGCACACACTGGCAGGTGCTGGGACAGCCCACCCATCAGACCACATTTTGCCACAGGCACAGCCAATGCCCGGCGGGGAGCCGCTTGATAAATGTTGATAGGAAGCCGGCTCTGGCCCAGGGTAAGCCCTTCACTGTCCTTGGCCTCCCTGCCACCTGCAGAAAGGGGACAGCCCAGCACAGGGACGACACAGGCCTGGATTCCTGCCCACCACACACTTGCTGTGAGAATAAAGACACCTAGCATAAAATGCTGATTTTATCTCTCTTACCTTAATGGTCGTTTTACGGGAATACAAAGGCAGGAGGCAAAACATGTATAATTAGTGTCTCTGAACTTCATACTTCGATTTAGAATTCATGTTAAAGGATGCTGGACTGTCCTTATCATGTGTTAATAGCCTTATGGCGGGGGGCTATACTCCCCTTTAAGGATCCAGGGAGCAAGACTTGTACTCGTCGTGATGGAGTAAGTGCAGACGACTGTGCTCTCTCGGGGACGCTGGGATGGGTTTCACTGATTTCTCCACTAAAAAGTCTCAAAAGTTTATTTTCAAAAACGATTTACTTTTAGAAGTCCTCATCTTTGGCTGTACCTAAAAAATGATCAGCTTCATCCAAAATGATGTATTCGTTGTTCTAGAAGCTGCAGGTGCCCAGGGACCCACTGTGAGATGCACGGAATGAGGCCCCCGAGAAAACAGGTAAAAACCCAGAGCAGGATCAGGGGACACTTGGGAGAAGCTTCCAAGAGTGAAAAGTGTTCTCCCAAGGAAGCCTTGCTGCACCGTGGCCGCTGCTCCACCTCCCTGGTCCGCGCCCCCATCTCCAACCCCGCCAACTCTGCAGCTGCTCCCTCCACCTCCCGCAGTACTAACCTGTCCTACTCGTGGTCTCCAGCCGCACACAAGGCACCTTCTCAAGACCACGGGGCTCTTTCTAAACCCCGGGTGATCTACAGCACTGGTGGTCGTGCCCAGATAAGAAGGGAACCCAGGAATCTCAAGGCGTCCCAAACTGAGGCCACACCTCGCTTATACCATGAGTCCACGGGGGGAGGGGCTGGCCACACAGGTTCCAGGTGTGGAACCCAGCCTTGTCAACACGTGGCTTCCAGGGAGTTCTGCTGGACGATGAGAAGAAAGCAGAGACCACATGTCAGCGCTGCTCACGGCCTGCTTGCTGGCTGCCACTGCCCCATGTCCCGCCTGGGACAGAAGACTTCCCGAGTCCCCAGGGAGAAGAGAGCCGGGAAGCTGGCCCATGCCGCTCTGGTCCTGCCTGTGAAGCCAAAGCTTCTGAGCTTCCCCTTCTAAATAGGCCCTTCCCTCAGGCTGTCCACCGTCGTGGCCTCTGTGCAGACCTGCCTTCTGCTCCTGCTTGCCCCTCAGCCTCAGTGGGGCTCCTCCTCATCCCAAATGCCCTCTGCCCACAGGCTGGGCTCCACAGCCCACATCCCTGCCGCCAGCACGCCCTGATGTGGGATCCTCTCAGCACCTCCCCGTCCCTGGCTGGACTAAAAACGCTTAGGACAGACATCGGACCTCCCTCCTGCCTCCTCCAGCCCCAAAGCACTCCTCCCAGAGCCTGCAGGCCTATCTGTCCAGCTTCCGGAGCCCCGTAAACACGCACCTGCTGCACTTGTTCCCGAGAGTCTGGAAGGAATTGTCCCTAAGCTGGAGGGTCACGCGTTCACTGGACAGGCAGGTGCAAGAAAGCCATGGCTCTACGTGGAGCTGCTGGAGTCCTGCCACCAGGCGCACCGGCATGAAGGTTCCAGGACCTGCCAGGCTACAGATTCTCCACTTCCTGGACACAGGCATGTGGAGAACCATTCCCTGAGACATGTCACAAGAAAAGATGTCACCCGGTATATTCATTTTCAGTTGCTGCTCTCACAAATTATCACAGACCAGACGGCGTCAAACAATACAAATTTATCACCTTACAGTTCTGGAGCCAGAAGTAACAAAAGGGTCTCCCTGGGCTAAAAGCAAGATGTTTACAGTCTCGTTCTCTCGGGCACTTCCAGGGCACAATCTGTTTCCTCGTGTTTCCCAGTTTCTGGAGGCTGCCCACGCTCCTTGGCCTCTGGCCCCTTCCACCGTCAAAGCCAGCAGTGGCCATCGGAATCACATGCTCGCTCCCGCAGTGACTGTGACAGGCTTAGGGAACCTTGTGACTACACCAGGCCCATCTGGGTAATCCAGGACAATCTCCTCATCCCAGTATCCCTGACCCAACTGTATCGGGGCCATGTCCGTGGACTCTTAAGTTCACGGAGCTTAGGGTGTGGGTGTCTTCGTGTCTGCCGACCTCGGTCCAAGGAAGGTGTTCCCCTGGGACATGCCGTGAGTCAGGGGACTCCCACCGCTCCCGGCCAGTGGGGTGGCCTCTGGGCCCACCCCGTGTCATCTTCGTGATCACTGAGCAGCACCGCCTGGCAGCCGTGGGCTTAAGGACCTTCCCGGGAACTGGGGTCCCATGCGGCACAAGCAGAAAGATGGGACGGTCTGCTGGAGGCAGCATTTCTGCTGCTCTGTGAATCACATGAGGGAAAGAGCTGGAAGGGGTGGGTCTGAGGAGTGGCCACGGCTCCATGAGGGAGAGGAGGCTGGAGGCCCTGCGCGGCTCTGGTGGAGGGAAGCCTCGGGCAGCAAGGACATCCTGGACATAGAGGAGGGTCTCAGAAACGGAGGAGAGGCTCAGAGTGGGGTGCTGAGCCCTGGGGGCCTCCAAGACGCCAGGCCTCTGTCAGATTGATGGTGGGACAGACTCTTGCCGCACACCCTGGAGGGTGGGGGCGGGGGCGGGGCACTGTGGGGCGAGAAGCAGAGCCGCCCTCTGCAGGGGACGTGGGAACAGAACGGAGCTGGACGCACCATAGTGGCAAGCAAGGGAGGCTCTCGCCTGAGGCTCGGCCTCCGCAGGACCAGCTCCTGGCCCAGAGTCCAGACCCTCTGAACACAGAGACATTCTTTACCATTTCAAGACTCCAGGAATCCAGAGTCAGCAGTGCTGGGATGGGCCGACATCCTGCAACACCGACCAGGCTGCCCCACCGGCCAGAGGAAAGCACCGTCCTCTCGTTCACAGAGCCCACGAGGCCGTCCAAGGCCACACTGCCGGGTCACTGTGGTGTGGGCTGGCTCCCCTGCTCCTGCTTTGTCCCTGATGACCGCCTGAGAGGGGCAGACCCAGAGGCGGGATCTAGGCCCCCTGTTTCCTGCCAGAGCCTGCAAGCCTCCTCTCCGGCAGCTTCAGGAGGCCCCGGGGGAGGCATCAGGAGCCCCATGCCTGGCTCAGCCACTGTTTCTAGCAGCAAAGCGTCTGCCGGCCAGTTAACCTCCCTGAGCTGTGGCTCCCCCCACCCCCGCCCGGAGACTCGGGTCGGGCAACTCCCAGCTCACAGAGGCGGCAGGATGGCCCTGAGCCCTCCCTTCCCCTCACCTTTCTCCTTCTCCTTACCACCAAGTTCAGATCACGCCAGACTGATCTTCCTGATCAGCCCAACTAATTTCCCGTCCTGGCAGTTTCCAAAGCAAAATGCCTTGTTGTTTCGGGGGCCGCGATCTGAGCTTCCTGTGGTCTTCCCGTGTGGGCCGCATGGCAGCGGGGGCGGGTGAGGAGTGGGGTCAGCCCGAGGACCCTGGCTGGCTCGGCCCATTGCAGTGGCACAAACAGCGTAATGATTAACCCCCGTCCAGCGCCGTCAGCCTCCCACACACATTCATGAGATGCTAACGGCTCCGGCTCGCTCCGCAGAGCTGGCCGCTCACATTACAAGAGGACCGACATACTTGGCTTCTGAGTCACTCACGGACACGATCTTTCATGCCTTTGCAGGGCGATCTCTCACCAGGAATCACGGATGATGTATGTGTCAACAACCCCTGTGCCAGCTTGACTTCCCAGGGCCTCCCGTGCACCCCTCCTGCCCCGGGGCTGTCTCTGCTTCTCCCCTCTCCCATCCTTGCCTCTAACCCAGATGCCCTGGTTCTCCTTGGGCACCGCAGCCCCCTCCCAGACAGCAGCCCGCAGCCACAGCCCTTGACACCAACCCAGTTCTTCCCTTCCCCCACCGACTCCCTCTTAACACCCCTGAGTCCTAAACGGACTCTGCATTTTCTCCCTCCTCCGGGGCGCCTGACTGGCGTAACAGGGAAAGGCCGCTCACTCACCCTCATGGATCCCTCGATGAAGCGCAAATACTCTCGACCCTCTCCTCTTGCTCCTGTGCTTTTGCCTGCACTTAGGCTTTGCAAGCTCCCCCTATGGGTGGCCCCAAACTTCAATCCCTCCTCGGGTTCTCAAGATCTTGCAGCATCGGGGTCCAGCGGGATGCGGACAGCAGCCCTCACCTCTTCAGCCTCCCCCGCGAACCTAATATGGAACTGTTCAAGGACACAGCCGAAGCGAGGTGAAAACTTGGTGTATTCCATTTCCCACGGCTCCCATGGCAAGTTCCTACACACGGGGTGGCCAAAACAAGAGATTTACTTTCTCTACAGTTCTGGTGGCTAGAAACCCGAAATCAAGGTGTCAGCAGGGCTGTGCTCTCTCCAAAGGATCTAGAGCAGGATCCCTCCTTGCTTCTTAGCTTCTCTGGTTGCCCAGAACCTTTGACTTGAAGGCCAATCCCTCCAGCCTCCGCCTCATCACGGGGCTCTCCTGACCTTCCCTGTGGACGTGTCCGATGTCCCCTCTTGTCATAAAGACACCCGCGGTTGGATTAGGACCACCACCATGACCTCCTCTTACTTCGGTTATATTTGCAAAAACTCTAGGCCCAAGGCAAGTCACGTTCACAGGTACCAGGGGTTAGGTTCTGAACTTACCTTTTCGAGGGACACAGTTTCTTCTAGTCCCATATCTGCCTAAGCCTAGTTTTCTTATCTTGAAGATAACACCCCCCCCCCCGACATCCCCTCCCCGCCCCCCACCAGGAGGGAAGGGTGAAAGCAAGAAGGTAGAGCCCAGATACTTCCTGGCACAGATTTCTCAACCTTTTTCCCACAAAACCCACAAGACTTTCTGGCAGGAATAACTGCGGGTCCACCAGCGGCTTCTCCTTCTTCCGTCTTTCTCTCTCCTGAAAATGTATCAGAGCGAGAGTACACACTAGACAAAGCCTGGAATTGGTGCTTACTTATACATTTTTTTAATTAAGGAATCATTGGCAAACTTGGCCACTTTGCAAGGAATAACAATTTTCTTTGAAACATGGATTGTCCTGAAACAATCCAGAACCATCCGTTGGGGTAGAGCACAGAGTTATGTTAACAAGCGTCCGGCCGCCCCACCTTCCACAGGGCCCACGGCAGCAGAGCAGTTCCTTGAGGACTCAGGTCTAGGGTTGGACGGTCCGGCCGAATCCCAACTCCCCGTGAGTCGGCCCCACCGCTGCAGGCCGGTCCCGTCAGCCATCTGAGCCTCGGTCTCTCGCCCATGAAACACGGGCACCCGCGTCGTGGCGTGGAGTTTGCCTGGGAGACAGGACGCACCTGCAGACACTGAGCGCCGACCCGTTTGCTGCTGGAGCTGGGCAGTCCCTTCCCTGCCTGGTGGAGACCCCCACATGGAACCCGAGGTCGAGGCCAGAGGTCTTCTGTTCAGTACTTGAAGGTCTTGCTCAACTCAACAAGAGGCCATTGGCTGAGTGTTTGCCGGGCCTTGGGGACTCCAAAAAGCCACCTGGGGTCAAGTCTCTGCAGAAGCTGGAGATCAGGGACTGGGATCTCGGAAGACTGAGCTGGGGTCAGAGCCGACACCCAGCTAAACAGAGGAAATGGCTCCCTGAGGGCCCCTCATCTCCCAGACATGCCTCCGTCCCCCACTGCTGCTCAGAGGGTACTGAGATTTCGGGGAGCTCTACAGTAGAAACCCTGTCCTGGGATTCCTAGTCGGGCCATGACTGCAAACATGTTTCTAACTCCAGTGAATTCAAACTGATTTGTTCTGAAAATGCCACGGGAGGATTTGAGAATTCGAAGACTCCGGGTGGTTGGGAATTCAGACCAGCTGCGTTGGGCCCTCTGCGCCCCCCAGGGTCTCTCTGTGCCCAGTTGGCCTCCGAGGGTCCCCCGGCCCCCAGGGTTCCTCTGCCCGTATTCCCTGTTTTTAAAGCATGTTAGAGACAAAGCTGCCGACTTCTTCCTTCGCTGCATTCCCCTCCCTCGCATTTCTAAAATGCTCTCTGCGTCTCCGTGACCCGCATTGCTTCTGTTGACACTGCACGAAACTGGAGGCTTTGGGGAAAACTGATAAGACAGACAGACAGACGCACGAAGGAGAGAGGAGCTAACATCTTGGTCGGACGCTGACGCGTGGCCGGTGGGAAATGGTCCCGCAGCACAGGGCGCGTGACCCGGAATCGCGGCTGCGCAGGTGCCGACCTCCTCCTTCGGTGCCGTTCATGCGGCGTCTCCGGGTCCCGATCTTTCCTGCGTGGTCCGGTCCACTTCATTAGCCGCGTGTTGCTCTCTCCATGCGGGCAGGGCTGGGTCTTGTTTTGTTGGTGAGGGACTTTGTTCCCTTTTATGGAAAGAAAAGTTTTTCTCGCGCGGTAGATGGGAAAGCGAACAGACACAGTAAAAGCAAGTTTCTGAACACGGAAGGGGCGGGAGCCCGTTTCAGGTTGGTTTCCATACAGTGACCCCCCACACCATCCTCCCGCACAGGGAGGCACAAGAGGAAACTTGTCCTCTCAGGAGGGGAACAGCTCGGCTGGCTTTTTGCACCTGGGAACATGGCCACTGCTGCTTTCTCCCTGGAGGTGTCTGGCCTACTGAGCCCCGGTCAGTGACCAGGGAACTGACACAGGAGTCCCCCAAAGGTACAGGAAGGGCCTCTGCCTCTGAGTGCCCAAGTGCCCCCTTAGTGGGGTGGTGTCCCTCACAGCCGCGGATTCCTAGCAGTAACAGGCACCTTCTAGGGGCCCAGGCAGGTTCTGGAAACTGATTGCCTTCTGCTCCTCACTGACCAGTGTTAAACCAGAGATGCTGATTTTTTTTGTCCCGTATTCCTGATTTCAGAATCAAAGAACTGACAGGCTAGATCCTCAGGGTCTATCAGAAAAGGGATCCTCAGCTCCGGTATCCCCACAAGCTACAGCTTCTCTGCCCCACCCCCCAAGACCTTGAAGTCCCCTCCTCAGTAAAGACTTTCCAGGGCTCAAGCAATCATGGGAAAACCTGACCCCTCACCCCCTTTCCCTCCCTCTCTGCGCACTCCCCTTCTGTGGGTGCAGACATGCCTCCCTGAAGGGGTCCCCTAGAAAATGTCCCCCGGAAACAGACCCCTCTGAAGCCTCCAGGGGCTCCAAAGCCTGGCTTTTAAAGCTCTCCAAAAACTGGAGGCCGGTAATCTAACACTCCTTTCTGATAAGAGCCCCTGCCCTGTCCTTTGCCCAAATACAATGGTCCTCATTAGCTTTCAGTTGGGGCTTTGAACTCCACACAAAACCCTGGCCTCCCCGCCCTGCCCTGCCTGCCCGCTGGAGCTGGCCTGGGGCCCTGCTGCCCAGTCAGCATTTCCTTTGTGGCCGCCTCTGAAGGTGTTTATAATGGAGCCTTTTTTCTGCCCCATACGCAGCCCCATAGGTGAAATCTCAGCCGAGTATGATGTTCTGCTTCCCAAACACCAATGTCTGAGACGAGGTTAAGCCGCTTTCAAGCAGGACCAGGTTCTGGCCGTTGGGAGGGGACAGGTGAGCTGGGTGGAGGGCCCATGAGCACTTTGAAAGGAAAGGGGCCACCGGCACCGTTTCTCCCTCTGGCCCCAACCTACAAGCTACAGGCCAGGCCGTGTTCCAAAAAATCACCAGGAAGCTGCATGACTCACAGGTAAAATACCCTTGTCCCTCAGAGGCCGGGCGTAGATGTCCTGGGGGTCCCATTCAGCCACAGAATTTGATGTGTCCTTGGGCTCGCTGGCCTCTCTCGCTCGTGAAGTCATCGTGCCCGCCAAGTCCCAGAAAGGGGGTGGTGTGGCTCCAGGGGGGAGAGGGGCCAGACAGGGCCCCCCCTCCCCTCTAGACTCGGGGAACATGGGAAGGCGTGCAGGACGGACCGCTTCCAGTTAAGGCTCACCCCTCCCCGCCCGGCCCCCCCTCCGCTCGCCTCCGCCCTCCCCGCCCGGCCCCGCCTCCGCTCTCCCTCCGATCTCCCTGGTGCTCTCTCCTCGCTCCCTGCAGCCTGGCCGCGGGGGCCGGTTTGCTCAGTGCAGTAGAGGAGCAGCAGGTGCATGGCCCTGCCCCAGGCGGCGGAGGGACAGCAGGCACTAGGAGCGTTGCCTCCGCGGACATTTCCTCCTCGGTGACACGCAGCTCTGAGGCCCTAGGCCAGCTCGAAAGGTCTCCTGTGCACGTGTGTGCATTTTTTAAAAGAAATTCTTGAGAACCCAAATGAATACCTACCTGATAGACTTTCAGGCCGCGCCATGGGGCGTGATGACATCACGTGGGAGCATGATGACGTCATGTGGGGCTTGATGGGGTCGGGTAAGGGGTGCGATGACATCGCACAGTTTCCAAGAAGATACCCAAGGCCCGCCGCTCCATAACACGCTCTCCTCAGCTGTCCCTGGGTTTCCCCACCGCTCCTCCCTCCCACCACCGCACACTCCCCTACATCCCCACCCCCACACCGATCCCCCTGCCACCACAGACATTGCAAAGCCCCAGGCCTTACCTGATGCTTCTTAGGTCGGCGCTACCCCAGCTTCCTCGGCAGAGGAGGCGAGAGCGTCGGAGTGACTGCCTGTAAGTCCGTGCGCTGTCCCAGCTGGGACCGCCGGGTTCTGCGAACCCCCGGATTCCCAAGCCCCAGATCGGCACACAGCTGAGGAGGCACCCCTCCCCATGGCCTGGGTTGGGGGGCACCACGTACTGGTCTAATCAGTGCAGCCAGCCCCACGAAGAACTCTTCAGAACTCACGGAGTCCCCCTCCACACATCAAACCGACCCAGTGCCCTCCCTGAGCTCCCACCCAAGCCAGTAAGCGTCCTGTAGCGTCACCCCAACAGGACCGTGCTACCTGCGGGAGGCCGCTGGGACATCCCGGGTCTCCCCCGGAGCGCACCTGCTATAGTGACCGCAAACCCTGGCCCGGAGGAAGACCTGGGCCACGACCCAATTAAATTCTCCACAGCAGATTTTCTCTATTCTTTAGTAGAAAAGTACATACAATGAGTGTGTAACACGTATTTCCTAAGTGAAGGCTTATCCTCCTATATACGGGCAACTTTTCAGGAAGTCCTTATCCCAAAACGCAAGGGTCCCTGCAGGGATCATGGAGCATAATTTAGAGCGTGGCAGGGCGTCACCGGGACATCTTGCAAGAGGTCAGACCGGGCAGCCGCCGTCCTCTATCAGCAGGGCCCAGTCTGCCCATAGAGCTAAGCACACCCAAGCCTCGCCCTAGAGCCCGGCACGTGGGCATCCGGCGCTGAGCTGATCCCTCCGGCTACAGACTGTTCCAGCTTTTTCCTCCTCCTCTCCCTGCCCCCTGCGGCCCAATAGCCTGAACTTGAGAACGTCACAGGGAAAGACCCTGAGAGCAACAGCTTTGCCCGTCATCTCCCAAGTCCTCAGCACCATCACCAGAGCAGCAGGTGACCCCCAGAGGCCCCGTGCCCTACCAGCCTGCACCCTGGGCAGCGCCCATCGCCCCAGGGCTGGGGACTCGTCTGGTTCAGTGGTTCTCAGCCAGGGTGATTTGGGCCATCCCAGGGGAAGGAGGCTGCTCTCGGCATGTGAGGGGAGGCAGGGATGCTGCTGAGGGTCCCACAGCGCAGAGGCTCGCCCCCTGCAGCACAAAATGATCTGTTCTGGCTGCGGAGATGAGGCGAGGTGGACACACCCAATCCCAAAGGGAACCACGTCAGGCGTCAGGCGTCGGGCTCGGACCGTGGATCCGGGACTCTGAGAGCCCCTGTGCCTGGGGGGCTGGGGGCAGACCCTCCCAGCCGCTGGTCTTCCGGAGAGGTGAGAAGCGTGGGCTACCGCTGCAGTTGGCAGGGCTCTTCCCACCCCTTCCTCTCTTAGACATAAAACCTCCTGCTTCCACAGCTTTAAATTAGGAATATTTGGTGGCATGATCATGTATGTTTAAAACCAAACAGAAATTTCCTGTTCCTCGGCGCAAAATAAAATTCAACTTTATAAAAGGGCCTGTGAAATCTCATAATCAAGCCCATTAGCCAAGCAAAATGCTTCACTTTGATTCTGTGGTGTTTAGCTTTCTTTTCTTAGCACTGCCTCATTAGCCCGCTTCTCCAGCCTGCTTCTCAAAATTGCTTAAAAAGAAAACACACGACTTGAAAGGACAAGATACGAGGGAAACACCCCTCCCCCTTCCAACGTGGAGGCTTTGGGGGAGCGGGAAGGTGGGGGCACCGGGAAAGGCCACATGGCCCCAGACTCCACGGCTTGCCCCGGCGCTGGGGATCTTCTCCTGCATTTTTGCTCCCTGGCCTCATGGCTGGCCTCGCTAATTTCCAGCTCTTTGCTGCTTCAGAAGACCAGATTTTCTTGATTAATAACAAAAGGTTTTGTTGGGCTTGGAGCTGTTTCCCACCATCTCTATGCAAACCCCGGCAACACAAACTGTGTACATTAGCATTTCAAGGCACTTCCTACTACGGATGGCCAGAAAAGCCCCTCTTGGTGGGTAAAATCCATTTTGTCCTCTCTTGTGACATCTGTTCGAACTTTTAAAGCCAGAAAGGAAACTAGATAATGCCAGAGCCTCTGATTTACAACCCCGGCCCTTTGCACGCCGCGCGCTCTCCAAGCACCAGCCCTTCCCGGCCTCGCGCGTGTTCCCTGCACCTGGGCGGGGGGGACACGGACACGACTCTGGAAGACCTTCTGGGCTTCTTCAGACTTTTCGACGTCTTTTTCCCGATTTCTTAATGACCCCGCCAACGACTCCCAAAACTCCCAAAGCCACCAATCTTAAAGCGCCACGTTTTTTCCAAAGAAAATGTAAATGCTGATGGGTGCCCCTGCCCCTGGGCTGCTTGTCTCTTCCCCACCACCCACCCCCTGACGCTGCGCAGGCTTTAGGGGCGCGAGGAAATGGAGCACACTCGCTCAGGCGGCTGAAATACATCCACCGAGGTGGAGGAGAAGCCCCACAAGCGATGGGATAAAAAGGGAAAGACAGAAGCCCATCAGATGGCCGCCGCCTCCTCCCATCTGCGCCGTGAGCTCTGGGGTCCCTCACACTGGTCAGCCCCGAAACAAAGCTGAAGGCAGATTCCAGCCGGTTTCCCATTCACTATTCATTCAGGGGTCCGTCCGCTCCACACGCATTCAGCCAACTGCTGGGTTAAATCGGGGCCTTCTCCCAGGATTGGCATGATAATGAAGCCACGGGCGCTGCTCTCTGAAAAGACCGCCTTTTCACCCCGTGGAGGTCCGAAAATCATCTCATAACATCACAACATCTGTGCACAGGGCTCCTGCCTTTTGGAGCCTGGTATCCTCATCCCGCGTTCCAGCCTCCCAGGAGCCGGAAGGGTCCCGCTCCTTCCCCCGGCCTGACCTGCGGTCTGGAGGCCGAGTCTCCCCGAAATTGCTGTTTGGTCATTTCTGGGGTATTCGAGGTGGGCTGTAGAGGTCAAGCCTGGCCCTGGAAGTTGCTCTCCAAGAGCCTTATAATTAACTGGGTAAGGAAGTCACGCCAACAGCAGGGGTGCTTGGTGGGAGACAGGGAGGAAGGAGAAGTTAGGGATGCATTTTGTTGAGATTCTAGCAAATGACATTTGCTCAACTAATAAGTATATCTGAACTTTATTTAAACTGGCCCAGGTCAATAAAATCTAAGGGGAACTGGTGAGGTTGGGGGGATCATAGACAGACTAGACCATCTGCAACTTATATGTGTTCTGCCTGATACAATGATTTCATTTAATTTGATTTGACATTTAAGAGGCTTTTTTGGAAGAGAAAATGAATATTTCTATATTCTATTTGCAATAACCTCACCTGACTCCACACACAGCCAAAAAGAATAAATGTCACATTCGTGGCAAACAGTCGTGGGCCCTCTTGGAGGCGGCGCCTGGGGGCAGCAAGCCGAGGGCCCTCAGTGAATGTTCCAGGGGCCGATCTGAGGGCCCGCGCAGGCTCTGAGTGCTCTGGTTGATTTTTTTTGTTTTTACCCTGTGTCCAAATTCAAGTGATGTCTTAGGGAGAATGTTCTTGACCACGTAGGAGAGAGACAGAGGGCGGCTTGTGCAAACAGGCAGCCAGGAAGCCAGACTCGCGGAGACACGAGGCCAACGTGACCCCAGCCCCTCACTGATGCCTCGTTCTCTCGTCAATACTTTTCAAAAGCCCTGAGGTCAAGTTCGAACTGTTCTGACATCACAAGACCTGGAAATGCAACTGTGGCAGATAATTTTCCTTCAGTCATCCTTGAAAGAAAAAAGCTATCTGCTTGCTGACCTCTGGGAGTCACAGGCTCAGGAGACAAGAAAACAGGAGGCAGAGGCCCCTCGGGGTGACAATACTCCTCTGGGCCTCTGCCCAGAACATGGGGATGAGATCCACAGGACGTGTCTTGGAAACATCTCCGAACCAGGCCCCCGCTCACCCCCCAGTCACCAGCTGGGCTCACCTGGGAAACCACACCGGCCCCCTAAAACCAGATTTCCTGAACCAGCCGTCCCCCGATTTAGCGTCCACTGGGCAGCCCAGCCAGATCCCCGAAGTCATGCCCGGCAGACTCGCAGCCTGACAGGGACCTGGATCGCACACCTCCAGCCCCAAGAACTGTCCAAGATTCCTCGCTGTTACACAAGCCCAGTCTGTAGTTACAGCAGACCCAGCAACCCCATACAGGGTCTGCGGGGTCGAGGGGATCTGTCTATGGGGGCTCGTGCCCAAACTTCAAAACCATGTCCTGAGCACTTGGGACTCCAGAAATCCCACTGCAAGTGGCCCAGCAGGCCTCCCACTGGGTGTGTCCCAGGCAGGAGGACCCCAAGACCAGAGGATCTGTAGTGGGCTGTGGGTCTGGAGTTTGGTTCAGGGACTGCTTGCCAGGCCCTTCATGACTACACAGACCCAAGGCCAGCAGAAGAAAGGTCAGGGGGCGGGGCTGGGGGACTGTGGGCCAAGGGCCTCTGCTACCCCCTGGCCCTGGGCCCCAGGAGCATCAGAGGTGGGTCTGCCCCTGCTAGTGGTTTGTCCTTCTCCTCAGGGCAAGAGTGTCAGGGCCGAGGGAGGGCCCGTGGCTGCCTGTCCTGGGCCTCAGAGGCTCTTCCCAGGGTGACAGGGACCTGCGGATCCAGAGAAATATCCTCATTCCCTGCTTGCCTAACTCTCTCCCCCGTGTATTACTTAACCAGGACTTGCTTTCCCTCACAACGGAGCTGTGCCCTCAGGCAAACAAGCTATTGTGGTCATGGCCTGCCGAAGGCCTCCTGGACACCACCTGATAGTCAGCAGCCGGGCTGAGCTGCCCTCCTTGAGAAAGGCCGGCAAGCACGAGGCTCGTTGTGGGGATGGGGGCGCCCCCGCAGGACCTTCCACACAGCACCCTCCTTGCCCGAGTCCAGTAACTCCTTCCACAGCCTCCACAGGCAGCAGCCACCGGGTCCTGAGATCTGTCTCCTCACCAGCCCACCCCAGCCGGACCCTGCCTGCCGGGGCCATGCCCATGACGGCCACGTGGCGGGTCCCGCAGGACCGGTGGCAGCCTCCTGTGAGGCCACGAATGGCACGGGGTTTCACCAGAAGCCGCCGCCGCCCTGCCGCATCTTGCCAGCAAGCCCCTCTTCCCCTGCATGCCCCCCGCGGCCTGCCAGGCCCCCAACCCACCTGGCAGGAGCCACAGAACTGACCCCGGCAGGGTCGATCGCCTGGGGCAGGGCCAGGGCTCCACAGGTGGGGCCCCTCCGGTCATCCCAGCGCAACCATGTCCCCTTAGGCAGGAGAGCTGGAGCGGCTCGGGCACCAGCTCCGTCCCGCTCCTTCCCGGGCCTGACGGCTCACACCGGCGGCCAGCCCTCCTGCAGGAGCCTCACCCGCGACCACCTTCACCGGTGAGAGCAGCTCACGGCCCGCGCACCGCAGGCAGCCTGTGGAGAAGCGGGGACGCGAGCAGGCGTGGGGACTGCGGCCCCGGTCGGGCCGTCCCCAGTTCCAGACTCTGAGCCCCCGGCCTGGAGGAGGGCGTTTGCTGTGGTCGGCATCACGTGGGAGCACTTTGCTGCCGAGTCCTCCGTGGCGGCGCGTGGCGGCGCAGGCCTGAATCATTCTTGGATGCCGACTGACCCGTGTTTTTGTTCTCGTTTTCTGCTTTCCCATTTTATGACCTTCCGAAATCAGTGCTCACTACTTCTCCAGAAGTCCAGCTTATAAAAGCCAAATGGTCCCTGCCCTATAGTCTCATTATGAAACCTATTTCTCTTCCTTAAATATCCCAGAGCAGTAAAACTAAAAATATGATCCAGTTATTTTGGCTGGAATTGACAATGGACTTTCCACAGCATCTAACTTCCTCACTCCTCTGACCTGAGTTTAAAGGAAAAAACGTACGTACAGATCACCCCGAAGTTGTACTTTCTGGGAAAATGTCACATGATCATTATTTCCCTGCTTTCTGTCGGTATCTTCCCTGGTCCGGGGCATTCTCATTCCCGGGTCCCCTTCCCGAAAGTGCCCTGCCTTCCTGACCGAGCGCTCCCTCCCAATGCAACTCTACCTGTGGTTTGCAACCCCTTATCTCCCCACCAGCCAAACCCAGGCATCGGTTGGCAAGTATTTGTTGAACGGGCCGTCCACGGTCTGTGCCCTCCAGAACGCCTCCTGCACCCCCGCCCCCGACCCTTTCCATCCAGCCGCAAGACCTCCTGTTAGGACATTCCCAGTTTTCCGAATTCCTGCACTCCCAGGCACGACCACCTCTCCCAGCCTCGTCTGCTCCACAAGCCGCCCGTCTCTCACCCCCTGCAGTGGTCCCCCGGTCACAGGAACAGGGGAAAGGACTCCCACGTGGCCAGTTTCTTTTTTCAAACTCACGGTGTATTAATACTTAGCAAAACCATGTTGGCAACCAACAACTCCATTTTAAGCATCCACTGCGCGCCCACCAACCACGCACTAGGAAAACCATGCAAGACAGGAATGGAAAAGCCTGGCGCCCGACTTCAACGAGCTCCCCACCTGGTGAGGAGGACAGATGTGGGTGTGGGGAGAATTCACACTCGGGGAGAACAGGGTTGAGCACACGTGTTGTGGGGGTGTGGCTGGGAAGAAGATTCTCCAATAGGTGGGAAGAACTATACAGGCTTCATAGTGAAGGACACTTCTGAGCCGGCCCTTGAGGGACAGGGAAATGGCGCCAGAGGAGGGAGCAGGGGGACAAGGCAGAGGGGTCAGGGGAGGCCTAAGTGAGGCTATTTCCTTTCCCTCCATCAGGGCATCTTGGCTAAGGTAACAGTAACAGTTAAGGACACAGTGGCTCGGCCTCGGGTCAGGACTAGGGGGAGGGTTTGGGAGGCGTTGAGTCCAAAATTGAAAGGGATGTCCAAAAACTCAGCGGTCAAGAGAAGCCATACTTAATGTAGTATTTAAGAAATCAAAAGTAATACAAAATCCAGGGTGAGCAAAACATTTTTTATGTAAAGACAGGATCGGTACTGCCTATGTCTCCCCTGGTTCTGGCTACTTTTCACTATAAAAATGCAACTGTGTTAGTGTCCACAGTATGGCTCTCAGTGCACCTGCTTCCACCAAGAATTCCCTTCATTGTATTTCTGGGGAAATAAGAGAAAGGGGGAAAAAAAAAAAAAAAAAACAAGAAGACAGTTGGAACTAAAAACTCATTCTTTTCTGTCTTGATCTCCAGCAAACTCTTCTGTTCCACAGATTCCCTCCACCTTTCGTAAAATCAAAGTACTTTTAACTGTGTACTTCAGTTCAAGAGCTGGGGGAGCTTTCCTTCACATGGAATACTGTTCAACACCCTCTTCCTCTGTTACCCAAGGAACAACTAAATGCACACGCCAGAGGCTTCAAGCTGGCCTGGGACCCAGCGGATATGTGTGCATCCTGCCAGAAGCTGCCAAGCTGGGCAGGAAACTGCAATCACCAAGACGACTGGGCTTCTGTAGAAGCTTCTAGAAGCAAACCAGGCCTTATCAAAGGAAGGTGCATGGGGGTGAATCTCGTAATTAATTGCATTGTAGGTTTCAAAGGAAAAGGAGGAGGCCACCCAGCTCTGTTAGTGCCTCAACCTTTTCCCTAAAGGTACAGACACAAGTCCGAGAAGCAGCCACTGGGCAGGTCCACCAAAGCCCATCCCTTTGGGAAAGGAGGACCCTGCTCAGAAAGCCTGCTCAGCACTTACTCATGACAAGTTATGGTCCAAACCCCTCCTCCCTTCCCGGGACTTCTTCCTCGCTTTTCCAGAGAATTATCATCTTGGATGAAGTTTCTCACTCTTGGATCCTAGCCAGAAAGTGTACTTATTTTCAGAGTTTAAGGAAGATTTTTACATTTTTCTCTCATAGGTTCCAGTTTCAACTCAATCTAAACAAAACTTAGCAGAAGCAACTAAATATTTAAAATGTGCGTTTCAGTCAAAAGTGAATCAATGCCGTCCTGCAGGCCTGACAGTCCCCGACGGGAGAGAATCGGGGGCTGCTGAGAGCCGCACCGCCTCGAGCTCTGCCCTGAGGGAGGACAGGGACGCACCTGTCTGCCATTTACCAGAGAGTTCTCTTGGGACCCTGGCAGCAGCCGCCGTGGCTGGCCACACACATGAGCTGATTTGCTTTCTGGACCGCTGGTTAACTCGTGTGAGCCAGGAGCCTGGGCTCTCTCCATTCAAAGCCCACAAATGCCCACTGAAGCAGAACATAAAGAAAAAAGCTCAGAGGAAAAGGTTTCTCCCTTCTGTGACCCTGAAAGAGACCCCATCTTAGCCCGCAGTGCTGGATGGAAAGATTTAGACAAAAATCACAGAACTGGGGGGGGGGGACAGAAGGTCAGGCTCAGTTCCCATGGCGTGATGGAGAGCCCGTTCCTCGCGAAGTCAGTAGAGCTGCACTGGAATCCTGCAATGTACCTGCTGTATTTCTGAGGTCCACTGGGACCGTCAGCATCCTTGCTGGGACAAGCACTGGGGCTGAAGGAGTGCCCGCCGTGCCCTCCCCCCCGCCTCCGGCTCACGGCATCCCCCATTCCCAGGCCAGTGCCTCTTCTTCAACTCCTTCCAGGCAACCCCTCTATCCGGGCCGCACGGATCTCTCTGGAGAGCCAGCCTTCCCTTGTTCCTCGTCTGCTTCAGAAGCACCCCCGAGCACATCCCTCAGTGCCAACCTACACGGAGCACCGGAGCCCCGGGGGCAGGATCCACACTCCGAGCCCTGGAGGACGCTGGTGGGAGCGGCGGCTCTGCGATGCCCTCCCCACTTTCCTCTGCTTGAATCCCCTCCCAAAGCTCAGACCACCCCAGGGACAATAACAGTGCTCCCCTGCGGAGCAAGGAGCACATTAGGTATTTCCGACAGGCCCCTGGCAGCGGCCGTGTCACCCAGGACCGCTCCTCCTGCGCATTGTCACGGCTGCCCCCCAGGCCCGCCGTCTCGGAAGGCCCACCTTCTGGGGAGGTCTCGTCCCCCACCCCACCCGCCCTTCTCTGGGCTCCCCGGCCCCCAGCGAGCCTCTGGCCCAGAACGCGGCACCTGCATCCCAGCGTACGCCTCTGCCCAGCCGCCTCTGCCGCGAATCTGCATCGTCCTCTCTTCTCCAATCCCAGCCGTCGCCACAGCGCTGGTGCTCCCACCGAATGAATGAATGAGTGAGCGAATGAATGAATGAATGAATGAAAACATCTGTCCCACGCGGGCTCAGTGGTTGGTTTATTGTTGAGTCTCTTCTTAACAATACCCGACAACGATGTAACTTCTGGCTGCTCCTGTGGCTCGGGCACTCGCAGTTCCCTCCGGGATGACTTGTCCAACCATGTCCTCCCCGCCGCAGCTCTGGCTCACGCCCCTCCGACCACGAACACAGCGGAGGGGGGACTCTGGGTGGCTCCCGCTTTCGACTCTCTCCACCCGCCCCAGAGCCCCAACCTTCTCACCACATCTTAGCGCGGACGCTTCCCACCAGCTTGTTCAGAAAACGGGAGGCCCGATGTTCTCTGCAGGTAACGTCTTACGCATCCCCATCAGAAAGGAGGCTTGCGCCTGGCTTCCCAGTGGCCCCGCACGGCCCCTCTGCTTCGGGACCAGCTGGCTCGGGCTCGGAAGTCTCTGGAGGTAGTGCACCCCGCACACTTCCTCCCCTGGTGGAAGCAGAGTAGCTCCGTGCAGAACAGGAGACAGGCAGGCAGGTGCCTTTTGTGATCCTTGATGTTTCCCGATCACTCCTGACCTTTCCCCTATTACATAGCCTCAATTCTTCATCTTCAAAAGGGTCATGAACTGAGCAGGAGGAGCACGGAGAAGGCGAGGAGAGAGCTGGCCTGGTCCTGACTGGAGGAAGAACCCGCAGGATATGTGAGCAGAGCTGCTTTACCGGGGAGGGGAGAAGCCAAGCATGAAGATTCAGTGCAAATGTCATTTGAGTGCACATGTCAGGGGCACGGTCCTCCCAGGGCGAGTTCCCCACTTGCTGATCAATCATGGACCAGCTCTGAAAATGCTGACTTCCATGAGGAGATAAATCAGAAATTTCAGGGCATCAGCGGAGAGTTCCCTGGGAATAAACTTCTGAAGGAGTGACATTAAAACTAACAAAAAAGGAAATGTTTTCTCCCTCCCTTTTGAAATGACAGGATAACGTTCAAAATTTAACGAGATTTCCAGCAGCATAGCAGGTATAGGCCATAGGACGAGAGCAGACACGCAGTCACCTAGGCGCTCACGGTGTACCTGCTTCCCTGCCCGGCGATGCTGTCTTCTTGGGACATGAGTAAGTCAAGAGCCCCAGCAACAAGCTCACTTTGACCCCTGTGGCCTTATAAAATCAGCTGGTTAAAGCAACAAAAGGGGCACCTGGGTGGCTCAGTTGTTAAGCCTCTGCCTTCGGCTCAGGTCATGATCCCCAGGGTCCTAGGATTGAGTCCCGCATTGGGCTCTCTGCTCAGCGGGGACCCTGCTTCTCCCTCTCCTTCTGTCTGCCGCTTCCCCTGCTTGTGTGCGTGCACTCGCTCTCTCTCTCTCTGACAAATGAATAAATAAAATCTTTAAAAAAAAAAACTTCTTTATGAGTTAAAAAATAATAATAAAGCAACGAATTACCAGCCAACCTTTGCACTTTTCTATCCCTGCTTTCTGGGTACCCCGCATCCAGAAAGGACATGTGTCTCCCCAGTCAGGCCCTCCAATGGTCCAAAGGTGCCACATGGCCAGCAAACCTGGTGGCTCTGGACCTCTCCAGGCTAAGGCAGAATATTCTGGAGGTAAAAGATTTGTGTCAATTAAATAAGTCAATCAGTGTTTGACATCTTTTCTTCATTCCAGAGAAGGAAGTAGACACATCTGGGTCTTTCTGTTTCTTATGATGGATACCAGCGAGTGGGTGATGTTGTCTTTCATTTGTTTTCATTTTTATTTCTACAGAGAATGAAGTAAATTCTTGCATTTGTTCATTCGATGAATATTCATTGAGGACATTTATGTGTTTGGCTGGGCTAGGTGCTGGGGTCACAACAGTGAACCAGAAGCGGCAAGCGGATCTGGAAGGAGCTCACTGTGTCTGCTGTGTGCCGAGTGCTCACCCAGAGGCTTCTTCACCCTGTGGGGGTACCCCACATGGGGGGGTGCGTGACACGGGAAATGGCCTCTTCTGACGGAAGGCTGAGGACACAAAAGGTTTTGCGGATCTCAGTCTGAAATGGGAGATCTTCCCGTGAGGCTGGGGAGTGGCTAAGATCGGGGGATATGCAGGAACTCCAGTGTTCTGAGCGCACGCTTGGGCCTGCAGGGGGTCCTGGAGAGCCTGGAGACACTTGTGAGGGACCGAGGGACTGAGGACTGAGCTTTGAGAGGCAAGATGGTGCTTAGAAGTCAGGCTGAAGAGGGGACATGGGCCACTGTCCACCCCCCCCTCCTGACACTGAGATTTCTTAATGTCCTCCTCCCTGTCCCTGGAGGCCAATGGGGCAGTGGGAAGGATCTCCCCGCCCCCCCCCCCGAGATACGTAGGAATAGAAAAGTCAACCAGTCCAGTAGCTAATCTGGAAGCATCTAGTCTGTGATGGTCCCTGAGGGGGGACAGGAGATGAATAAGAAATGGGTCTCTCGCCAGGGAGTCCATGCGGTCTAGCCAGGTGGATGAGACCCCCGGAGGTGTAGGCGCAAAAGAGGGTGCGGCCCCTGCCTGACGACGACCCGAGGGGCCTCTCAGAGGAGGGGATTTGAGAAGCAGCTCAAAGGCCTCCTGTGAACCGTCGGGGAAGAGGTGTTCCAGGACCTTCGAGCAGAGGTGCAGGGTCACGGAACCCAGTGACCGAGACCGGAGGTGACAGCAGGATGGAGGCTTCCAGAGGAAGTCCTACGTCTTTCTGTCAGCTGTGGGGGGCTATGGAGAGGCTCAGGGCAGGAGAATGGCCAGATCCCAGTTTTGCTAGAAGAAAACGCCACTGAAGACCCCATCTGACACTAAGATCCCAGCCTCCCAATACCATTGCTCTGGAGCTTCGGGCTTCAACACCCGAATCCGGGAGGACACGAACATTCCATCTGTAGCAGGAGAGATGCGAGAAAGCTCGGAGCTGACATTGGTTTACATTTCCAAAGGGCTGCAGGAAGAAAGAAAACACCGATTTAGGAAAAATCATGACTTCATAGAGAAGTCCCATGCTGTCTGTCCCCATCTATCAGTGATGCTCCTTCTGGTAAAGCCGGACATCACCCCTAAATACGATTTTCTCTCCAGAAGCACACGCAAGGGAGTTGCTGTCAGTTAAAAATTAAACAACAAAATGGAACACAGACCATGTGAGTGTCATCGTTTTTTTTTTTTTTTTTGAAAAGCAATCAATTACTGGTTTTCTCTTGATCTCTATGGGATCAAATCACACTTGGTTTCATTCCCTGATAGTCAATATCCACTCGCGAACGGTTACACTCGTCTGTGCCTGGCACTGATGTCCTGCCTTTCTGTACTAGCTCCGGATTCTCCAACCTTCCTTTTCTCTCGGGATTCTTCGCTCTGCCAGACATCTTCCAATACACCCTCGGCCCTTCTCCCTGCCCCTTTCCCTGTGATTTGGGGCCAGCTGGAGCCACTGATCTCTCATTTTAAAATGAGAGTCGCTGGGGCACCTGGGTGGCTCAGTCGGTTAAGTATCTAACTCTTGGTTTTGGCTCTGGTCATGATCTTGGAGTCCTGGGATCGAGCCCCGTGTCAGGCTCTGTGATCAGCAAGGCGTCTGCTGGAGATTCTCTCTCTGCCTCTCCCTCTGTCCCTTCCTGCCCTCCTCCTCTCTTTAAGCAAACAAATCTTTAAAAAGGTAAAGCGAGAATTACTGAACAGAGAATGGAGAATTTTCATGATGCCGACTTTTGACGTCATCCCTTTGTGTGAACCCTTGAGCTCCGTGCCACACACAACATACTTAGCTGGGTATGGGGTACAGGGGACACGCGGGGCCCCGCTCTCCTGGCACTCGTTAGAGGAGAACATTCCGAGGGTGTGAGGGCTGTACAGAGAACCAGACAGGTTGGCAGGAGGGAGAATGAGTGTGTGACGGCCTCAGCGCTGACCCTGAGCCCGAGGCGGAACCCTCCTTGCCCGCCCCCCATGACGGGTCCGGCGCCCCTGGGGACCCCTCCGCGTGCAGACCTGTCGCTCTCCTCCCTTACTCCCAGACCCTGCGGACAATCAGCACACAGTCAAGACATTCAAACAAAACAAAACCGAAAAACCCTTTTCCAGTTTTCAAAGCTCCACTTTATGACCTAAAAAGCAAAATCTTTCTGAAGCACAACAAGCCACTTCAGCTGGGAATAAAAAAACAAAACAAAACAAAATAAAACTTTAAAAGGCAAGGAATCCAGCGTGAGGTCTACGGTCATGTGAAGACCAAACACTGAGAAACCATCCTGGGCCGAGGAGGCCAGCGCAGACAGGCTTCCGTGAGGCCATCCTTTCCCTGAAGGCTTAACTCGATGGCCCCAGGAAGGCTGAGGGGGAACCAGCAGCGAGCTCCCCTGGGCTTCCCAGGAACCAATGCCAGCGTGACCCTGTGACCCTTCTCGCAGGGTCCACAGCACTAATGTCCCCTTGCAGAGATGGCCCCACGTCAGAGCCTCCGTGTCCTTCTTAAATCGCCATACTGTCTGTCATGCCACCGACAAAGAGAAAGGACAGAAGCTGAAGGTTTGCTGAGCTTAAAAAAATTGGGATAAACTGTACCTTTCCCCCCAAATAAATGAAGCTGATATGACCACCGAGGCGGCTGCACCAAGCGTTTTGGGCTTTTTTCCCCCTCCCCAGTGGGCCGCTGGTTTCCAGCCAAGGAGGACATACCTCGCTCAGCCCCTTTCTGGGGACACGGAGGCCGCTTGTCCCGCTTCTCTGCTCTCTGGGCCCCAGACCGCCTCAGAGCCGCAGCTCCCGGCCTCGGCCTCAGGGAAACAAGCGCCGTCTGCAGCCTCCAGTCTGGGTGTGAGGAGACCCGGGCCTTCTTTTCCCGGCGCTCTGGATTTACAACGATTTTGCTCAGCAGAGTGGAGGTTTACTGTATACCGGCTGTGGGCTCTCTTGACAAAAGTCAGGCTGCTGAGGCCAACCCGGCCCTCAGAAATCCTGGAGAGGTCAGGGTCACAGTTGGCAGGGCCAGAAAAGGCAGGCCAGGGCCCCACAAGTGGCTGACACACCCCAACTCTTACAAAACAGCAAAGACTGTACTTGCTAGCACTTCGTCTACAGAGAACAGCAGGAGGAACCAAAGTGTGGCTGGAAAGGGTAGGAGATGAAAACGAAAAGCAGAACGTGGTCACCCTCCGAACACAGAGATCACCTCAATTTGTTTTATTTTGTTTTGTTTTTATTAATTATGTATTTAATTTAGAGACAGAGACCCAGCGAGAGAGGAAACACAAGCAGGGGGGGTGGGAGAGGGAGAAGCAGGCTTCTTCCGCCCAGCAGGGAGCCCAAAGTAGGACTCGATCCCAGGACCCCGGGACCAGGACCAGAGCCAAAGGCAGACGTTCAACGACTGAGCCACCTGGGCACCCCTCAATTTGGTTTTTAAAAATTTCATTGTTTGATCTGTCTAGTACTGTGTGGTTTGTACTCAAAAGTGAAAGAATAAATTGATTTTGATGCTGAGCGGCGGTGTTTTCACCAATGGGACATGCGTGAGCTTGAGTGGTTATTTCCTGGAGTACCTTCGATGTCCCCAAACACCAGAACCTTCCTTACATGACCAGATGGCCACTTCTCGTCACCATATGGTTAGAATGATCACCCGGGGGATCGTATCTAAAATGTGGGTTCTGGAGTCACATTTTCCACCTCTGCTGAGAAGCTGGGGGCCTGGGGAGCTTAAAGCCCAACCCCAGGATTGTCTAGGAATCTTGTAAAAACAAAAAAAAAAAAGAAGAAGAAGAAAAAAGAAAGTAAGTAAATCCTGGCCTTATTCCTCATCCCAACCCCAGATTCTTATGGAATAGTTAGAGGTGGAAAAGTCTACAAACCCATGTTTTCCAGAAGCTTCCAGATCATTCTAGTCAGGTCTTCTCTGGCAGTGCTTTCAAGAACAAAATGGCAAGGTCCCATTACCGCCAGCATGACTCTCAACCAGACATGGCCATGTGGCCTGTGGGGTCCGTTAACCTCCTCTACTTGGGAATTAACCTCCTCACTGGCTGAGAGAAGTGGACAGCACATCCATCACCCCTGGCTTTGCTCCCCAATCCCAGATTTAGTGGCTCTGTGACCTCAGACATGTTACTTAACCTCTCTGAGCCTCGGCTTCTTACTCATGTTAAAATGGAACTGCTAAAGCTGAAGCCGCTTCTCTCAGGTTGTAGTTGGAATTTGGTACACGCCCAGGTTTTGCTCACGGGTGGAAAGTGCCTGGAGCATACTTGGTGCTCAGAGACCATTTACTGGATGGACAGATGGACGGACGGACGGATGGATGCCCCTGAGCTCCCCTTCCTCTGCGCTTCCACTCACACTGGCTGCAGATCCTGAGCTCGGAAAACCTGTCTCCTTCCCCGCCTGAGGTCAGATGTGATTGCTCACGTGCCAGCGACTTCCTTCTTTAAAACCAACTTTGTTGTTTTATTACCGACATGTTTTCATCAGATCTGTTTGCATGTTCATTAACTCATGTAAACGTTAATAAAAGAACCAAGAAAACACCTTCCTACATGTTTCCTCTTGCTCTCTTTCAGGTGTAAATTATAGGAAGGCACAAACGTGATGCAGGCCGACGGACCATCCTCTCTACGGGGCTTCCAGAGGACAAGAGAGGACACGCAGATGCCAGACTTCCATGTCTCCCCTTCTGCCCCCAGGCTGCTCTGCCTTCTGCAAAATTCAAGGGACCTCGGGTAAGACAAAGCTACCAAAGGCCCTTCCTGCGACAGGGCTGTGGGCCGTAGAAAGTGCTCAGTGCATTGTAAGGGGATGTTCCAAAGAGGCCATTTCCTCCTCTGCACCTTCTCTCCAACCTCGCCTGATCGCCTGCCTTCTCCCCTGGGGGCCACGGTTCTGTGACAGCCCATGTGTCCACAACAAGAAAGTCCTCCCGGCACTAAAGGTCATTGCAAAAGAGATAGGCCAGCAGACCCCAAACCACTTTATTTTCTCCTTGATTGTCAGACTTAGGTTTTGGGGCCCTCCTGTAGGTAGGTGTGGCCGTGGGACTGAGTTCCAACCCAGGGCTTCTCAGCCAGGGCGATTCTGCTCCCCAGGGGAACATCCCGCTCAGGACAGCCCCACAACAAAGAACGGTCAGCCCGAAAGGTCAGGAGGACGGAGCCTAAGAAACCCCGGCAGAGCAACGGTGTTGTGAGCCGGCTCCAGGCCTGATCCATAAAAACCACCCAAGTCGCTCTCCATGGGCTTCTCCACGCTCTGTCCCGTCTTCAGGCTGGTTGTGGATGAACCCAGACACCCGGGAAGCTCACGGCCAGGGGGCGGAGCCACGAGGATGGGGAGGGCCTGCATCCCCCAGTGGCCGCTTGGAGCAGAGCTGCCTGCCCACCAGGAACGCCCACTCTGGCCTGGGAGTGAGAAACTTCCAGCATGTGGAAGCGATTACGCTTTTCTGGGCGTGTTTGCTGCAGCTGTGGTATTGCCTTAGCTCAGTCACAGACACATTTGCAGTTTCTCCGAGACATTCTCCAACGCCGTAGACCAGTGGACATCCCCTGGGGGATTTCTGGAAGCCTGAGTCCCTCCACCTGGGAGAGGGGTGCGGGGTGGCGGGGTGCGTTTCCTTGGAAATCAATTTACAACTGACACTCCGAGCTCCCCTGTACACAGAAACGGGGGTGTCTGTGGACCTAGGGAAGCCTGTGAGGGACTTTTGAAATTGTGACTTCGAAAGAAGCCCTCTAAGGGCCACGTTTGGCCATTCTGGTCCCAGAAGGACTTCAGATTAGAAGTTTCACACTCCACATTTTCAAGTTTAGTTAAGGATGTTTTCTCTCATTCAGTTATCTTAACTCGCCAAAACTGAGCAAAAAAGAAACGCAAATTCCTATTTTTTTTTTTTAAGATTTTATTTATTTGTCAGAGACAGAGGGAGAGAGAGCGAGCGAGCACAGGCAGACAGAGAGGCAGGCAGAGGCAGAGGGAGAAGCAGGCTCTCCGCCGAGCAAGGAGCCCGATGCGGGACCCGATCCCAGGACCCCGGGATCACGACCCGAGCCGAAGGCAGCTGCTCAACCAACTGAGCCACCCAGGCGTTTTTTCCAGATTCGTTAACTCTGTCAGGAGGCGCAGCTGCTGCTGTCCCAGTGATCCTTTATGAAGTACAGGCTGTATACCAAAACCAGTATTCGTATTTCTCTGGAATGACCGCTTCAGTGGAGGCCCCGCGTGTCCTCTGGCCCGTACTTACCGAGCCTTCAGACTCCTCCAGGTGGCCAGCGGGACATGTACTGAATGGTCAGTGTATCAGGGGGAATGCCGGTCAGTCGCAGCTTCAAACTGAGAAGGGACATCAGAAGGGCCAGGCGCTCTCCCTGGGTCACAGGCCACCCGCAGCGCCACCACACGCGCTCAGAAGGCTGCTGCCCACAGGGTGAGCTCGGGGACACTCCAGCTTCGGTGGCCCTCCTTCATGCCCAACACAGCATGACCTTCTCCCTGCGGGCTGTCCTCAGGGCACAGAAGCCCATAAGAGAAGCCGAAGACACGGCGAAGGAGGTATCGTTAGGAATATTTTACTTCCAAGTGCCATGTCTCAAACTATCATGAAATACCCATGGTAAAGATTTCCTTCTTTCAAGTGAGCATGTCTCCCAGAGGCAGAGTATCTGAGCCGCCTGGAGAAGCTTTAGGAAGTAACAGGGTGCTCAGATCCGACCTTGAAGTCAGACAGGCGTGGGGGCCAGACCCTGGCTTTCCCATCCCCCCCCAGGTTACACAGCAGTTTCCTGGTCTGTGACAGGGAAAGCCGGGGGGGGTCCCCCCTCTGGGGGTCTCCAAGGGTACAGCAGGGTGAGGCCAGCCCAGCTTACTCGAGGCCTGAGGCGGAGTGAGAGGGTGCCCCAGAAGGCCCACCGCGGGGTGCAGTCCAGGGCCTGGTGAGGAGCCCCATCCCACAGCTCCCAGGTCCTGCGTGCTCAGCTCCGCCACGCCCCCACCCCTGCATCCGTGTTAGGGAATGGGCCCTAACAGCCCCCCGGCAGCTGCAAGGCCACATACAACTCCCAGCCTAGCGCCCCGCATGAGACCCCTCGCCTGCTCTCCCTCCAGAGGCGATCCCTGGTCCATGGCGGTTTGACAGCGACTAGAAAAGCACCCTGAGCCTCATTCTGACTCCCAGGTGACGCCTGGGCCCTGTGGCAGTGGGCTCACCTCTGCACTAGGTCACTTCTGCAAAATGGGAATGACGCTCCCTGCCCTGCTGGGCCACCTGAGAGTCACAGGGTAGGGTCCTTCTGTCTGCACATGCTTCAGAGGCAAGCTGTTGCTCAGAAAGATGCCATTTTATTTTATTAAATGATTTTTTAAAGATTTTATTTATTTATTTGAGAGAGAGAGACAGAGCTCAAGCAGGGGTAGGGGCAGAGGGAGAGGGAGAGGGAGAAAGAGACTCCGCACTAAGCAGGAAGCTCAATGCGGGGCTCGAACCCAGGACCCTGGGACCATGACCTGAACCGAAGGCAGAGGCTCAACCCGCTGAGCCAGCCAGGCTCCCGGAAAAGACGTCAATTTAAACGTGACTGCGGGAACGTTCACTCTAGCTTGCTCTTTCCACAGCTACAGGGAGAACTTCAGCTCCCCGAGCCTCGGGCTTCGTGGGGCAGGAACGGCTCTGCTTCAGTAGGTCTGTGCTGGGGCCTGAGACTCTGCATTTCTCAGCGTGCCCACGCGGCTTGCTCTCAGAGCACATTTTGCTGAGTACAGCTTGGAGTTTAAATGCTCTATCCCGTCTGCCATTGGATTTACCCGTCCGCGCACATGTGCAGGAGACAGGAACCCTGGGCTCCCAGTGACCCACCTGAGGACACACCGCAGACAGTGGGGACAGATACTCGATGAGCATAAAGAAATAAAGGGCTGGGGCAAAGCCACCCCCTCAAGGCCAAGGGCTCAGACTGAGGAAGGGGCGAGCGGCCGGAGCCCTCAGGCCCTGAACCCTGCCTCAACCTCCCTCTGGGTGCTCCCCTAACAGACAAACACACACACACACACACACACACACACACACACACACACACACACACAGCAGGGGCAGCAACAAGAAGAGCCTCATCCCTTTACAGCCAGCGAGCATTCTGCTCTTCTGCATTTCCACAGGGGCGCCTCCCCAGGAATATGTGCTCCCGACTTCAAAGCAGGACTTAATGAATTGTAATTGTACCAACCCACTCCTGGCTCCTTTCTCAGGATCCAAAACGGCCACACTGGGATAGTGTCTCGTGGAGAAGACAGAAGCTTTTGGGCCATTGCCAACAGCTGCTGCCTACAGGGCTCCCCCATCCCCGCTCTTGGTACCAGAGTCAGAGTCTTTGTCCCAAAGTGTCTTCGGAAAGGTGAACAGTATCCCAGGGGTCCCTGGAAGCTAAATCAACAAGACAGTGGGACAGACAGATTCGTCCTAACCAGGGTGACTGATCGCTCCACACTCAAAGTCTTCATGTTGTATGGAGAAAAAAAGTCAAAATCTCCTTAAAATCTTGGTGATGAGCAGTGATACTGGTGAGATGCTTCAGCCCTACAGTTTCTGGAATGTCTGGAGGCACGGATTCTTACTACGTAGTCTGCTCCCAGTCACCCTCCGCTACCACTCAGCTCCTCCAACCTCCCCAGGGCCCTACAGTCAGTTGGACCACTTATCCTACTCGGTTTGGGTTCAGAACATATAGTTATCACATGTGGTTATAGAGTCTATACCTTAGGGAAAAGTTGATAGGGATTCTGATTACTTAAGAAAAGACCTATAAGGGGGCCCTTGTGTGGCTCAGCTGGCTAAGCAGCTGACTCTTGACTTTGGCTCAGGTCATGATCTCAGGGTCGTGGGATCGAGCTCCGTTTTGGGCTCTGCACTCAGCAGGGAGTCTGCTTGAGAATTTCTCTCTCCCTCTCCCTCTGCCCCTCTCCCAACTCACACATGCACGTGAGTACTCTTCTGCAAATAAATAAATAAATCTTTTTTTCTTAATTTAGAAGATAAAAAATTTAAAAAGACCCACACTATATACCTGAGTATATACTGGACACCAAGATGTCAAATAAAACATCACTCAAGTCTTTTAAAAGTAACACTCTTGCTGGATGTGGGATACACAATTTTATTATTTTATGCACTGTAAGTAATTTGTTGTTGTAAAACTTCTTGGGGCAGAAGCCTGAATAACTATAAGTGATTACAATTACAATACATATGCAAAATTATACTTAGAAACTTCTATCCCTGCTGCCCCCCACCCCCCCGAATGGCCCCATTTCTCTTTTGGTGGCCATAACTAACATATAGTTATCAGTGTGATAAACCACTCGAAAAGTTAGTAGCTTCAGACAATACTTTCTTCTCTCCCAATCTTCGTGCTTGGGCCCTGGGGAGCAGTCTCGCTTGGGGTATCTTGGATTGGCGCAGTCAAGTAACAGCGGGGGTGAGTCAGCTCAATGCTTCTTTGAGCATCAGAAAGGTCTTTCAATGATCAATTATGAACATGCTCCCAAAAAGGGGTGGGGGAGAGAAAATATCAACAAAGAAATAGAAGATATAAAGAACCAAATCAAAATTTTGGAGCTGAAAAATACAACAGGCAAAACAAAAAACTCATTGGATGAGCTCAAAAGTGAAATGGAGGGGCGCCTGGGTGGCTCAGTGGGTTAAAGCCTCTGCCTTCGGCTCAGGTCATGATCCCAGTGTCCTGGGATCGAGCCCCACATCGGGGTCTCTGCTCAGCAGGGAGCCTGCTTCCCCCTCTCTCTCTGCCTGCCTCTCTGCCTACTTGTGATCTCTGTCTGTCAAATAAATAATAAATAAAATCTTTAAAAAAAAAAAAAGTGAAATGGAGTGGACAGAAGAATCAATACACCTGAAAATAGAACAACAGAAACCTCCTGATCTGAAAAACAAAAAGAAAGTAGACTTTAAAAAAATTAAAAATTAAAAAATTCCAAGCATAGTTTCATAGATCCCAGAGGGATTATAGCCAAAGATCTAACAATCATGTCAACAGGATCCCAGTAAAGAAGAATGTGGGGCTGAAAAAAAAAATATGTCAAGAAATAGTGGCTGAAATTTTTCCAAATTTGGCAAAAGATTTAAACCTACAGATTCAAGAAACTGAGGGAACCCCAAAATGGAAAAGCAAAAAGAAATCCACACCAAGATACATCATACGCACACTTCTAGAAACTAAGGACAAAGGAAACAGGCAGAGACAAATGCCACATTATCTACAAAAGAAAACGCAGTTTGAATGACAGCGGATTTCTCATCAGAAACCATATCAGCCAGAAAGAAGTGTCAGGACATGTCAAACATTGAAAGAAAAAAAAAAGAATGTCAACCCACAAGTTGAGATACAACAAATATATCCTTCAGAAATCAAAAGGCAAGCAAGACCTTCTCAGAGGCAGGAAATCTAAAAGAACATACCCTAAAAAACAGACCTACCCTAAAAAAAGGTCTAAAGGACACTTTCGAAACACACACACACACAAAAAAACCTGATAAAAGAAAGACTATTGGAACATCAAGAAGGAAGAAAGAACAAAGTAAAAAGTAAAAATGTAGGTGAATGTACAGAATTTCTTGTCCTCTTGGGTTTTCAAAAAACAAACGTAGCGGTCCTCAGCAGGTCCAAGACGGCTCATTCCCACCTAGTAGACAAACTGCACCAGCTGCAAGCTTAATCTGAGAGGCTAGATTACCAGAAGCTTCTCAGAATGTGGACACTTCACCACTTGCATCAGCAGCTCCTTGGGACACGTGCTGAAAAGGCTGTTCCCTAGGCTGCTCAACAAGCCCACTGAGTCGGAATTTCTAGAGTTCTGGGCTCCAGGACTCTGGGTGTAAAGATGATTCTTTCATACACTAAAGTTTGAAAAGTCTTCAGATCATTTGTTAATAAAGGGTCAAGCTCAGTCACTCAGAGTTAAACTCTTGAGGAACGTGAGAACAAAGTTCTTCACAAAGTCCTAGCTGTGGGCAATGCAACCCTGCAGGACTGGAACAAAACTCAAGGAAAAAAAGTAAACAAATGAATCAATAACCCCGCCGTGGGGTCAAGGTCACACACTTCTGCATAGTCACAGGGTGATGTCCTAAGGAGTGTGGGCCCACAGTGGGATCTGTCATCCATCTGTGCCTCAGTTTCTCCTTCTGTAAAACCTGGAGAGCATCTGCCTTTCCTAACTCATGGGATCAGGATGAAGAGCAAAACAGGTGAGCTGTGAATGGCTTATAAATTATTAGTTATTCTACCCAATGTGAATGTTTAACCTCCCCTTAAAGAGGGCCGTTGTGTTGCCCTTTTTTCTTGGAAATGGAATGTTGCTGTTCTTCAGACTCCGGAAAGATAGGCATGGTTAAATGAAATGTACGACTTCATTCACCCCGTCTTTCCACCAGCGTCCAACACAGATGGCCAAGGCCAGCACTGAGACAGATGAGGTCCCACCTGCCACAGGGTCAGCGGTGCTGGGAAGATGGCAGGACCCCCAAGAGCTGAGGGCAAGTACCCAGGGCTGCTCCTCCAGGGGTCTGCAGGCCTTGGGGTCCCCAGCACTCACCTCCCAGGGGAAATGGGAGATGACCCTCCAGCAGCCAGTCGTGGCAGTGACAGGGGACAGGTGTGCATGGGGGAGTGGAGCGGGTTGCAGAGCCTCTGCTAGATTTCACTTTAGCCGAAGGGGAAGGTAAATTGACCTTTGGGGGGTGGGCAGAATCTGGGAGTGAAAGCCTCAAGGTCATGGGTGGGGGTGGGGGAGGGAAGGGTGGCCTATTTTATAAACAGAAGTTTCTCCACCAGCCAACCTGAGAGGGCAGTGATTAGAATCACCCGAGCGGGCGCCGCCTGGGTGCCACCAGGCCCTCGGGCGATGGACAGCGCCGGCCAGCCTCCCGTCACAAAGGGGCTGCGCTGGGCCCCAGTCCCGGTCCCCGCGGCGGGCCAGAACCGCGGGGAGCAGCGGGCAGGCGGCGGGAGCCGAGTGCGCACGCGGTGCGGGGCCGGCGGGTTCCTCCCCACTGAAGTCATGGACTTGGCGTGCTGCGTCCGGGCCGGCGCGCGAATGCGGCTTCGGCCAAAAAGGGGGTGGGGGTGGCGAGCGCACAATGTGTTTCTTGTTAGGGACCCGCAAGCCGGGGCTCGGGTGTTGCTTTTGGTGCCGCATTATAATGGGAAGATGGAGCTTGATTCCGGACCAGCCCGCCCTTGTCGCCGGCTGCAGAGGGCTGCTGCGGGTTCCCACGGACGCAGCCGCGTTTGGGCGCCGAGGGCGCGCGGCTGGCGGCCGCCGGGGATCCCCGCGGTGACCAGAGCTCCCCGCGCGGGCCGGACCCCGCTACGCGCGCCTCGCGGCGCAGACTCGGCGACGCCTGCCCCGCGCCCGCCAGATCGCGGGCAGCCCGAGATTGTTTTCTAAGACCTTATCTCTTGCTCAAGTTAATTTTCTTTTTTAATTTGGTGACCCGAACAAAAGTCACAGGACGATCCTCTGTGAAAGCCAAACGCGGCCACCAGTCGGGGCACTTCACAGCATTTGTAACTAATATTTGCTGGGCTGGTCGCTAAACAGGCCCCTCTGCCAACTTCCAACTCCCAAACTCTGCCCTTTTTTTTTTTTTTTTTTTTTTTTTTGAACGGAGCTGAAAGGTGATCTCCCTTCTCCCCGCAAAGAGATCAGACGGTGGAAAGCAATTGTATTTAGCGCGGCGTTTTTCCCCGTGCTCTCGGGATCTCTGGGCAAACAGGACCGCGCGCCGGATCCTAGAAGGAATTAGGGCCGGATCCTGGCGGGCTGGGATGTGTGCTAAGCCACGGTGGTAGCTGAAGTGCTTTGTTAATGCAATTCATTAGCTGCGTGCAACAAGAAGTAGAAGAGGCTAGGCAGGTCTTCAAAAATACCCAAAGGGAGAAAAATAAACATCCTCTTGTTTGCTTTTTGTGGCTTTACCCCTCCCATTGCCCCTCATCTAAGGCTGTTTTAAACCCAAATTCGGTTATCTGATTTCAGGGTAAGGGCTCCCTCTTGCCAAGGTATTAAATAAACAAGTAAAGCCAAAAACTTGAATCCTTATGTAATCCAGATGCTGTTTCCTCGAAAACCACAACAAACTCTGCGAAACCAGATAACAGGATCAGAACAGCCCCCCCCCCCCCCCCCCCCCCCCCCGTTTTAGGGCCAGCGGCAGACATCCTAGTTCAGGAGCTCCCGTCCAGAACAGCGATAAATAATGGCTGCTAACACTCTGAACTGCAGATGAGCACCCTTGAGGGATCCGGATGCCGTAAACTGTCCCGGAATGTTGGCATCTGGTTCTTAAAATGGAACTTTCCCTAGAGATAAAGCCGGGACTGAGCCGGCGTCTGCGTCCGCGGGCTGGCTTGGAAGTTTCTGGCCTCTCGGTGCTCCCAGTTGAAAACGCAGCCCAGGAATGGGGCTGAGGAGCCGGCTTTGTAGTGGTAATGAGGGCGCAGACGCGGGTCGGCCGGCGCGTCACCGCTCGGAGCCGCGGCCCCGGCCGCACATCCTTCCCCCTCCCCCGGGGCGCAGGGCCGGTGGGGGCTGTTCTTGAAAAAGCGGATGGTTTTCGGTGCAACCTCCCAGGATTCTGCGGAGCCAGGCGAGGGGAGCGGGGACCGTGGGGGCGGGGTGGGGGTCCTTCATATGTATTTTTAGGAGTCCAGCATCGAGGTCATCCCCGCGAAGATCCAAAGGAATAAATAAATCTCGCCATCCGCTAAGACGGTCACCTTCTCCCCATCCGTTCCTCCCTCGCGCCAGCCCCACCCTGAACGCCTCGGTTGCAAAAACAAACAAAATCAAGCAAAACCTCTTGCTTTGGCAACCTCTAAGCCACGTTATGCCTCTGTCGGCAAAAGAAGATTTCTTTCTTCTCCCTCTCTCGGCTTTTTTTCTTCTCCCCGGACTCCCACCCCGCCCCCCCCTTTCCTGTTCTTCTCGGTCCTCTTTCCTTCCCCCAAATCGCTCGAAACTTAAGACGTGCGGCGGCTGCAGGTGCGCGCGGGCCGGGCGGCCGGGCCGGGGCGAGCCTGGGACGGCCGGGCCTCGCAGGCATTGATCAGCTGGGCGCGCGCGCTGAGTGACGGCGCGGTTGCCATGGCAGCCGCCTGAGCGGCGCCGCGAGGACAAGGCTGCAGGGCGGCGTGAATGGGCGGCGTCACGCGCCTGGCGCCAGAGAGTCTGCTCCGGGGCTCCGGCTCCGGCCCCGCCGCGGCCTGGCCCGCGCGCCGCCGCCGCCGCCGCCGCCGCTGCCAATTCATCACCTGTCAGGGATCACTCGGGGGGTCACGGGCCGGAATGGACACAGCTGTGAGAACAAAACCAGGGGGAAGAAAGGCGAGCGCTCCCGATTGCGCCAGATGTGCGGGGAGGACCTGGAGCCCCCCGGCCCCCCGCCCCCCGCCCCCCGCAGGCTCCTCCCGCCCCCCGTTGCATCACGCGGGGATTGCAAAGGCGGCCCGGAGGCCCGGCGCGCCCGGCCCGGAGCTGCTTCTGATTACGGCGAGGGGCTGGACGCGCCGGCAGCCGCCGGCCGGGCCGGGAAGGAGGCTGTGCGAGCGAGCCTGGAACCCGGTCAGGGGAACGTCCAGGGTAGGCGTGCGGCTTGAAAGGGGGGGGGCGCCCCGGTGAGTAAGCCGAGGGGACGGTATCTCCACCCCCACCGGAAGCCCTTCACACCTTCCCGCCACCCACGGATCGAGCAAATCCAGGGCCCTTTCTGCAGCTGGGACCATGTGAACTTTAGAGGCCTCAACTGCGAATCCACAGAGACACCAATGGACAGATTTTTTAATGCCTTGTACCCCCACCCCGAAAATGCTCCAACACGATTTTCTCCAGGGAAGCATCATCTTAAAGGTAATTTCGTCTTGGGCTTGCAGACACAGATGCCCTAGGAACTCAGGCCTTTTTTTAATCATTAACCTATACGACCTCCTCATCCCCTTAAAATGATCTTTAAATGAACGTCGAGCCGGGCAGCGTGCCGTTCGAATCCAACACGGTCAGGCCGACCGGACTCTGACATGGCAGCTAAAGAAAAAGACCACGAAACTTTCACCATGTTGAGCAGTTTCACGGCATCAGGCTACAGAAAGCGATCATGGGAGAAGACACTGGCTTCATCAACTTTGCGAGTGTGCAAAGTAATACGGTACAACGCTCATTACGAACCAGCCCGGAGCCTGGCTGCTGGGGTAATGAGGCTGGCACGGCTGTTAACATACGGTGTCCTTGGAAAAAGCTAGGAATGCGTCAGTATCGCAGAGCTGCAATGTCCAAGAATCACAAGTAATAATTTGAGAATCCCAAAGATGTTTGTTTACATTGGCTATTATTGTAAAATAGTCAAAGTATAACATCATGAACCAAAATAGTGTCAAAACAAAATCTGTTCCACTGTGGCACGTATGTGACAGAAACACATGCACACAAAGTACATCAAAAGGCTCGAACTGTGGGGGACTCAGGATTAAATCATTTCCAGACTTAATATCAGAAGAGAGGCTGTTCATCGAACACTCAGGAACAGGGTAGCCAGCAGCATTTGCGACAGGACAGGCTCTCAGCCGAATCCTATGCTGGTCAGGAAGCCATCCACCTCCATCCTCCAAAATGAGGTGGCTTGGTTTTCTCAAAGTGACAGGCACCTCAGCAGGACCCACTGCCTCCCTAAAGAGAAACCCTGGGACGGGCACACAGTTGCAGTTGGTGTCAGAGACTGGCCACCGGCTGAGAAATTAATCATTAATTGAAGGACAAACTACAGGTTCCCCATGATCAAGCTTTGCTTTTTCTCCTCTTCTGCCCCCTTCCTCTTTCCTAAATGCAAAGAAGGTGACGACTGAAAAGACTAGTAAACAAGATGCTGACAACAATGAGTTTTTCCTTGGGTTTTCGAGCTTTTTGTATTCTGGGGAAATAGGATTTTCAGAACAAGGCTCCTGTACTGTAGTCTTCAGTGAGACTAGAATTGTGTGAATTAACTGAAAAGGCCTTAAGTAAGTGGCTGCAAACTTTAGACAGCAGGAATAGCTTCTTCAGGATTTATGGAGGGAAAACAAGGGGAAAAAAACCAAAGGCGAAACTGCGCCCAGGACGAGGGCTGAAATGATTTCCAACATCACCCATGAAAGGATTTTTATTTTTGATAGTGTGAAGATGTCGGTCACTGGCCCGGGCCACCTGCCTTTCACAAAACTTAAAAAATACTGTTTAAATGCTAGAATGCGACACCAGAAATCAGGATTTGTGCATAATTAATCACCTCACTTTGCCACCCACACTGCAAGTTCACAGACCTGCAGCCTCTCAAGGGCAACGTATGTAAATACAGCTTCGGTATGCAAATTTCCCTAATGATTTCCGATTAATAGGATCATTACAGTAGCCCTGCCTGTTCTAGAAGAGGAACCCTGGAAAGTGTCCGGCCTCTCCGAGCTCCACAGCGATCGGCGCGGTTCCAATAAGCACCCATTTTACTGAGTTTACCAGTAACGCCTCCCGTGTCGCTCCGGGTCGCACGATCCCACACTAAACCTGTCGTTGAGGGCGCGCGTGGGCGTCTCGTGTTTTGTTGTGTTTTGACAAGGCTCAGTCTTATCTTCGGAGACCGAACTCTACACACGTCTCTTGGCGACGGCAAACGTCTCTGCGCTTCTACTTTCTTCAGAAATGCTTCCTCTCTGATGACATCCCGTGGGTCGCGGGAACCGTGACTTTCCCTCTGCTGTGCGGAACTCGCCCGCGGCGCTGTGGTTTTAGGGTTCCTGAAACCTCCAGGGCGGGGAAGGCTTCGTCGGGGGACACGCTCGGGCAAGGGTTCTGGCTCACCACTGGCATTAAAATAAAGATGCACATTTGGATTCCTGGGGTCTCCCCGCCGTCCCTCCCCCACCGGCCTCCCGGGCCTCTCCGCTCCCCTCCCGCCCCGCGCTTACTGTACTCTATTTACCATCCCAGCTGGGCTGGCCCCCGCCCCGCCCACCCCAGGGGATTGGCTGCGAACGCGGAAGGACCGAGAGCTCGCCCCGCGCCCGCGTCCGCCAATGGGGGCGCCCGCGCGGCCTGATGGACGCGCCGCCTTCCACCAATGGCGATGCAGGGAAGCCGGATCGTGAGCCCCCGGCGAGTGCCGATAAAAGCCGCCCCGCCAGGCGCCCGGCTTCATTCTGAGCCGAGCCCGGTGCCGAGCGCAGGAAGCTCCGCAGGCGGCAGCGGCCTGAGCTCCTAGGCAGCCCGCTCCCTCCCGGTCTCTCCTTCCCCGCGCGCGGTCAGCATGAAAGCCTTCAGTCCGGTGAGGTCCGTTAGGAAAAACAGCCTTTCGGACCACAGCCTGGGCATCTCCCGGAGCAAAACCCCCGTGGACGACCCGATGAGCCTGCTGTACAACATGAACGACTGCTACTCCAAGCTCAAGGAGCTGGTGCCCAGCATCCCCCAGAACAAGAAGGTGAGCAAGATGGAAATCCTGCAGCACGTCATCGACTACATCTTGGACCTGCAGATCGCCCTGGACTCGCACCCCACTATTGTCAGCCTGCACCACCAGCGACCTGGGCAGAGCCAGGCGTCCAGGACGCCGCTGACCACCCTAAACACGGACATCAGCATCCTGTCCTTGCAGGTAAGACGTGCTCCCGGTGCCCCCGCCCGCGGCCAGCGGCAGACCCATTGTCGAGACGGCCGCAGTCCGGGACTTACAGATGAGCTAATTAACTTTTATAAAAAAAAAAAAAACCAAATCTGCTATAGATTGAGTCGTGCGTGAAATCGCTGATAAGTTCTGACACGTTAATGCAACTGTGATTCTGAATCTTAGCATAAACGTGTTTAATGAAAGTTGCTGTTCTGTGGGCTCCTTAAAAAAAAAAAAGGCCCCTTTTCCTTAAGATTGTCTAACACCGCCTTTTATCCCCTTTCTCTCGCAGGCTTCTGAATTCCCTTCTGAGTTAATGTCAAATGACAGCAAAGCGCTCTGTGGCTGAATAAATGGTGAGTGTTTGCTCGCGCCTCCCGTTGGTAAACTGCCTCTTGGAGTGTGTGTGTGCGCCCGCGTGTGTTTTTATTTGTGTGGGGAGGTGCTTTGTGTATCTGCAAAATTGGGGCGTTAGTAAATGAATGTGTACTTAGGGGTATTACACGTAGCCCGCGGTCTTCGTAAACCGCGTCTGAGGGGGCTCCTGGCTCTGGTCACTCAAGATCACAGCACATTTTCCTTTAACATAAAAAAGAAACGAAAAATACCCAGTTAACTTCCTAGGAAGGCGGCTGAGGAAAAGGCGTCCTGGCTTCTGCCACACACGTCACGGCCTGGCTCCACTCGGCTGTTGCTCTGGTACTATGAGGTACTAACCTCCATCTAATTAATCTTATCGCCACAAATTCCATAGAGATCCTCCTTCCCTAAAACCGGAGCCCGTGGAGATTGGGCTGGCCAGAGCATTGCTTCCCTGCGCCTGACCCTGTGATGTGGGATTCCGACTTCCCTATCTGTTAACCAAAGGGCTGTTTTCAATCAAATAATTGTTACAAGAAGCAGACTGGCGCCTGGGAGCACGGCTGTTGGAGATCCAAATAGGAGATTGCGTTGGGAAGTTTTTCCCTTGAGTCTCTGCTATTTTCATGTTTAATTTTCGCTGTCGAGGCCGAGAGTGTGTGTTGCATCTGGACGCCAGGGTTTGCCCAATCTTTGAGTGTTTGGTGGTTAAATGTTCAAACTGCGGCTTCCTCCTGGCGCCAGTCTGCCCGCCTCTGCCCTTAGGTTCCATTCTCCTAAAACATGCCTCTCCCCCAATCTTTTGCAGGTGTTCATGACTTTTCTTTTTCTTTGCACAACAACAACGAATCCACAGGATCTTTTCAGGCGCTGAACTTCTTATTTTTCAACCATTTCACAAGGAGAACAACAAGTTGAATGGACCTTTTAAAAAAAAAATGGAAGGAAAACTAAGAGTGATCATCTTCCCCAGGGTGTTCTCTGACCTGGACTGTGATATTAGTTATTTATGAAAAAGACTTTTAAATGCCCTTTCTGCAGTTGGAAGGTTTTCTTTATATACTATTCCCACCATGGGGAGCGAAAACGTTAAAATCACAAGGAATTTCCCAATTTAAGCAGACTTTGCCTTTTTTCAAAGGTGGAGCGTGAATACCAGAAGGATCCAGTATTCAGTTACTTAAATGAAGTCTTTTGGTCAGAAATTACCTTTTTGACGCAAGCCTACTGAATGCTGTGTATATATTTATATATAAATATATATATATATTGAGTGAAACCTTGTGAACTCTTTAATTAGAGTTTTCTTGTATAGTGGCAGAGATGTGTATTTCTGCATACAAAGTGTAATGATGTACTTATTCATGCTAAACTTTTTATAAAAGTTTAGTTGTAAACTTAACCCTTTTATACAAAATAAATCGTGTGTTTATTGAATGGTGATTGCCTGCTTTATTTCAGAGGACCAGTGCTTTGATTTTTATTATGCTATGTTATAACTGAACAACCCAAATAAATACAAGTTCAAATTTATGTAGACTGTATAAGATTATAATAAACATGTCTGAAGTCAATACCTGAATTCTGAATGGTTTTTAAGATCTCTCTCTCTCTAGTTAATTTAACCCCTTCTCCATCCTTCCCGCCGCCCTGGAAGCCGTAGAACTTGGGTGCCGAGAAACTTCTTATCTATGTGTGGTCTGAGCCAGCACTTGGGGGCAAAGGCCTGCTTCGGGCATTTCAGAAGAGCTGACCCAGCTGGGAAGTCTGTAAACACAAGTTTCTCTTAGTCTGCAGGGAAATATTAGTTCTAAGGCTTGGGGCTGTGTTTCAAACCAAGAAATTGCTGTGGCCCGGACTTCTAGGGGTTAGATCACCCAAAATAAATGTGGAGTCTGGAAGGACTACGTGTCTGAGTAGGTGTTCAGATACTTTTGGAGGATATGAAATTGCTTGTGAATCAGAAGGAAAAAGTCCACAGGAGTTCAGGACATGGTTTGAAAGATTTCCTTTCCGGGAAAGTCAGAAAAGACCCCCGGGTGTTCCCTCACTGTTGGCTGCCCGCGACCCTGCGCCAGTGGGAAGTAAAGCTGTAACAGGGCCCCGCGCTCTGCCGGCCTCCCAAGTTTCCCCTGTACCTCTTCCACCTGTAGCGCACCCAGCCTGCGGCAGACAGGGCTGGGGTGGGGCCCACTTTCCAAGACAGGTGGCTGTTAAATCGCCCTTCACCCTTGACTGCACCCCGGACTGCCGAGGAAGGGAAAGGAGAACGGCCTTCTGAGTCCCAGGAAGAACCTGCGGCCTCTTTCCACTGCGGTCCTCCCCTGGCAGCTCTGGGACCCCGCTTTAAACACGCAGTTAACGCGAATACGTGCCTAGGATTCCTGTGTAGACACATGTTCCCGCACGGGAAGACGGAACTTAGGTGTGAGAGGGCGGGGAGGGAGGTTCTGGAGGGCCGGGCCCAGGTGGGCGGGACCCGGGGCAGGAAGGCGGGGGGACGCGCGGGTGGGGACGGGCGTCTCACCTGGGGCCGCGCTCGCCGGCCCGGCCCAGCAGGTGTTTGGGTGGCGCCGCCGGCCCTGACACGGAATCCGTCCAGGGGAGCGCGGGGCCAGGTGTGGAGGGGCGGCCTCGGGCCGGCCGCCCAGCCTCGCCGGCCTCCCGCATCCCCTGCGGCGGTGGCGCCCGAGACCCTCCCTCCTCCCCGGCGGGCGTCGGCGAGCCGGGCGGGGCGGCCTTGCCCGGCGCCCCCCGTGCCCCGTTCCGCGTCCACGCCGCCGGGGAGCACGTGCTTGGAGCCGGGCCGTCGTGGTGGTTGACAGTCATACCACCGGGGACGCCGCTCGGCCTGCCGCACCGGGGCGTGGGGGGGGGGGGGTCACCCCGGCGGCCGCCTTTCGGACCCGGCACCTGAGTCGGCCACCTGTCGTCGGGCCGCGCGGCGGCGGGAAGGGCGAGGACCGGTCGCTGCCCGCCCACCCCCACCCCGTCCTTTTCTTCGGGCGCAGCCCCCCGACCCCCGGTCACCCCCAGCCTCGGAGGCCGGTGCTCCGCTCGCCGGGGCGAGGGGCTCAGACTCGGACCGAGGGGCTTCTGCAGGGGCTCGCGGGCTTCCCGGAGGAAGCGGTGCGGGCGGGGCCCTTTCGAGCGCCTGCGCGGTCACCGGGCGCCGGGGGCCGCTTGCCACGTTTGGACGACGACCCGAGCAGCAGCGGCGTCCAGGAAAAGGGGCGCCTTTCGGAGGAGACTTTCCGCGGCGGAGCGCGGGCTGCCCTTCGAGGTCCGGCCGGTGGAGGCCGGGCGCCACCTGCTGGCCGGCGCGGGGAAGGCGGCTCGCGGGCGGGGGTCCCTGGGCCCCAGCGATGGGGGAGAAATCGTAGGGGAGATCGGCGTTTTGATAATGAACGTTGGTGAAAGATCGCTTCTCTGATATGTGTACAGCCGTTTCCACGTGTGACTGTTAGGTCGTCTGTACCGCGTCCTAACTTAGGATCCCCTTTTGCAAACGAGTGTCTACTACCAATTCTACACTCCCTGCTGTCTTGGATTTTAATGCAAGTATCAGACATCACCCCCACACTCCAAGACATTATGACTTCATTATGGAGAGAAATAAATTGGGAAGTCAAATGAAAGCCAGAGAGTTTTCCCTTCTCTTTTCCTTACATTTATTTTATTTTATCTTTCCTGAAGTGCTTAATAATATTAACCAGGAGCTCCACTGTTGCATTAAAGGAATATGGGGTGAAACCCAGCATCCTTCTCTTAGTCCAGATCTTGATGAAAATAAGTCAGGCTTTCTCCTCATGCATGACCTGACTCTAGGATGTTGTTGTAATAGAGAGTTATGATCCATTTTGGGCAGAACCCTTTAATTGTTAGATGGTTTTGGGGGGGCGGATTTTGAATCACAATTTGGGAGCACATTTGGTAAAACATTTTTATTCTATTTATTGATTCTAGTGATTACACTGATTTTTCTGACATGAATGAGCCTTACATTTCTGTACTTAATCCTACTTGAACATGATGTATGATTACTTCGCACATACACTGTCGGATTCTGTTAGCCAACATTTTACTTGGAATTTTTTAGAATAAAATACAGCCTGTGGTTTCTTTTCTTGTGCTGTCCTTATCTGTTTTTGGAATCAAGGTCACACTGACCTCAAACAATAAATGTGCAGGTCAGTTTTCATTTAATTTTAATTCTCAAAGCCATGGATAAATCCTCGAAGGCAGGCAAACACGTGGTCTCTCTGCTCTATAGAAACTGGACTCACAGATATGAAGGGCGTAACGAAGGACATAACAGCAGTCAGTGCACAGACCCTGACCAGGGTTTCACTTGAATGGTGAAGGGGTTTCTGTGGACAAAGATGTGGAAGTTAATAAGGAAGAGCGTTCTTATCAATAAAGCATTTGTTGTTGTTCGAGGATAATTATTTACAGGCCTTCCACATTGTGGTTGTGCAGCTCCAGAACTCTCCAAAGCCCTGTCAGCCTGGCTCACCGCACACCCTTCCAATTTCTGACGCCCTCTGCTCCAGGAGCGGGGCCTCCCAGCCCGGACTGTCTTTCTGGGTGATGGTTCTGCTCAGGTTTTGAACATCTGTTTCCTCATAAAGATCATCTGAGACAGAGATGAGATTTGTGGAGAAGCCCAACAGGTATTTTGTTTAGTGCTGATACTGAGAGCGAACAGAACATCAGTGTGAGGACCTGGGGGGGGCGGCGCTTCCTGAAGGAGGGCGCCAACCCCAGCGTGCGGACATTGACCCAGCAGGAACTAGAGACAAGGTTTCGCTCCCCGTGAAGCAGGGCGTTGGAAGTGAGACCGTTCTCGAAGGCCTGTGATCGGAGTTACAGTGCGGACTGAAAAGAAAATTACCCTTCATCCAGGGCGATCATGGTGAGGCCCATCTCTCCCCTGGAACTCAGGAGGAAAAGAAACATCTCCCTTGAGAATCCATAGCCACAGATCTGCCCTCCTGGGGAATGGAGATTTAAATGTATACTGCCCTGTTCATTTGAGAAATTCTAATGCTGATAAATTAACATAAAAATCGTTCCTGGTCGGTGATACCCACGGGGTGTTTGGAAGGAGTTAATGCAAAACTTCTCCAAAGAGAGACAGAAGCCCTAGATACTGACCACACAAAACTCTCATATTTGATGACTTGCTGAAAGTAGGTTTACAATTCAAAATTTTATAACCTACTGAAAACCAATTTACAGTAAAAAAAAAAATTGGTAGATACGATGAAGAGAAAGATTAGAAACCAAAGAGCTGTAGGCTCTAAGGTAAGGGGAACTAAAACGGTTCAGGAGAAGAAATCAAAGAACTAATTAAAAACATAAGAAAATCGCAAGGTACAATCACTGAAATTGAAAACCCAATGGAAGGTTAAAACCCAGATTTAAAACTAGTAGAGCATTTCTAGATGGTAACAATGAACGTCTGAAAAGAAAATTAAGAAAACGATTCCAGGGGTGGGAGGCCTGGCTGGCTCAGTCCGGAGAACAAAGGACTCTTGATCTCAGGGTCTTGAGTTCGAGCTCCACACTGGGCATGGAGCCTATTTTTAAAAAGTAAATGTAAGAAAACAATTCCATTTACAATACCATCAAAATAAATAAAATACTTAGGAATTAATCTAGCCAAGGAAGTGAAGACTTACACACTGAAAACTGCGAAATGTTGCAGAAAGAAATTAAAGAAGACATAAATAAATGGAAAAACATCCCATGCTCATGAATTGGAGATTTTAATGCTGTTAAAATGTCAATTCCACCCAAAGCAATCTGCAGATTCAGTGCAATCCCTGTGAAAATCCCAGTGACATTTTTTGCAGAAATAGAAAAATTCATCCTAAAATTCATATGGAATTTTAAGGGACCCTGAAGAGCGGAAGTGATACTGAAAAAAGAAGAACAAAGTTGGAGAACTCACAGTCCCTGGCTTCAAAACTTACTATAAAGCTATGGCAGTCCAAACAGTGTGGTACAGTATAAGGACAAACACACTGACCCATGGAATAGACTACAGAATCCAGAAATAAAGCCTCATGTATGTGGCCAAATGATTTTCAACAAGGATGCCCAGACCATTTAATAGAGAAGGGCCAGTCTTTTCAACAAACGGGAGATCTACATGCAAAAGAACAAAGTCAGACCCTTCTCTAACATCACATACAAAAAATAAACTCAAAATGCATCCAATACCTACACATAATGGCTTAAACTATAAAAGCCTTAGAAGAAAACATATGGCACAAGCTTCACCACATTGGAATTGACAATGCTTTCTTTGATATGACACCAAAGGCACAGGCAACAAAAATAAAAACTGGACTTCAGCAAAATTTACAACCGTGCCTCACTGGACACCATCAACAGGGCAGAAAGGTAAATCACGGAATGTGAGAAAATCATTGCAAATCGTAGATCTGATAAGGGATTAATTGCCGGCATATATGGAGGCCTCCTAAAACTCAACAACAAAAATCAAACAACCCAATTCAAAAATAGACAAAGGACTTGAATAAATATTTCTCCAAAGGATACATGTGAATGGCCAATAAAACTTGAACAGAAGATCAGCATCACTAATCACTAGGGAAATGCAAATCCAAACCGTAATGACATTTCACATTCATTAGGATGGCTACTATAAAAACAAACACAACAAAACAGAAAATCACGAGCAATTGGGAGGATGTGTAGGAGTTGGAAGTCTTGTGCACTCCTAGAAAGAATGTAAAATAATGAAGTCTTTGTGAAGATCAGTATGGCATCCCCTCAAGAAAATTAAAAAGTAGAATAACCATATGCTCCAACAATTCCATTTCTGGTATATATCCAAAAGAATTGAGGCAGGGTCTCAAAGAAATATTTACGTCCATGATCACAGCAGCATTATGCACAATAGCTAAAACACGGAAGCAACCCAAGTGTCCATCAACAGTTGAGAGGCTAAGCCCCATGTGGTATAGACAGACCATGAAATACTAGCCTTAATCAGGAAGGAAATTCCAACATCTGCTGTAAGACGAGCCTTGAGGACATGATACGAAGTGAAGTAAGCCAGTCACAGAAAGACAAGTATCATGTGATTCCATTTCTCTGTGTGTCAAAATCACAGAGACAGAAAGTACAGGAGTGGGTGCCAGGGGGAGGGGAGAAGGGGGAGCTTAATGGGTGCAGAGTTTCAGCGCGGCAAGATGAAAGAGTTCTGGAGATGGATGGCGGTGATGATTGCACCACAACATGAACGGACTTAATACCATGGAGTCGTACACTTAAAAATAATTCAGATGGTTCATTTTATGTTATGTGCATTTTACCAGAGAAAAAAATTTTAAGCTACTAGAGAGAGAATTTGAGAACTGGGAGATGGATCAGGGGAAATAACCCAAAATACAGCACAGAGAGATAAAGGATCACAGAGATGAAATCAAGGTAGGACCCAGAGGTTGGGATGGGAAAGTCGGACACGCAAGGCAGACTTTACCGAAGGTCGCGCAACAGAGGGGAGTGCGGAACAGGTGATTTGAACTTGAACATGAGACACGCTGAAGTGTCCGACAAGCCTTTAGTCAAGCTAATGTGCCACACATACGTATGTCCTGAAAATTGAAGAGAACAAGTCCAACGGCACAAGAGAAAGAACTCACAGTGAAGTAATACGTTGGCCTTTACACACAGAAACAGGTGGTATGTTTTGTTTGTAGCAAGTTCAGTACGCGTGGAAATGACATCAGATACCAGCTCTCACTCAGCAGACGGACAGCGGCCCAAAAGCGTCCATACACTCTGTTGACAGGACTGAGGGGGAACAATCTTATCCATGATAAAAAGGCACCACCCATATGCGGAGGAACTGGACACCGGCCAGCAGGACTGTGTGTGCGTTTACTCCTTCACCCAGTGGGCAAATGATCGGAAACAACGTAACTGTCCACCAGGGCAGCAGGGGCGGGTCAGAAAATCGGTGGAACATCCTGACGCTGCCTTGTGAAAAGGAAGGGCTCTCTCTACACTGATGTGGGCTTTCCAGGGTGTAATGTCAAGGGCAGGATAGTGTACGTAGCAGGCTAACTTTTGTGTCAGAGGCAAGTTTTAGGGGTATATGGGTGGCTTCGTCAGCTAAGCAACCAACTCTTGATTTCAGCCCAGATCATCTCAGGGTGTGAGATCGAGCCCCGCATCGGGCTCTGTGCTGAGCGCGGCGCCTGCTTGGTATTCTCTCTCTCCCTCTGCTCCTCTTCCTCCACTCGTGCACTTTCTCTCTCTCTTTAAAAAGAAGAAGAAGAAAACCATAATATATACATAGAGATTCATATCTGTTTGTATTTGCAGAGAAATAAAGTGGATAAACCAATTGACATGGCTGCTGATGGAGGAAGGCAGAGGGGTGAAACAGAGAAATGCGACATCTCTAAAGGTATCTCGTTATGTATTTTTGATCATGATGTAAATTTAAAAAAAAAGACAAAAGCAATATGTAATTTTTTAAAATTTTATAAATAATAGAACAAATGGGTCTAATTGCATCTCAAGTTGGTGATACACCCATGACAAGCCACCGGTTATCCCAGCTGGCTGCGGCACATGGCAGTTTTACTCAACGTGCCTGCTGGAGATAGTCTAAGGACAGGAAGAGCTGCAGAGAAATCGCAAAGTTCATTCAGTTGTCATTTCGTCCGTAATAATCTTGCTATTGTTCTTTTCAACTGGTAAATGTATGTTGTAAGGTAAGTGAAGAAGTAATCACGCTTCATGGTTTAGGGACCAAGATTTTCATGTAAGAGTAAGTAGTTACAAGGAACAGTTAAAGAAGAAAAAGCCCCCAAACCTTAGATTTGAACTGAAAATATTAATTTAAACTCACTGTTTCTCTTTAAAAAAAATATTTTTCTAATGTTCCACTGAAAAAGCCTAGAAGCAAAGGTGACTTGGCTGTGATAAGCAGCCCCCATACCAGTTTGCATTCCCCAGGACCATCTACCCCTAGAAGTAAGCAGTTTCTTGGAGAAATGGTTGATTCCCCATCTAGGGCAGGAAGTAAAAATAAAAACAAAAATAAAGAGGAGACGAAAATAGAGTAAAAATCTCCGGGTCCCAGGGAAGGCTTCTAGAGCACTGACTCTTTTAAAAAATGGATAATTAAAGGGAAATGAAAATTGTTTGTCCTGGGAGCACCTGAGTGGCTCAGTCCATTAAGAGTCCAACTCTTGATTTCAGCCCAGCTCGTGATCTCAGGGTCATTGAGATCGAGCCCCGGACTGGGCTCATGTACTGCGCGTGGAACCTGCTTAAGATTCTCTCTCTCCCTCTCTCTAAAAATAAAAAGATAAATAAAATTAAACATAAAAAGCATTTGTCCTACCTTCCCAGTATAAGCTATATATCAGAAAACCTCAAGAGAAGGACAAAATTAGCAAACCACCATGTATAGCCCCTCATATCACAACAAACATAGGAACTAAATCCCTAGCAAAATCACTAGGTGACAGATTGATGGGGGACTCCATGATGACATGATCAGGCTGTTTATGAGGAAATGAGGAGTAGTGACCTCCACGTCGGTCACTACTAATCCAGACAAAGGATCATAAGATATGTCCCATAGAAGGACACGACATCACTCGTGAAATATTTTTAGGAAAGCATGTTTTCTAATAACCCAATTTGAAATAACATAAAGCCTTTCTGTCTAACTTCTTGTCTGTGGGAAGTGAGCAGAAGGCCAGAATGGGGGTTCCCTCACGACAAGTGGCCCGGCTTGGTCAACACATCGGTGACACGAAGGCAGGGGGCTTGGGGAGGATGAGGGAAGAGCTGTCCTTGACGACGTAAGAAATATAGCAGGCAAATGCAAGGAATGGGTCTTGTTCAGCTTCCTAAACTCTCAACAGGCAACCGTTCGAGGCAGCTGGAGACGTTGGCACGAACATGGGCATTACGTGATGTTACAGAATTAGCTCCACGATGTGAAGTCGGTCTTATGTCACACCGGAGAGCGGCCCTGCCTTTTTAAGATGCTTACTCGGGTATTTACAGGTAAGGTGGCATGAGTCGAAGAATCGCTCTAAAATATTCCAGAAGTGGTCATGATTGGTAGGTCAGAAAGTCCTTTCTCCAAAGGTTCTGGCCTCCTGCCATGCGGCTTGGCATCCTTGTTCCCTCCCTCAAGGTTGACCTTGACCTACAGCGCAGGTGAACTCTCCTTCCTCACCTGGCTCAGCTGCCTTTGCCCCCACCCCCCCAGAAGACACGCCGCTCTGTGAGCCCAGGGACACCAGCGTCTCACCAACAGGCAGCAAAGACCATGTCTACAAGGCCCGCCCGCGTCTTCCCGTCCTTGTCCTCTCTGTCTTCTCCTCTGTCACGAGCAGAGAACCGCCCGTGTGTGTCCGCATACATGCTGATGCCTTCCTCTCAGAATACCGTCCTCGTCTTAAGTGAGCGTCCGGTACAGACAGTGCTTCGGGACGCACCTTGCACAGACAGTCTTCTAGCCAAGTTCCATCGGATCTGGAAGAAAGTTCTCAAAACCTCCCACATTCCTTCAAACTTCTACGTCTCAGAAAATCCTCCAGAAGCACCGCAGACAAGGGGACGGAAGGGCCGGCCTCAATGTTCTCATTTCACCAGAATTTGCCAAAGCCTAAGCGGGGGGGGATATTCCAAAAATGCTAACGGAAACTTTAATCCTCTAAAGTAAAATATTTAAAGGAGAAAAACAAACAAACAAAAAACCCCTCAAATTTAAATTTAATCCATATGGGTTGAGCCAATCCAGCTTAAATCTGTCTTGACGAAGACAGAAATCTCGGGGCACGTTTGTCAGGCCCTGGATTTGTGGCTGACAGTGACTTTGGAGAATTGTCCGGAAATTCGAGCGGCCTGGAGTGTGATCGCTGCACACTCCAGCTGATGAAGAAACAGTCACAAATCACCCAGGGACACGGGAACGTGTCCTGCTGATTCTCCCCCTGCGGGCTGTCGTCTATGAGAACAAGCGCTCCGGCCCGCAGCCGCTCCCGCTGCCCAAGGAGACGCTTCTTTCCAGGGCTCAGGTCCGAGGTGTCCGACGGGTCACGTTGACTGTTACGTTTCCTAGTGCATTTGCTCCACAAACACTGACCCGATGCTGTCTCCGTGCCCCACACTCTTCTAGGTGCTGCAAAACGAGGGTCCCTGCCCTGATCGGGGGGGAGGACATGCATTCCAGCAATGATACTGAGATCATATACAGGAAAATTCTAGCACATTTGTGGGGTAAGTGCTATGAAGGAACTTAAAGTGAGGAAAGCCAACAGGGGCGGCAAGATGAGCCATGGGCTGACCGACTCTCGCTGGGCTCCCGCCCACCCCGCCATCGGCAACCATGTGCGCTGGTGGCTCTGCGGAAGGAGAGCCTCGGGGCGGGCGAGGGAGGGCCTGGGTGGGTGTGGGGCAGCAGGACTGGAGCTGCTCCTGGCACTCCCGGAAGCCACACCCAACACGTCTGCCCCCAGCCTTCCTGCAGCAGCCCCCCTGATCCTGTCTGCGGCTCCAGCTCCCAGACAGACCGCGGACCCACTCCCCTTGCAGGCTCCAGCACCAGCGAGCAGCACCTGCTCCTCGTGGGATGTGGGGCCCAGGCCTGGGGCACCCCTCCGGCTCGGAGACCCCCACACAGTGAGTGGCACCCCTTCCTCAGAGCTTCTGGGAGTGAATTATTCCAGCCCCTCTCTTCGTGTCCTCAGCCCAAGGGTGGAAGTGCCCCCTGCAGGAACCACCTCTGGGATACCGGAGAGCTCTCCTCGCACTTTTTCCGTTACCTCATCGGTGCCTGAAACCTAGCTCACAGTTTGTTTTCTTTCTGCTGAAGTTTGTGACCGGACCCTGACTGGCGCACTGGACTCTTGGACCCCCGTGTCCTCACCTGCGTAACATGAAATCCGCCCTGCTCAGAGAACAGATGCACAGGTTCACCAAGTCTTGGATTTAAAATAGAATTCTAGTTATGGGTTAGTTCTACACTATTGCGTAACAAAGTACCCCAAAACCTAGAATCTTAACACTATGAACATTTATTACCTTGCGCAGCTTCTGAGGGTCAGAAATCGGGAGTGACTTACTTGGGTGGCCCTGGCCAAGGCTTAGCCACGCTGGGGGGTCAGCCTCAGACTCACTCACGTGGTTGTGACAAGTCTCTGTTCCTCACGGCTGTTGGCCAACAATCTTAAGTTCCTTGACACCTGGGCTTCTCCACAGGGCTGAGCATGACATGGCAGCTGTCTTTCCCCAGAGTTAGAGAGAGAATGCCAGAAGTGACATGCCACCATAATGGGTCACAGACCAACTCTGGTACAGTGGGAGGGACCAGAAGTGTGGGATGTAGAGTGGGGGCACCAGGAGTGGGCGATTCCTGACGCCATCTTGGAAGTTGGCTCCACAGGCTGTTTTCACTAGGAACTTTGGGCCCTGGGGTGAGGTGGGATCAGAGCCAACCTGAGTGTCCCAATTCCTATGCTGCTGGGGAAAATCAAGAGACTTCTAGACCTGGGCAGTTGCTATAACCCATAGGTCCTACAAGTGGGATATGGCTAAGTCCTCACTGCAGGCACCATTTTAGAAGCTCTTTGGAAACATTTGTTGGAAATGGCAGGGATAATTTTGGCTGTGTGACTCCTCCAGGCATATCTTGCTTTGTCACTAAAACTCTCGATTTAGGAATTATGCTGGCATTTTCTCCAGCTGCTGAGATGTCTAGATGTCAATGGCTTATATGTGTCTTCTGTAGTTATAGCCAATATATTTCAAACTTATTAACCAGACTACAATTAACTTGGCTTTTTAAACCCAAGAAGTAAATAGCATAGAAGTAACCACACATCACAGAACATCGTAACTCCTTAAATCATTTTCCTTTTCACAAATATTACTCTCAGTTGATTAAACACCCAGTCATAAATAGAATTAAAGTGAGGCAAATAATATTTCCACTTTCTCAATGGCAGGGATAATAATGGCAAATCTGAAAGATTAGATACATTGATACATCGATACAAATCTGAATGATTAGATACATCGATATAAAGATATATTAGATATTCTTAAATATTTTGAACTTGAAATGATTGCTCTACTAATACATGGAATGGCAAGGTGTAATAGCCCAGGATAAAATCCAGGCAATCCTTCCCTCCGCCTACCCCACCCGGCGAGAATATATATGCAGCCTGTCTTGGGGAAAATACTTTAATTACTGGAAAGATTACACACAATCGATAATGTTCTTCAGATCCACCAAAGAAAGCGACACCCTTCAAGTAGTTAAGGAGATAAAAAGATCGAAGTTCTGGAAATGTTGAAAATGCCTCTTGGGCCATTTCCACACATTTATACATAGGATCGTGGTAGCTCTGGTGTAATGTCTATAGAGATAAAGATAGGCGACTTGAATCCTAAATGTTATGTTGATATGCAATCTGAAAATAGTATATATTGAAGATTTTTTATACACTTCCACATTTTCTGTGTAAGGCCTTTACATTCTTAGTTACAGGCAAAGACCCAAGTTCTCTGAGATTCCATAGCCAAATCATCAGTGAAATAGAAGGAAAGGGGAAAAAAAAAAGAAAAAAAAAACACACAAACCTCTTGCTGGAAGCCATATGCAAGAGAGAAATGGTGACAGTGTCTGAAAAGAAAGCCATTTCTATTTTTTACATCATTTTTTTTTTCACTATAGTAAGGGTGTAAATTTTCACTGACATTTTCCAACTCAGTGGAAATCATTCCGGGGGGATGTGAGTGGACGCGATTGGCCACCAAAAGTACATTGAGGGCTTTGGTGGTGAGGGATCAGCTCTGCTTGACTTCACAGGTCTTCCACCAAGACCGTTTCCTGCCCCAGGCCACCCTCACGGGCACCCCGTGGAACCCAGAGCTGGGGTCGAGCCCGCGGAGAGTGGCAGGTGGCAGGCGGTTCTCCCCAGGGCCCCACGGGCAAGCGACTGCACTCACTTACTGTCAGGCCCACGGAAACAAAGCCTCGGGTCCTTTCAGCTCCAGCACACTATCTGGAATTCTCCTGTCCCAGAAGAAGATCAGGTCTCAAAAATCAGGCCAGAGTGTGTGCTGCATGGAGCAGAGCTGGTTTTCCATCCGTGTTCTGCCACGATGGTACCACAGGGGAGAATTTGCCTTCCTGATCTCCATACTGATCTGTGGCGGTCTGTGCTTTCCAAAAAGGCTGCAAAAATATTTCTAGTCCCACATCCTCTTCTGGAACCTTGTTTACTTCCACAGCAAGGGGTGGAATCTGTCTCCTGCCCTTGAACCTGGGCTGGACTTTGTGAATGCAAAGGAAGGGACGCTCTGTGAATGCCAAGGCTGGTTCATAAAAGGTCGTACAACTTGGCATGGTTCTCTCTCGCTCTCCCTCCCTCCCTCATCACCCTTGGTATGAAGCTGCCATTTCGTTAGGAAGCCCAAGCTGCAGAGAGAGACGACATGTAGCTGTTGCCACCAACACCTGCCATCCCAGCTCACACCTCATCTGTCACCCACTGGGCACGGGAGTGGGAAAACCCTCACGAGGCCTCCAGACCCTCCCACCATCTGACCACCATCGCCTGCGAGGGTCCTGGGTTCGAGCCCCACAGGGCTCTCTGCTCAGCGGGGAGCCTGCTTCTCTCTCTCCCTCTACCCCTCCCCCTGCTTGTGCGCTCTCTCTCTCTCTCAAATAAATGTATTAAATCTAAATAAAATAAAATGATAAGTTAAAATACAAGAACCATTTCTTCTTTCAGAGTCAGAAATTTCACACTGCTTCTTCTTCTCTCTGGCCTAGTGCTTCTAGTCCAAGCCCCCCACAGAGTTTTATTCTAATTAGATGTTTGCATTTGAAACTTATTTCTCATCCTATTATGCTTTTCTGCAAAAAAGAATATGTGCACTTATGCATTGAAATTATAAGTGTTTTTGTTTCTGTTACCATAAAACATTCCCCAACCCTTAAAAATTTTTATAAACATTAAGATAATATTTTACAGAAAATAAGATGTGCAAACCTTTTTTGTTTTGTTTTTTTCAGTGATTTTCAGTATCCACGGATGAGTATTCCTATCGTATAGAATGAGCCAGGGTTCAACATGAATTTTAATCCATTTGTAATCGTGTAGGTTTCAGCGCCGAGAAGCCACACTCACGTGACGAAGTAGCTGGAGTTGGAAGCAGTTTCCGTAGATCAATGTCTATGCAGGGGACTTGTCCAAGTCACGTGCTAGGAATGGCATAGCAGTCCAGTCTCAGGCGTTATTTTTAGCGCTCTATACCATGACAACTCGGCTACATCTAGCTTCCATTTTATTGGTAGCAAACAACTGGAAATCACTTGGCTTGAACATCTCCTGGGCAAATGTTCTGGGGACAGGAGGAGGAGAGGGCTTCAGAGGGGGGTGATGGGAAGACAGTCAGCCGGCCTTCCGGTTCTCAACCACTTTCACCTCTCCCTCTAGGGGGGCGACCCTGGGCTTCCCCCGTGCCGGGGGGAGGGGGAATGTTTGGCTGGAGGCCCTCTGAGGCCCCCTGCACACCAACTCAACTTGCGTCTCTTCAGGGACCCACTGGTAAACACGGGATACAGCCTGTGTCTCTGCTTTCCAGACTTGCGTATGTGTCGGCCCCGCCCACTGCTGTCATCTCCCTTCCTGGGATCCTTGTCCTTGCAGGTTGACATGTCAGGATGGGACAGAAGAGCTTCATGTGATCTTCTCCCATTCTTAACTGGTACTGAAGTCACTATGTAGCAGGAAGGGCAAGTTCTTAGACTTACCCAAACCGATGTCTTACACTCTAAGACGAGCCTTGGGTGACAACCATTTACACAGGGACAGCAAGATTGTTTGAATAGGCTCAGTGACACATTTTCTTTATTGAAATTTCCAAAAGTCATTTGGAGGAAAGGCCTCAATTAATCAAGGCTCTTTATAGGAAGTTCTATGGAATACTGTCCTGCTCGATGCTCAAGAGAAGCAGGGCTCGGGGTCAGCTCTGTTTGGAAGAGATTGCACACCATTCTCTCTCCTTGGAATTTCCAAATATACATTGAAAGTTTTAATACATTATGTAACAAACCCATTTGAATGGACTTTCCAAACTCATCAGACCATGAATCCAGTTTTTTGTGTCATACTTACTAATGTCCTTACATAACCAGCCTTCCACAAATGTTCAAGGGAAAGGCTAAAGTCCATGGCAAATCTGGTGACAGATTTGTCATCAGACAAATCATTTTTTGTCACTAGACAAAGATCCCCATTCAGCTCTCCACCTTGTAAGGCATCCTGTGGACCTTAAGCGTGTGTGCATGATGGGATGGATGGATTTTTGACTTCCGGTTTGAACCATGCCACAGATGGCAGAGAGACAAAGCAATGTGCTCTTTATTTGGGATTTTGACATGTGTGCTTCGGGGGATATTGGGAATGTTGTAATTTTCCAGTGCAAACTTTGACATTTTTTGTTTCTGGGTCACAGAGAAAACACCACCTCTCATCACCAATTACTGTTTTCCTCAAATCCATGCTATTTTTGTCCAGTTTCCTTTGAAACACCAGAACAAATGCTAAGCCTTTGAATTCTCCTCTTGTCATTCAAATTCATGGTACAGATTTTTTTTTTTTTTAAAGTCTTACCTTGTGTTCAAGTCGTCCTTCAGGACACGTGAGTTGCTCTCGAAAATCAACTCGTCTCCCAGCACTTGTCCCTTTGCTAGAATCACAGCTATTACCTCTTTCCTGGCAATGTCACTGACTGACCGTTTACTTGGATTGTCTTTGATATCATCTGTACTTTATTTAATCTTCAGGGTCACACTCTTACTTTTGATGTCAGTTATGTTCAATCACATCTCTTTTTATGTATTTACAATTATGTGAAAAATTGACTTCACATGTTCGTTGATGTTCTTCACTCTAACTACTGGTCGACAATTTCTAGTCTAGTCCATAGTAATGCATTCCTCTGTCTCTAAGGCTATTGGAACAAGATTAGTTTGACAACACTAAGGTTAATGCTGTCGCAGGTCAAAACAAGTTGCAACATGCTAGAAAACACTCGGACTCTGACTTTTTTAATTTACAAATTGAGTGTTAGACTCAAATCTTGTCAGGTCTCTTTGGAGAACTTTATGCTTCTGTATGTTGCTAAGCTCAGGACCCTTCTATTTCCATAAATAATATGATAGCATTTTTAAAAATATTTTATTTATTTGTCAGAGAGAGAGCACAAGCAGGGGGAGTGGCAGGCACAGGGAGAAGCAGGCTCCCTGCTGAGCAAGGAGCCCAAGGTGGAATTCGATCCCAGGACTCTGGGATCATCACCTAAGCCAAAAGCAGATGCTTAACTGACTGAGCCACCCAGGCGTCCTAGTATGATTGCATTCTATAATGTTTTTTAATTCTAAAATTTTGAGATTCAATTATTTTTCAATTTATGGCAGCTCTTTCTGTAATAAATTCTGTTCACTTGCTACCCACTGAGTTCCAGTTTGACTCTTGCCCCCAGTGCCTTGCCTGTGGTGGTGGCCGTCTGCAAGAAGGCACGAATGAACACTCCCTTGGTTTGTGAAAAGTTTCTAGGCTTTAAGGGAAACCCCAGACAACTGCATTTCAACAGGAAATATTGTATCAAGAAGGTAGAGCGCTCAGCATGTGAGGAAGAGAAAGCGTGCACCGAGCACTGACGAAGTGAGGACAAACCCACAAAAAATAAGGATCGTGTCTCTGAGTTTAGTTTTCTGAAGATCTTTGTGATACTCGGGAAAATCGGCGTGAGTGGACAACTTTAACCTAGAAATCGATGTGAACAGGAGTAAATTGGGGCCATAATATGAAGGGTCTCGAGCATCCATGGAAGGTCACTAGTTTGGCTACTTGGGGTGGCAGGAGAGACATCACCATTGTTGGGCAGGAAATGATGAACTCTGTGATTTTGGAGGTTTCAATGGTATTTGTGGGCAGATAAGGAAGAAGGGAAGAGGTGGGAGGTGGTGGTGGTGGGTGCCAGTGGCAAGGTGAAGGGGCCCTACAGGGACAGCCTAGGGAGACACTGCAGAGGATAGCTACGAGCTTAGTGACAGATGGGCTGAGAGGATGGGAGGGACAACAGGCAAAGATAACTCAGTTCTGAGCCTGGGTAAGGAAATCATTATGGCACCAACGAGAAGGAGGAAAACATGGTGGGGAGAATTGACCTGGGGGACTTGATTTGGGGGATAGTTCCATGTTAGACCAGCACGGGAGATGACCACCCACATATGGGTGGAAAGTTCCGCTGGTGCTGGAGGAAGGGGAGGTCTGGAAGTCTAGGGGTTGCTGGGCACACACGCGACCTCCTGGCCACACCTGTCGCAAGGCCAATGTCTTGGATCACAGCTCTTTTCTCCTTGCATCATTTCAAAATGAAAGGCCCCGGTTTTGGTCTGTTTCCAGATGGCAATTTCTTGTGCTGTCACTCACTGTTGACAAGCTCCCAGTTCTTGTTACGTTTAAGATTTCAGGATCGTCACAGCAGTCTAGACATAGATCTACCCCAGGGGGGCTTTAGAGATATAATAAACCAAGGAGAGTCTGTGCTGTTTGCACTATTCTTCTGAATTACAAAAATACATGTTTTTTTCTAGAAATAACTCAAACCCAGAAATTTGTACATAAAAAGTCCAAAATCTTATACCGGTAAACCAAGAGACATGTAAAACGCCTTCATACAAACACTGCAATAAAAATTGGAAACAACCCAACATCCAATAAAGTAAATAGGGAAGTTATACATATTTATGTAAGAGAATACTGTTCTTCAATGACAATTAATGAATTATAATCATGTACAGTAGTACTGATAAACAGTGTTCAATGAAAAAAGGAAGTCAGGGGTAAATATTAAATTATTTTATTTATATGAGATCAAACGCAGGTAAAATTTTTCCAGGATACATACACAGGTGGTAAAGTCATAAAGATAAGCAAGGAGAGGATGCTTCAAGCAAAGGAATGGTACTCTGGCTAGACTTCCAGAAGAGACATGCAAAAGACTTCTAAGATATCACCAGTTCCTAATTCTTAACCTTACTATAGTTACATTGATATTGTTGATATTTGCTTTATTGTTGTGGCACAATGAGAGAGAGAGAGAGATTTGATCTTTGATGCAGGTTCCTGACAGAGCTTCTAAATCCCCTGGAATTTCCTGGAGGAGAGGTACATCTTGTTCTAAAGAGATGGCTCTCAGTGGGCTCCTGGATGGCTTCAGGGTGGGGCGGGTCACCAGAAAGACCAAGCCATGATTAGAAGCATGGAACCTCCAGCCCTATTCCCCATCCTCCAGGAAGGCACAAGGGGCTGGAGATCTGGAAGATCTCTGGAACTTCTGGAAGAAACAGTGGCTGCTTTGAAGTTTGGATAGTGTCTACAGGTCCTAGAGGAAAGATCACCTCGTTTCCAGCGGTGAGGGACCACCTGCAAGAGGGGTGCTCATTGGTGAGCAGGTCCAGGATGAGCCATTTTCTAGTCCTAATGCTGAAGCCAAGTCTGGCTGGAAGCCACGCCCTGTGACCACCGTCTTCCCTGTGCTCGGCCAGGCCTCCGGGGGTGGCAAATCAATGCACTAGCCTGACAGAGAGGCTGGCCTTCCATCTTGTGCGGTCCTGGAAGCCCCCCAGCAGCAGAGTGATGGTGCAGCACTTCCGGCAGACTGGCAGTCAGTGGGACCCAAAGAGAAAACAGGTAGGAGACAGTTTCTACTCACGCTGAACGTTAGCACTTATGAGGTCTAATAACAAAGAGCTGGTTTCCGCTAGCCAGAAAATGATCCGGAGGAGGAAGGTTGTTAGGAACCGAATGTTTGTATCACCTCAAAATTCATTCGATGGAGGGGCGCCTGGGTGGCTCAGTGGGCTAAAGCCTCTGCCTTTGGCTCGGGTCATGATCTCAGGATCCTCGGGTCGAGCCTCGCATCGGGCTCTCTGCTCAGCAGGGAGCCTGCATCCTCCTCTCTCTCTGCCTGCCTCTCTGCCTACTTGTGATCTCTCTATGTCAAATTAATAAATTAAAAAATCTCTTAAAAAATTCATTTGATGGGATTAGTGCCCACATGCAAGTCACAGGAGAGCTCGTTTCCACCTGCTGTCCCCCGCACCAGGATGCGAGCGCGCTGGGCATCTGCAGGCCAGAACAGCGTTCTGCCAGAACCTGGCCAGGCTGCCTCCCCGATCCCAGACTTCCCGCCCCAGAACTGACACATGAACTCTGATGTTTCTAAGCCACCAGTCTGTGGTACGTGCTTACAGCAGCCTGAGCTAAGACAAAGGTAAAGGAAGCTGAAAGTCAGTGGAAGCAAACCATTCTGGGCAGCCCAAAACACTCGTAATGGTATGACCACTGTGTGATGTCCCCGTGGGTAAACCCGAGGGGGCTGCATGGGTGACCACAGCATTTCCACTCTGCGTGCTCGGTGTCTGCAAGCGGAGTTCAAGGACATCCTTGCAGAGGCACGTGGATAGCTGGGGATACATTCATGGCCTTGGTGTCAGACCTGAGTTCCAATCCCTGCTCTAACACATAACGGCAAGACCCTGGGCAAGGTTTTTAACTTCTCTCAGCTTTAGTTCCCCTGTTCGTAAGGTAGGGGAAGTGCCTGCCCCTCCATATTATTGCAAAGAGCAGAGAACTAATGCGTGCAAGGGGCCAGCACGTCATCAGCTCTGGGGAGGTAGCCCACTTACCACGGGAGGGGACCCTCCTCCTTCCATCGTTCCATGTTTCTCTGAAGAAACCAAGGCAGACAAGCAAATGGCATTTGATGAACGGGTCACAGAATCAGGGCCACCACTCAAGCCTCGCGACTCTGTTCTGTGTTCCTTCATCAGTGGCTGACTGACCGGCTGACCCCCTAATTCAGTGGTGGGCTCGGTCAGAGCAGCTATCTGGCAAGGAAAAATTTTAACATATGCACTTGCAAGTGCACACACACACACACACACACACACACACATACTGTAAGTATTTCACCTTGGTCATCTGTACCAAATGAACAGAGTTCAGCTCGGGCGATCCCGTCAGCGAGGATGGTACAGCCAGACAGGGGACTCTTTCGAAGATTCGCAAGGATCCGCAGCGCCGGGGTCACCTGCACATCTGGCCCACTGTACTGCCCAGCATCAGGGCGGCTGTGGTTCGGGGGAACGGCACAGAGGAAGAACAGGAGAGCTTCTCTGGGAAACCTGACATTCGTTCAGCTGAGTGTGGGGACTCAGGCGTGTTTACTACTCTCCGCTAACATTTTCTCTGACGAGGGAACGGAGAGCAGAAGCATCACAGATCCATGCAGCGCCCAGTGAGGGGTGCTGGGGGAAGAGAGGCAGGCAGTGTGGTGACTGACGGGGAAATTACAAAATTTGGAGGCAGAAAACCAGGGTTGGTGTTCTTTGTTCTGTTTATTTGCTGGGTGACCCTGGGGGTAGGGTCGAGGGTGGCATGGGCCTCAAACCCCCAAATCTTCAGTTTTCTCAAAAACAAAGAACACTAATGATGCCAATGTTTTAGGAAACAGTTATAAAAATATAATGCATGTAAAATTATGTAAAAGTTATAACTTCCTGCATTGCAGTTTCCACATCTGTAAAGTAGGACTGCTAACAGGATCTACTTCCTTGGCCGGTTAGAATGTAGCGAGTTAGGCCCAAGTGAGCACTTGCAACAGTGTCTGGCTCCAGTGAGCAGCACATTATTGGGCAGATAATCATACAAAACTAGACGGTCACCCAACCACCATCTCAATGCACTATCCACTATAATCGAAGCGTTTCTTGGCTTCTCACCATTAGTGACCAGTTGTCATCATGAGATACAGAGTCCAATTTTGCCCATTTTCCCTTCCTTTCTGAGGAGGCAGTGACCAGAATCATTCAAAACAAACAAACAAACAAACAAAAACAAAAAACCCCAACTCTACTGCAGTAGTGATTTTTAAATAGATACATATGACTTCTCTGTGAACAATATTAAACCATAATTCTGATTAACAATAGGATATGAAGAAAAATGCACAGAGTGGTGTTTAGGATTATAATCCAACACAGCACATTGGTAATAGACACACAGAAGAGCAAGTGTCTGACAGCCATGCGACAGCAAGACTGCAAATAAAATGAAGATTTTCAACATAATGTGCAAGCTTTAATGAGTGGTCTAATTCATGAATAATAATAATAAGACCTTTTTAAAAAAGTCAATAAATTTTTAACCAAAAATCCAACATTGTTCCAAAATAATTAGTAGGAACAAAGATGTTGGATGATAATTTTTTCTCTATAAATGTAAACATGGTTATAGATTATTTTTAAGATCTTTATCTTTGTAAAACAGACAGGAAGCTACTTGAGAGGCCCCAAATCCTATCTGAAAACGAATAGACAACGATGATGATATAGCAAAGAAAGCTAAAACTAAAATCTATCTTGGAAACTGTAAGAATGCATTCCTCTCTAATTAGCTGCAGAACAATAGTGATAAACGTAGCACGAAGAGTGGACATTCTGGAGCCGCACTGCCTGGGCCTGAATCATGGCTTCACCGCTCAGTAGTCATGTGACCTTGGGACTCTCTGAAACTCAGTTTCTCATTTGCAAATTGAGAGTAATAGTAATTACTTCATGAAGTTATTGTGAAGATTAAATTAGTTAATACATGTAGAGGTCTTAGAACATCGTCAGGTGCATGTACGCTCAATAAATCTAAGCTATTTTTATTATAACAAATGCATGACAATATTTTACATATCCAGAATGCACGCAGAGGCGTCGTCCCCGAGAACGCAGAGTCAGCACAAACTGACTTTGGGAGGTCGGTGAGACGTCCATCACCGCCAGCTCGCGGCTGCCGCGGACGCCGCGGTCCGGCACGACCGCGCCACAGACCGCAGCAGCGTCGCGCCTTATCCGTCCGAACGACGCCATCGACCGTGCGGGGCCTTACTTCCTTACTTGAGGAAACGTTAAAGAAAAACGCTGCCGGTTGTCCAAACACTTCAGAAAAGTCAAACGTGGTAAGAAAACACGCGTCTTGGAAGCGAGGAGGTGCGGGTAGGAAACCCCGGGAAGTGGTCCACAGAGCTCGACCACCGCCCGGTCGTTTCCAGACCAAGCCGCGGGCCTGGGGTCTGACCTCCCGCCGACTTCCGGGGCGGGGCGCTCGTGCCCGGAGGGCGGTGGTCGGGGGGGGGGTGTCTCCGAACCAGCAGCCCCCGGCCTCGGCCAGGCGCCCCCCGGGACCCCGCGCCGCCCCGTCTCACCGCGAGGAGAAGCGACCGAGAGCCGCCGTTCCTGCTCCGGGCGGAAGAGAGCTCGCCGAGCCGGGGCGGCCGCGCGGCGGGCGGGCTCCGGACGGGCCGAGGAGCGCTCCGGGGCAGTGGGACGCGCGCCGCGGCCCCCGAGCTCACCTGGCGGATCCCTCCCGCGGCCCGCGCCGCGCCCGAGGCCCGTTTGGGCAGCGCGGGAAAGCGCGGGCTCGCCGGTAGCCGCCTGCGCGGGAAGCGCTCCTGTCGCCGGCGTCCGGCCGTGACGGGCGCCCCGCAGAGACACCCGCACGGGATAAAACGTGAGCCCGACGCCGGCCGGGGCAGGGGCCGCTGCGGTGGAAAACAGACGGTGGCGGCGCGGAGTCCGCCGCAGGGAAGCCCGGCAGGTGTCCCCGCCGCGAGGGCTCCCGCGCGCCCCGGAACGCTCGCTCTTCCCGCAGGGCGGCCGGGTCCCCGCGCCGCAGCCGCCCCCGCCGCTCGGCGCCGCCGCGGGGCCCAGAGGGCCGGGGCGAGGGGCCTGGGCCACCCCCTGGCGCGCTCCCCCGCCCCGGCCGCTCCCGCCCGCCCGGAACGCGCGCGGCGGCGCCTGCGGAGGCGGCGGGGGAAGGCGCGCGGGCCCGAGTCCTCACGTCGGCTCGGACGGCGGCGACCCGGCCGGGAGCCAGGAGCGAACTCGCCCCGCGCTGAGCGGCGAGACGGGCCCGTCGGCGAGCTCGGGCCGCCTCACGAACGACACCGCGGAGCAGCCCGCGGCGGCCCAGCCGCACCGCAGACCCTCGAGGCCGAGCGCGGAGCCGCACGCTCGCTCCCCGCGGACTCACCGTCTGTCACGCTGCGACAGAAGCGACAGAGCCGTGAGGCGGTCGGCGGGAAGAGCGAGCGCGGCTCCCGGACGGAGGGCGCTGAGACGGAGCCCGACCGGCGGAGCCTGCGCACTGGCCTGTGGCGCGGCCCGCAGCGGGCGTCCCCCGGCCACGCCGCAGCCCGGGCGCCGAGGAGACGCGCTCGCGCGGCGTCCGACCCGCAGACACGTTCAGCGCCCTGAAGTGAACGCAGACGAAGCATCTGCTTTGACGCCGCAGCGGCGCTACCTTGGACGACGGGCGTCCCCACAAGGTTCCGACGGGCTTCGGGCGCAGGAGGGGGTGACAGACGCCCCCGAGCGACACAGGGCCTGGCACTTGGAAGCGATGGCGCGTCTGGCGGGTCTCGGGCCGGGCTGGGGAGCCCCTGCCCCGGGGGGTCATTGTAAGCGTCCGGGACAGGCTCCCGGCGCCCCAGACCGAAAAGCTTCCGGGGGCCAGACAGGCGGGGGGGCGGCCGTGACGCGACAGCCTGAGCGCAGAGCCCCTGCGTCCAGGCTGCCCAGGCCCGTGCGCAGGCGCTGCCCGGCCGCCGCGGCCCCGAGGTCCCCGCGCTAACCGAGTCCGAGGCTCGCTGTAAAAGCTGCTGGAGGTTCCGTCCCGTGTCGTCTGAAGAAGGCTTCGTGGCAAAGGCGGATAAATACATGACAACAGAAAAAAACTTAAGGTGGAAAGGAGCCAAAGAAGTCAGGTTAAAGGTAGAGGAAGAAAAACACAAAGAACTCAAAAAAAAGTAACTTTTTTAGGAACACAGAGAGTTTAATGTGCATTAACGAGAACAATATACAGCGTGTGCGGTCTCAGAGACATGCTGGCCGAAACACATGCTAGCAGCGGGGGCTGGAATTTTAAAAATAGCAATCTAACTTTTTATTAGGTATTTGACCAAGAAGATGCTAGAAGATACAAATGCCGGGTTATGTGGAGTTCATTGACATGCTTTTTGCTATACATTTGGGCTTTCATCTAGAATTTCATAAACAGAAAACTTCATTAAAACCAATTCAAACTTTACAACTACTAGGAAAGAAAACTGGCAGAGGTGAACATTTCTCTTCTCCAGCAACTGGTAGCAGGTTACTGAGTGGTAGGTAGTATCTTCTTGACCCCCTTAGGTTTGCTGAGGAAGCCGAGCGTGAGAAGCTAACCGAATTGTCACGAGAAATGGTCTAGTGGGCAGGGTACTAAGACCTAGAGCCCTTGTTGCCTTGAAAGAAAACAAGGTAAATAAGTATAAAATATATGTTAAAATTAGAAAATGATAGTGGGTAATCAAGACCATCTTAGTTATTTCAAACAGCTTCTTAATTTGAATAATATGGAGCATGTAACTCTAGATTTAAGAGTAGAGTGTCATTTATTCAAATTTTAATAATTCGATTTGATATATTATTTCACATTTTGTTAACTCCTGGCAAAACTAAGCAAGGGCTCCTGATGTCTATCACTGGTGTAAATAGCACTACAAAAACCATATTCAGCCTCAGAAAGTTCGGGACTTAAGCATGTTCTCTGTAAACAGATGAGTGCTGACGACACTCCCTGGGCACATTCAGAATACCATGTGCTGGGGGACAATCACACCGCCTTTACCCCACAGTATGGTGTAATTAACGTTTCTGCCAACTTTGGTCCTCACTCCTGTGAGATCAAATCATCGACATTTTCATGGGCTTTTTAAAGAGTTGTACTACTAAGAGTCTAGAAATAATTGTTCTTTCTTCTCCAGGACCCTTTTATATTCTTAAAAATTCTTTATTTTCTTAATGCCTCACTGTAATGGGAAATTCAGGGTGGAACTAATCATACAAGCCACCCATGTCCCATTTAGGAAGTACTCTGCTCTGAGTTCGAGTAAAGCCAAGTCAGTGAAACCTTTCGGCCACCCCAGGGACCAAGGCACAGCAGACTCAGGATGGTGTAAACCAAGACTGTGCTTTACTAGTAATTTGACTTACAAAGCTTTGGCTGTGAAGTGGTTCATTTCCAGCGATGATTTTAGATGTTCTTACTTAACTCTGTTTCTTAAAGCAGTAAGAATACAAATTCTCTAATTGGTGAAAATTGTGTCCAACAACTGGCTTAAAACTAGTTGACTTTGAAAACTAATTCTTTTACATACCTTAGTTTAAATTGGATCCTCTGAAGATGTATCTATTTCAAAGGCCGCATTTTCTTCCTAGACATGAAAGGGTTTAAAATTACGTAAGATTTTAACTTCTCTTTCTAGTTAATCAGTCTCAACCAAGGATTCTCAACCTTTCTGAAGTGCTGAACCATTAAAAGACCATCCAGTGTGGGCTCACTGTTATATATAAATTTCTATTTTTCAATTAATTTTCATAATTATGGCCTATGCTTGAAATTATGGGGTAGAGAAGGGTAGGCGCACCACCACCTGGAAATTAAAAATACCATCATTTCAAATAGCCCGCCCCAGGCTAGATAGCCCTCACCAGTAACCCCAAGCAAGAAGTTTCCCCGCCTGCTTCTTCCCTTCTGCCAAGTGTCAGCGTAAGTCTAGAAGAGCAGGTAGGGAATAAGGGAACCAAGATGTTCAGTCTTAAGTGTTTGCCAAAGTTAATTTTATCGCACCTTCCCTTTTACCTGCTTTTCCCTCAATGTCACTCATCCGCAAAGTGAAGGGGACAGTGACCTCTTTTCTGGGCAGTTGTGTTGATTTACTCAAGAGTGAGCCAGGAATTCAGAGATTTTTGAACTCGGGGATACTTCTAAATAGGCTGAGAATTCCTGGTGCAACCAAAAATTAAGTAGTCTTAAAACCTTTTAAGTTTAGTATTTTAGCCAGAAGAATAAAGAATTTAATTTCATTCAAACAGTATTTTCTAATGGTTAGTATTTGTAAGAAAAAAAAACATGATTAAAATGTATGTTACTGCAGCACTACAGCATGCAAATGATCTAAGGAGTTCTCAAGTTGAGAATTTCAGCAAATTTCTAAAATTACTTGGTTAGGCAATTAAAATTATTGACTGCTAAAACTTACATAATAAAATATAACACAAAAACAGATTTTCCCATCAATTTTGGAAATGTTGATTCAGTTACAAATGGTTAAATTTCCCAGAATTTGGGCGCTGACCTTACACCCTCAGCGCTGTGAAAATTGTATCAATTGAGAGATGCAATAGCTTCCTTCCATTTCCAGTCTCCCCTGCAGGAGGGCTGTACTCCTACCCACCACTCCACATGTCCAAGGTGAATGACTGGGCTTACTGTTCTGCTACGTGAACAGAACTACCCACGGCTTTCGGTGAAGGCAGAATGGTTTATAAAATATGGTAAAACTCTAAATGACCCAGAAGCGAAGGGACTGGCAAGATTAAAGCACCGATTTTCTTTTCTATCATGTTCCACCCAGCTTAAAGCAGAGTTTCATATATGTGAGGACCAGACTGAGCTATACAGTATAAATAGATACACACACACACACACACACACACACAGACATACAGATTCAAAGGGATGACGGTATGACTCAATACGCCATCTGGCTTGTCGACTTCTGTAACAGTGTGAGAAGGAAAACTTTTCCATACTGCTCATATAATAATTAAGTTGACATCCTCCCAGGATCTGGACGAGCTACTTCCTGCAGCTACAGAAATGCCTGGTGGAGTGTCGTGCTGTGGGGCACTAACGCCCCAGCACAGCACCGTTTAGGCTCAGGGACCGAGGAGCCAAGTTCCCTCCAAAGGACTAGTGGGGCAGCTCAGCACACGTCTGCCAGTTGTGCGACTGCTCCACAAACCTGAACATCTTTCACAAACTGTACACACATATGACAAAACAAACACACAAATTACTCTTTTATTTGTAATCAAATGTGAATCATCACTGTAGTGAATAAAAATTCATGAGTCAGAATAACATGCAATTTTTTTATTGTTCTCTAAATCTATTTGTACACTTAATACTCTAGTATTAACTTCACAAACAGCGTAAAGAATGTACGACAATGATATTAAGCTGCATCTACTCACCGGAAAAAGAACAAAATATTGCCTCTGAAATAATTACTAATTATACAATATTGTGAACTAAACCACTATAAATACTAAAATGTTAACATTTCAATATATAATGTCAATAACATCCTGCCTTAAATTGGTTATGGTTAAAAACATTTGTTAAAGTCATGCAAAATAAACACTTTAAGGAAATGTTAGATTATACTCAAACATCAAGACAATGAAACCCCAAACAGCAACTATTCAGCACAATGACTGGTCAACTAAATAATTTATTCAGTGTATTAATAAAAATCTATTAAGTGAAAACTTTGGGTAATTGCACATTCTACGATCTCACCATCTACGATCTTATCTGTGACTGAAGATATACTGCCAAAATTAATTCTACATAAATAGGCTATGTTAAAACAACAACAAAAAAATTCAATGCATGATGACAGGGTCCACTTCTAGTCCATATGATACTTAAATGTGGTCATTCTCTTAACCCTGCTAACAATAAATGCAAAGTCTCACCAGTTTTATCTGCTTTTTATCCTTACTTTGTTACATCTTAAAACTTCTTAAAAGTATATCCTTTTTTACGGTCCTCCTCTGGGGTTAGCATGCTAGTTTTGGAATAGATGAAGTAGATAATATACTCTACCCTGGTATAGAAGGCATAATTTAATTTCACTTGATTAAATATTTCCTTGTCTTTGTCAAGTGACACTGACCTTTCTGATGTAATTATCTCCTCATTCTCTTGACCCATGAGTATCAGAGCCTATTATTACCCGTGTCTTCCTGATTCTCCAGAGAAAGAATTCATGTTTTTCCCTCTCACTGCTAGGCTAAGAAAAGTTGGGTACATGATTTAAAAGAGTCACAGAAGAGACCAGCATGGGTTCTCAAGCTGGTGGATGGGGTGAGAGCCACGTCTGGGATGTGGAAGCCAGCATCCAGGTCCCAGGCAGGTTCTCAGCCCCTCCCCACGGGCCACTCTCCTAGCAGCTCGGAAAGGTCTCATCACTGGGTCTCTATTTTGAACACTATTCATTCACCTTCTTATCAGTTTTTAAAGCCCTTGTTAAACAATGTGTCTATTATATACAACACTGGTTCTCTATTTATGCAGTAGTCTCTGGGCTACTCTATAACCTATAAATTCTTATCTTTTACCTTCGAAGAGCAAAATTTGCTTCTGGTTCATCTAATACCATGTCTTCCTTTGAATATTTGATGAGTGAATGTTATCCAAAAGGGGTCTCTAGCTTTCCATTTTCTTTGGCAAATCATGCCCTTTCTATCTAATAAGATATTTCTAACCTATTTTTATACTTAGATCTTGTCTCAAAAATTTTTATGAGGTTGTGTGCCAATGCAAGTTCCAATAACAATAGTGAGTTTTTAAGCTTCTAATTACAAAGACAGTGGAGGCTGACTGATCCATCGCCCCTTCTTACACTTTCCTCTGTGTATAGTGTATGCTTCTTTTACCAAAGACCTTCCCGTTCATTATTTGTGAGTGAAGCGTACAAAGATGGCATGCACGGATGGCTTCACTATAAATGTGGGTCAATTTTGTCCCAGGGGTAGAGTAATACTATTCTGCTTTTGCTCATTTCTCTTAAAGAATGCTTTCTCTTTCCTCTCCAAAGCCTGTACTATCAGAAGAGGCCACTGCATGGAGCTCTGAAGAATCCTTGGAGAGCCTCGTGTAACTTGAACGCTGGCTTCGCTTATGCGTCATGCTTTTGAGGTTTTCATTCTGAATTGCAGCTGGGTTGGAACTGGAACCAGGCCTCAGAAGGACCTGGGAAGTCTCCCTCGTTCCTTCCATTTCATCAAAATTCTGATTGGATCTGTTGGCCGGCGCACTGTTGTTGTTCAGAGTCATGGTACTGGGTGTTCGGTTCAGGTTGTAGGCTTTCTGACACGCTGGCCAGTTTTCTTCAGGACTGCTGGCTATCAAGCTACATTCGGAAGGGCTTTTCTTGTCTTCAGAACAAATGGACATCCGAGCTATAACTGGATCTTGCAGGCCGCTCAGGCTATGTGGTATCCCCCGTTTTCCACTGTGGCTATCATCTTCGAGCTCAATGAGATTTGCCTTTTCAAGCTGGGAATCATCAGCCCCTTCATTGTGAAGAGAATGATTGGGAGAACTTTCACTGGATCTCACTCCTGAATCAGATGAGTCTTTTTTGTCAAGGAGGGCATCTGACAAATACTCTTTGGCTTTAATGAAGGTTCTGATCGGCTCAGCACTGTGTTCTGGAGACTTTGATACTCTCTCTACTTTCCCTTCCACTTTTTTATCTTTATCATCTTTGAGCAGTGGAGTATTATCTGACTCTTCCGTCCCAGATTCATCCTCATCACTTGGAAGTTTTTGATAGCGCAGCCCACCTCCCTTAAGCTTCAACTCTGTCTGGAAGAGGCTGGACCTTTCTGAGGACTTCTTGCCGGGGAGCAGCTTACTGCCTGACTGGTCAGACTTCTCATCTTCTTCCGTGATGGGATCCAGGGGTGAGGCATCATTAGTGGAAACCCCTGATGACGAATAATCTATAACATCTCCCCTCTTCATTAAGAACGACTTCCTTCCATCATCTTGCTTTGGTTCACTATCCTTCCCTTTCTCTGGTTCTAGATTAGAGTGAATGGAGCCCCCTGATGAACTCTGACCCATATAGTACGTGCTATGTGGAGAAGATCTGCCGCTAATTGTTGTGGAACCTGCACCCCCTTCTAACTGAGACATCTGAGCAATATATTCTCTATAGGCATCTCTATACTCGGCCTGCACCTTATCAGTAAGCTTTGAAATTTCAATACTGGAATCCTGGGAATTGAGACTCGAAAGACTTGGGGTTCTGCGAGTTTGTGACTGTGAAGACAGAAAAAAATAAATTTAAGATTTCAAATAAGCAAAAAAAAAAAAAAAAGGCATAATAAATATCAACTTAGGAAATATATATATACACTCGGAATTTTTAAAGTCCTCAAAATACCAAATTCTTTTAAAAGAATTCTACATAACACAGTTTAATAAAAGCTGTGATCTTATGGATAATTTTACTGTTATTAAAAAGCTTTATATAAATTTTAATAATGTTAGTTTATTTTTAATATTTAAAGGTATAATTAAAGGTTGTATTAACAAATAATCTTAGCACCTATTTTTATAATTTTAAACTTTTAGCTTTTATTTAAGGCAAAAGTCACCTTCATTGATAAAATACAAAAACTCCTCTTAGTAAAGACAAAGAAAACTAAAGGTATATTTCAAAAACAAAATACTCAAGTCTTCAATGTATGTAAAAAGAACCTTTCTCTGATGAGCACTGGTTATTGGATGGATGTGCTGAATCACTATATTGTGCACCTGAAACTAAATTACATTGTATGTTAACTAACTGGAATTTTAAAAAATTTTAAATAAAAAAAAAAGAATTATTCACTAAATATTCTTGAAATTAAAAAAAAGGAACCTTTCTCAACTTGTATGACATGTTTCTGTCAAATTTTAACTGAGTATGAAAATGTATTCTAAATGCCAAAAATAATAATTTAAAAAGAATAAAGTATAGGGAGCAACAGAAAAGACAAATACAGGATCCAAATGAACAGAAATGGAAGCCATGAGGCCAGCAGTTAGGTCCCAGTAAACAGAGAAATGAAGTATTCTTAAAAGTTTGATTTCCAATGTGAAGTTTCAGGATTTGAATTGCTTTAGATCTCAGAAAAGCTGATAAGGGAGGAGTAAAGAATACAGATTAGGAAAAAGAGAAGGGAAATGGAAGAAAAAGACCAAAAAAATTCTACAAAGGGATAATAGTGAAGGCTGAAGCAAAGAAGCAGAAATAAGGCCCAGAGTCTACCTCCCAAGGGGAGAAAATGGCCCGTCTCCTTGAGAAGGTCTCCTGCGAGTGGTTTCGGACTGTTCAGAGAGCGACCTCTCCACTCTCAAATGCAGTGTGTACACACCACTTCGGGGACCCCAGAGGTCTCAACAATTCTCATCAGAGCATCACAGGACGATGCCAGTGCCTCTCACTCTCGTTCCCACCAGTGTGTCCAGCGGGGCTTCCAGAGGCTCCATGATGTGTGAGGTCACAAGAGATTTAATGCAGAAGCAGATATGGGGGGAAGGGGGAGTCTGATTGCTTTCTATTAAGCCAGGCATCAAAGAGATTTGCAAAGCAATCCCATTTTCACTAAAGTTTGTCTTGTTTTGGAAGATATTCCCATTTCTCATAAAAATGCTATTTATCTTAACACGTAAGTGGTTTATTTTTAAATAAACTAGTAAGTATTTTTAAAGTTTCTCAGTTTTTATTTCTAACGTAATATACAGAATAAAATTTACATAAACAAAAGCCCTCTGGGGTCTTCAGTCACTTTCACAAGTACAAGGGGACTGCGATTACAAGACCATTGCAGAGCTGCGGCATGAACGGGAAGGCTAGGAGTTCCCAGGTCACGGGAGGAGATAAAAGTGTGGAAAAGCAGAGGAGAGATTTCTTATGGAATGCTAAAAGGAATCCCAGGGAAAAGAAAGGAAGCACTACTGCAGAAACACAAGGACAAAAGGGTCAAGTGTGAACTTATCTTCTTATAAAAGAAGGGAATTTTTTTCTCAGTCAGTTCCCAATTATAAAATAGTTTCCCAACATAAAGAAAAAGGCACCTAGTAACATACAAACATAATGACAATGACAAAAAAATGTTTTTAGTACCAAACCAAGCCCAACTGCCTTAAAACCGGTAGACCTACCAGGGGCTGCTTTCCCTAAACACGGCTCCCGTCAGCACCGCTTCACTGGAGCTACTAACTGAGTTTCCTCCCTGCCTTATCTCCTCTCTTTCCTGCATCCTACTCCATTTTCCCCTAGTTTATTTTTCTTATTTCCTCCTTACTCTTTCTCACATGTCTTTCACTTTCCTCTTTATACCTGATCCTCCTCTGGCTCTTGTCTGCTAAGAACATCCAAAGAAGAAACTCACCCATACCTGGTATCAGTCAACAGAAAGAAAATGAATATCCATGAACGCTGGGTATTGGTACTGAAAACCAGATGACACTGCTCAAAGGGATAATGTATGTGGCAATTTTCCAATACAGATGTATCTTAGCCACTGATGAATGAATTTAACAAGAAAACAGCAAGTGAAGCCTGAACTCTCACCAGCCTAAGCAAACCAGTCCAGTTCCCACTTCCTCTCCGTGCCATTACCCTAGTTTACTGCTTTGACAGTTCTTGCCAATTTCCAAACGTGTCTTTTGTTTTGTTTTGTTTTATTCACTGTCCTCTTCAGAAAAATACAGTTCCTTAAGAATAGGTTTGGAACCCTCTGTCTTGTTCCTGAAGTACTCATTAAGTACTTTCCGAATGACTACATAAATGCACCAACATATTCTCAGTGAATTAAAATCACCCTACTTCTCTTCGGGAATATGAAAAAAGACATTTAATAAATACCTGCCAACTTAGATTACTGTGACGTGGGGCACCTTCATCTAGGCCAAGTGTATTCAGTTCTTCGAAGCTGAAATTCAGTGTGTAGGGAGTTTGACTGGAAAGCTCGGTATGCGGCAATTCGTTGTGTGAAGAGCGACGAGCAGATTCACCGTGAGGAACTGGGCCACTGTTGTTTTCACTAAGTAAACGTGGGTCTTCAGGGACCACTTGGTTTTCCGCATTTCTCATTTCTAGTACCTTTAACAGAAGAAAAAAAATAACGTTAATATCCACACTGACAAATCACATTTTAGAAGCTTTAGAAATCATTTTTTAAAATAAAACATTATAAAGTTATTATAATGAAAATGAGAAAGCAGACTTCTGAGTTTCTAATGAATCTGAAATGTATCTGCTTATCTTTCATTTCAATTATACTAAAAGAAGTAATGGTAAAAGCATCATACACATAGCACACTCTAATTTGACCATTACGTTATTACTTTAGTTTAAAATTTAATTGGAGAATGAAACAGGATGCAACTGTAGTGTGTCAAAGAGAACCAAAGCTGGAGAGTAGCTAATGTGGTAAAAGCGTATTCTGATCAGAAACTACCACAGTGGGGGGAAAGAGACGTCAGGATAGAACAGGCCTCAATCCAGAAAGCAGCATGGACGAGAGGGCATTTATAGCAAGCTTTGGGGTGGGGGGTCTCTGGGTGGAAAATTGCTAGGAGGAAACATCAAGGTTAGGGGGAATTCTGGCTGAACCAACTTGACAGGACTCTTGCTGAAGGCAGGCCAGGGTGATCAGACATCAACTCCGGGGTGGTGGGGAATGAGGAGTTTCATCAGGGACCAAGGATGATCAGACAGTGAGCGCGGGGGGTTGTTTCTAAACTGACTTAACATGATCTTTGTTAAAACTGGGCGACGCAGGCCTAACAAGGACAGACACCAAAGTCGAGGCCTAGAGGCCTGGGGAGGCTGACTAGAGGCAGTTCAAAGAGAAAGCCTTCGTCAATGAAAGCATGGAGAATTGGCAGGTCACCTCTTTACCAAGGTTCCAGGTGAAATACCCAAAGAAAAGGTTGCCACGTGCTGCTGCATACATTGTGCATAACATAAAAAACAAGGGTTGTACTTAAGTGTAAAGTGCACTTGTTCCAGGTTTTTTAAAAATACATAAACATAGCAGTTTGGACCAGTAATGATAGCATTTGCCTCATACGATATTATAAATAATTCTATAAACATAAAATATCTTACTGTGCTTCTAAAAAGGTGCCAGTCCCCAAAGTTCATACTCATCTCTTTCTTCAGTTCATCAATGTTACACTGAGCTAACACACGGCCATTTATGTTCGCCTGAATAAAAATAAAGGCAAGTATAAAGACAAACAAAACAGGAGATATCTCAATTATTAGTGATTAAAAAGTACATTTACATTTAGTACTAAGAAAATCATTACAGACTAGAAAATACTGACCTAAACAAGGTTACTATCATGTGTATTAAAATAATAAGCCAACTTCCTTTGAACATCAGCTACTCTGTATTTTTCCAAGTGTCTTAGTCACACAAGTAAAGCAAGTCACTCTTCAGGGACAAGCCCAGAGCCAGCCCTCCCCGCGATTTCCAAAACTACCTATACTCTGTCATGGGCAATAAGCAAAACCATTAGTATTTCTCCTCTAGTCTCGTAAAATATGAGCAGGAATGAAGCTCCTGGAAGGGACAAAGACATCTGTCCTTACAAGTATGTCAGTCACAGACAAAGTTCTAAATGAAGTAAGCTCCGACAAGCCTCTTTATCAGTTCCATTAGATAACTTCGGCCATAAAGAATGTCCACCCACTAAGTCCCCAATTTATTAAATTCACCAAAAATTACTGTGTCACTATTGGGTCTAACTCTAATTTCTGCCAAAGGAGAAGAGATGGAATTTTCTTTATTAATAATAGGTGACTTGCTGATTTTACAAAATACAAAACCTGGCTTTGTTAACTGTGGTAAAATGATAGAATACTTGTGCTTAAAACTGATGCAATGTTCAGTCTCTGGGATAATTCTGAAGACATGAGTGTACACAGCAGGCCTGTGACAGAGGTCCTGCTGCAGAAACGCAAGGCAGTTCGCCACATTTAAGAGACCAGGTGCTAAGATGGGCCTCCAAAGCCAGGGCCTCAGGCAGAACTGAGTAGGAAGAAGATGCTGTCATAATGGAAACAAAATTGCCCAGGATTCAAACTGGAGGCCTCACCCTTTCCTGACACTACCCCAACTGCCTGAAGGAGTCAGGTTTGCACCTTGGAAAGGCGGTGCTTGATGCTTCCGCAAACCAGGATAAGCACTAACCACATCTGCAAGGAAACCAACATAAACGTACTTTTGTTTCCTAAACGTAGGTTGAGATTAGTAAAATGGTATCTATACATGCTCATAATTCTTTACAAAACTTTTCAGATGCCATTCTTTAAAGTATGCAAACATGAGAAGCTTATTCTTAATGTTCACTGTAGTTCTCTGCTAGGAAAAGCATAAAAAGCATACATAGTATTAGTATCTACTATAACAGGGACACAGCCTTGTACAATATGGGAAGCCTTCCCGAACCCCGGGCAACACTGTCCAACTTTGCAGTAGCTACTAGAAGGGCAAGAACAGGACCTAGGAAGAAAGAAACTTCCTCCAATGTGTTAGTCTTACAAACCAGACCAAATCTGATGTTCATCAGATGGAACATATTCATCAGTCCTATTAAGACATGAAAATAACAGTTTGGGGAAAATGAAGCAAGTGTGGCTTATTCTGATAATTATTAAGTCACAAATAAATAATGCATAAACAAATACCCCAAAAAAGCCTTGAAGGGTTCTGTGCTGCGCTCCAGAGACATGAGCTGCCGTGTCTCTAACTGCGAAGCTCCGCAGAGCTCTGTTCTTCCCACCACGGCATTTTGACTTACATTAGGTCATTTAAAAAATAACATTGTGATACGGCTACTTTATTTTCTTTTATCCATTTATAAACTGAGGAATAATAGGGCAATTTTAGGGTACAAAATAGTAAGAATCATGTTTCCATTTGGAGCGTTCCTATTCCAACAGAGAATCCAACTTTCAGAAGCTAAAACTGCAGCGTTCACCGTGCACGGAGCCCACCCCACACGCGCTCAGGCCCGCTTGGAGTGGGCAGGTAAATGTGTACATCACCTTTTTGATGGTTGCACAATACTGAGGCAGCATACTCTGGTCCAGCCCTTCTATTTGTTTCAGTTTCTCGCATACTGCATCCACATTCATTGAATTCAGTGATACCACTGCTCCTGAGGCTGGGCCTGACCCCTAGATGAGCCATGGAAGAGTACGTGTGAACAGCATTTAGTGCCGGATGCACGACGCACATGAGAGAGAAACACTCGTGGAGTTGCACAGTGAAGTACTCTGATTAATAACACATTTTCAGACTAAAGCTAAAAACAGCAAATGTGTGCAGTATGGGAAATGCCATTAAGGGATAGATTTAGCTACTGTTTTACTTTAAGGAGTAGCTTGTATTATAGCAAATATAGCCTGATCACAACCACTTTTCTAAGAAGACAAAACATTCCATGAATCAAGCACAGGCTAACTTATCAAATGTTTACAGCCTGACTACAGAAGAATAGGGTACAGCCCTTAAGGAGGGGGTTAAAAAAAAAAGGAACAAAGAGGGAAAATTACTGATGCCTATATTATAAAAATACAAAATGCAAAAATAAAATCTATGAAATAATTTTTAAGTGCCTATAGTAAACAGCTTTTTTTTTAAGATTTTATTTATTTATTTGACAGATAAAGATTACAAGTAAGCAGAGAGGCAGTCAGAGAGAGGAGGAAGCAGGTTCCCTGCTGAGCAGAGAGCCCGATGTGGGGTTTGATCCCAGGACCCTGGGATCATGACCTGAGCCGAAAGCAGAGGCTTTAACCCACTGAGCCACCCAGGCGTCCCTATAGTAAACAGCTTTAAATGTCTCTACGTACAGCTAAAGTTTTCAGATCCTGATCATATTTTACATCCAAGGAATTTAAAACTTCCCTTTAAGAATCTATACAATCGGGCTCTCTGCTCGGCAGGGAGCCTGCTTCCTCTCCTCTCTCTGCCTGCCTCTCTGCCTACTTGTGATCTCTGTCAAATAAATAAATAAAATCTTAAAAAAAAAAAAAAAAGAATCTATACAATAAGCATATAAACATAAAACAAATTACTTCTTAACACATGTAAAAGTAAATACAATCTATTGTATTTACCAAAATTTGGTCTCATTTAAAAGAAAAATCACAACAATAAATAATCTAGTATTTACTTAGAAGAAAACTGTTTTCGGAATGTGGTGACATACTACAGAAGTATTTGCCCCATGGTCCATTACATATGGACATTCACGGATATGGACACTGAGGTCTAATGAGGTTAAATTTTGGGTTCAAAGTCACAGAACAAATAGCTGGTTAGTAGAAGATTTGGGCCAGAAGCCTAACTTACCAGTTCTTAACAACTTCCTACTTTCCTTGTTCTAACGTCTATTCTTGAAAAGTTTAAAGAAACTAGAACCACAATGGACAGAAGACAAGCCAACGAGCATAGCAGGTAACGACAACGTTCCAAATGATCTGCCCTGTTTACCGTTCAATCTGATCTTAAAATAAGTAAAACTTATCCTATCCTCAAGGATGTGTAAATTTATATTTTCTATCTTTTACCATTAACAGGACAAAGGTACACCATAACACACCCCAAATGGCCTAGGAGCCAGTTGTTAAACTTTATTTGTAATGTGAAAGCATAAATGATACTGTCTTAAGAACTGATAAATAAATATATACACAAATAGTACATACAGAATGTACATCTGTATTACATATAAATACAGCTAGGGAATGAGACCATATTAAACAGGGAATTGTAGTATCAATTTTATGACAGGGAGTCTCAGCAAGTTTACAAGTATGAGACGGACCCAGAAAAGTACAGAAATTAATGACTTGGAATATCCTGTACCAAACACCTTCAGTCATAGTTTGTTTTTAATGAAATATAAATTTTAAATATGCCATGTATTATATGGTCCAAGCTACGCTGCTTCAAAAATACTAATAGCAAAACATTAGTATTTCCATAATTCAGTTTTCATATCCCTAATCATAGTTCGATTTTCTGCCTGAATGATATAGCCAATATTCAAGGTATAATTCCTCAGTATCTACAATGGAAATTTAAAATCCTTTGTAAGAATTTTTAATAACCAAACTTGTTTTATCTTCCTTTCCTTTAAACAGCTTTATTGAGTTATAATTCACATACCCACATACACTTTTAAAGTGTATGATTCAATAGTTTTTAGTATATTTGCATAGTTATAAAACCATCACCACAATTCATTTTATGACATTTTCACGTCCCTAAAACGAAATGCCTGTCTCCAGTAGCATTCATTCTCCATCCCTCCAACATCCACTCCCAGCCTCTGTCAACCAGGGAATCTTTCTGTCTCCAGACTTGCCTGTTCTGGACATTTTCTATAAACGGAGCCATACAACATGTGGCATTTTATGTCTGGCTTCCTTCATGTAGGATAATGTCAAGGTTCAGCCATGTGATAGCATGTACTAGCACATCATTCTTTGTACTGCTGAATAATATTTATCCTTTAAATGATCTTTAATACTGCCCTCCAAATATTCTCATTCCTCAACCTGTCTCTTCTCTCTGGATACATTTCTACTTTAGATATTCTTCATTCAAAAACAACAAATGGGGGCACCTGGGTGGCTCAGTGGGTTAAGCCGCTGCCTTCGGCTCGGGTCATGATCTCAGGGTCCTGGGATCGAGTCCCGCATCGGGCTCCTGCTCGGCAGGCAGCCTGCTTCTCTCTCTCTCTCTCTCTCTCTCTCTCTGCCTGCCTCTCTGCCTACTTGTGATCTCTCTCTGTCAAATAAAAAAAAAAAAAAAAACAAACAAAAAAAAAACAAATGAACAGTTTGATCACCAAAATAATTATCATACTGGATTATAACTTATCCTATATAGAATGAGTCCATAATGATGTAAAGAAATAACTGAATAAGTGGAAACAGATAATTGAATAAATGAAGAAGGAAAGACAGCTTTTCCTTATGAAGGAGTTGGATTAATAAATGTGGAAGGAAACAGAAAGTTACCATGAAGAAACCACCACACTCATAGCGGTTGTACATAAGATACCTCAACGTGTACTAAAATTATTGCGTAAAAGTATAAGCAGAAACAGGTTATTTGCAGAGTGTCAAAGTATCGCTCTCAAGATGTTTATTCATTACAAAGGAGAAAGTAAAACTTCACAGTGTTGAAATCTGGCAGACGCCACCTTAGCCAAGTGATTAAGGTCAGCATTACCAGTGGTAAGACGCAGCCCAGCACTAGTAAGGACGTGCGGAGAAGGGCATCACATCATTCCTGTGGGACTCTTATGAGAGGTAATAAAACCTCCAGAAGACAAACCCAAGTAGAGGAAGAGTCTGCAGAACACCTGACCAGGATGCTTGAAGAGTGGTTAATTAAGGTCACGAAAGACAAGGAAGGACCAAGGGATTGTCACAGACCAGAGAACTCTAAGAAGTAATTAGCACCAAACACCCCTGGATTGGATCTTGGATCCGAAAAATGACATTAGTGGAAAAAATGGGTGAAATTCAAGTAAAATCTATAGTTAGTCAACATAATCGTGCCACTTTAATTTCTGCTCTTGAACAGTATACTAGTTATGAAAGATGTTAACATCAAGAGTACTATTTTCGTACCTTTTCTAAGTTTAAAATTATTTTAAAGTAAAGTTTTTTTTTTAAATCCCCAAAAAACTCTATTTCTGACAGCGCTGAAAAGGAAAAGTATAATAGGCGTAGAATAAATTAACTCTGCCAGCTTAAGAGAAATGTAAACTTTTAGAGTATCTTATTTCCACAGGGAATCGGGGAACTCCGCAAGAGAGACCTGCTGACTGATACTACTCTCGTCCTTTGAAAGAGAAAGCTCCATATAACTTTAAAAGACTTGTACTTTATCAATTATTTGAAAACATAACTTCTCAAAAAAGAAAAAAAAACACAATTTATCATTGGGGATTATGTAGAAAATATATATTCCCTGAATGACTTAAAGTTTTATAAGACAGACAAACAGGAACATATCTAAGATCCCTGTAATTCCATCAAAACTATCGTCTGACTCTTGATTAGATTTAAGTAGGGCTATATCAAGATAAAGAGTAAATTATCAATAAATTAAAATATGTTATAATATGCTTCTTTGAGTAGGAGAACTGGTAATTATCTGCTAGGTCTTTCCTCAAGTAATCACATATAATACAACTATTCTGAAACCAAATCAACCTCAGTAACCAAAATAATGATTTTTGGGTGGAAATCTCATCAAAGGAAGGTGAAAGAGTAAAAAAGTGATAAGAAAAAAAGCATACTTAATAATTCAACAGGTAAATTACTAATTATATTACTCTGACAATACAAAGACTGGTAAAATACATTCAAGTTTATCATGCATTCTTACTTGAAATATACTGCTCTAAGTCTAGAACAGATCATTTCAGCAAATAACAATTTATTTTTTAAAAATTTCTAATGTAGATATTTGAATACAGAAGATGTTAGTTTGTTTAAACTGTTAAATATAAACTTCAAAATGCATACAAATCAGAATTTCTTCAGGAAAAAGCAAAGATAACAAAACAGACTAGAATTACCTTGATATAAGTGTATTGTTTTATATTGTAAGTAGATTATAACTACACTCGGAAACATTCCCATTTTGGTAAATTTATGAAATAAGCTTAGAATTGGTTAGCCAGAATGAGTGCCATGCAAAGGCTGAAAGCAGCTATTAAAATAAACCCAAGGCACTGAAATAAGCACAGATTTATCAACAGCCCAGCGTGAAAGTGCCAATGATTGCTTCTAATAGTCTAATAAGAAACGTGAGTAAGATTTCACTGAAAATTTCTGTACCTGTCTTTGTTTGTTAAACCCAGAGTCACACGGCTTTAAGGAAGGAATAAAACAGAATGAAGGAAACGAGCTTAAGTAAAACATCAAACAGGCACATATAATAAACACAGGCAGCACGCTTGTCATTCCTCAGACTTTCATGGCTTTGAACACACCACTTCTGCAGCAGCACAGGGCAAGGAACACACGCAGGCGTGCACGTGCGCGCACACACACACACACACATATAGTAGTTTAATGTCATTAAGATGTGCTTGGTAACTTGATCATTGTACTCTCAAAATTCATAGTCTTCCCATTAAACGAATGATGCATGGGCCATACATTCAACAATAAACCTGAGTAAATAAAACTTGCTCTAAAAGTCAGTTTTTCTACCACATACCAACATAAAATTAACATTTAAATATTCTGATTAAAACACTACAGCTAAAGTTAACCAATTTAATAAGAATACAAGCACTTGGAATTCACATGATCACTTTATAAAATGAGCTGTTATCTAGCCACCCTACACTTAATGCTCAGAAACATACTTTTCATACTTGGGTTTTGTTTCATTGGGCATTTGGCACATGAGAGATGCATTAAAACACCATCTGAAAAGAAAGGCCTTAACAGCCTTATGGCTTTATGCTATATTGGCGAAAAATATCTGCATACCATGATTAACATAACTAATTTTAGTGATAGAGATTTTTTAAAAGCTCCAATTCAAAGCAGATGCCATTTTTCTGTACCCATTAGGCACGGAATTAGGTACCCACTAGTCTGGTGGCAAAAACTGTTCAATAGTTAAACTGATCTACAGAGGACTGACAATATTGATTCAAAATTAGTTTCCAATATTGGGTTTTTTAAATCAGTATGACTATTTTTATTTTATTTTCTTATTGTTATGTGAGTCACCATACAGTACATCAGTTTTTGATGCAGTGTTCCATGAGTCAGTTTCAGTAAAGGACAGGGCTTTGCTGTTTGCTAGCCTAATGTCAGATGTTCTCCTTGTGACCTACTCAGTATCTGCTGTACCTAATGGAAACCTTGCTTTCTAATTTACCTCATAAATAGGATTTGCAGAAAGTTACCACATATCTCTGTATTTGTGAAGCCTTGAAAAAAATATCAAAAAGGAGTCCTATGAAATGCCAGCTTAGTCTAAGATACTAGAAACACAAAAGAAAGCTATTGTAAACCTAGTTAGAAAATGTAACTTATTCTTCAAATTACATGAGAAATAATAATGAGGTCAAAGTTGACAGACGAGGCTTAACCTACCTTTTAGGGCAATCTTAAAAAAAAAGTACTAAAACTGCAATGAATGTGATTGTGTTATTTTTGAACTCTAATTGTACTCAGGATGTCTGTGATCTCGTTACTGCAATATATTTCTGTGGGAATCTCTCCATCAATTTCGTGCCGTTTATTAATTGCTTAGGGAGAAAAGTTTTCTTGAGTTTGAGGCTGGCACAAAGACTTTCAAGCCCAAAGTGCACACAATTTTTCACTATATCATGAAAGTAAAAATAAGTTAATACTTTTCCATACTGAAAAAGAATAATAAAAATACATTTCTAATATACTTTAGAAAGTGTGAATGACCCTGAGAAAAGCCACTGAGAGGTGGCCGCGAGTGTGTGTCCGGATCCTAGACCCTGAACAAAACCTAGAACGAGCCCATTTCTTACCCAAGGCATCTTTAACTTTCTCGTCCAACTCTGCTCCTGAACAATGAGAAACAGCTTGATTTGGATATACATTTGTTTGTAAACAGGTTAAAAGTTCTAAGCCAGTGGTGGAAATAAAAATTATCTACAGTTCAGCCCCATCTTTTTTTACTTTACTTTTTCTTCTTTTTGCTTACTTATAGCTACTCTGCCAACTGCATCCAGTTTCATGAAAACCAAGACCTTCATTTTTAATACCTTTATTAATTCATCAATTTTCATTGATCTCTAGCAGCACATGGGAAATAAGGATACTGTCATTAATTCTGTCTTTGCACTTCTGAAGTTCTTCACAATAATACTGAGTACTAATTCTTTTCATGCCTTTTTTAAAAATTAACTAATTTTTTAAAGATTTTATTTACTTATTTGCCAGAGAGAGAGTGCACAAGCAGGGGGAGCAGCAGGCAGAGGGAGAAACAGGCTCCCCGCTGAGCAGGGAACCCAATGTGGGGCTCAATCCCAGGACCCTGAGATCAGGACCTGAGCCGAAGGCAGATGCCTAACCGACTAAGCCACCCAGGTGCCCCAATTTTTCATGACTTTTCAATGTGGTATGTAAATGATCTAAATACAGCTGCCTGAAGGTATCAAGTAAATCCATGGCACAGAAACCTGAGAATGACTGACTTCGGAGCCCAGAGAATCCCCTTGGCAGCCTTTGAACCCAAAGGCTCAATGTGGGCAGGAGTCTCATCAGTTTTGTCCTCTGCTGTGTCCCATCAGGATGGTGCCCGGTAGACACTCAACAGATCTGTTGAGCCAGTAAGTGATCACACAGGGACCTGTAGAACTCAGCACTAAGTAATTCAAGGACAGATAAGAAGGAAAGAAATGCTGCATCGTTCCTGCTTTTGAAGGACTGCTTTTCAGAGAAATACAGTTTCCACCCTGAGCAGCAGACCTTAGATAAAAACCGACTCCAGTACTGCTAAGAGCAACTCTGAAAGACCATACCAAAATGCCACGGAGGCTCCCTGGCCTGAGAGAAGCCCTCCCCACTGCGTCTTCCCCTTCATGGTCACAGATGCTCGGATGCCATTATTTCTAGCGGGACCTGGACTGAAAGAAAGCACAGGTACCATGCACATTCCCTGGAAAGCAGACACAACTTTAAAGTATTTGGAGCACTCAGATAGCCCAGAAATCCTTCTAAATTCTAAGAAAGCAAACCAACAGAAGCATCAGCAGATGAAAGGCAGAGTTAACCCACACTGGTGTATCTGTACACTACTCCTACTACTAAGACAGGTAATTTAACATGAAACACTTTTAGTTCGAGTCTTTAAAGCTCCATAAAATTTGGCCTTGGTGTAGTAATAATAATAATAATTAAGTCTTGAAAGTGTCCTAAGGTTGAGTAATCCTTACATCAGACCTATGTGGTAGGTCTGCTTTTTCCAGATGAGGAAGTTGGGCATTGAGGAGGTTAAGTAATTTGTCCAAGGCAAAGCGCTAGCCACCAGGGTAGGGTCTGTGGGACTTCAGATGGAACACCTGGCTAAGGCACGCTGAGTGTTAACAGGGGCAAAGAAAGCAGGACAGTCTGAGGAAGGGGCTGTGACACGGGCATGTGGCTCCGGCCCCACATGGGGCACTCCCCTCCTGTGCACCTCAGACAAGTCTCTCAGACCCAGTCCGGAAAGTTCTGCACTGTGGAGCTGAATGAGGCCACGGGTCCTAGTGCTCCTGCAGCCCCTCAAAAGGGAAGGCAAGTCCAGGGTGGGGGCCACACCTGCACTTTTACTGGTTTTATGAACTAGAGTTCTACTTAGTATTTCATTTCTGAAAAAAACTTCTCTGCTTTCAAAGTTTGAAAACCACAGTCCCTTCGAGCTCTGATTTCTGCGGAACATATCTTGGGTCCAGTGTTAATCTTCCTCCCCAGTTTTGTAAGATTTGGCATGTATTTTCTCTACATACAATTGTTTTTTAAAGTTAGCATAGAGTCTTGTATTTTACCTCTTCACTGTTGTGAGACACCCAGACATGCCTGTAACTTACGTGGAAGGCCTTGGCTGGCCTTCACAAGCTATACTCACGACAATGTTCCTTAATGTGAGAAAACCCAATTGTTTTATTAGAATCTGCTTTTTAAAGGTTTATCAGAATTCCCTGTGGTAAAAAAAGATGGGACCACTTATGTTGAAAATAACAGTTGGTTAACTCGTTATGGTCTTCCTCTTATTGGTGGTATTGTTTATTTATTTTTACTCATTACTCTGTGTCTGTAATGACAATTCATCCAAAAGTGTTTGTGTAGCTCCTGACTTATCTATAAGCAGCTCTTGTCATCAGCTGGTGCATATGGGAGGACAGTTGAATGAGCAAACAGACTTGCCCCAGAACTCTATTATCTCAGAAATACAAAACTTTCTACCACAGGACTGGAAAGCCATATGAGCCCCAAAGGGGTAAATAATTTTTATATTAACTACTTCTGTGTTGGTTCAGCTATAAAAATCCTAGACAATGTTTCCAATACAGATACTTCACATTTCCACCACTGCTTTTGATTTGGGTTTGAACTAAGTGTCTATTTTTACTAGTCTTCTACCAAACAAATTTTACATGCTATTGTCATTGTTAATTTCTTAAAAGCAAAGAAAGCTTGGTAAGCATTTATTATTCACTAAGCCAATCACAAACTATCTTTTAATATTAAAAGGAGAGCAAATAGTACAGTTATTTCACTAAACAAAGGCACTAATATATGCAGAGCACCTTTATCCTTTGTTATTGGGTTTCTAAACACATCACAAGAATTGCATTATTTCCTCTTCCCCAAAAACTCATTTCAAATTTGCTTAATGCTCCTTCACTGGTCCCTGAAAGAAACTACAGATATCTTCTAATTACAAGTGTTTGTCCACATACTCAAGCATAGGAATAGCTACTATTTTAGCATGTCTGTGTCATTAAGGCCAATCAAATTCTTCACAGTATCTGATTTTCATCAAAAGTTTGCTAAGGAATTTTAGCTTAGAGAATTGCATTACATGCATGAATGTGTGTATGAAGGGCTCTCTGACTAAAGTAAAAGTCATTCTTGCATATAGTGGCAATGATCCACGCATTAAAGATTCCCCCAACACCCAAATAGAATTATTATGGTTTATTGTGTCTATTATTCCTGGATAATTGGAGTCACTCAAACACTTCAGCTGAAATGTTAATGACTTAAAAGGAATCATCAACTCCTCAATGAAAACACCAAGATGGTTCTCTTTCCTCTCTTACTAACATTAACTCAAAGAAAATTAAAGTTAAAAAACTACTGCCTACCCAAATGCATGTTTTAAGTTCAAAGTTAAGGATAAGCTCAGGATGTAGTATTTCCCCCACGTTAATTCTAACTGTCAAGCCACACGTTAGCAGAGCTCTAGATTAAACTGATCATGTCCACGTGGGCATAACATTCTGCAAATAAATCAAAAGAAGGTAAAATACAAACGGGGTTCCTAAATTCCATATTGAGTAAATGAAGATTTTAAGGCTCATCACATTAAACATATTTCTTATTAAATACAAAGTCTTGAATAACAAATATACGGAATGATTTCCCATACAATTTTTTTTAAGAAACCCCACTTTAAGGTGTTGGCCCAAAAAGGTTTAAATAATTCCCTTTACATAATAAACTACCTGTTTACCTAGCAATTTTATTTTAATAAAAATACAGGTCAAGAAAAATAGCACTACATTCACACTGGGGTTTCACAAACTGTGGACACCCAGATTAAGACTGAGTCACTACAGATGCATTCTGGTCTACACCACCGAGCTTCTAATGTCCTTTGTGGCCTTGAGGGTGATTTTGGATACTTTCAAAAGTATTCCACGTGTGCAGTACCAACTGTAGGCTTAAGAAAAATAATCAAAGGTGAAAATACTGCTCAACACTAGGGAACATATGCCACCAACTGACTGCTCCTGAAGGCTGCTAGAAAAATCCTGCCCTTGGACAATAAAAAAAGAGCCCATCCCACGTCATTGAAAAAGGGGGAAAACTGGAGGAAATAAAGGGTAAAAAGTTAAACATTAGCTTTTCAATTAATCCATGAACTATAACGATTAGTATCAGCTACTCTACGCTAGCGGCCACAACAGCACAGACGCAGAGTTAGGGGACTGCTGTCACCACAACTAGGACAGTTGTTATGGCTGCAGAAGCGAGGACAGGCTCGTGTTCCCACCACAAGACTACTCCGTTACCCGCAAGGAGTCTGTGGGTGAAGGAAGCCCCTCAGCAGCATCCTCCTTGATAACCTCCTAACAACACAAAACAAGAGCGTGGGTGAAAGGTGAGGGGGCAAACTAGGACGACGAATGAACACGATGCTGACATGATCACAGACGACACTGAAACCTGGCTGTGAGTCGATTCCCCTAGTGACACTTAAATTTGAAATAACAGTTTAAGTTCTATAGCTTTTACCTTCTAATGTATAAAAATATATTAACAAGAAATTTCTTTTTGTGAATTGTTAAACTAAGCTGACCATCAGGAACACATAATATTTTACAATGTATTTTGTTTTGGATTAGATTCAATCATACGTTTAAGTAATTCCCTAATTCTATTTAGTTTCTGCTTTAATTTAAAATGCTCTTCCAATATACCCTCGAATTTTTATACCATAGGGCTAACATACATACATATATATAAATATATATATACACACACACACACACAGATACTATGTATGTATATTTTTGTAAAAAGATATTAGAAATTAGCAAATGTAAAGGTTTAGTTTTTAGAGTTTTGGTAACAGACACTGCACTCTAAGCCAGAAACTCTGGTTGTAAACAGCTCAACATTTATTCACTAAGGTCGCTAGTCATTTTCCTTCCATAGACATTTTCCAGAAATGAAAACAAAATACATTTTATGTTAGTAATAGCTTATCTGTCTTAAGATTATTTATAAAGTAAGTTGCATTCTTTTGTTACAGAAAGGAAATAACCAAACTTCTACTGCTGTCTGTGTGTCTTATTAGATTAATACTTTAGTTACCCTTTTTAATACTTACTAGGCCATTGCTCTGATCTCTGGGCAAATTCGTTTTTACTGATGGACGTGAGATGAGGTGTTGGGAGCTGCCAGGGTAATACCTTGGCGTGTAAAGGTAGGGGGCAAAGAATGGCTATGGAAAAAACACGTAACAAAAGAAGGGGATAAACAATTACAGAAATCAAAGTGTGATGAGATTTATCAAATGAAACTAACCAATAAAACACAACTCCAAATTTTTAATAATGCAAGTGACAAAACAAAAGAAAAAGAGCCTTGCTTATAGTCTCTAAGATAGCAAACCCAAATTTGAGACCCAGTATTTAAATTTTCATATTGTTGATTTAATATAAGGTTTTTTAAGCAACTAAACTTTTACACCTTACAGTCTGACAAGAGTTTCTCCTTAACATTTTTATGGGCTTACCACGTATCAGTTCCTAAGTGACTTACAAATATTAACTCACAATTTACTTAACAACAACAAAAATAAGCAAAATGGACTCTTAATACCATTCTTTTCAAAAAAAGATTAGCCTTAAGAAAGACAAAGAAAGTCTTAATATATATGAGAACACCCTAGCATGGATTCCAGGAATATTATTACTCTAAGTTCCCAGGGCTTACTTTATATTCTATGCCCTAGAGTGTATCTCCTAAATAAGGTGTATTTTTTAAATGGGGAATCCATTGTTTAGCGAGATTTATAACTCCGGCATTTATTTGTAGCCAACTTCACATAAACAGGAGATATCAGATTATATGCGCTAAACATAAAGATTAAAACTCATTAAGCTTCATTACACTAAAATAACATCTTCCCATACCTTTTTACTGCTGCCATTTAAGAAAATTATTCCCCCTTTTAACTTTCAGACTAAGAACCTCAAATAACTAGAACAAAAAATAACTAGATCTAAAAAGATGAGAAAATGCTAAGTGTTTTTAAAATGATAAAACACTCTTAAAGCATCACATCAGCCTGATGGTATGGTAAATTAAAAAAATAAATAAATTTCTTGGTTTCAAAACCTCAACTGTCATCTACCGATCAATGAGCCATTTTATGTAAAATTACAGCAGATTTTAAGACTGCTAAATAAAACCCTGCATTTCAACACTGTCTACCACACGGTTGAATTTTACAAGGATGGAATACATTATAAAATGCTATTGTTCCACCTTTTTCTCCTTGTCTGAATAAAAGAACAGAATAACATTCATACGACCTCTATGAAGAATGCCCCTAATTATAGTTGAGCTTGAACAACACAGGGGTGAGCAGTTCTGATCCCCACCACCCCTCACCGCCGAAACCGTGTAGTCGGAAGTCTGTCAAAATAACTTTTGACTTCCCAAAAACTTAATTACTAATAGCCTACTGGCAACTGGAAGCCTTACCGACACTAGTAACAGTCAAATGCACATATTTTATAGGTTTTATGCATATGCTGTATTCTTACAATATGCTGTATTCTTACAATAAAATAAGCTAGAGAACAGAAAATATTAAGGAAAACACATTTACAGTACTGTACTGTAATTGCTTTTTTAAAAAATGCTGTGTAAAAGTGGACCCACACAGCTCAAACCCGTGTTGTTCAAGTATCAACTGTACTTATATGGCCAACATTTTTCAAAACTTGAAAATTTAATTTAAATTCTGGAATTTCTTCACTGCCACATTTACTCTAGACTTTGCTTTCTTCCTAGCTCGCGTGACATTTACTTAGGCATGCAGTTGGCTTCTGTGAACACTAGCCCCTACGTTTTTCTCAAATTAGACTAAAGAGGGAGATAACAAAAATAAGAAGCAGTAATGGACCTTAGCATACCATTCCAGAAAGTACAATACTAGGGCTCACGCTCCAGTATCCTGTAGGAAATATTAGTGCTTAAGATCAGTAGGATGGGTATAGCTCAGGCCGCTAAACTTAATAGGGTCTGTATATTCCTGATCACTGTACTTCCATCTTTTGCAGTAGAAAATGATCACATCTATACTAAGTAAATAATTATGCATGACTGCACATAACCTGAAATATAACTCCAGAAATGGCTACAGTGCTATTACTTGGCAATAACATCTGAATCCTACAAGTGGTATCTTCTATCATAATCTCACATTTAAAAGCTGTAACACATATGAAATAGATTTACTGAATACTGTGGAAATTTAAGTTTGAAGTTAAATCATTGTTCTAAATGCGAATATAATTATGCAAAATATAACAAATGGAACACTGTTTATGAACAAATAGAGAAATAGCTCCCTTTGTGGCACAGGATAGTCATTGATGACCCGTGGAGTTCACTTTCTTAAAAAAGCAAAAAGCGTCTCTAACATTCGAGATTCAGCTGAGATCTAGACCCCATTAAAGTTAAAAGTTCTTTTTATTTTTAAAAAAATCATATATTTTAAATTCAAACTTAACATTTTTCCTATTTTAAAGCTAATGTGCAGTTTCAAAACAGTAACAGACTCCATAGCAGAAAACTTCTGGTATTTCCCCCAAACAAATTCTTAGAATGAAAGATTCCTTGCACTTCCTTACCCTGTTGTAGAACGGATGCTGAGGTCCTGTCATCCCACTGTAATAGCTGCTGTGAGGCTGTGGTGACACGACCCCACCTCCGAACGGCCCGTTGAAGGACGTGGAAGAAGAGCAGACAGACGGGGCCTGGCTGTAGCCTGACGGGGGTCTCGCTGGAGCTTCGTGAAGAGGCAGTGGAGGATACGCGAGCCCCCCAATATTAATCTGGTCTCTCGCAGCGCGAACATCTGAAAGATTAAACAGTACCCCAGAAGACCAAAGGAAAGAGGACTACAGTCATCAGTCCAGCTATCACATCCTCCTTTAGTTATCAAACAGAAACAAGCTTTTTTTCCACTCTTGCCGAGGATTCCAACTGACTTAAAGACAGGACATCCTGACTCATAAAAATCTTGTTCATAGACATTCTAGTGAGAAAAACTCAACTACTTTGCATAAAAGCTTTTCTCACCATTTGAAAAGTCACCAACATCTGGATTCTTCTCTTCAGTTACCAGAACAATAATATTTTTTCTCTATTTAAGGTATTTGTGCTATTCTAACAGTGGTTATGATCCATAAGGTGTTATTATTCATAACTATTAGCAATAGTTATGAATAATAACTAATAATAACTCACAGTGGTCTAATACTAATAAATACAGTGATTGGTAAACTGTGGGTGTGCAAACTATATGAATTATCCTTCTCTGAACAAAACAAGCAGTTCCATAGCCACAAAATACACCTTGATATCAGCCTTATAACTGGTACCTAAAAAGGAAAGCAGAAGTAGACTGAAGCTCTCTCTTCATAACTCTCAGGAAACTCAACGGTGGGTCAGCAGTGCCACACGGAAGATAATGTGCTTCAGGAATGGTTGTGTGTGTGCGCGTGTGCATACAGCGGTGGTTCAAGAACAAATGAAATGATTCCAAAACTTTAATGTCACCATCCTTAAGTTCCAGTCCACAAGTTTAAGTTAAAATTTATCAAGTAATATAAGAATATCTGTGCCCCTTCAGATAGAGACCCCTATTAAGATCCGTCAGAGAAAAATTAAAATGGACTAACATCTTACAGTGTTGACTGTTTCTTAAAAGGAATCTGAGTGCAAAGAAGTCAGGTATGCAGGTATTCCTTAGCAGTCTCTAAAGGAGGTCAAGACTCCTAATCCTCAGTTTCATTAACTGTCCTGTGTAGTGCTTGGTTTGGTATTTCTTGGTTTTTCATGGAGCAAGACAAACTCACATAGCTAAGTTAGAAATCAGAAACGTCTTGAAGACCAGAGAAGACAAATCACATTTACTACTACTACCCACCTGCAATAATTTCCCGTAGCTTGGGGTCTAGGTTGACAGTGCATGGCAAAAAGGTTTTTACATCTCGAGCCACAAGAACTGGGGTCCTTGAAGACAAAAACACTTCAAAGTTTCTTATATCTCCATCTATTTCTAGCAGTGGCTCAACATCTTTAGTTGTTGGAATATTCTTTGATATTCTTCAAACAAGAAACAAACGAAAAAGGTCATTAATGTCAGTATCAGAAAGGAAAATTCCACATGTACCTTAAAATTTATATACGAAAATAAATATCACATTACACATCTTGTTTTCATTAAACATTTTCTTAAGAACAAAAACTGGTACATACACTACAAAATTACTGAGATAACAAGTGTGAGGTCAGCCTTTGGCCAAAGGCAGGACTGGAGCTAGGAAACAGGAAGGAGAGCGGCATATCCTAGGCACCCACATGCTGGTGAGGACCGCTCTGCACAAATTAAACGAGTTATGGTTTTACACACGAGGAGAGTGAGCCTCAGACAAACGAGGCAACCTGCCTAGATCCACGCAAGCACACAAGACAAGCTGACGGGTTCCGACTCCGTGCTTATTATGGGATACCACGGTTCTTGCCTTTGCAAAGAAGAGAAGAAATAAACAATAATTTTTAAATAAATTATATAAAGTAGAAAAAAGTTAGTACAGGTTTTTCCTTTTTCAAAAAAGGTCTCATTCTCTATTTCTTCACTGCTCAGACCCAATCCTGGGCTGGTAGCCAAATATTAAAAGCCCTCTGAGGGAAAATCTAGAGAACAAAATTAGCAAACAAGACGAGAAGAGCGTGCTGGTGAGAACATAAGAAGAGCAATTTTGTCTTCATGAATTTCAGGGAGTCCCTCTCACAGACTCACTCACATATACACAAAACGGAAAAGCCCTCCAAAATAGGATTACTCTTATAAATTAGAATGGCATTCAACTGATTATTAATATGGTTTAAATGATATGAAAACCTTGGAGAATGGTTACAAAGAATCATTTGCGGAAGTGGCCAAAATCTCAGAACTTTAACAGTTAAAAAGGTAGTTCATCTGTTTGAGGAGTTTAACATGAAATACTAAGAAGAGAGGCTACAAAGATTTAGATAAAAACACACAGCTGACAAGTCACATGAAACAAATTAACTGAATTTCAATGCCAGCTCTGCTTAAACTTGAATGTGAACAGTGTTCTCAGTATGATGAACAATACTGCTGTTCACAAGCCAACAGTCTACTGCTGGTTTCCAGATTGAAGGCTCGATTTTAACCTTTTGAGCTCAATACATTAAGCTCTTCTACTGAAAGAGATATTTATGTAAATGATAATCTTTTGGCAGCAGGCCACTAAAATCATATGTGTCTTTATTTTTCAGATATTTTTTCCAAAAGTTAGTATTTAAAGAATTTAAGTAACTTCACTTTTCAATTAAGAGTGAATTTAAATTTTTAGTATTATGAATCATGTGAATTAAAGTTGCCAGCAGTTAAATGGCCCACAGAAAGCATTATAAAACCTCAGGCATCAATGAGCTCCTAGTAAGTTTAGATGCAATTTCTTTCTATGCTACCAATCTAGCGGTACTTGTTAATGCCAACATCAATGTAAGTTAAAAGCATTTTGATTATAAATGACAGTGGTTTAGAGAAGTCCATATTAATTCCTTGGCAGAAATTACATAAGCCATTCAAATCACTTCCATTCAAAATGAGGTCTTAAATTACAGGGAAAAAAACTTCCTATTTTAAATCAAAATATAAACAGATTCGAAAAGCATAATTTATGAAGGCATTATTTATCATACTTTATCTAAAAGTAGCCACCTAACAATGTCATTATTTAATCATTGAAGGTTAAAAATAAGACTAATTTTCTTTAAAAACTTAAACAGGGAAAACTCTTAACTGTCTCAGAATTTTTTACCTTAAAACCAATTTAACTCCTAGTAGACTCAAATACTTCCTACCACAGTGAATGCCCATTTATTAAATAACATTCTAATGTACTCTGGAAAGAGATGGAACATACAGACAGAAAACAGCTACTCTGCACTGTAGCCAGTGGGTGAGGAACAGAAGAGGAAGTGAAGTGCACATCTGCGCAAACACAACCAAACACCCCGAACACCTTGAGAGCTAACTGTGCTCCCCTGTTCTGTCTCGACCCAGTTAAAGCCGACTCATCCTTCGTCTCAGCCCCACTTCCCCTCTTCCAGGAAGTCTTCTCCAAGCGCAGGCCCTCCGAGCACATATTCTTTCTTGCACACCACCTATCACAACTGGAATTTTATAATCTCTTAGTGGAATTATTTTATTAATGTCTACTCCCCCTCTAGACCAGAAGTTCCTTTAAAGCTGGGACCGAGTTTGGTAGTGTTCACTCTTCTATCTCCAGCGCCTTGAAGCAGAGCATTGTCACGTTACTTTTGCTTAAATATCTTTAGAGTGAAAAAAATATCTTATCTGTATAGTGAATACACACAAAAAATGCATTATTCCCTAAGAACTCTACTCTTTTATAATAAATTTCACTTTAATTCCTTTCTGATATTGGAAACAAATTTTTTTTTTAAAGATTATTTATTTAGGGATGCCTGGGTGGCTCAGTTGGTTAAGCAGCTGCCTTCGGCTCAGGTCATGATCCCAGCATCCTGGGATCGAGTCCCACATCGGGCTCCTTGCTCTGCAGGGAGCCTGCTTCTCCCTCTGACTCTGCCTGCCACTCTGCCTGTGCTCGCTCTTGCTCGCTCTCTCTCTCTGACAAATAAATAAATAAAATCTTTAAAAAAAAAAAAAAAAGATTATTTATTTATTTATTTATTTGACAGACAGAGATTACAAGTACACAGAGAGGCAGTCAGAGAGAGGAGGAAGCAGGCTCCCTGCTGAGCAGAGAGCCCGATGCGGGACTCGATCCCAGGACCCTGAGATCATGACCTGAGCCAAAGGCAGCGGCTTAACCCACTGAGCCACCCAGGCACCCCTGGAAACAAATTTATGCTTGGGAAAGCGTAGGTCGATCCACTTTTAGTTCATTTTCATACATGGTGTGAGATAGGGGTCCAACTTCATTCTTTCACATGTGGAAATCTAGTTGGCCCAGCACCATTTGGGGAAGAGACTATTCCTTTCCCCTTGAATGGACTTGGCACCCTTCTCAAAGCTCAATTGGCCAGATGTATGAGTTTCCTAGTGTAGTTATTGAATAGGATGCCTTTAAAACGCAAGATTACTTTTGCAAGTTTTGAAAGTATTTCTGAACTCTCATCTATTCCATTGGACTATCTGCCTATCTTTAGGCCAGTACCTCATTGCTTTGATTAATGCAATTTTGTAGTTAGTTTTTTAAAACTGAGAAACGCGAGCCCTCCGACTTCATTCTTCTTTTTCAAGATTGTCTTGGCTACTCATATTCATATTTAATTTCACATGAGTCTGAGGATCAGGTTTCTATTTCTGCGAAAGGCTACTGGAATTCAGACAGGGACTACACTGAATCTGTAGATCACTTTGGGTAGTACTGACATCTTAATATTTAGTCTTCCTGTTAATGAACATGAAATATATTTCCATATACTTGGATTTTTTTTTTAGATATTTTATTCAGCAATTCGCAGTTTTCTTTTTTTTTTTTAAGATTTTTTATTTATTTATTTGACAGACAGAGATGACAAGCAGGCAGAGAGGCAGGCAGAGAGAGAGGAGGAAGCAGACTCCCTGTGGAGCAGAGAGCCCGATGTGGGGCTCTATCCCAGGACCCTGGGATCATGATCTGAGCTGAAGACAGCGGCTTAACCCACTGAGCCACCCAGGTGCCCCAGCAATTCGCAGTTTTCAATGTATAATTCTTTAACCTCATTGGTTAAGTTCATTCCTGGGCATTTCATTCTTTTCAATGCTATAGTAAATACAATTACTTTCTGAATTTCCTTTCAGATAACAATCTGCAGAGGTATAGAAACACAACTGATTTTTGTGTTGATCAGGAGCCTGCAACTCTGCTGAACTTATCAGCTCTAGCAGCTTTCTTGTGGATTCCTTGGGGATTTTCCATATACAGGATCATGTCATTTGCGATGGGAGATAGTTTTTCTTCCTTTCCAATTTGGATCCTTTTACTTCTGTTTCTTGTCTAAGTGCACTCACTAGAACTCCACTGTAACAGTGAACAGCAGTGGTGAAAGTGGGTGTCTCAGTCAACTCAGGCTGTTGTAACAAACACCACAGACTGCACAGCTTAAACAACATTTATTTCTCACATTTCATGGAGTCTGGAAGTCTGAGATCAGAGTGCCAGCTCAGACAGGTTCTGATGAGAACCTTCTCCCTGGTTTTCAGCTAGCTCTCTGGTCCTTCTTATAAGGACACTAATCCCATCATGAGGACTCTACCCTCATGACTTCTTCCGAACCTACTTACCTCCCAAAATCCTCATCTCTAATATGATCACATTGAGCTAAAACTGCCCCCATGCAGAAGACTGTGCTGAGTGTAAAACAACACTCAATGGAGCAGAGAACTTGTTAGAAAGCAAAGAGACATTTCCATGCAGTGGTCAGAGCTGATTCTCAAGACAACAGTGCACAGCATCAAGTGTTCTAAGTAATGCCACTTTTCAAAGCTTACAAAAGTAATTCTGCATTCTCAAGTCATCCTATTTCAGTAACTACACTAGGAAACAACAAAGCACTGTATATGTGGCCCAGTGAATACAGATCTAGGCCAAAACTTCAAGTTTGTTTCTGGTTTCAAGAACTTAATGTGTTTGATTTATGGTGCTTAAGGATGGTCCAATTAGGGTTCTATAATACAATCACAAGCGTACTTGCCTGTTTCCAAATAAACCGCTGGCAAAGCTAAAAATGTATTATTTTCTCAGAGAGCTTATTCTACACATAAAAAAAGTTATTTTCCTCTGAATGTGTACATATCCAAGATGTATATTTCCTACTTGGTCAAAATATTAAGGCCAAAGATTACTTTTCTACATTGGAGGAAACATGTAGTCATGCATTTTTTAAAATGCTCAATACACAAACTCAGTGGACTATCATTAAGACCACAATCTGTGTGCGAGCAGCTGGGCTTCAACCAGACCTCATATGGGCAGCACAAGATATGACCCTGGTGGCAGAGATACCACTACATCCAGGACCCCAAGTGACATGGCTCCCCTTTCCTCAGTTACGTGCACCCTTCTGAACTGTAAGGCAGTGCTGCTGGCCATGTCTTGTTCATATGTTTCAGTGTTCTTGCTTCTTGCTTTGGGCATGAATAACAAACAGAGTCAGAAACTGAAAAACTAGGACTAGAAATAATAGGAAAATTTTATGACCATAAAAATCTCCTTCTTGGGATTAAGAGTACACTTACTGCGATGAGCACTGAGTAATGGAGACAGTCACATCACTATATTGTACACCGAAACTAATGTAACATTGTACGCTAGTTATATGGGAGTTTTTTAAAAATCTCCTTTATATATATTTTCTAAAGCACTGAATTATTTTGACACAGAAGCATTTATACTCAAAAAGAAATGCACCTTAATAATCTCTAGTGATGATTCAGTTCAATCCAGTGGTGAACAACAGTGTGTTCAACTGCTGAGGAAACTTAGTACACACCGAAGTTGGGGGTAAAAGTCTCCCTTTGAAGCTACTATATGAACTTATTACAGATTTACATGTCAGACACTTTCCATTAAAGGCAGTCATTTCTAGGAATACAATTCCTACACTGCAACTTGAAATGCAACTTGATTCTGAAAGGACAGAACAGAGGCAATGGCTTTCCTTACATCCAGATTTGATCATCTCACATAAGTCAGAATAAGGCTGTAATATTTAAAAATAAAAATTTAAAGCAATGTGGGGCGCCTGGGTGGCCCAGTTAGTTAAGTGCCCGTCTTAGGCTCAGATCATGATCTCAGGGTGCTGGGATCCAGCCTAGTACCAGGCTCCCTGCTCAGCGGGGAGTCTGCTTCTCCCTCTACCCCTCCCCTCTGCTCATGATCTCTTTCTCTCTCTCTCTCTCAAATAAATAAAATCTTAAAAAAAATAATAAAAAAGTAATACAAAATAATTTTTAAAAATAAATAAAAATCTTTTTAAAAAAAGTGGGTCACTTGTTAACTGTGTGATTTGGGACAAATCATGTGACCTCTCTTGATGCCAGTCCCCTTATTTCAGGGGGCTGAAGCAGATCTCTCGGATCCTCCCATAGTGCTGTGGGTGCTCCCCACACCCCGCCAGGTGGGAGATGCTGGTTCTTTCAAAGTGATAAAGGAAAGCACTGGCCTACACAGTCCCCTCCACATCTCAGCTCCCTTGGTTTTGGTGTAAAAATGACACCAAAAGCATAACTTCATCTGGCTTAAAGGCTGCAATTTTGGTAACTACAGGGATGAGACAGGATCAACAGACAGGAAAGGTAAATCACGAAAGCACAAAGAGGTACGTGCCTAGGCTCGTTACTGATAAGGCACTGCCTTCTATTCATGTGTGTTGTGGAAAATGCTCTGAGGAACACGTCCCTTTTCTTACGTACAATCTGATAGGAAAAATATATTTGAAGGTTAAAAAGAGTTGAGAAGAAAATTTTAAAAAGAACTAGCATTTGTAGAGTATCTCCTATGGCCTGCCATTCTCTGGGCCCGGTGTTTGAGCTAGCTTATCTCATTTCTATCTCCCAACATTCCATGATGTATCATTTCAATTTTTAAAACGAGAAAGCAAAGGCTCAGAGATGTTAAGCTCCCCACCTGACATTACCGCAGATGTAAGTGGCCCAGCTGGAACCTATCTGGCCTGATGCAAAAGCCTGAGCCTTGTTCCCTGCACCCGTTCAAACTGGGTGCCACAGACATGGTTCAAAGTTCTTAATTAATGATTTACATATTTTTAACGCCTTAAAATATAATAAAATAGAACACTGTTACGTATCAAATCTTAACACACTCAAGATCAACATATAAGCTTAATATACCAGGTCATCCTGGGTTTTGTTTTAATTTTTTGCAGACTTTGAAAAATGGGCTTTTTCTCCATCTTCAGGTGCACATTTAAATTCTTTCATTTTCTTAACCCAGTTTTTCTGTTCATAAAATTAGGCAAGCAAGTGCACTACTCCACCCTATGTGCCTGAGTTCAGAGTGTAATAAACAACTAGAAAATCACAATGTTAATTCACGACATGACCCACATGCCAGGACCTTGTCAGTCAGAGAAGCAGCACCCAACAAACACTTCAACCAGTTACAAGAAATGCGAACAACTGTAAGATAATACTGGTGACTGACCTATGAACCCAAATTAATTAAAAACATCCTGCCACTGTAAAGCAGGTTTAAAAATTGGTAGCATTTTTATCTACTTAGATTTAGAATTTTCTTTTTTTCTTTTCTAATTTGAGAGCGAGCGAGTGAGAGAGAGCGCGCGTGCGCACAAGAAGGAGGAACAGCAAAGGGAGAGGGAGGAAAAGCAGGCTCTAAGCTGAGCAGAGAGCCCAACGTGGGGCTCGGATCCCAGGACCCTGAGATCATGACCTGAGCCAAAGGCAGAGCTTAACCACTGAGCCACCCAAGCTTCCAGGATTTACAATATTCTTTTTTTTTTTTTAAGATTTTATTTATTTATTTGACAGAGATCACAAGTAGGCAGAGAGGCAGGCAGAGAGAGGGGGAAGCAGGCTCCCTGCTGAGCAGAGAGCCCGATGCGGCGCTCGATCCCAGGACCTTGGGATCATGATCTGAGCCAAAGGCAGAGGCTTTAACCCACTGAGCCACCCAGGCACCCCACAATATTCTTGATATCATATTACCAAAACTAAGTAGAGAAAGAGATGTTTAAACCAATGTGAGATTGCAAGGATCACCCACATATTTCAAATTTAATATTCTTCAGCACAGCTCATTTTTCTTACTAAGTGAATTTATTAGGAAATGTTACAATTTGAATCAATTAATTTATATTCATTCTGCTTTATTTACCAGGATTGTGCATAAGATTTGATTTGAAGAAAGGTTTCTACTAGGGGGAAAAGCCTGAAAAACAATACTAAATACTAAATACTAAAGCATGCCTACCTAGTTGCTGCCATGCAAGTGATCAGACAACACCTCAGATGGGAAAAATAATAATTTCAAAGTGGAGTAATGAGAGAAGACTGCAGTAAAAAAGTTAGGAGAGGCAAAATAATTCACAACTGACTCAATATGAAAATAGTATCAATCATTAAAAAAGTAAAGACCATTGTTTTATATCGAGTTTGTACTATGATATATTAACAAATATTCTGATGAAAGTAAGAGATCCAAGTTTCATAGCTACTGGAGGTACTCACAGTACTGTGAGGTCCTACCAAGCAGGAAGAGATACTCATGTTATTGTTTCCTTTTAGGAATTTTAAAAATTGTTCCATTAACTATATAGAAGCAGCAAATGTGTTGCAATAAAACTCTGAAAGGCAGGCACAGAGAATGGAGGCTCTGAAATCAAAGCCTGTCTATGAATATGCCTCAGATGAAAGCAAAACCTTGATTAGATAAACTGTCTTGAGGATTTAATTTCTAATAGGTACAGAACCCAAGATCTACAGTAATTAAAATTTAGTATTTTTTCATCCAAATACAAATTTTTAAGCAGATCTATTTTAAACCCTCCTTTTTCATGTCTACCCTCTTCCCAAAAGCTAATTTAAAAGCATTTTAGCAGGAAAAGGTACTATTTAACTTAATAAAGGCTATGCCATATGGTCAGACAACCATTCATTTGCCTATGATCATGATTCTCAGCGCTTATGAATGTCCTGGGAAGCCATTAAAAAACAGGAATGGAAATTAAACTTTAAAGTTTAAAATAGTCATATTTAAACTCTGTGTTTTCCTTGTTTTTCTGCTATGGAAAGGGAAAAGCAGAAATGCATTAGATCTTATTTCTTGGCTGAAAATATTAATCATGTCTCTAGTGAAATACCCCCACCTCGTGGACTTCTTGGGTATTGCCAACAGAAGCAGCTCAGAGCATGGGTTTACAGCAGCATCTCCCCTTACTTTACTGTTTCATTTACATAGCATTTTTTGTTGTTTATTCTCATATTTCGAGAAGTCTTAAAAATATTTTGATTTGAAATTCTGAAATCAGAAATCTTTGCTGTAAAAAATAATTTCAGGTAAAAAAAAAACAACCCTGATCTCTGAAAGTCTCTATATACAGAATAAATATAAATATTTATAGTTTGGTGGCAAATTTGAATTCTTCAGTAATTGGAGTGGGGTTTTTAAAATATAAATGGGCATAACAGTCTCACTGTATCATAAAATAAACTGTAAACCTTTACAGGTAAGACTTTTTGTTTCACATATTAAAACATATACTTTAGAGAAATCAATTTTTCTATTTCTGTGTTCCCAAATAACCTTAGTAATATACTTCAATTTTGCACGTTGGAGTTAGAAACACACAACTTTGGAATATTTGAAATTCTTTCTTTATTCTATATTACCATAAAATTACTGAATATGGCATCATGAGTTTAAATGAGAAAATATTTTAAAAACCAGTTTTACTCTATTTAAAGCAAAAGAAAAGTTACTGAAAAGCTACCTAAAAAAAAATTACAGCCTCTTAGTGTGTATAAAAATAGTATAAAGTTAAACAGATGTACCAGCTGTTTAAGTGCCAAATATCAAAACTGATTTTTTTTAAGCATTCCCTACAAAACCTACCGCAGTTACTAGATACAACTAGAACTGAATAAAGCATTTATTTGCAGTTTTACATAAGTTGGTAAGAAGTCTGCATCTTTTTAATAGAGAAGATATTCAATCCTCTGGAAAAATTTCTATCTGCCACTGACACATAACATACCCATTGACTATAATAAAAAAATTCTAAGTGTTTATTTGAAAGATGAATAAAATATACCTGGAAATAATAAAATTACTATAGTTGTTTTTCTGGTGTCAGACTTACTGCCCCACTGTGTAATCACAGACCATCTCCTGGCTTCCAGAAATAGGCCTGGGGAAGGTCCAAGAGTTATAGCTATAGGATCTTAGGTAACTGCCACTCTTTTTCCTCCCAGAGTTAGTATTAAATAAAGCCATCTATGTAAAGTGCTTAATCCAATGTGTGACATATATCGAGGGCTCAACTAATACTAACTAGTACTTTCATTAGCACGCACCTGGTACATAAAACTCTATAAATATTTGCTTAATGAATGAACCCAACGGCAGTTTCGCATGACAAAATGGAGCGCACCTCACTCAAAGGCCTTTTTAAACAGTACGGACAGCAGCCTGCAAGCAGGACCCAACATGGGAGGGGCCTGTCTAAAAGTGTGTCAGCACGAAGTAATTCCAAACCATGGCATTCATGAGAGGATTATAAATGCAAGAAGCCTTAGAAATGTAGCTGAACTCAAGAGTTTAGGGAAACATCTAACAAAAACACTGGTTTCATTTTAGTATCACCCAAAGAAGGTGGAAACTGGTAGGTGTTAACTGAAATATGTAATCACCATTCAACTGTGTACCCTGAGAACTTACTTAGTGCCTGACCCAGGGATGTATCGGTGTAGTAACAAGGAAACATTTACCCACATTTAGAATCAAAAACAAGGGTCTATATGAACAGTATTCTCAAGATAAAATGTGGCTTCTCATTCACCACCTGCGCCCAGTCCATGCTTTCCTCAACCCAAGTGTCACCATCATATTTCTTTACTGTCTCAGAAGTAATCACCACTGCCTACTCCATACCAAAAATGTCTAGAAGCGAAGAACTCAGCAAGGTTTAAGGAGGGTCCAGTCCATGGAGTGAAGAGTCTAGTTCAGGAAACAAGTATTAAAGAAAGAGCAATACAACTATTTAAAGAAGGGCGACTATGACAAGCACTACGGCGGAAAATACCAGCATACAGTGAACGTATCTAGTAAAATCCCGGAGAATGGGGTATGCCTGGTCACAAAAGGCTTCTTGAGGTTGTGGTATTTAAGATGTGAATGAGGAGGGGGAGGGGAGGATAGGCCACAGAGAAGTGCAGGAGGAAAGGCGAAAAGCAAGCGGGGGTGGGGGGGGGAGCAAAAGGGAGAGGGCATGAGAATGGGCTGGAGAGCCAGGCTAGGACTGCTCAGAACTCCAGATAAACCTGATCCTTATACACCAAATTTTGACCAATTACTTCTCTTTTTTTTTTTTTTAATTTTTTTTTTCCAATTACTTCTCTTTATCCTCAGAGACCAAGTTGACACACAATGACCACCATTTCCATCTTACAGTACTCATAAATCAAATTCAGTATGACTCTACAAGCAACCCACTAATTGTTCTCCACACCTTGTTCTCCACACCTATCAGTCAATGCTATGGAAACTACCTTTCATTCACTCTCGACTGGGGGTTGAAATGTGGGGATTAGAGGACAAGCCATGCAGCTGGCAAGTCTAAGGAAAAGGCAGCAATTTAAAAAACAATTCAAAAAGCAGTCTTCTAAATCCAACATTTTACTGGAAAATAAAGAATTCAATGATCTTAAGAAACAAGAATCTATTACAACAGGAAAGACATACAGGGAAATCAGTCATATCAATTACTGCAGTTGTTCAGATTAACTAGCTTTCTTCAGTACACTGCAACAAGACTGTAGAGAACATTGTTCGTTTCTTAGCTTTTCCACATTCATCTCTATGGCCATTCTCTATCACTCATTTCATCTTTACTTTATCTTCCCTAGCCCAGGCCAAGTTACACTGATGCAACCAAATACCAAGGCACCATGGAGCACATAGGGTACGGATCCATTTTTTTCAAGACTCCAAACAGATCTCCTTCTGACTCAGGATAAAAAGCCAAAACCCTTACAAGGATCCTCCACGTCCCATACTCCCTGACCTCCCTGACCTCATCTCCTGCCTCCTGCCCTTTTCTGAGTCCTCTCTAGCCACATCACAGTCCTTGTTCTTGCTATTACTGGTACATTCCAGCTACTCTCACGAGTAGCTGAGGACCTTTGTCCATACTGTTCCCTCTGCCTAGATATGCCTCCCCTAGATATCTGCTTGGGTTAATTCTCTCACTTCCTTTAATTCTTCGCTCAATTTTTACCTTCCCAACAAGAACTACCGTGAATACAGTACTGACATTCTATACAGTAAGGGACAGTGTGTTCTAGGAAAAAAGATGGAAACAATAATTATATACAAGACAATAATTTAGTAAATGTTGAATGGTGACAACCCAATACATACAGAGGTGACATCATACCAAAATGATAGAATTTCATTAAGGTTCTAAACAACATATAAAAAGCACAGAAACAACATGTATGAAACAGTGTTTGGAATGAGTATTTCTAGTATCTCAAATTTAAATTAGAAGAAATATCCTTAGTACAAAGGATGTATTTTGTACTACAAAGGAGAAGAGACAACTTCTTCACAAATCTAAACTAACTGGTATCCTGCTTTTCATGCTACTGACATCCGTGCCTTACATCCACATGCAACAGAACAGAAACAAACCTGTTCCTAATGCAGGTCATGTGACGGGGGAGGGGCAACAAATCATAGCCCAGAACATGAAGGAGAGGAGGAGGAGGCCAGTGAGAGCCAAGGGAGACAGGAGATAACCAGAAATGAGCGAATTAAACTTAGGAAAATTTTGGCTGAGTATCAAGGAAGAACATCATAAGATAGGAGGTTTTATTATGAAAAATGTCAAGTACAGAAATACCACTACTTAAAAAATTTAAGGATACTGAATTGAGCATAAACGTTTTAAGTTAGATGCCTACAGTGCCTACTCAGCAAACAGCTATTTCAGCGAAGTGGAACATGGTTACCATTCTAAGGCTCTCTCAAAACTTATTCAACTGTTTTAAACAATCAAAATAAGGTATGGCATTATCCTTATCACACAAAACTATTCTGACCATATCATCCTGAGTAAATGACTGCTTGAGTCGTGTCAAAACAGAAATTTAATACATTATCTTCATGAAAACTACTTAAATTGATCCTTTAAAAACCTCTATCATTGCTTAAAATGCATACTGAAAAATACCAGAAATAAAGTTTTATACTAAAATATTTCAATGGTTGTCTAAAACGTCGTAATAAAAAGTAGACAGAAAATCTTTATCTATAGTTTTTATTTTACTCCCTTTCTTCTTACTAAATGTATGTTAACAAAAAAAAAACCCTCAAATGATCTAGACAAAAGCTTTTAGCTCAACACATAATTGCAAGAAAATTACAATAATTGTACCAATTAAAATAATCTTGAATGAACAGTATGTCATCTTAATGTTCCAATGGTTTATAGAGGGATCTACTTAATTAGCTGAAATTGCTTTCCAGTGTTAGTATCAAATGTCATTTGTTAAAAGTTGAACAATTTAGAAAATAATTTAACAAAGCAATTTTACCAAACACCAAGAACCAACATTTTCTTTTTCAGCTGAATAAAGCAAGCAGATGTGTCATCAAGTTGCTATAAAAATAAATGAGGCTTTTTATGGATTAAAAAATAAATTTTACTACTAGCGTTAAAAATACTATTTTCTGATTGTTTTTATCAAATCAGATTTCTTTAATAAAATAAATGAATATCAATTATATACTGCTGTTTTTGTCTGCTGTAAATAAAACTTTTTATTATTCAAATGACAAGCAATGGAATCAAAGAACTCAACTATGGTTAGCTAGAAATAATCATCTAAATTATTCTAAAATATTCCAATATATGTTCTTTCAATATGCTGATCAAATTGTCTTCCCATAGTTTTTCATTCCAAATCATCTTAAATTCAATTACTAAGTCAATTCCTTAATGAATTCTTGAAGATTCTTACTCCATTGTCTTTTTCTCTCTTCCTTAGAGTATCTACAAAATAGACTTTGTAAGTATTTGTAGGCATATAAATCACACTTTTTTCTTTTAAAAAAAAAAAAAGAGCTACAGGCACCTGGGTGGCTCAGTCAGTTAAGTGTCTGCCTTCAGCTCAGGTCATGATCCCGGAGTCCTGGCATGGAGGCCTGCATCAACTCCCTGCTCAGCAGGGAATCTGCTTCTCCCTCCGCCCTACCCTGCCCATGCTTTCTCTCTCTTCCTCTCTCTCTCTCAAACAAATACATAAAATCTTTTTTAAAAATCTCAAAATCCCCCAAATCCAATGCATAAATGGATGGCAGGCCCAGCAAGTGCGAAAGTCTAAAATAATGATTAATTTAATGGCAAAACAAAGTTCTGATTATCTCATTTTATCTCCAATATAGAATATTCTCGGTCTCCTACTCATCTTGGTTTCCTCAAGAAAAGAAAAGAAAGAAAAGAAGAAGCAAGACCTTAGGAAAACATGTTATGTTCAAATGATAGTATCTAAAATGAGATCAAATTACTCCTCTCCTTTTTGTATCTTTCGCCTTCCTGCCACTATCCCAGCAAAGATTAAACAGGAAACTCCAAAACTAGTACTTTCTAATTTAAAGTACTATCCAACAATAAATTAAAAGCTCTGTCTCACACAGCATCTTCTATCTGGTGCATGCAGGAATAAGAAATTCTCTGCAAAGAAATGGGGCACTGTGGACTTTTTAGGGTCTATGTGATTTCACCTGAAAAATTTACTAACCCCAGAGTTGCAGATTCTGATCATACTTGACCTCCTTGATGGACTGTCCATCTTATTTCCTTCCTGTAGGGTCTGAAATAGCTAACTTGGCCTCCTGGCAATTTCTAGATCTCAGTTCTTAAGACACTAATCAGCGCTGCCTCTCCTGCATTCACTTGCTTCATACGTTTTAGAGTTACTGGTACTGACATTAGAATCGATCAATGAACCAAGCATGGTTTGTGATTCACTCTGCCACCATGAAACAAAACATTGGTTTTTTTTTAAGCCTTCAATAAAGCTATGTTTATATACATAATGATTCTCAACTACATGTAGCATGTGCGTAAAGGTTATTGAAATTAGATGAGTTTACTAAGTACAGTTCTTGGATGCATTTAAACTATATCCTTAAGTTAAAATGTTAACAAAGCAACAAATAATTATTATTCAATATTTGTATCTCCTTCTCCCAAGGGAAAAATACTAGTTCCCCAAAACATCTATTTATTTATTCACTTACTCTTATAATATGCTCAAAAGGATTTCAAAGGTATGATCGCAATATTATTACCAACAGAAGCTCAAGATTTCTTTGCAGTTAATTCTGTCCTTAGGATATATTCTACTAAGAATAAAGAGTCAGAATACTAAGTTCAAAGGTGATTGAATTAATTATTTTCTCTGTGTGGTTATGTTATCAATTTCATATACAGTTAGGATCATTTCTTTCTGTTTTCATTTGATACTAAGATTTGCTTTTATCCGTCCTCTTTATTTTGGTATATGACTGAGAGTCCAACCACATGAAAACGGAGAGAGGCCTCTTCTCCTATCTGTGCATCCACGACAGACAAGGATTCTCAGCAGGATCTGGTTTACCCTTCCTCGGAGTTTGTTTTCTATTTTTACTGTAAAAGAATACCTACCTATTTATACAGAAATGTTCTTATTCCTCCTTCTTTCCTGTATAAACACTATCATGTTGTACGTTCTTTCACCCTTCGCTATTTTCACTTAACACATCCTGAAAATTCCTCCATATCAATCACAGAGTTTCTCCTCATTCTTTTCTACAGTTATAAGGTGTTAGGGTGCATGTGCTAAAATCCATTCAACGTTCCTATACATGTATGCTTAAGCCGCAGGGTTTAGTTATTTGTGGTGTACACTCAGAGTAAATTTCTGCAAGTGGGATCGCTGGACTGAAAGCAAATATACACGTACCTACTCAGCACTGTATCTCCAGCAACCAGCAGCAGACCCACAAACAATAAACACTTAATCTATTTTTGTTGGATTGAACTGAAATATGAATTTCTTTGAGGACTTTAAAAACCTTTTATTTATTGTCACAACTCTCCTACTTCTGTCTCCTGGGGACCCAGACTTGCACCACTTTCCACCTTCTTCATAGAACATGTAGAGGGCCCAGCACCTGAGACTTCAAGCACACGGCCCTTGACATGTAAAAAGTTGATTAGTGTTTCTGTAATCCTGAGACACAGTGTACTTCTAAGCAATATACTCGACTAAAGGAAGGTGAAAAGCCTGACCTGAGTCCCTTCTTAACCCAAACCACAGACTGACATGGACTATATTTATTCAGTTAAAGGTGGGGGTGGTGGGGGGTGGAAGAACAACTGAAAAATGTAATCCCTAATAGGTTATCTTAGAGAAAGCTGATGTTTTTATGAAGGCAAAGAAAAACTGTAGAAAAAAAATAATATAGCAATGCCTGCTTCATAGGTGAGTTGTCACTGGAGTAAATAAGACCATTTATATTAAACATCTTATGTCTTACACAGAGTATTACTATCTTCTAATATTCTAGAAGGAAATGGAGAACACAGAAATGTGAAAACTTCAGACACTTCATTTTCATCATAAACTTTCAGTGTCTCAAGTATCCCAGACAGGGCTACCGCTGAAGAAAATGCCGGAGCTTTCCAGGGCTGTGAGCAGCAGCGCCCTCTGCAGGTGGCCTCTGCAGCCAGCTACTCGGCTCTCCCGCGCAGCGGCTGTGAGACTGAATTCAGGAAGTGACTCACCTTGTCTGGGCTTCGATTTGCTCAGGTGTAAAATAAGAATCACAACACTGCTTCACAGATTGTGAGAATAAAATGTGTTAAAGCGTAGAGAACTGTGACAAGCATGTAAGTAGTTTCCGGTCTCTGAGAGGCCTGGGCGGAAAGAGCTCTGCTACTTAGGAGCTAAGCGCCTTTGGGAAGCGACCTCAGCTTTCTGAAGCACAATCCTGCTTGTTAGTAAGGAACTGCTCTAACCACCGAGCCTTCTAAAGCTGCGAGAGAACTAAGGCCCCTGACAGAGAACCTGGTGCCTGAGGAAGAGAGGCTGGAGATACACGCACCAGAAGGAGAAAATGCGAATGAGAAGCGACCCCTCCTCCTTAAGGAGGACCCCTGTGAGAGGAGCAGCTCTCCTGCTGCCCGGATTTCAAATTTCCTGAACCCGATTGTACTACTCGAGCAACAATACCGATTCACGCAGACTCTAAGAATCCCCTTTATAGTTCCTAAATGAACGCTTAGTCTTTTCTCAGACATATTTTTATTTACACACAAATAACTGCTCAAGGATAAGCTGAAGTGCCAAAGAACCACCTGTCCATGCTACTTAGCACTTTGTGTAAAAAATACACCATGTGAAGAATAAATCCCATTATATTGGTATGAATTATAATTAAGAAGTTAAAACATTAAAAAAGTTCAATTTTAACTGCTGAAAAATGACTGTACTCATCTAGCAAACAATCATAACTACACAACACGTTATGATGTAAAACTTATTCACGAAATAAAACAGTATTTTTCTACACAACCAAGAGAAAAACCAATTGTATATCTTATAAGAAAAAGATAATTTCTAAAATATCAAAGTGCAGAAGCAACTCAGTGCCACTTATCTACAGCATGTGGCCCTTATGTATCACTGCCATCTGCTGGAACACCTACTGGATAGAGCACGCGGTTTAAACAACTTTAGTATAAATTAAACAGCAAAACCAAGAAGAGTTCATATCTGTAGACTATTAATACACCATTCTCTGTAATCCTAAAGCTAGTTATTTACCTAGGATTAAAAAAAAATACATATATGAAAAATGGGGAGAGACCCCTGCATGGTCCAGTTGGTTAAGCAACCAGCTCTTGATTTCAGCTCGTCCTGATCTCAGGGTCCCGAAGTGGAGCCCCGCATTAGGCCCCGCACTCAGCATGGAGTCTGTCTGAGTGTCCTCTCCCGCCCGCTCTGCCCTTCCCTCATTCTCCTGCCCCCCACCTTTCTCTAAAGTAAATAAAAGCTTAAAAAATATGGGGATTGAAAAATCAGGAAAAACCATATGCTGACAGTATTTTAAGAAAAAACTTTTGTAATCTCAGACGTTTTAATATAGGAACTATACACTCAATGCTTTGTTAGAGTTAGCTTCATTGATATGTTAAAATAATTGTTTCAGTTACACCGAGTTTTATAAAATTGTCTAATTTCTTGGTACTATTTGTTTTCTAAGGGATAATTTATTTTGAGCAGTAACTGAACACTGAAGGTATTAAGTATTCTGACAAAAAGGATTTTAATTTCATTTCTGAATTGATAAATTGTCAACTCTTAAAACTTTACTTATCTGACATTTCACTGAACCTTAACTGCATGTTTTTTAAGAAAAAATTTATCAATTTTAAAAGTACTTCAAATCACTGAGCTTAAAGTAACAATAAATTCCTTTACTGTTTAATGCAAAGAATGTTTTCCAGCTTATATTCAGTTCCAAAAATCCTCCAGATACAAAACTGAAAATATCTGCACTAATGATTTAAAAAATTTAACCTCCTTAATATTCAATGAAGACACTTAGAATAAAAATAAAATAGAAATAATAATGACATTTCAAGATTTGCATTTTGTATGTACAAATACACAAAACTAATAGAACTATTAATTTTTTTTACCATGTAAGTTACACTGAAAAGGAAAGACCATGTCCAACTGAAGATGTAAATTTTACATTAGATATTTACCTGTGCTAATATGACTCCAAAATTATAATGGAATTAATGAGAATGGTTGAATCCATCCAGAAGTATACATTTCATGCATATTATTTTGTATTCACTTTGCTTTATATGCATTAACTTATAACTATAAGTTATAAATTATAACTTATAACTAACTCAATCTAAAATAAAGTGAAATATCAAGAGGCCAGACAAAGTACCTTTCATAGATGGTTTTTAATGTCATTTGATCTGGAATACCTTCAGTCTCTTCCAAATATAATATGAGCCATGAAGTTCGGTAAGGCCATTGCTCAGTAAGGTTGATCCAGCTAGCAAGCCTGTCCCAGTTGAAACTAATCTGATTGGCTCTCAGTAATCGTCCTTTAAAAAAATATAAAAACATTCTAAAATTAATAGATGTGTATTATTGTACTAAGTGAAACATTTAGCATGTTGACAATTAATTTAAATATTTAAAAGTTGCAACTTGATTTACACTGCAAATTCAAATTTACTATTTTCAGGGCTTCTATAATCCAAAAGCTGTACTGGAAAAATTCTAGGGATTAAACACAATTCTGTTTAATTCTAAAGTAATTTTTTGGTGTTATTTGCCACTAGTGTTATATTCTGCTTTGACCATGAACATGCAGGCAAAAATCTTTCAGAACTATGTGTCAGACAGTCTCAACACTGCCCACAATCAGACAGCAGAACATCGATGCACCCGTGACGGACCTCATCCTCTAAAGTGCCATCTCAGCTGTTAGGCAAATGGTAGAGTGCATCAGAAGGTGATCAGTTCATGGAACAAATGAAGAAAGCAAGGTGTATAGAAGGAGGAAGTATAATTTATATAAGATAACAAAGGAAGTTCCCGATGAAAAAGCTGACTTTTAAGCAAAAACTTCAAAGGAGATGAGAAGGCCAGAATACATCTCTCTAAAGAAAGATCATTACAGGCAAAAGCAGAAGCCCTTGGGCAGAAACGTGCCTGGCATTTTCAGGACACAGCAAAGAGGTCAGTAAGGGATCTAAGAGCGGGACAGGAGATGAGCTCAGAGATAGGGAAAGAGGTAGAGAGAAAGACATCAAAAAGGGCCCCATAAGAAACTGTAAGGACTTAATATTTTTATCTTTAGTACAACGGGAAAATAAGAGAGTTCTGAGGAGAGAATAACATGACTGCTTCTGTTTCGAAAGGTCACTGTAGCTGCCGCATGGAGAACCACAGAGGAAGAGGAGGAGCGGGCTACTGCTGTAATGGACACCGATGAGACACGATGGCGCGGAGGACAGAGGACACGGGTAGTATGTTACAAACCATGAAAAGTGGTTAGATTCTGGATACAGTCTGAAAACAGAACTCAAGGATGTACTACAGATTGGAGGTGGTATATGTAAACTAGGTATGAGGTTTTTTCCCCCAGGGAACGGGAAAAAGAGTTGCCTTAACGGAGATGGGAGGCGATGGATGGATGAAGTTTGGGGCAGGGGATCAGAAGTTCACTTTTGGACATGGTATGGTCTCAGACATGTATTAGACCCCACTAGGTATCAAGCAGGCAGCTGGAGAACAACAAGGCTGAAGATACACATTTGAGAATCTTTTGCATGTAAATGGTATGTAACCCTTTGGGACTAAATGAGATCACCAAAGGAGCTGGTTCAGATAAAAAAAAGAAGAAACAATGACTGCACCAGGGGTATCCTGACACTAAATGGTAAGGGTAGATGAGGTTTTTATGGCACTTATTATTACATGACTTTATATGTTCTGTCTTTACCAACAGGACAAGAACTTTATCTTGTTCACTGCCTATCTCCACAATACCCAGACTGATATCTGGCATATCAAGATACTCACCATATATTTATTAAATATGTACAAAGATACTGATAACATTTCCATTGTATGGAAATGATAGAACATTTCCATTGTAGAACATAATCAATAAAGTTTGAGACCTCACTTAAAGGGATTTAATTACCAAAAATATTGCACATATATTAGACACAACCTCACTTGCAGTTTAGTTTATAGCATGCACCCCAACTTTATTCTAAAAGCAAATGCCAGTATAACTATCATAATAGTGTTAACACTAGTCAGTATTACTAAGTACCATTTAATGTCATGCAAAGGAACATATACTTACATATTAAATTTATATTTATGTTTATATGTATTTAAATTTATATGTAAGCATTAACATGGTGAAGAGCAGAATTCTATGCATGGAATCCAGTCACAGGGCACTAATCTTCAATTTTATTGTTAGCATTTTTATTTATTTATTAAAGTGGGTTTTTTTTTTGTTTTGTTTTGTTTTTTAAATTTGACAAAGAGAGAGAAATCACAAGTAGAAAGGCAGGCACAGAGAGAGTGGGAAGCAGGCTCCCCACTGAGCAGAGAGCCCGACATGGGACTCGATCCCAGGACCCCAAGATCATGACCTGAGCTGAAGGCAGAGGCTTATTACCCCACTGAGCCACCCAGGTGCCCCAACATTTTTATTTAAAATGTCATTTGAAAACTGAAACAACTGGACCATATAAAATCTGAATTTCAACTTTAAAATTTTATTTACTTTTTTATTTATTTTATTTGAGAGAGAGCAAGCAAGCAAGCGAACGAGCACGGGCACGTGAATGAGAGTGCAAGGGCGGGGGGGGGGGGGGCAGATACAGACTCCCTGCCGAGCAGGGAGCCTGAGGATCCTAGGACGATCCTAGAACACTAGGATCATGACCTGAGCCGAAAAGAGACGCTTAACCAACTGAGCCACCCAGGCTTCCCCGAATTTCAACATTTTAAATTATAAGTTAATTAAGATCCAGGTTCATGAATTGGAAGACTCAATATTGATATTTTAACCCAAGTCATCTAAAATTCAATGAAATCTGTCAAAATTCCCATAACCTTTTTCGCAGAAATAGAAAAACCCATCCTAAAATTCATATGGAATCTGTGACACTGAATAGCCAAAGTAATCCTGAAAAAGAAGAACAAAACCGGAGGACTCATACTTCCTTATCTCAAAACTGACTACAAAACCACAGCAATCAAAACAGTACAGAATGGCATAAACACAGGCATACAGGTCAATAGAATAGAACAGAACAGGAGAGCCCAGAAATTAATCCCCACGTATATGGTCAAATGATTTTGACAAGGGTGCCAAGACCATTAGATGGGGAAAGGACAGTCTCTTCAATAAATGGTGCTGGGGAAACTGGAGATCCACATGCTTAAGAATGAAGTTGAACCCCTACTTAACACCATATATAAAAATTAACTCAAAATAGATCAGGTTACCTAAATGTAACTTAAAACAATAAAATGCTTAGAATAAAACATAGGACAAAAATTTCTCAACACCGGATTTGGCAGTGCTTTCTCGAATAGAACACCAAAGGCATATAAACAACAACAACAACAGACAAACGGAACTTCATGAAAATTTTAAAATTCTGTACACCAAAAGGCACTATCCACAAAGTAAAAATGCAACCCATAGAATGGGAGAAAACATCTGCAAATCATGTATATGGTAAGGAATTAATATCCACAATAGAGGGAACTTCTAAAACTCAACAATAAAAAACCCAAACAACTCTATCCAAAAATGGACAAAGGACTTAGATAAACATTTCTCCAAAGAAGATACAGGAATGGCCAATAAGCATATGAAAAGATGCTCAACAGCACCAATCACTAGGAAAACGCGAATCCCATCGACAATGAGATACTACCTCTCACCTAATAGGATGGCTACTATCAAAAAAATAGAAAGAAACAAGTGTTGGCGAGGATGTAGAGAAATTGGAATCTTTGTGCATGGTTGGTAGGAATGTAAAATGGTGCAGCCATGGAAAACAGAATTAAGGTTCCTCAAAAAATTCAAAAATAGAAATACCATGTGACCCAGCAACTCCATTTCTGAGTATATATCCAAAAGAACTGAAACCATGGTCATGGAAAATATTATGATGCACTCATGTTCATAGCAGCATTATTCACAAGAGCTAAAATATGGAAGCAACCCACATGTCCATCAACAAATGAATGGTTAAGCCAAAATGTGATATATACATACAACGGAATACTACTCATTCTTTAAAAGGAAAGAAATTCTGCATGCTACAACATGAACCCTGAACACATTATGTTAAGTAAAATAAGCCAGTCACAAAAAGATAAATACTACATGATTCCACTTATATGAGGTACTTAGCATAGTAATATTCTGTAGAGACAGAAAATAGAAAAGTGGTCGCAGGCACTGAGGGAAGGAAGGAAGGGGAGTTATGATATAATGGGTACAGAGTTTCAGTTTTACAAGACGGAGAGAACTATGGGGATAGGTAGTAGTGATGGCCACACAACAGTGTGAATCCGTTTAATCCCACCAAATTGTGCCCTTGAATATGGTTAAGACCGTAAATTTTGTTGTGTATTTTATTTAAGCCAATAAAAAAGAAAAAAATCTGTCATTTGAAAACTGAAACAATAGCGGTGTATAAAATCTGAATGTCAACATTTTAAAGTATAAGTTAATTATACTCAGTCATACAAGTTAGCATAAAATTATCTTTATACAAAGAGAAAAACCTGAGATGAAATAAAAGATTTTTTAAGTCATCGAATTTTAAAAGTAACAGTGTACAACCGATAGTTGATTTTCGTCGTCAAAACTAATGTAGGTTTTATTAGATATACTTAATGCAAATAAAAGTGGTACACAGCAGTATAAACGTTACGAACACAGTACATCCTTCTGTTTCTGAAACTGAACTGCTTTCCTAATGTGATCAAGTTTATTATCTACTATAAGAAGTTACCTGTCACAGAAACAATATTAAGTAACCTTCTCATGGTCTGAGGACTTATGTCACTGAACCAGTCCTCGGTAACCAGCAGTTTTGTAAGATCAAAGGACATCTGCCGAGTAATGGTCCGCTGCATCTGCCTTCTTCGGTAAGTATCCTGGAAGAGTTTAAGAACAATGAGCATGAACCAATACTTCAAGTCTGAGAACTTAGGGCTTTTTGAGAAGTTATGGTATGTTTATGATGACAATAAAAACAATCCAAAATGTTAGTCAAAGAGGAAGATTATATAACAATAATAGGCATTATTATTGTTATTCCCTGAGGCAAATCTTTACAGAGCAGTTATAAAGTTGTATTAGCAACAACTGCATCCAATGGTGTGGTTTAACTTCAGATGTATTTTGATTTATTGCTGTACAGTTAGAGAAAGCTAAATGCCTTAAAGATTATAAATAAGCAAAATTTGGTACAGAATGCAAGTCAAACTCTTATAGGAGTTCCAATATCAGAGGGACCCTGAAATAACAGAGTACATAAACTCTTTATTTCAAGGATTCAGCATTTTGATGTTTAGGTGATTTTTAAATGTGTGACAACTACGCTTACATATGGATAAGAATTAGAGGCACTCCAGTGGGCAGAGTGGGGCAGAGAATCCCTTCTAGTCGGAGGAAGAACAGGCACAACAAAGGCGAGTTCTCCTCTGAAGTCATGGTGGATGCAAGCACAGGGAGCCCAAGAGGCCAGACTACTAAGAGACAAATTTGAAATGGGAAATGATACCCTCCTAATTTAGTATGATCAACTGTCTTTCATATTAATTTTGCATTCATACTTGTACAGGTTAGAGACATAAAATCAGAACATCAAAATGTCATTGAAAACACATACAAAATGTCTCAAATGTAATGGCAGCAACCTGGAAAAAGAAGAGAGTGCCAGTGCCGGCCCAGCGTCAAGTGGCATTCTCACCGTCCTGTACCCCGAGTGGACATCTTCCTGTCTTGTAACACGCCCTCGATCTCTGTACAAAACAAGGTTCTAAGAGGGGGGTAGCAGGGAAAACCTGAGTGTTCGAGGAGAAACCCAGATGGCCGGGCAGGACACAAAATCACTGCGTGGGTGTAAAAGAAAGGGACGGGGCTTGCAGCCATCAGGGAGGGAGGAAGGCCGGCAGGAAGCGCACGGAGCTCTTCTCACACCATGAGCCTCTTTCCCCGCTATGGTCTGGTGGCAACGGGCACCTGGAATGGGTACAACTTGACCTGGAATGGATATGGGCCTTCTCCACCCTGGATGACATCCTCTGGAGAGTTTTAAAATCTCACTCGCAGAGAGCCTAATTCGGCTGCTCTGAGGCAGGTGCCTGGGAACAGGCCAGGGGAGGAGGGGGACTACCGTACAATCCACAGTTGCTATGGGCTCCAGGCTCACATAGTTCCTAAAAAGCCATCTGAAGCCAAAAGGAAATTCAGTAATAAAATATACTGGATGAGCTTAATGCAGCATCTACAGCAGCTTATAGCTTATATTTGAGTTGCATCACCTTCGCTCTACTCAAACAGCAGCACAAGAACACGTGGCTCAGAACAAGGGGCAGCTTACCCGTCTGTTCAGGGCTGTCCTGCTACCAAGCTTAGTCATCTCTCCAAGGCTGTTCTGTGAAACTCTTCTGTCAGCATCTTCCTGGGTCCCTTAAAGAATTTGTTGAGAGAGCATCACTCTATTAAAATTCTGTTGTACATGACATATAAAGAGAAGTGAAATACCAACAGTATTTTTCAAGGTAAAAGGTGAGTCACCATAAAACATTACGTAACTCCTTCAAACTGAAGTGCCCAAGGAACTGACTCTTTACCTGCAGTATCTGGGCACGGAATGTCCCCATTTGTTGTTGAAGTCACAAGAAATTTTCTTGCATTGCTGAGTCCACGACTATTAAGAAAAACAGGTAAGTGAACTATATTGCGCATATAGTCGTGTCCGTTTATATTTGAGTCACGAAGCACGCTGTTGAGGTTCTGGTTAATTGCCTTGATGATAATATGTGGATCACTTGCAAAAATGGCAATGAAGGGGCCTTTTGAAAACAGAACTCGGACCTGTGGTAGAAAAAATGTGTACTTATGATATAAAGTTCAAATTATCCAAAGCAACAAAAACCCATATTATCCTTTGATGACTGTATTTCTTAAATACTACTTTTTTCAAAATATTATTTCATATGAAAATAAATTTCATTAAGGTCTCAATCTGGTTTTTCACCATTTGACAATTTTTCATCACCTAACTGTAATAAAACCTAACTGATAAAACCTCCACAGAAAACAATTAACCCTGTCCTATTCTGAGATATTTGTGGTCTACATTAAAGGAAAGAACAACACACACAGACATACTTGTGAGCAGACATGAGGTGCTGGGCACACTGGTGTCTCTCCACAGCTACATACTACTGCTTTACCATGCCTCACAGAGAGCCACTGATGTACCCCGCCTTCAACAAAAACTACAGATTCTGAGGGTTCCCTACTGTTGCCTCTGATTCTAATCATAATCATCTGCAAAAGAAAGCTGGAGTCACACCATGGACTTTAGAGCTACTCCGTTCATTTGCTCACACAGCCATCGGGCTAAAATTGTTTAAATCTGTTTGTGATGAGACATTTACTCCTGTTATGCTTTTGCACTTAAAAATAAATGGTTGGTTTTACAAAAGAAAAAGTACTATTCAAATTCCACTTGAGAAATTCACAAGTCATTCCTCTTGGCTGCCACATGTGACAAATTTAAGTTTCAAGATGGCTAAGACATACAGTGTCCAGCATCTGGAGTACTTTGTCCTGCTCGCAGGCGTCCAGTCCATCAATGATCACCACCAGCCTTGTCTGATTCTGAGTGAAACTGTCAATGGTTTTTGCCATCCTGGCCATTAGCTCCACTTCACACTTAAGAACCTGCACAACAGAAAGGACAGAAGCACTGAAGATGTAAGAAATTGAAGCACATTTCTTAAAAGGCCTGACAGAATCTCATCTAACAGGAAGAAAAAAAATCCCAAGTCCTCACAGCCAGTTCTGGCCCCATGTAAAACTGCAGTGAGTGCTTCACAATTTATAAAGTGACTTTACATAAATTAGAGCCCTTTACCCATACAATGAGGTAGCCACAGTCATAACCACTTCAAAAGACACACTAGGCTGAGTGACTTATTTGCCAAGATCACATGCTCTGAAAGTCATTGAATGCAAATTCAAATGCTCTGAACACCACATTACAGTTGGCTCCAGATGGCCTGTGACCTTGATCAAAGGAAAGGGGCTATAGATATTGTATGAAGTCCCTTTTGAATCTAAAAGTACGGTCCTATTTTATATGTTTTAGTGGTTTAATCTGCTTTCTCTACTGAGGAGCCTATCTTATCAGGCAGGAAACCCACTGTTATTAGGTAGGTGGTGGTGACCTGTGGAGCAATCTCCTAATTCCTAGGAATACCTTATAAAAGTCTATTTTATAAAAACCTGTATTGTTTTAATGTTTCCCACTTCAAACATATATTTCCACAGGGCAAATGTGGAATAAAACTAAAAACAAATGCAACACTGTAACATTGACAGAGTCCACGCCCTAAAGCCCCACCATCAAGGTCATGGTGGCAAGCTCACACTCAGTTACTTCCGAATGATCCGTGAGTGCTTACCTTCATGAATCCTTCACTTTTTAGCTTGTGCAGTTTGGAGGCAGCACTATGGAGGCGTTTCCTCTGAGAATTCAGGAGAGAGTCCAGCACCTGCCACCACGTACGGCAGTTCAGCACGAAGGCCAATCCCACTATTGATGCGATTGATATGAGAACAGCATTCACTGTCAGATGTTTCGGGTCGACTCTGAAGATAGCCAGGAGAGTAATTCCAGCAATAATGCAGCCGAAGATAAAAAGGAAGATGACAAAGGATGGCAGGCAACAGGTCTTTTTCCATTTCTTTTTGCCTGTAAGACAGAAAATGGTTTTACCAATTACTTACATACGAAGCATCTAGAAGACCATAAATGTGACCATCATAGCATATGAATTTCTAACACTCAATTCATGTTTTCACAGGAATATTCATCCCATCCTCATCCCCTACACACGCACACAGAGGAAGAGGAGTAAGGAAGGCCTACCCTGCGAATCTTCAGTCTTGAATACTCGAAAGAGCCTGGTCGCCAAAAAGCCAAACTCTCTCTCACAGGCATCCGAGAGAGTAGCGATCATTTCAGCCATCGATGTTTCTCCACCTACACTGGACAGCCTGTTGTAATCTGTGAACAAAAACCTTGGGGGGGATGGGGGAATAAAATGTAACTTGGGTATCTAAAGAGATAAATAATTTCTATATACGTCATCTCTGTATCATTTGACTCTACATTTTCTTAAAGTCTCTTTTAAAATATTGTCATTGAAGTTCTTAAGAGGGAAAAGAACTTGTAATTAGGTTCCTCCCACTTCTAGCATCAGACATACCTGTCTTAGGAAAAGGCAATAACCCAAGTGAAATGCAGCAGAGTTGTATGAAGTTAACTGACGAAAAGCAGAGGAGTAACACATGGCGGCAGAGCTCAGGCAAGGCATCGGCCACCTGCAGTGGCCGATGGCACAGTGACTGAAAGAGCCACTCAGGGAAGTGTGTGAGGCACCAACCGAGAGATCAAAACGCTGACAGGATACTACAGTCATTAAGAATTTAAGGCCATTTGAAAACTCAAGTTTTAGAATGTTTTATTTATAGCTTAAACATTTAGTAAGGACTTAGAAATGAGGTGTGAAAGATTCTTTTCAGGTTATTCTTTGAGATAACTGAATCATTTGTATCCTGATTCTCTGAATGGATAGGACTTCTGCATTTGCTCCTTTCTCCCCTTCCATCCCTAAACTAAATGATCACCTCAATGGTATGTAAAAGCACTGTTTTAAAAATACCGTCCAGGATCACACTGTACTCTGTTGTGTGACCTTGACTTATGCTATTTTATTTTTTTTAGATTTTATTTATTTATTTGACAGAGATCACAAGTAGGCAGAGAAGCACATAGAGAACTCCCTGCTGTGCAGAAAGCCTGATGCGGGGCTCAATCCCAGGATCCTGGGATCATGACCTGAGCCAAAGGCAGAGGCTTTAATCCACTGAGCCACCCAGGCACAATTTATGCTATTTTATTTTATTTTTTTTTTAAAGATTTTATTTATTTATTTGAGAGAGAAACAGTGAGAGAGAGCATGAGCGAGGAGAAGGTCAGAGAGCGAAGCAGACTCCCCATGGAGCTGGGAGCCTAATGCGGGACTCGATCCCGGGACTCCGGGATCATGACCTGAGCCGAAGGCAGTCGTCCAACCAACTGAGCCACCCAGGCGTCCCAATTTATGCTATTTTAATTGTTCTTTTTTTGAAATACCGTGTCATTAATTTAAAATAAATTTTCTGGGGACACCTGGGTAGCTCAGTGGGTTAAAGCCTCTGCCCTCAGCTCGGGTCATGATCCAAGGTTCCTGGGATAGAGCTCCACATCGGGCTCTCTGCTCAGTGGGGAGCCTGCTTCCCCCTCTCTCTGCCTGCCTCTTTGCCTACTGTGATCTCTGTCTGTCAAATAAATGAATAAAATCTTAAAAAGAAAAAAAATAAAATAGAATAAAATTTCTGTGAAAATATTTCCCTCAATTATTTTATTCTACTCTGCATGTTTTCTTAACTTTTTTATTTTACCTTTTCATCTGTAAATCCTTCTAATACTTAATCATATATGCTAATTATGTAAGTTTTTATCTTTATCTCTTATATTCACAGTTTTGATGTTTCATCTAGTTTGGCTTATTTATTTTCAACTTAAGTTACACATTTTATCTTTTAATAATTTTAAAATTCTTAATCATTAGTATGCATTTAACTATTTTGCTAATTTCTACTAAATTCCTCTTGCTTTCAATTCCTTTTTTCACTTGATGTTCCTCTGGAGCCCTCTACTTTTCCTTTATTCTTGACATATATGTTTTTCACCCTTTCTGAACTATTTTCTCATACATTTCCTCTTTGACATTAATGATAATTTTAGATAGGCAAGTCAATTTATTTCCACAGGCAAGGAAAGAGCATCTCAGAGGGCACGCTCAGTAGCCAACATTACAGGCTAATGCAAGGGGATGCCAGGCCCCCATCCTACATCCTGCGCTCTCTTCAAAGTGTTCCCAAAGGATGGGAAAGGCGTCGTGTCGTGGCAGGGTGGGATATGCTCGGATCAAATTTGGTAAATCAAAGTTAACCAGAATTTTTTAGGGAGAGGTGTCTCTGTTCCTTTTACGTACAAGAGGAAGATATAATATAAAGTGCTTTCTCAAACCTAGTGTTGTTTCATTTCTCATATATGAAGTTTAAGAAAAATGCCTTGGGATGCCTGGGTGGCTCAGTCGGTTAAGCGTCTGCCTTTGGCTTGGGTCATGATCCCAGGGTCTTGGGATCGAGACCTTGCTTGGCTGGGAGTGTGCTTCTCCCTCTCCCTCTGCTTCCTGCCGCTCCCCCTGCTTATGCGCGCGTGCTAGCTCTCTCTCAATCTCTCTGACAAATAAATAAAAACTCAAAAAAAAAAAAAAAAGAGGAAACCAATGTTGTTTGGAATGTACACTGAGAAAGCATTATAAACTTTATTTTTGTTTCATCTTACAAAAAGCTACTTCTGTCAAAGGGACCAACTTACCTCACAGGTAAAGCTTTAGTGGTCTGCTCTGGCAATTCAGGTGGGTTTACAAACATTAATTTGAGGAGGAGTTCCAAATATCCAATATGTCTTGCCAATCTAGTGCTGAGGACCCAGGCCCAATTCCAACTCTCTCCTTCCCTTCGTCCGCCAAAGTAAATGACAACTGAAATACACAGTTTTAAAAAATTATTCAAAACAATCATGACCCAAGCAGCCTCTTTTCTCACACTGGCAAATATTAAGTACTGAGAGGCAGGCTTACATGACTTTCCCTGGTTCCATGCTATTTCCTAGCTATTCCTCAAAGAATTCCTCAGCTAATTCACCAACACAGAGAACGTGTGTAGAAAGTAAACTAACGGGCGCCTGGGTGGTTCAGTGGGTTAAGGCCTCTGCCTTCAGCTCAGGTCATGATCTTGGGGTCCTGGGATCGAGCCCCACATCGGGCTCTCTCGGCTCAGCGGGGAGCCTGCTTCCCCCGCGCCCTCCCCACCCCCGCCTGCCTCTCTGCCTACTTGTGATCTCTGTCAAATAAATAAGTAAAATCTTTAAAAAAACAAAAAGTAAACTAACTAAAATGTGATGTAAGAAACACAATGAGAAAGATAATGCCTTAAGCAGAAACATATGACTTAGTTCAGACTCAAATATAAATGATTTTGGGTTTGTCACTTTTTGCACCTATTGAAATCACCAGTTCCTCCAATAGTGAATCTATTTCCCCTGCTATGACTGAAGATATCCCCTAAGAACGGGACTATAATTGATGTTTTTTACTTTGCTTTTAAGTAAAATGAAGATCATAGGGATGATCAAAATGCCCAACAGCATCCCACTGACGGCTATGAAGACTTACTTTCAAAAAAGACCTAAATATAGTAAATCATTAACATATAAAAAAGTGAGTATAGTAAATTAGAGTTCTATTTCAATATTAATGAGCAGTACACCAGTGTTTAAAGCTATTCTAGCCAGATTGTGAACAATGTTCCTTGAAGCCAACTTACAAAATAGCAAAAAGATTATGAAACTCTTGTAATTAAATATGAAAATCACTTACGGGAGAGATATAGATAATATTTTATATTTCATAAATATAGGTATATAAATATAAAATATTAAGATAATATTTTAAATAAAACAAGAAGTACTTAACATCATCTTTATTTTTTGAAAAAAATAAAAAGCAAAAACTTACTAAAAAATATGTATAAGAGAGCCAAGAAGCTCAATGATACTGCTATTCCAAGATTCAGGTCGACGGTGAAAGCAAACAGTAAACCAAGCCCCCCACAAAGGAGCAAGGTCAGAAACACTATGAGCCAGGAGAACTGAAAAAGAGGCTCAATCTGTTGTCCTGCAAAAGTCTTCATTTCATCTGAAAGAGAAACGGGAAAACCTTAATCCATTTTTTTTTTAAGAAATACAACAACTTTTTTCCCCCCTCCAAGTTTTTATTTAAATTCCAGTAATGTAATATTAGTTTCAGTAGTTTTGGCTTTCTTCTCCCAAGTCTTTGAGAACACAACTTTTTTTTTTTTTTTAAATTTATTTTTTATTTATTTTCGGCATAACAGTATTCATTATTTTTTCACCATACCCAGTGCTCCATGCAATCCGTGCCCTCTATAATACCCACCACCTGGTACCCTAAGCTCCCACCCACCCACCAATTCAAACCCCTCAGGTTGTTTTTTAGAGTCCATGGTCTCTCATGGTTCACCTCCCCTTCCAATTTCCCCCAACTCCCTTCTCCTCTCTAACTCCCCATGTCCTCCATGCTATTTGTTATGCTCCACAAGTAAGTGAAACCATATGATAATTGACTCTCTCTGCTTGACTGATTACACTCAGCATAATCTCTTCCAGTCCCATCCATGTTGCTGCAAGAGTTGGGTATTCATCCTTTCTGATGGAGGCATAATACTCCATAGTGTATATGGACCACATCTTTCTTATCCATTCGTCCGTTAAAGGGCATCTTGGTTCTTTCCACAGTTTGGCGACCGTGGCCATTGCTGCTATGAACATTGGGGTACAGATGGCCCTTCTTTTCATGACATCTGTATCTTTGGGGTAAATACCCAGGAGTGCAATTGCAGGGTCATAGGGAAGTTCTATTTTTAATTTCTTGAGGAATCTCCACACTGTTCTCCAAAGAGGCTGCTTCTAACTCAATCTGAAACTTTCAACATGAACATTTACTGGGCACTTACTAAGGCCGTGGATGGAATGTTGCTACTTCATCATTTTAGCCAATGTTCTCTTTAGACAAACATCCCAACTTCATTCCCTAGGGGTTCACCCACCCATTTTACTCACTCTCTTGCTTCATACTGAGGACACACAAATCTTTTTCCATATATTCCCATCTGTCAAGATTCTGTTATTTTTTGTGGTTTGTATTGTTTCCACATACAAAACTGGAACACATGACTTTGCTATGTGTCCTCCACATGACCACCCTGCCTCTGTGGCACGCCTCCTCACCCCTTCTCCCGGCAGTCACATTTGAGAGTCACTGCTCTTAAACGTGTGGGCTGAGCCCAGATGAGCCCTGAACAAGTCATTCTTTCAACAAAACTTGGTAAAAATTTTACAGGTAATATTGAAACCTGTCCCTTTAGAATGAGTAAGATTTTGCCAATCAAAGGGACAATGCGAGGTGCTGTCTAGGTAACACAGGGAGCAACTCAGGAAAAGGACCTAGTCTGCTCTTGCAGGAGCCAAGAGCCCTTTGGGACTGCAGCACGGGGCACACCCGGGAGGCGATGCTGCTGGGTATGCCATGCAAAGTGACAGGTTTCGGAAGGGCTCTGCACAGGATGATTATAAACAGCAAATGGGCGAGCCTGGTGGCTCAGTCAGTGGAGCATGCAACTCTTGATTTTGGGGTCCTGAGTTCAAGCCCCATGTTAGGTGTGGAGTCTACTTAAAATTAAAAATAACAGCAAACAGCACATGCAAAAAATCTGCTACCAAGGGGCCTCAAGAGTGTTCTAACACAACTGGATCTTTGTTGTAGGAGAACTCAAAATAACTGTGAGGAGGATCAACCGGAAGGAGTAGCACCATCCCATTTAGACAACTGTGCAACATACACTCATACACGAAGATCTATCGTGCTTCACTTCAGAAAAAAATACCAGAGGAAGCCTTGTTATATATAGACTTTGCACAAACATGCCCTTCACCTTCTAGTTTCTTGAGTAAGAAGGATTTCCCACTTCCCCACTGTGCGTACAGCCCCACACAAATGGGCGGCTGCATGGTCGGCTCGCTGAGGATATCTGCTAGCGCGCTGCTATACAAATCGTAACCGAGCATGTCCCCGTCTGTTTCCGTAGGAGACAAGTGTCCTGTAATTATAAACATGCCATATCCTCACATTAAAAACAGACATTACCACTAAAAAAGAACCTCAATTCTTAGTTATCAATTGGTCATTTAATTAGAAAAAAAACCTTACATTCAACAGTTACGTGTGTGAAAAAATAGGTTAAAAGATTCTTGATTCTTAAACACCGTATTTCACTGAACTTAAGACACCTACTTATTGCAAGATGCATCGTTATTATGCATAACCAAGAGAGAAAAAACATGTTGCCAAGCTGTGACCCGATGCTCTCCTATCCATCAGCTATAAGACACATTCCAATTTCAGAAAGTTTAAAATGTGAAACAAGGTACATTTTAAAATCAATATGATTAAAACATAAACCAGTACATAGGAATAATATTAATACACGTAATACTTTCTTACTATGTAAAATACTATGTAATGTACTTACTATGTATACTACTATATGTGTATTACTGTAATATACTTACTATGTAAAATACTTTCTTACTATGTAAAACGTTCTTACTATGTAAAACTTTCTTCATTACATAAAGTAAGCTATTAAATGTTACTGAAAAATAAAATATAGTAACTGGAGAAAAAGAGACTCCAGGTAGAAAGGTTCAATGGCTTTGAGACAGGAATTCTCACCAAATTAATTTATCACTTTGACAGGAGCCTTGGAGGAGAGGATTTGGACAAGGAACCTTGGTGGAGATGGAGAGGGCAGGCCTGTGGAAGGCATAACGAGCAAACACGGAGAACTCTAAGCCCTCAGGCCACAGAGAAAACAGACCATGTTTAGATAAAAGCACGATGTATACCTGGGAGAATAAGAGGGAAAGGATTTTTAAGAAGCTGGCTAGATTTTTAGAGGTCTTAAAAGCTGATGGAGGGGCACCTGGGAGGCTCAGTCGGTTAGGCGGCTGCCTTCGGCTCAGCTCATGATCCCAGGGGCCTGGGATCGAGCCCCACATCGGGCTCCCTGCTCAGTGGACAGCTTGCTTCTCCCTCTCCCTCTGCCTGCCGCTCTGCCTACTTGTGCTTTCTCTCTATCTCTGTCAAATTAAAAAAAAAAAAAAAAAGCTGATGGATAACTCTGGACGTACTTCATTTAGATGCTATAGGACAATGCAGAAGGGGTCGAGACAGGAAGGAATATTTTTCCACAGCAAAACAATAACTTTCTCAACATCCATAATCCCCAGTTAAGTGATAAATGCAGAAATTGGCTTCTTAATTTTTTATATAACATTCATTTTTTAAAAGCTCAGTCAGGAACAAAACCCAATACTTACTGGCTCCAAATATTTGAGTTAAAATACTTTTTTGATGGCTACAGTCAATGTTGTAGGGAGTCTCGCCTGCTTTATTGGGCCTATATAGCAACCTCCCGTCTTTGGGATTTCTTAAAAGAAGTTCTGCCAGTTTCCGACTCCTGCCACGAATAGCAATATGCAAAGGAGTGTCTCCTTTCTGTAAAACGGACAGAAAATTGGAACTTTCACATACTCTACACATGGTATATACAGAATAATAATTTTCAAGTTTCTGTAAAATAATGAAAAAATCTGAACTTTTCATATTTTTCATATAGAGTGAATAAATAATCTGAATTTTTATTTCTACTTCTCTGTCATCTTTTTCTCAAGTTTCTCACCTAGCCCTTCCTGGGTATTATTTCTCCCACAGCCCTCGAGAAGGAAAGCCATCCTTCTCCCCTCCAACTCCACTCACTGACAAGAGAAGGAACGGGCTTTCTCCTTGCAGCACCTCCCAGGCCACGGATCGACCGCTACTCGTCACCCAGGTATTTACTGTCCACAATGTCCCTCCACTTTCCTCAACTAATTTAAATTCTACTGTACAACTTTCTTCTGCATTTGTCTAGAAGGCGTCACAATCCAAACTGCTGTCCCATCTAGCATGAATGATCTCCTCTGCTCCCATACCCTCTGCCAATCAGCCACCATCATACGAAGCCCTTAAATTTCGTCCTACACTTTTCTCCTTGGAGTCCTTCATATCGTATCCATCCATCTCTCGCCAATACACCCTCTTCTGCCCTCCTCAACTTCCACTTCTCCCTTCACCGACCTACCTTCTTCCCTAATTCGAATCCCCAATCACAATAGTATTCACATCCAACACTAATGAAAACACGTAAAAACAAACAAACAAACAAAAGGGTCTGCAATGTGTCCTTCACTTTTTACTTCAAAAATATCTCTCTTGAAGACAATGACCTAAAAAGTTAACAAATTAAGTTCTCAGTTGAGAACTACCCTGGATCTCTCTCAAACACTAAATGAAAATGACCCTGCAGCGTTCTTCCTATAGCTTTCACAGCACAACCTTATCTTGATTTTGACTCTCCTCTTCTGCTTTGGATCTACTTCTTTTCTCGATTCTCTTTCCTCATCCTGAACACATGGCACAATAACTACGTACTGAGCTCATTCTATGTAATGCACTGTGCGGGGTACATAAAGATGGAAGACAAAATAGTCCCTGACCTTACACAGCTTACACTATAAGAGGAAGAAATTAGAGAAACATGCAAATTTAAAAAGTAGAACGTGATATGTGCCATGAGAAAAGTAAAGTTCTGATCTCAGTTTTCTTCCCACTGATGACCGTAGTTGCACCATGCAATCCTTATCTCTTGGTAACTCAAGTGCCAAATTCTCATCACTGGGCTTGATCTCTTGCCCAAATTCTAGTCCCACCCTTCCTGATGCCTCCTGAATGTCTCATCAGCCTTCAAACAAAACACATCTTAACCAGATTTCATCATTTCCCCACCTGAACCCCATCTCTTATCCCCAAATCTATGAGAAGGTAGAAACATCACCTGTGACATTTCTGCCAGACACAAGGTTTCTGAAATTGCAGGGGAGACAATACACTCAGTCAGTGTACAGAACTGAGATCAGGAAGAGGCCAGGTGAAAATAGCATTAATGCTCATTCTGAAATGTATCTGGATAAAATCCTCCATGAAGAGCCAGAATCAAGACCTTTGCAGGTTTGTATTCCAAATTCTATCACGACAGCCACCTCACCCATCCACACGAAGTATGTGCTGAATGAATGAACAAATGCTCCAAGTATCATGTGTGCTTGTCAGCAAGTATGTGCTGACGAGGCAAAGCAATACACAAAAGGATATGGAGACAGAGAACTCCAGGAAATTTATTAATGAGTATGAAACGAATATTTGTTAATGGCATGTTACCAAATTAACGAGGCCATGTGGAATCGTCAAGGGCACTTAGTCCAGTAGTTTCTTATTTGCAAATTAGGAGACCAGAGCCAGAAATGAGTCAATGGCAGAATGAAAAAAAAAGGCAATGCACGAAGTTTTTTACAAAGTCAAATATATTCAACTGCTAAATCTCCCGACTTTGTATCATTCCTCGTTTCCTTCCTTTTATATGAAATTATACAAACATGGTAATAATAGGTGGGAGATTTTTTTTTTTCTTAAATAACATTGTTTCTTGATAAATGCAAATGCATATTGATTCTGTGGTTTGTTTAATTGCCTCGTAAATAACAGAAGGACAAAACTTCAATCCATTTTGAATTAGCAGAGTCCAAATCTTACATGTTCAGATGGAAAAAGTTTTATTTCTTACTTCGTATGTAAATCAATTCACTCCTTTTATGGGAGGAAATCAATTGGAAGTAGAGAAAGAATTCTGTTTAAAATGAAAAAATCAAGCCAGGAATCAATTCTATATGATGTATTAAGCAATTGAGAGTTAAATTTACCATGGAAAATACGAACATTTCTCTAAGAGGATTATGGCAAGGACATGGCAGAACATTTTATCTCCTGTTAGTGGATATTAACGCTAGTCTGCTCTGAGTCTATCTTTCCCAGCCCCTCGGAGTCTTCCCTCCTATTTGTCTGCAAGAAGCTGGACATCTGACGGCGTCCTCCTTGGACGGTGGTCAACGGCGGCATGCCCTACTGGTACGAGCAACAGAAGGAAAATCGGGTGCAGCCCCTTTAATAGCATCCTAAGCCTGCGCACTCCTCAGCACGCTGTCGGAAGGGCCAAGAAGATATCACAGGACCAAAATTCCACATAGATAGCCCCAGCAAGTCATCTCTCCCTCTACAAAATAAAACCAGACTCTTTTAAGTCCAGTGAATATACATGTCAGTCTACCAACAGCCTTCCCGAAAGTGTTCTCTCCACACAGATGTTTTACCTTATCTACAGCAGACACTTTAGCTCCTTTATCCAGCAGCAGTTCTACTACTTCAATATTTCTCATCTTGGTAGCTTTTATAAGTGGTGTTTCGCCATCCTGCGGGCAGAGATAAGAAGGTTTGCCAGATTAATAGCTTTACTCATAAATGCTGGAAGTCATATCAGTGCACATGTAAGAATTTAAATATCTGACTCTGGCACAAGTCTACACTGAAAATGTTCTCAGGAAGACATAGCTGTAAAAACTAAACTAACAAGAAAATGCTTTCCCTTTCCCAACCAATCATTTGTACCAAAGTAATTTTCTATCACTCAGCCAAAAATGGATATGCCCAGCTACCTATCAGCCATTCCTGGCAACAGTCCCCTGCCCCTCACTGATCTGACCATCCCCCAGGTTCTACCATTGGCACGTGGGAAGCTACTTCCCATTCACACCACCTCCCACCCACCAACCCACAGCCTGGCCAGGAAATGTCCAGGCAAGCCAGTGCCTAGATTTGTCAGAGATCTTTACCAACATCACTTCAGTGCTCTGTGCAGCTGAGCACCTGGGTGTAACACAGAAAACAATTTGATACAAAAACTGTGCCTCTGGAAAACCTCAAAGTTCACAACTGCTTTTCAAAATCAAATTAAGGGATATAGGAAGAGACCATGGTTCAGCACTGAATTAGAAGACAGAAACCTGATCAGAACCCCCAAATGGTCACAGTGGCTGATACATTAGTTTAAAAAATATATATATATACTATCAACGAGTCACCCTCACACGAAAAAGTATCCCAGAAAACTTTCTGCCCTAGGGCACTAAAGCTACCATAGTATAGAAAGATGCTGGTAACAATTTCCAGCAGATAAAACAGGAGTATCTTAGGGGTGACTCCACAAGTCTGTTTATTCATTGAGAATTCCTGCCAATTCTGGGTCCCTGGGTGGCTCAGGGGATTAAGCCTCTGCCTTCACTCAGGTCACGGTCTCAGGGTCTTGGGATCGAGCCCCACATCAGGCTCTCTGCTCAGCAGGGAGCCTGCTTCCCCCTCTCTCTCTCTGCCTGCCTCTCTGACCACTCATGATCTCTCTCTCTGTCAAATAAATAAAATCTTTAAAAAAAAAAAAAAAAAAGAATTCCTGCCAGTTCAATCCAAATATACTCATTCCAAGTACACTTTCCCCACAGAAAACTATTACGCATAAGGCCAAAATACAATTACTAAAGTCTTATGTAAGTTTTATGTTTTTTTACATGATTTGAGCAAAATAGACTAAAGTGATGGGTTTGGGGAACCAAGAACCACTCACATTGGTCTTTTAAAAGGAAATGTGTTCTGCATTCGAAATAAGAGTACCAAAGATCTGAAAAAATGACCTGTCCATAATTTATGAATAGGTGATACTACATTTTTGGAAAGTATTTAATCACCATAACAAATTACACACTATATTTTCCTATGAATAACTTTTGAAAGGATACAAAATTATTCCTCAATTTAATACAGATCATTACCAGTAAAATCAGTATAATTCTAATATCAAACAAAAACAACTAAAAAAAATAAGCAGTACTAATATTCGGCACTGGATATTGCTAGAACAGAAATGTTCTTGATACCTTTGTGCATATCTCGGTGTCAGGATTGCACTGTAAGATATCTCTCACCATTGTTGCATTTCCTTTCTCTACAGCCCAATACAAAGCAGTTTTGTTGTCCTATATAATAGAAAAAAATCAACAATCACTTCATTTCAAATACAGTATCAGAAACTGCTATTTGTAAACATAAAACATGATTTTTAACATTTCTGCCAGAAAGTATTAATAGATCTTACCAAAAAACAGGAAATAGTATTAACCCTTATTCTATCTTGGATTTACTCTTGAGAAATTCTTTATGAAAGAAGCCTAAGAAAACATATTACTTGATGTATAAAGCAGCAACCTCACACACTTAATAAGGTCAAGTGTGCTTCTGTTAATGTGGTCAGATTTCTGGGCCGTGCACCGGAAGCTGTCAATACCTGAGCTCATCCTTGAACAAGTCAAATATTCTGACCCTTGGCTTTTCATCTGCCCAATCGTTCCAAAAGATAATGCATGAGAATGTACCACACAAACAGACGGTGAACTGGGGAACTGTTTTTCCCACGTTTTGCTTTCTTAATCCCCGCACCCTGCAGCCATACACCAATCCGGATCTGATCCTTTAAAATCCCATCTAGTTCAAAAACCAAAAAGAGATCCAACAGACCCTGAAAGGAGAGCTAGAGAACAAAATAAAGTGACTCCAACATAGGAAAACAGGACTGACAGACAAAAAGGAATTAAATAAACTCTAAATAGGAGATGCAGTTACCATCTTTCAGTGAAACTACGATTTTAATGCCAAAGACAGTCACTGACTTTCTGGGGCTGCCCCACCAAGTCTCCCAACATGATTTTCCCTGGCAGAGTTCCCCACCTCAACAACGTGCAGTAGCTTCCCAACATTCCGAGCCTGGCCCTCAGACCTCCCCAGCCCTGCCCCTTTCTACTCCGTCTCTGTCTCCCACGCCATGTTCCCTGCCGCCCCCCACCACCCCACCAGCCTGACCTTTTCACCAGCTGAGGAGTACAGTCTTTCATGTGCCCGTTTTCTTGAATTTCCTCATCTTATTATTCCACTATCCTTGCCCGAAATACCAGCCATCCTTTTTCTCTGTCTAAATCCAAACAGTCTTTCAAACTTTGCTCAAATTCGACCTTCTCTCAAAAGCCTTCCTAAATGCCTTCTTTTTCTACCTCAAGACTCTTACATTGGTAAGTTCACTAGGCAATCAATCATATACCATCTCATACCTAAAGGCATCACTCTTTGTTTACATAAAAACACAAAAATAAACGTAAAACAAAGTAAAAACTCCCTAACTAAAATACTTATTTCTCACAACCAAGGGTTTCATGTTAAGTCCCTCATAGCATCTGGCATAATATTTATTAGTTTGATTCAAAAATAGATTTGGATACAAGCTAAATTCAAGGGAAAACTAAGTTAGAAATGTAGGCTGTCCAACAACAAAATGGACTATTAAGTACAGATTTTTAACCTAAAGCTGCTGAAATATTAGATATATTCACAAGTTTAGGGGAGGTCTACCTAATATTAGTAAGCTTTGTAGCTCTGTGAGCTATGACTGCCTTAAGCAAAGTCCACAGTCACTATCAAGGTGTCCTTGGAAAGGCAAGCAGAACAGGGAAGACGAAGAAAGATAAAACAGCAAGGATGGAAAAACAACATCTGGGCGCAGAAGACAAAACAGAGGAAAAATATTAAAGAAAATAAATAAATTGGATACATTCAAAGTATCAGCAACTGTCTCAGTAGCATGAACTACTCATTTCAGGACTGAATGTATTTATACACTAGTAAGAGAGGCGTATTTGAAAACTACGAGCTTTGAACATGCTCTACTGTCATCTAACATGACATTAATAGAGAAATTCTGTAATAATGGTAGTGAAAATTCATACAGGCGGGATCTACAAAGTCATCTCCAGAGAACAATCAGAAGATTGGCACGGTCATCAGTCAACGTGTAAACTGTGCGCAAAGAGGACCGCAGCACGGGATGCACACACCTGTCCTCTAATGTCTATATCAGCGTACTTCTGGAGAAGTGCTCGGACAATTTCCACGTGGCCACCTCTGACAGCACCGATCAACACAGTATCCCCACTCTAAAAAGACAAAAGAGAAAAAAAAGATTAAACTGATAATAAGAACAAATAAACGCTGTTTTGAAGTTAATCGTATATTAATAGATACTTCTCTGCAAATTTTTTGGGAAAAAGAGTATCTCAAAATAACAGAAAAGTTTTAGTTAACTAACATTAATACCAGACATTATTAGCCTTAGAGTAAGAGAGAGGTTATACCTCAAAATGAGGAATTTCTGAAATTCCATGACAAAAGTTTAGAAAGAGGAGTTACCCAGAATAAGCCATACTATTTGAAGGTGACCAAACTCCCATTTTAAATGTAAATTAAATTAAATAACACCAGAGTTGTCAAAGAACCAAATGAACATTCAGAAATCACATAATACAAAACCACTAGAATAATCCTATCTGACGAAAGCCATGGATTGTAAAAAAGGGAGTTGTAGGGGTAGGGCTGTCAGTGAGTTTATAATCACATTTTACTAAGGGAGAGGGTAGTTCTCAGACCAGTCTCCACAGTCTAGGCAATCTGGCATTATAAGCTAACAGTGCATAAGACTGGCTCATTCCCCTAGACAAGGATTACATGAAGTTTATTACCTCATAAAGACATCTCTTTGCCCTAAAACTGTATTTACCAAGTAAAAATCATTATTAAATGTGTCTTCCTACTATTTCAAATGCAAAATGCCATTTTGGCAATGGGCATAACTTATTTTTACTCTAAAATACAAATCAGTTGTAGGAATTTGAGTGGGTAAGTCCATGAGATACGGCTCATCTCAATCCTTAGTGGGCCTCAATGGGTTATAAATCAAGAGGCAAGTCCTTGAGGATTAATGAATTCAGCACCCTGTGTAGTATCTTAACTACTACATTAAAAGCAGAAACAAAACCAAAGCAAACCAATTTTATTTGAGAATGTTAGCATTAATGTGGTGCCAGAGTAGTAAGTTAATAAAAGGTTATAAATCTCATTGCTTACTACATGCCATGTACCGTTCTAGGTACTGGGAAACAAGAAAGACATGTTCTCAGCTCTAGAAGAACTGACAGTCTAGAGGAGACAGACAGACAACATACAATAAACACAAACAAAAAATCAGACAAATGGCATGCAAATAAATTAAAATATGGTGATGACATAGAAAGTGACTGGACAGTGACTTTTGATTGGGTCACTGTAGATCTTTCTGAAGAGCTCATACTTAAGCTGAGGTCAGAATGACAAGGAGGAGACAGCCACATAGTGATTACGAAGATCAGCATTCCCAACAGAGCATAGCTGGTGCTGAGGTCCCAAAGCAGCAACAAGATCAGTATGTTCTAGAAAGGAAAAAAGTTAATATGGCAACAACCTATTAGAACAGGGAAAGGGAAGTAGACAGATACAAGATGTGTTCTGGAGGTAGAGCCAATGGGACTTGCTGAAAAACGAGAAGTGGCAGGGAGGGAAAATAAATCAAGGCCAATGTGTAGAACTTAGGGCTTTAACGACTGGGTGAATGGTGATGCCAGCCACTGGAGAAGACTGAAGGAAAAGCAGGGTTAGGATGAACCAAACAAGGTATCAGCCTTGCTGTATCTCTTACAGCCCATCAGACATTCAAGCAGACAGTTCAAGTAAAGTTGAAAATACAAGTGTAGAGCTCTGAGAAAAGATTAGAGCAAGAGGCACTATTTTGAAAATTTTAAGTGTAGCTGAAGCCTTAGGAAAGTGAGTAACACCAGCCATGAACACCAAACACTACAGTCAGAGATATCAAGGACAGTTACAGACTAATAATAAATGTGACATTTTCAGTAACGGTATTACTTGATAAAGATTAAAAAGAGCACCCTTCACAAAGATTGAATATATTGTAACTTCTTAGTTTTAGAGAGAGAAATAAAATTCATCTTTTATTAAAATAAATGTAGGGCATACACAAAGAATCCTGAAAGGTGTGTGAAGTTAATGTAATCTTTCATCCTGTTACCACCAGAAGATGAACTTCAAATAAGTAACCTACCCTATCAGGTATGTTCACGTATGTTCCAGCATCAAGGAGATCCTGTACAATCTCTGTATGTCCCTCCTTTGATGCAATCATCAAAGCTGTATTTCCATCCTTATCTGTTAAATTTACATTTGGATTCCTCTTCAAAATTTCTTTTACTGACTGTGTGTAGCCTCCTTTCACTGCCACAATCAATGCAGTCATTGAATTCTAAAAAACAAAAACAAGCCCAAGAAATCAGCATAATCTAGAAAACATATGATTTATGCCACAGTCATAAAACTGATGTTTTCAAAAAGGCGACCTACTATTAATAGTGATTTTTTAATCATGAAATGCCAATATAAATAACCAGTCACATACCAAAACCAGCTAGGAAACCTATTTTCTGTTTCTGAAGATATATTAATTTTCTTGAGTCAAGAGGACAGTTAAGACTCTTCAACTCTTCAAACGATAATCTGAAATTGGATTTGCTGACAGCGAGCAGACCCTCTCACTAATATGATGAGATGAGATGGGATGATTCAAAATGAAACCCATTCTAAGTTAAATAATCCAAAAAAAGGTCAATCAAAGAATTATTTATAATAAAAATCTGTAGGAAAAACTGAAGTAAAACAATGAATTAACAGCTATAGGATATTTCAATAAAGTATAATATATTATACTTATATAATAAGTATATATTATCATGTATATATGATAATATATATTATCATGTATATGATATATAATGTATGATATGATTATATATGATATATCATATCATATATATGATATAAGATCTAGATCACTGTGAATCTAGAAACTACATTTTGTAGTTTCACAGTGATCTAGAAACTACATTTTCAAAAATGATCTCATTCTTAGTGGTTCTTTTAAGAGATGCACATCTGGGGTACTTGGGCGGCTCAGTTGGCTAAGTGGCCAACTCTTGATTTCAGTTCAGGTCATGATCTCAGGATCCAGGGAATCTGGTTGAGGATTTTTTTTTCTCTCTCTCCCCCTCTGCCCCTACTCTGCTTGCATGCCCTCTCTAAAATAAATAAAATATTTAAAAAAAAAAAAAAAAAAAGCTACACATCTAATTTATAACAATAAATCACCCAACAGAAGAACCTGACTTATTACCAAAAGAAGTATTAAAGTCGCTTCCTAAGAAACTGATCTATGTTAAGATGTCATATAATTTCCTTATTGAAATATCCCAGTCATAAATCAGCTCCCCAAACTGAGTCATAATTCTCTGACATATTAAAATAATATAAACTTTTAAAATCCTGAAAGAGTCAAAAATGATAGAAATAAGCCACTTATCCTCTTGATAAACTGTCCAGAAAAAAGGAAAGTGAAAGGTATGAATTTCATGGCTATCTAAAAATCATACTCCTCCTCCACACAACACTAAAAATATTATATACTCCATTAAGGTCAGCAATTAGGAGCTTCTGCCAATATGGAAAATAGGAGGAACGGCTGATACTAAGCCAAGTGTGATTCAGAATCCACTTTTGTTACAAAGCAGCCAGAGGTCTGGCAGTACCCTTCTCAATACTTCATGATCCATCTCACATAATATTTAATTTTACAAAGAATACTCTGTATTAATAATTTCTTATGCATCAATATCATTTCCTTTAACTATACTTTCACAAGTTCAAGGGAAAAGCCAACCACTAGGCTTCTCCAGTACCAGAACATTTGGCTGCGTGCACAGTGCGTGCTCAATAAGGAATTAGTAACTGCTACTTGGTAGGATGTAGTGAACCAATTTTTAAGCTTTCTAGGTTTTGACTGCTGATTTTTGAAATTTTTAAATCTATTGGAGAGGAAAATAAGTCACAGCTAAAAATATCCAAAAAATTACAATATTATTTTAAAATCTTAAGGAAACGGTATTTTCACTTGATCTTAGCCAAAAGGCCAAGAAGCGATTTAAGGAAAAGGTATTTTAACAGAGCATAACTTTTTCCCATAATTAATAGTATTTCAAACTATTTGATTTAAAGAGTATTTCTTTTTTTTTTTTTTAAAGATTTTTTTTTTTTAAGATTTTATTTATTTATTTGACAGAGAGAGGTCACAGTAGACAGAGAGGCAGGCAGAGAGAGAGAGGGGGAAGCAGGCTCCCTGCTGAGCAGAGAGCCCGATGAGGGACGCGATCCCAGGATCCTGGGATCATGACCTGAGCCGAAGGCAGCGGCTTAATCCACTGAGCCACCCAGGCGCCCCAAAGAGTATTTCAATACTGATTCAATCAATAGTAAGATGACTGTAAGATATTCTTTATAGTTTTAGCTTCCCACAATTTACATGCACTAGCAATAGATCCTTAAAAGCATATATTTATAGTACATACTGCCTAGAACATAATATATTTTCAGGATAATAGAAAGAAAATGCTTGTTTTTCTAAGTATCACTTAAGAACTTTAGGGAAAATGTTCTAGACATATACTAAGAAAAAACATTCTCTCCCTTAAAACTAAAAACAATCTCTATTACGAGGGTTTATTAAATAGAAAAGATACTTACAGCTCCTTCTTGATCAACATCAGCTCCCATGGCCAATAAATGTTTAACACACTCCAAATGACCCTTCCGTGCAGCCCAAACAAGAGGGGTAGTTCCATACTACAAAAATACAATTAAAAATGTATAATTATCATTAGAACTATGATAAAAGAAACTTTCTCAACATAAATTCAATAAAAATCATATTGAGTATTCTTAAATTACTGTTTATACAAATTATAACTTTAATCCTAGATAAGCCATATTTTCCCCAGTTTTTTTCTCCTGAAGCGATGATTAACCAGTATATGAAACTTCTTTTAACCAACTTTATAAATAGTGGCAATTTTTCCATCATAAAGTCATACAGCCTCTAATCTTCAATAAGCTTTCATTGCTTCCTGCACCTTGTGAAATAAATTTAAAGTCCAACAGTCTGACTACAGGCAAAAACATTAAGAACCAAATGACAAATATAATTCTAACTACTTTACATGGGTTAATTCATGTAATCCTTATCATAAGAATAAGGATAATTTGAAATATCACATTTTGACTGACAGCAAATGATGCCCTGAGAAATTAATTACAGGCTTCAAGTCACAAAGGTACCAAGAGGTAGAGTGAGACCCATGACCCCAAAGCCTGCTTCAGTCTGTGCTCTTAACGACCACCCCCAAATCAGCCTCTATAAACTTGACAAAATAAACTTCCCTAAAAACTGCACTTAAAAACACCTTCGCCTGGAATGTGATCCAAAAAACATGAGAGAATGCACATTATGCATAAAAGCAATGTTGTGTCTTTGGGGAGTCTGGTATCAAGAGATGTATGAATACCCATGGTGATCTTTAACTACATGAGACTACAGACTGAAATAAACATGTAATAAATGCCTCCTTTCTGTAACAGCTTTAACAAAAAGTTCTATGCCGATGGAAATGCTCTCTAATTCTGCACTGGCCAATACAGGAGCCACTGGTCTCATATAGCTGTTGAGCACTTGAAATGTGGCAAGTATGACCAAGGAACTTTGTTTTTCTATCTTCTGTGTTTAGTACAGTTACAGAGTACTGCACACAGTAGTACTAAACTTTTCTCGAAATGTCAGTGTGACAGACTAGGTACCATAATACCTGATTCTGGAGGGGCCGTCAATGCCAGGTCACATAAAGCATTTTTCAGTAGGCCAGAAAGAGAAATCAAAGATTTCACCATCATACTAAAGTGTCAAATCAGAAACATCAACAGAGAGAACCATATCCACTTTGGACATAAAATAAAACCTCACTAATCTGAAAAAAAGACAGCCAATCTTGATGAGCACAGGTGTTGTATGTTAAGTGATGAATCACTGAATTCTACTCCTGAAACCAACATTGCATTGTATGTTAACTAACTAGAATTTAAACAAGAATGTGAGAAGAAGAAAAAAAAAAAAAGACAGCCATTCTGGATTACTGAATAGTCCCAAAATACAGTATTTTTAAATGCCATATTATAAATATTTGTAATAGTCTCTTTAGAGTCCTTGTTAACCTATTATTTTAGGTAATACGTTTTTAAAAAATGAGCATAGCCTACATAAAGTATATAAAATACATCAATCTAGGGGCACCTGGGTGTCTCAGTTGGTTAACCACCTAACTTTGGCTCAGGTCATGATCTCAGCGTCCTGGGACTGAGCCCTGTGGGTGAGGCTCCACGCTTGGCAGGGAGTCTTCTTCTTCCTCTTCCTCTGCCCCTCCCCACCCACCACTTTCAAATAAATAAAATCTAAAATATAAATAAATAAAATAAAAAACATCTATCTTAAATGTACTACTTGGGTTTTCTACATATGTATTTATCCATACAAGCACCACCCAGATTAACATAAGGATGATTCCCAACGTTCCCATCAGATTAAGCAATATTATTTTACTTAAATTTATGCTGAGAATATATTCCAATTATCAAAAATGTCTAATTATTGGCTATTTTCCTATATTTCACTGAACTGTTATTAATTTGAAAAGATTACAGTTACCCACAGGGTGTCAAGTTCTAATTATATACTCATTAAGTGTTTAGGATGAATATTAAGGATTTAAAAAGTGAATAGAACAAAATTCTGGGAAATTTTCTGAAGCGAATGGAAATGAGCTCCGGGTGCAGGATAGACAGAAAGTAAAGCAGATGAGGAGGAGAGGCTCTCCGCACTGAAAGAGCACATGCAAAGGCATGAAGGGCTAAAACCAGCTGAATCCAGGCACGTGCACCCTTTGGCAGTCTAGAAGCAAAGCAGTTTTAGGGTTCAGAAGGCAGGAGAAAGGGCAGAAAGGGAGCCAAGGGCTGTCTTCACACATCATACCCGGGACTGATGTCTCCGGCCTTTGAGCATGAGAGAGAACTAAACCTGAATTTCAGAAAGATCAATCTGGCAAGCATCCAGAGAAAGCAGCTACCTTCCTCCTGAAGGTAGGAGTAAGAGTTAAAAGAGAAAACTGCAAATAATGAAAATAGATGGAATCTTCCCTATTCTCCAGAGAATGATGAACGTGATGTTAAAAAAAAAAAAAAAGGAGGGACACCTAGTAGGTAATACGTGTACAGGATCCACCCATCTGTCTATATAAAATACATTAACATGTATCAATAGAATATTAGCCAGCAGAGTCTCATGAGATCACGTGAAAAACCTTGCATTTAGACACACTCTGAGTGCACATAATACGGACTGGAACCTGGAAAGATCCTGCTGACCTACCTTATCAGAGCAGTTGACTTTAGCCCCATTCTGCAGCAAAAGATGCACTATATCTGCATGGCCTCTCCCTGCTGCCCAAATGATTGGGTAAACACTGTACTGCTGGGAGACAGGGAGGGAAGTCGGCACACAGGAGATGAGGAGGGACGATGCAAGGGAGGGAGGGAAAGAAACACCCTTTAGGTGGATATTTACAACAAACATTTGCTAAGAAAAGTAAGTAATAAAGGGAGTAACACAAAGTAATATTTTTATAAATTAAGTTACAGATCATTCTCCACTTTAAAAAAACATGTAATACTCATAAGACATAATCAGCTAATAAGATGCACTCAACCTTAAATATATATATATATTATGAACACATTTATTTTTACAGATTAATACATTTAATATGATTATCTAGCCAACAGGAAAGACTAGTAAGAGAAAGGTATAATATAATCCTTCCACTAACTTACGTAATCCTTCTATTAATCTGAAATAAGTTTCTCCTTTTTTCAGCTTTATTGAGTATAACTGACAAATAAAATCACAAGATATTTAAAGTTTACAACATGATTATCTGACATATGTATACAGTAAAAAAGGATATCCCCTCTCAGAAGGATAATCTCTCAACCTGCAGTCTGAGATGGAGCAGAGTAGTAAGGCATGTATTATCATGTAAAGAGATGTATGGAGAAATGGCATGGGTATCTGGTAAACACCCCTTTTCCTTAAATAAATTTAGAGTAAGAATGCATACCCACAGAAAACAGGCAATATGACATAGAGATTTCAAAATCTCCTTCTGAAAGGTTATATAGTTATAGTTAACATTTAAGCTCTAAGAGTTACCGTTTTGTTGACAAAAACTGAGAAATAAGCTTATCTTGAGAAAAAAATTCTCACTGTGATTTGAAATCATATCCTGCATTATTATTTTTAGTAAGATCTAGCTAATTTCTATCTAATATAAAGTCTAAAATATAACCAGCCTTAAGTATTACCTAAGAGAACTTACCACTTATATTAGAGTGAAATTTTTGTAAACGCTTACCAAACCAGTGACACTCGGATTGGCACCATGAGAAAGAAGCAACTCCGCCACGTCAGTGCGGCCTTTGTAACATGCCCACATAAGTGCTGTCCATCCTCCCTAAGGACAAAAGAGTTGGGGAGAGAGAAAACTTTTTTTTTGTCATTTTGTGCCAAGCACAAAAATGCCATTAATGAAGTTCCTTCTTTGAATATTTCTATAAAAAACCATTGTGTATTAAGACACTAGTATGTAGTTTTAAATCCCCAACTCCCCAAATAACAAATAGTATCTGAAATAAGTCAAATCTCTTAATTCCGTGATTACTCCAAATGTTGACTATATCATGGAAACTAAAATAGAGAACATTCATGTTAGATTTTTCAAATTTCCAAGATTTATTTTGGCTGTTTAAAAATTTTTTCTTTGAAATGCTTTCTATGTCCCTAGATATTCTTGCATGAGTCTAGTTTTTTTTTTCTAGAGAGGATTTCTAGCAATCACATTCAACTGCTGCATTTAAACACATCCTATAAATCCCAGATCAGTACAGCACCTCTGCTAAAAAAGAGAGGATGCTAAGGCAGACATCTGCAGATCACGATTTTCAGGGTGAATTCACCAAGTGTGAATGATCAGCGTGATATTTTATTTTCTAACTACAGGAGCAATTTTCTTTTCTTTTCTTTTTTATTTTAAGCAATTTTCTCTTCAGCTATAATGCAGTTCAGTAAAAAAGACCAATGTCATCAAATTATATAGTTTTGGTTTTTTTTAAACCAGCATTTAACCCACATTCCGTTTTGACAATATAAATCACTTAATCCTTCTCAGTCTCTTTCATAATCACTAAAAAGGAGATTAAAAAAATACTTGCCCTGATCTGAAAAAGGCACAACTGTAGAAAGAGAAAACAGATCAGTGGTCCGAAACGGTTGAGAAGTGGGTAGAGGCGACAATTATAAAGGAGCAGGTAGGAGTGCCGCTGAGGGGTGGAACCGCTCTATACGGAACGTGGCGGGAGACATAAGACAGTATGTGCTTGTCAAAAGCCACAGAGCTATACACCAAAGGAATGAACTTAACTGTATGCAAATGTAAAAATCAACCAGAATACGGAAAGAAAAATTGAATACAGACTGGGCCAAATGCATCTAACTATATCACAAATGATTCACATAATCACAGAACTACTTAGATGCTAACCCTGGGTAACTTTGGAAAGCAGTATTTTGACTGGATACTGTAATGTTAAAGAACTGAACACAAACACTGTACTTAGTAGGTAAATCTGTTTCTCTCAGAGTATTGATTAGCAATTCTGGAACTGCTTTATATGTATACTAGAGTTAAACAAATAAGTAAATATGTTGTGTAGATAATAGAGCCCAATTTCTTACCATCAGAAAAGAGTTACAAATTAAGGAAAGGGAAAAGATGATAACAAACTGGTTTGCAGTATCAACCTGGTCTCTTTAAAAATACACACACAAATATAGAAATAGATGCATGTATATTTAAGAGTTAGTATACAGACATGTATTTTCTATGTTTACCCATTGAGAAGGACTATAGGTAGTGACACCCCCGTAACAATAAGCTCACCTAACACCTAAACCAAGATACTGGCTTCTCAATAACATTTTCCAATAAAAGAAACCATGATTCCTTGGAAAACTGATTGATTCCAGAGCTGATAATTAGGAAAATAAGACAGATAAAATACAAGATAAACCTGGGCCTGAAGTATGGGATGCCAGAAAATAAGGGCTTAAAAAAAAAGGATAGGGCAGGACATCTCAAAAGGGCACAGAAGCTCCCAGTGGCCAAAGTTGGAACAACCCGAGCAGGAAAGTAAGCACAGAACTAAATTATAACCCAAATAATAAAATAAATATTCATCAGAGTACATGTATCTATAGATATAACATACAGATCCATAGAGACATGGAAAGAGAAATAACTCTTCCTCACAGAAGAATTCGAATTAATCAATGTATATATAGGGAATGAGGGAAGTAGAAAAATCACCATTATAACACCACACTAATAACTCTGCATGCAAGATATATTGGCAGATGGTAAAACAAATGAAAGTTCACTCAAAAGCAGGACATCTGTATAGTTTCAAAGTATCTTCTCCAAAATGCTTAGTAATTACAAAGGGGGAAACAGTAAGCTTACAGTGAAGAAGTCCGGCAGATACTACCTTAACAAGAGATCAAGATTAACCTCCCCAGCGACAGGCCTGCTGTTCTGTACCTGCATGTGGTACGCTGAGAAGAGGACACCATCTCTGCGCTATCCTACCCAGCAGAGCACAGTTCCAACCTCATCGTGAGATACATCAAACAATCTAAACTGAGAGACATCCTAAAAATGCCAGAGGAGGGGTCCCTGGGTGGCTCAGGTCATGATCTTGGGGTCCTGGGATCAAGCCCCACATGGGGCTCCCTGCTCAGTGGACAGTCTGCTTCTCCCTCTCCCTGTGCCCCTCCCCCCGCTCTCATGCATGCATTCCTCTCTCTCTAATAAACAAAATCTAAATAAAACAAAATAAAAAGCAAAAAATAAAAAAAATAAAAATGCCAGAGGAGTAATCTTCAAAAGGGTTAAGGTCATCAAAGACTAGGAAAGGCTAACAATTAATTTAGGTCAAATTATTGAGCCTGGCATTTGTTATAAAGTCTTACATACACCAACATTTTAATCTTTAAAATGCCTGCCCAGAATTGTTTGACTATCATGCTCTCCTTTTAATTTGTATAATGTCACCCTATGCAAGAATCTAGGAGAAAACTATACCCGAATTTGCAAAATGAAAAGATTAGAATACCTTTAGTTTAGCACCCACAAAGGTCCTTTTAAGAAAAAATCCTTACATGAAAAAAAAATTCCCTCTAGACTTCGAGATGTTATATTCTGGTTCTTCCTGGACCCAAAGACAACCCCTGGTGGTCACTCTCCCCGCCCTGCACAGGTCCCAGGGACTCTGCCTTCCCTCACAGCTCAGCCGTTACTACCACCCACCCAGTCCTATGAGGTTAGGGTCCCTCAACACTAACTATTCAGGGAGACGCAGCCCTCAGTTTCCCCAATTTTGGTGTTTTAAAGCCAAACATGAAGACTCCATAAATATGTTAAAAGATACTGTGGTAATTACTTAGGGGAAATAAACATATTAAAAACTAAAAAAGGTTAAGATCATTTTGTACAAATCTTACTAAGTTTGACACATTCATAATGTGTACTTTATGGTTCCTAACTCCCTATTAATACATGTGGAAAAGCAATAGAGAAAAAACTTTGGAGTAAGGCAGACCTGGGTTCAACACTCAGCCTGACTGCTTTGGGCAAAGGGTACTTCTTTCAGTTTCAATTTCCTGAACTATATGCGCTGAGAACAAGATGAATCCCTAGCCCAGAGGATTGTTCTGAGAAGTCAGCTAACCACAGAGAAGCTAAAAAGCACATAAAGAGACCAGGCATAGAATAGACACTTAATATTAATTCACCTGATTAATTGGTTTGGTGCCTTTAATAAAATATTGAGAACTAGGAACCCCCCCCCCATTTCCCTTCTACGTTATATACCAGTAAGATGAGAACACCACATTTTATTCTCACCTGCCACACCGACCCATCCTCTACCTAGGTTACTGACATCATGATCTTTTCTCTCTCAACTTTTATAGCAATATACTTTAACTTCTTTTCACAAATAAGTAGGATATAAATGGTTCTGTATTTTCCTATAAGTATACCACCTACTTCATTCAGTTTGAGAATACATACAAGATTAACAGGGAAGCACACTGTGTAAATTATAATCAAGATGGTAGAACACTGCAGTTTCTTACAAACTCAGACCACCTGCACTTCATAAAGCATTATCAGCGGAGCAGTACACATTTTATACCTCAAGGCAGATCAATTCCTTCCTCTCTTCCACTGTTAAAATTAACTTTGGAAAAGGCTGAACATTTTGCAGAAAAAATGAGCTGGAAATGATCTCTTTCTTCATCTTTACATTTAAGGAGATGCCAGGAACACATAAGAACTAAGATAATTAAGAATCATTTCTTGTTAAAACTGTAATGTGTATAGATGGCATGTCTGAACACAATCACATTTTTAAAATAGATTTATAAATATTACTCTGAAAGTTATAACTTTAAACAACTGAAAATATTTTTTTAAACTATACTGTCCCTCTTTAAGTTCCTCTTAAAGGAAACCGTTCTCTCATAAAGTTTTAAAACACTAATATACTAAAAGTTAATGAGTTGTTTTTAATAATATTTCTGAATTTTAAACTCTGAAATAAACTGAAAATGATGACTAAGAGTATTCTAAAAGATGGTCATTATATCACCTGGGTTTTCACACATTCTTGTGAGTCATCAATGCCGAGCCCCAAATCCTAAAAGCATTATTATAATATAACCTCACACACAAAAATACAATGTTGCAGATGTATCTATTACGGTAAGATTCCAGCGAATTAAACAACATATCATAACTGACATAACATACCATGTCGCGGTGCTCCAGGTTAACCCCACATTTAAGCAGTTCCTCCACGATGTGCACGTGCCCTTCCTTTGATGCCGATATAAGCGCCGTCCAGTTATCCTTGAACACACAGTCACCAATGTCACCATTTCAATACCAAATATAACAATCCAAAGTGAGGAACACTAAATTCAGGCTTACATACCAAATGATCATACCAAACTGACATGATCTGGCCCACTCTGAACCACTCTAAAATAACACTGCAGCACGGGCTCTGTTAAGAATGTCTCTGCACATCAGCTGTGGGGCCCGAGCACTCGGGCAGTCTTTTCACGGCACGTATAATCACATACTGTGTTGTTTTGTTTTGTTTTGTTTTGTTTTGTTTTTTAAAAAAAAAGATGACAATTGAAACCTTAAAGCAAATCCTTGTGGCTGGCAACCCTTACTACAAATTGAAATAAAGAGGCTGTCATCAGATTTAAGAGCACGTTCACTGGCTATCAATCTAAGGCGATCCCATACGATAAATTTAGAAACTACGGGGTAAAGAAAAAACTACTGCCCTTGATTTTTAAAGAAAGGCCACAAGCACCCAAACATATGTGCTCCTATTCAGCCAGAGCCATCTATACTTACAAATGAAGAGCTGAAGCTTTTCATTTAAAGTAAAAATGTTTTTACTTCTTTTCATTTTTTATTATGTTCAGTTAGCCAGCATATAGTAAAAAAATAATAATAATAATAATAAAAATTTCTCTCCTGCATCACCCCTTTAAAAACTGATTTAGCATATTATTAGGCAAAGTTAAGCTAGATCTGAAAGAGTAACTGTAATCTACTAATTCTGAGCCACTTCTTAAAAACAAAGAACAAAGTTAAGGAAAAGAAAAAGACAACAAATAAGTAGATTATTTTAATATATACCAAATCTTCCAGATTGCAATTAGCTCCATTCTTAATTAACTCTTTCACTATTTCCAGATTGCCTTGCTCAGCAGCTATCATCAACGGGGTCTGGCCACACTAGAGAATAAAAAAGACACACAGGGCTTTATGGAACACCGCAGTTAGATAGACCGCACTTACGTTTTCACAACGGTATGTTAAACCTTGTTTACAGAATTTAAATTTAGAAACACCTTTGAAATCTTTTCAGTCTGCTAATAATATAGAAGTCAAAGAGAAAACGAAATTTTTTTTTTAAAGATTTTATTTATTTGTCAGAGAGAGAGCATAGGCAGGGGGAGCAGCAGGCAGAGGGAGAAGCAGGCTCCCCACTGAGCAGGGAGCCCAATGCGAGACTCCATGCCAGGACCCTGGGATCATGACCAGAACAGAAGGCAGATGCTTAACCGACTGAACCACCCAGGCGTCCCTGAAACATGTTTTCACTACAGCAGTAGTAGTCTGGTTTCGGCACTACAATTTCATTCAAAATAAGTAAAACATGAACACTAGGCTCTGAAAAGTAGTTACTACAATGTGTATAAAAATCTTAGCAAATCTATGGTAACCAAATTTTCTAACAATACCAGATAGAATATGATATAGAATGTGATTTTAACTGTATATGTAAGATGTTCATTAGGGCAAGAGGCAGGAAAATAAAACAATAAACAGAAACAATACAGGTGTTATATATAATATGTATATCGTTTTTTAAGATCTCCCAAAACCTTAACTCAAACTAAAGCTTCTTCTCATTACACCACGACTGCCCAGCCTGGGTGCCTAGAATGAGCCACACAAGTAAGAGACAGTAATTCCTGAGCTCTGAGACAGTGCGGCAGGGCCTGGGCGGCCAGGTCCTGTGATGGGTTCCCTCCAGCAGCAAGACTCACCTACCCCAAGTACGTACACACACAGTCATCTTCCATAAGTGCCGTCGATGAAACAGAGGAGGAGCACTGGGCTCACAGTGATAGTACTGAAGGTGTTAAAACATACTAAGGTATATAAGACAAAATGTACACCAAAAATTAAGTTCAATTAGACAAATTATTCTTTTAAACATCTACTTACTATGTGTATATCAGTGTAGGGGGAAATATCTGTGTTTCTTTTAAATGCAAATATGGCATAATTTCTCTGCATAAAATCCTCGTGGTTTTCTAGTGCTCTTTTGGATCAGAACCAAAATATTTACAGTAGCCATGGCAGGACTACCTTAGAACTTACTCTGTGCCATTCCCTCCTCACCAACATACCCTTAAACTCTTTCCCACTTCTGGATCCTCACACAAAGTTTTCCCTCTGTCTCACCCAATTAACTACCACCTATCTTTCAACTCTTGGGTGAACATCAACCCCTCAAGGAACCCTAACTAATGCACTCTAATTTTCTTTAGTATACTAATCCTCATTTGTAAATACTTTTGTGTGATTAGTAACTGATCATTGTCCATTTCTCCTAAAGGCTCTGAGGGTGAGAAGCATGTCTGTTTTCTTTAATATTGTATTCCTCAAAAAAGAGAGGCAAACCAAGAAAAAGACTCCAAAATATAGAGAACAGGGGCGCCTGAGTGGCTCAGTCATTAAGGGTCTGCTTTCAGCTCAAGTCATGATCCCAGTGTCCTGGGATCAAGCCCAGGATCAGGCTCCCTGCCCAGCTGGAAGCCTGCTTCTCCCTCTCCCACTCCCCTTGCTTGTGTTTCCTCTCTCGCTGTTGTCTCTCTCTCTCTCTCTCTCTCTAATAAATAAATAAATAAATAAAGTCTTTCAAAAAATAAAACAAAATAAAGAGAACAAATTGATGGTTAACAGAGGGTAGATGAGTGGGGGATGGGCTAAACAGGTGATGGGGATTAAGGATCACACTTGCCATGAGCCCCGGGTATTGTATGGAAGTGCTGAATTACTAAATTGTACACCTGAAAATAATATTTCACTGTATGGAAAAAACCAACATAAGTGTAGATGCAAAAATAATACAATTATCATCATCATATTGTATCACCAGTGCGAAGGACAGTGACTGTCACATAGGTACTCAAATACTTGTTAAATAAATGAGCAAGTAAAGTCTCAACGAATTAAAAAATCTGTCAGTGGCAACATATAAAAAAAGCAAATTATAATAACTGACAAAATAAAACAGGCTATTATAAGAGTAATACAGGTAAAGGGTTAAACACAAATACTCCTTTAAACAAAGTACAAAAATACACAGATTAAATACAGACATTCTTATATAACAATGGATACTAAATTATATGTCATTCAACCAAGGTCATTATGGAATGAGGTATTATGCACAAATAGATTTTCCAGGTGAAAAAGTTTATCCCTTAAACATTAAATTTGATTATATAGTATGATAACCATTATTTTCAAAAGCAATGCACATATTACTTACTACTTGTTGAACAGATTACCTTAAACATCATGTTCACAACTGAGTCATAACTACAGACATCAATTATTACATCAAGCTTGCCTCTGCCAGCTCTAACACCTCTCTGACAAACTTTCTATAGCATCCTTCTCCCTTCTAATCACCTGAGATAAAAAATGACGTAACTAGGACATAGGTATAATACATAAATTAAAGCCAATTATTCCTGAATCCATGGCCCTAAGGATGTATGAATTTTACATTAGAGTTTTCAGATTAGTAATTGCAGAGACTCAGAAGCTTTCTGTTTACTTTCTGGGGTCACAGTCACATTTCAGATTGTTCACAGAGACAGGTGCTTCTAGACTATAAGGGAAAAAAATAACATAAATGTGCACAAATACCTATAACACAAATAAGAAAGATAGTATAAATCTCATAACTAGAAACAAGCCAGACAAAAGACTTGAGTAGTTATCAGTTTCTCTTGCAAAAACTAAATATTAGTTGTCTCTCCAGTATCCAGAGTGATGGGATTTTATTTAGGGGATTTTGGTTAGCAATGTGCTCAGCTAAAAAAAAACAAAAACAAAAACAAAAAACCCCACATTGTTCAGCTTCCCTTGTAGCTGGAAATAATCCCATGATACTGCCAGGACAGCTCGGTAGTTAGACTAGCTCAACTACCAAAATGCACTCCTTGAATTTTAAGTCCCACTTCATCTTCCTAGGAGAATACTGCCCAACCTCAGCACTATAATCTTGTACCAAGAAGAGCTGAGAGTAACTTTGTTCTTTTTGAGGAGAGAGGGAAAAAAGGAAAGGAAAGTAGAGAGACTAAGGGCAAAGATTCATCATCATCGAGAATATTCACATGCCAAGAGCTACCTAGTTTATAAATAAAGCAGAAAGAAAAGGAGGCAAGAAATTAGCATTTATTGATGGCAGCCAATTGTATGCTAAAACACAGTATGGCAATTTTCCCCACATTATTTTATTTTATTGATGTAATCTTTAAGAGACTTTTTCAAAATTGATAAAACACATTAATATAAATTAATTAAATACTTTAAAGGGCAAGAAAGAAAAGATCCATACAACTTTACAGAATTCTAAAAAATTTACATTTTATCCGTAGCTATAGAAGCAAAATGCCAAAAAAGGCCTTGAGAAAGCTACTTTCTCTCCAACCCTCACACTGAGCCATAACTAAACAATCCAGGTTGTTTCCAATCACTATTTTAAAACTCCAATTTCAACCAATGCAATATTAAACTTAAATATAAATACCATTAAAATCAGGGGTGCCTGGGTGGCTCAGTCAGTTGAGCAGCTGACTCTTGATTTCACCTCAGGTCATGATCTCAGGGTTGTGAGATCGAGCCCCAAAACAGGCCCCACACTCAGCAAAGAGTCTGCTTGAGATTATCCCTCTCCCTCTGCACCTCCCTCCTCTTGTGTGTTCTCTAAATAAATAAATAAATATTAACAATTTTAAAAATAAATACTATTAGTATCAGTTAAATGCTAATAAAACAACTACTCTTGTAAGCAGTTCTTTATAACAACAATCTCCAGTTACAAATTTTCTCTCTTATTTATGTAGAACAATTATTGACAACTCATAATCACAGAAGAGTTACCTAACCAAAACATACTGTGCTCTAACCAAAACATATAGGAACACTAAAAATATCGGCACATCATTAGATGAACTTATTCTGAAAATGCAAAGAATGACAAAAGAGCATAAACAGATTACAGTCTGAAATAAAACAGAACAGAGTTCAAACTTGGGTTCTACCAGACAGTATCTGGAATAGGAAGCTAAGGAATTAAGCCATTTACCTGTAAATCAAGATAAATAACAGCACTATTCTTTATAGAGTTGCTATGCAAATTAAAGGAGCTGATCCGATAAAATCATTAACTCCCATAAGGTTATCACAATAACAAATTTTGCTATGCATTAACAAAATTCTATGTTAAGATTTCTTGGGACGCCTGGGTGGCTCAGTTGGTTGGACGACTGCCTTCGGCTCAGGTCATGATCCTGGAGTCCCGGGATCGAGTCCCGCATCGGACTCCCAGCTGCACGGGGAGTCTGCTTCTCCCTCTGACCTTCTCCTCGTTCATGCTCTCTCTCACTGTCTCTCTCTCAAGTAAATAAATAAAATCTTTATAAGATTTCTTTATGACAGCTAGTGTTTAATGAAATCAGGTAACCTAGGTCAAAAATAATAATCATAATCATAAGTAATAACTGCTGATTCCACAACTTTAAAAAATTTGCAATATTTGCATATTCGTGTTCATAGCAGCACTATTCACAATAGACAAGAGGAAGAAAAAACCCAAATGTCCATCAATAGATAAATGCATAAGCAAAATTCAACGGAATAGTATTCAGCTTTAAAAAGGAAAGAAATCCGGATGTGTGGGTGGCTCAGTCAGTGAAGTGTCTACCTTTGGCTCAGGTCATGATCTCAGGGTCCCGGGATCAAGTCCCGCATCAGGCTCCCTGCTACTCCCTCCTTCGGGCCTCCTCACTGCTCCTTTGTTGTTTTTTCCCTCTCTCTCTCACATAAATAAAATAAAATCTTTTAAAAAATAAAAAAGTAAGAAGGAAAGAAATCTTGTCATATGCCACAACATGATTGAACTTTAAGGATATTACGCTAAGTGAAATCAGCCGTCACAAAGACAAATACTGTATGATTCCACTTTTATGAAGTATTGAGAGGAGTCAAACTCCTGGGAGCAGAAAGTGGAAGAGCAGTTACCTGGGGCTACGAGAGAAAGAACGAGGCAGGTGCTGCTCTACAGGTACAGAGTTTGAGATTTGAAGAAGTTCTGGAGATATTTCACATTATGCACCAGTTGCACGAATGAACACAAATGAAATGGTTCAGATGATAAATTTTATGTTTTTTCCCCACAGCAAAAAAAATGAAACTCTTTATATGTCTGCATACACAGACACATATATGTATACACATACAGACATACATATATATGTATCACTCCTCATTCACCTTATTCACTGGCAAAAAAAATTACGTTACATTGAAAATACAGTTTTAAGAAAGTTTTGGGTTTTTTTCTTAAGTTTATTCATTCACTCATTCATACATTCATTTATTTTTAAGTAAGCTCTGCACCAATTGTGAGGCTCAAACTCACCATCACAAGATAAACAGTCACATGCTCTTCAAGCTGAGCCAGTCAGGTACCCCTAAAGTTTCATTTTTCTTAAATTTTTAAAATACAAACTTTGACACTTAAAAATTTCATACAAAAAGTTTCTTAGTCCCTAAAATGCTGTAATATGGTGCTTCATGATAAAATACAGTCAACAGCTTACTTAATTGTTGAATAGAAATACCTAATAGAAGTTAATGAAAATGGTAAATATATACTTCCCTATCTTGTTAAACAAAACACATGACCTATTTAACTGTCTTAAAGATGTAAGCTCTTTAAAATCCCTAAGTGTGTGGAATGAATAAGTCAGAAAAAGAACTAAGATTCCATTAAAGAAAATATTTGAAATATTTTGTCTAGTTAATCTATTTCTAAAAAGACTGGGTCTAGAAGTTCTCTAAAACTTCCTAGAAACACTTCAGACTTTAGTAATCAAACTTCCCAAGTACTGATTATTTCATCTAAAAGAAGAGTCAATCATAAATCTAAATTCCATATTCAATCATGTAAGTTCAAATGTATTCCAAAAGTATGGAATTTGAGGTACTTTTTTTTTTAAGATTTTACTTATTTATTTGACAGAGAGAGAGATCACAAGTAGGCAGAGTAGCAGGCAGAAAGAGAGGAGGAAGCAGGCTCCAGGCGGAGCAGACAGCCCGATGTGGGGCTCGATCCCAGGACCCTGAGATCATGACCTGAGCTGAAGGTAGAGGCTTAACCCTCTGAGCCACCCAGGTGCCCCTTTGAAGTACTTTTAACAATCTGACCAAGCTTAACTTTATATTTCATACTCACTTGTATTCTTAGTACAATGCCTTGTACACAGTAGTCAGTAGTCAACAAATATTTGTGAAAAGAATTTAATTTTAGAAACTTGGTCTTGGGGGTGCCTGCCTGGCTTAGTCAGTAGAGCATCTAACTCCTTATTCCAGGGTTAATGAGTTCAAGCCCCACACTAGGCATGGAAAAAAAAAGGCGGGGGGGACGTGGTCTTACCTCATTTCTCTCATCTACATCTTTGCATTTTTCAAGAAGAGCTTTCAGGGCAGGAATGTTTTCTTCTTCTACATAATTTATTACACTCTGTGATATCAGAACTGACATTTTCACAGAAAGCTGTAGTTAACTTTATTCCAATACCTGTTAAAGGCAGATTAGATAAAATATGCATAATTTGCAATTAGGAAAAAACTAATTTATTATTAACTATATTATCATTTTTAACCTTAACTTGTATAAACACACCTCCACTGTCAGGAATAAAAGCAAGGCCCCACAGCTCAGCTGCCCAAATGCCCACCCCTCCCTTCCCAAGACTCCCACACACCTCCGTCTTAACTCACCCAAACCCCAGATGCGTCTCCCGCGCCAACCTCATCACCGCCCCTAAACAGAAGAAAGTCCCCACTGCTCCTTCATCTCCATAAATGGCAGCTCCAGCTCCATTCTTCCGTGGAATTACCCATGACTTACCTCGTCCTCTACACTCTGCGTTATCTATTAGCGAATCCTTTCAGCTTCATCTATAAAACCCAACTGCTTCTCACCACCTCCCTCACACCACCCTGGTCCCAGCCACTGTGACTTCTCATCTAGATCCCAACTGCTCTTCCCACTTGCATTTGCCTTCCCCAGTCTGTCCTCCACAAGGCAACCGCAGCGATCTTCTAAAACCATAGAAGGTCTGACCAGAGCTTCTAAAACCGTAATATGCATCAGAATCACCTACAGAGCTTGTAAAACCCTGATGCCTGGCCCTTACCGTCAGAGATTCTGATCTGACGGGTGTGGTGCAACCCGAGTCCACATCTTTAATAAGCTCCCAGGAGAGGCTACTGCCTCGGCTGCTCACTGAAGAACCCTTCCTGCAGGAGCACTGAGTCCGAGTCCATCCTGCCTTGCTCAAAGCCCTCCAACAGCTTCTCAAAGAACTTAAATCCCACGTCTTACCTTGGTCTCAACTCTAAGTGACCTTATCTCCTCCTTACCCATTTCACAGCTTCAACACACCAAGCCCTCTGCCACCTCAGGAATTCTTTCTGCCTAAATCTCTTCCACCAGAAATGCACATGGCTCTCTCCCTCTCTTCCTTCAATCCCTGGTTAGGAAATTCTAACCTGACCCTGTGATGTAGCACAGTAACAACCTCACCTATCCTCCACAGCGGTCCCCACTCCCACCCCCTTGCCCTGCTTTATATTCTCCATGGCACTTACCACCACTGAAAACATATCATATTGTGTGTTTCTTGTCCATCTACCGCTACTGAATGTAAATTCAAAAAATGTAGGCATGTTGTTTTACCCAACTGGGACATCCAAATGCAAATAAACAGATTTCAGTGCATACCTTGAATGAAATACATATGCTAAAATTGACCTAAATATCTAAAAGCACAAAACTTCTGGAAGATAACATAAGACTATTTTGGATTAAGCAATGATTTCTTTGATATAATACTAAAAGCATGGTCTTCAAAGAAAAGAAAAGTGATAAATCAGAGTTCACCAAAATTAAAAATGTTGTCCTTTCATTTTCCCTTTTCTTGAGCAATGTCAATTACTGGTATCCCATGTTTGTCCCTGCATTGTATTTGATAGCACGTGACTTATTTCTCGAGCTTCAGAGGTTCACAGACGGAATCATGCCTCAAGACGACTCTACCCAGAGCCTCACTCATACCTGATTTAGATGATCAGATTTAGAACCTGAGAGCTGACAAGATTCAAACGAGATTTTTTGACTCTTGAGTTAATACTGTAATGAGCTGAGACTTTGGGGGCCTTGGGATAGGGTGATGTGTTTTGCACGTGGATTAGAAGTCTATCTCTGGGGACTAGAAGACAGAAACTATTCCACTATATGATTCCATTTATATGATATTCTGGAAAAGGAAAACTATATGGACAGAAAATAGATCAGAGGTTGTCAGTCTAAAGGAGGAGAAAGAGGGGACTACACTGGGGTTTAAGAGAGTTTGGGGAGTCCTTGGACTATTCTATTTTCTGCTTGTGGTGGTAGTTACAACTTACATGCATTTGTCAAAACTCAAAACTGGACAGTAAAAAGGATAAACAATTTGATGTAAATTGTATCTCAATAATACTTTACTTTTCAAAAATCATCAAAAAGTTATGTAACTTCACCCCCTAAGTATCAATTCTAAAAACACAGGAAACATGGACAAAGATTTTTATGTACCACACAATTTTATTCATAATGAGAAACTTAGGATGGGAGAGTACATAAATTATAATGTGTTCACACAATGGAATAATATACAGTCACCAAATGTTGCTAAAAAATATATTGACAAAAAAATGCTTGTGACATATTCAGTGGCAGAAAAAATTAACTAAAAAACTATAGTATACAGCATCTCAACTACTGTAAATATATACATTATTAAATACGGAAATGAAAAAGATCAAATGTTGATGGCATTAATGTGATTTTTTTTTTAGAAACTTTATTTCCTAATTTTCCAGAATATGATACTTTTTTTCCTGAACTATAATGGACATACAATATCCTATTAATTTCAGGTGCCATCCATCACCACACAAAGTTATTATAATACTACTGACTGTACTCCCTATGCTGTACATCACATATCTAAGAATATGATACTTCTATCATTGCAAACCAGTAAGAGATTTTTATTAACAGTTGCCACCAATATCCATGTCTTCATTTGTTCATCTTGTAAGATGAAGTCTAACACCTCAGTAAGGCATCCAGGATCTGGCTCTAACTACCACTCTTACCTCTTGATACCAGCGCCACACCCTCCCACAGCCCAGCCAAGCTCAAAGCTGTCCCTACCTGCAGGCTGCTCCGCACACCTGCCTTTGCTCAATTTACTCCTTCCATTTTGAACACCATCCTCACGTCCACTGTTTCAAAGCATCAACCACTGTCTCCAGAGTACAACCATTACCATTTTCTGTCTACTGCATTTCCTAACATCTGACATCAGCCAACCAGACTCTCAGTGCCCTAGTTTAGGGCATTCACCATCTATGCGAATCACGACTCCTTCGGTACAAGAAACAAATTTAAACTAGCTTAAGGAAGACAGGAAATAAGGATACTGATTTATTTCCCATAACCACACTGTGGGAAGGGTGGGTGCCACTGGACGGCAAATGCCAGTAGAATTCTCATTCTCTGTTAGCTTAATCTACTTTTGTTATAGATCAACTTCTTCTACACAAATGGGAATTTGGCTGCCAACAGCTATCTAGTCCAAGTCAGACAGTTTCTCAGAGGAAGCAGATTATTCTTTGTCCCCAGATTCAAAAGTCCCACACTGGGCCAAGTGCTACTGGAACCAATGAACTATAGTCACAGGACTGGGAAGGGGTTAAAGGTCACATAGTACTGGCAATGTTTCCAGAAAAGAGGAAACTGTTGTAATCTAGGAACCTGTCCTAAGAATTTCTACTGTACCATCTCTCACCTGGATCAATGTGACAGCCCCCAACTTATGTCTCCTCTCTCCAGTCTGACCCCACCTCAATCAAGCTGCCACACTGAACCAAGAGTGACCTAAAATACACTTCTTTAAAATTCTTCTGCTAGTTCCCCATAAATTCATGCTGGGAGAACAAATGATGATGGCTTTATTACCCAAAAGTTTATTCAAGGGACTGAAACTCTCAAATCCTTTGAAAGCTACTGTAAAGATTCAATTCTATAATTCCTATGAAAAGCTATGCTCTGTGTAGAGCAGTGAGGATTCATAAACACAGTTCTGGATTATGATTATGAAGACCTGTAGACCCTTCGCAATCCTGCCCCATCTCACCATTCCAGCCTCATCTCTGTCTCCCTCCCACCCCCATCCCTCCCACCCTTGACACAAAGCTTCCACTTTGACTCTTCCAGGTCCAGGCTGACTAATCTGCTTGCAACCCTTGGCTGCCCACACTTTTTTTTTTTCCCCCAGGCCTCTGCATTTACTTCTCCCTCAGCTTAGAAAGCCCATCCTCCATAGATATGCCTGGACAGTTTCTACTCATCCATATGGACTAGCTCTAACATTATCTTCTGGAAGCCTCCACCGACTGGCTGCTTGCTCTAGGCTGGGCCAGTGCCCTGAACTCAGTCTCTATAACCTGTGGATATGCTTCAGCTTTGATGGCTCATATACCATTTTACTCATTCTTGTCCACAACTCTAAACTCCAAGTTCTTGAGGAAAGACCCACCTTATATCTGGTGTAATGCCTACAAAATTGGAGCTGAGAAAGAGAAAAGCAGCCCCTGACTGTCAGGAACTGGCCTGCATCACACAGTTAGACCTTGGTATTGTCACGAGAAGATAAACATGGACAGCCGAGTGCCTAGGTAGCGTACACCCAAAAACAATGAATAGCATGAATGGAATGTTTAAGTAAAAAGTAAGCGCTAGGACCGGAAGTGAAGGTGATTGGTTAGATCTGTAACTTCTTCAAGGATAAGGGCTGTCTCTCCTTTGTCCTTATATCCCTAGAACCTATCCCAGGAATATACCAAATAGAATCACAGTAACTATCAAACTGAATAACTGCATAGGTGTACTAAACATGCCTCTTTCCTAGGTCTTTGCCTGCCCACAGGCTCTGCTACCCTTGACAGCCCTGTTTTCTACCATCAGCCATCATCAGGGACGGGCACATGATCTGGGACACGTGAGTGCTCAAAAACATAAGCCGGGCCAGTGAGATTCCTCTTCAGAACTGGGAATCAGATACCAAAGTCTCCGTCATTATGGGCAATGTGCCAAATGATACAGTTTTGAGATAACCAGTCAGCAGAGAGAACCTAACAGATATGAATAGAGATGTAAGAAAACAAATGCAGCCCCTGAGAGAGAGGCAGAAGGTGAAGCTGCCTTGGATCCTGATTTCTTGCTGATTCTCATTAATTCCCATAAATCTCCTTTTCCCTGAGGTAAAAGAGTAAGTCTCTGTTCTGTGCCTTCCAAACAGCCCTAATACACGGCAGATAAAGCTGAGAAACTGACAGTTTCTGAGCAAAAGCAGGAAGAGGGGGATGGCACACGGGCATGATTCTAGGAAACTGAATCTCTCAGCAGTGTATGTAGCCCAGGAAAGAAAAATTAGAACTCTGGACACCAGTCAGGGAACCACCAAAATAACCCACAGGAAATGAAGAAGAAATGAGAGATATGAGCTTGAACATTATAAAATCCCCCATATTTGACCTTTTAACCTACCAAAATACCCAGAAGAGAGATTCTGGATGTAAAATCAAAGAAACTATGTGACTGGAGATTTAAAAAAAAAAAAAAAAAAAAAAGTCAAGGATGACTAGATGCCACGCATCAGTGACTGGAGGAGGTGCACCCATTAACCAAAAGGCAAGTCAGAAGGAAGTGAGGACTTTTTTTCTGCAGGGTCATGGCCCCCTACCACCTCCCTACTCTGGCCATGGGGTGCTTTGGCCAGGCTGAATTTGACATGCTCCAAAAAGGATGGGTTGGTTAATCCACCAGTATCTGTAAAAACCATCTGGATATCATTCACGCAAAGAATGCAGAAGGAGGATTCTCACACTTGTGTGCACCAGAGCTCCTCGGCAAGTCTGTCAAACACAAATATTCCTTGGCTTCTACCCGAAAGAATCCCACCCGGCAGATCTGGGATGAGCCCAGAATTGACGTTTTAACAAGCAGCCCAAAATGATTCTGATGACCAGTCTCCATGCGGCTAAAGCTAGAGAACAAAGAACACGCCGCGGCCGCAGCCACTTCTCCCCGCTGGCTCTCCCTCAGCTCTCGAAGGTGCTTTGAACATTTTTAGATGTTCAGTCCCCAGTGTTGTCCAAGTGTGGGCAATGACAAAACATCAGACTCGCCGGGTGGAATCGGAAGGCGTGACTCCAGAGCCACACCCCGGCCAGCCGCACGGCAATTTCTGAAGGTAAGCCTCGGAAAACTGCATTTTCAGCCGGCGCCCCTAGCGGCTCGCAGAGACGGCTCCATCAACAGTTACTAACAAGAAAACGTCCTTCATTGGTTTAAAGCTTTCTCTATGTCAAAACAACTTGAAAGAAAGATAATCCAATATTGCTGGCGGACAAAGAAATCGTTTCCCTATAAATAAATCATGGAGGCATCGCAATCAACGCCTTGCTGCTGTTTTTCCGGGCACTCAAAGGCCCGCACCGGACAAGAGAGCAAGGAAGCCCGATAAGAAAGCAAAGGAAGAAAACGATCCACCTGGCCCGCGGACGCCGGAGAAAGAAACCTGAACACCTGCCCTAACGGTACCAGCTAAGGCGGCTCCCGAGACCGAGGGTGTGCCCGCGGCTGCTGCACAAAAGAAAACAGTTTCCCCGAGGCCCCTCCCCCATGCTCCCTCCCCGCCGCCCCAGACACGCACCCCTCCGCCGCCCGCCACACTGACCACCCGAGACACCAAGTGCGAGACCTTCGCGGCGCTCCAGCAAGCGCGGCCTCCCGGGGAAAGCCGGACCTCGAGCTCCCCGGGCGCCCAGCCGCGGGCCCCCACACCCGGCCTCGCCCCCTCCTCCGCCGGCCGCGGCCCTGCTACACCCGGCCTCACCCCCTCCCCACGCACCCCCCCTCACCAGGCCGCGGGCCCGCCGCGCCGGGCCTCGCCCCCTCCCCGCGGGCCCGGCCCCCACCTCCTCTGCCCGTCCTGCCGCGGAGCCGACCATCGCACTGACCGTCTCACAGTCCGGCCTGAGGACCGCGCCCCACAGCTCGAACGGAAAGGGTCTGCTCTGCCGCAGGCGCCGTCAGAAGACGGGAATGGGAGAGGCGGCGGCTTCCAGCGCTTCGCCCTCACCAAACCCGGCGGCCATTTTCGTCCCTCTCCGCAAACTGACAGGTCACGTGGCCGCGGGCGGCGGGGCGGGGCTGCAGCTGGCCACGCCCCCGGAGGGCCGGGGAGCCTGAAGGCCCCAGGGAGCCGGCGGGCGAGGTGGGTGTGGGGCAGGCAGGTCGGCGGATCCCCGGCCTCGGTAGCCCTCCGCCCCCTCCTTCTGACCTCCAAATGGGTGTATTTTTGACAAGTACCCGGGGCAATATTTTCTTCCTTGTCAGTGTCGCTCCTTTTATGATAATTTATAGTCCCTATTCACCATTGTAATCAAAATTCAGGCAGAGAAATAAACCCAATATAGCTTCAGAAAACATTGCTAATACATTGCAAACTAAAGCCGGCCAGAGTCTCTCCTCCGGAACCCGGAAGCCAGGTGTCCACCCTGCCCGAGCGCCCGTGGGATTACATCTATCCTGGTCTTTCCTTGAGCCCACCTCCTCCCTGCCGGCTTGGCCGCCAGGGTCTCTGCGGAAGGTACCTGGGCTTGCCTGAGGCCGAAAGCAATTGAGAGCTTTCAGCTCGGGTCCTACTGTGGACTCCTTTCAAGGCTCCCTCCTGGACGTGTGCAGCTTCCTGGGTGTCTGTGACTCTCGTTCTCCTATTTCCGCTCCCATTTCCCCGGCCGCTGCTCTCAGATTCCACTTCCCTTCAACTGCTTGTTTCTAGAGTCTTCCCCGTCCGCACCCAGTGACCCAGTGTGATCCTCCTCCTGTACTGCTCCAGTCCGGGAACGGGCTGCTGCCCCATCCACCAAGAGCGGAACTGGGAAGTCATTTCATACGGCTCAGCCCCCATCACCCCCCACCCTCCCCTCCCACCCTCCACCACCACCCCCACCACCACCACCACCACCCCCCACCTCCCCAAGGTCATCCCATCAGCCACTTCAACTCAGATCCAATGGCTGCAGAAACTCCCACCAGGATTATCCTAAGAGCCCCCAACTCCCTCCCTGTATCTGCTGGTGCCCCACTCACTGATTCAACAAGAGATTGCTCCCTCGGGACACTTCTTTGATTAAATTTCTCAGCAGCCTTCCATTTCCATAGAATAAATTCCCAGAAAGCACTTAGCATGCAGTCCTCCTAAGGAGCTGGCCCCTTGCCAGACTTCCTGCCATCCCATTGCTCTGGCCGTTGAGCTCCTCCTATCCTGTCCCCACCCCCAAATGCTTGTAAATGGCAAGCATTTACAGTTCATGGAACATTGGGCCATATTCGGTCTCATCTCCGTTCTTTCCCAATGTTGTTTCCACCCCTAGAAGTTCTGCCCTGTCTCTTGTCCAGCTGATTCCAAGGGATGCAATTGCAGTGGTCCCCAATTTTGTGTAGCTTCCTGGATGATCTCAAGCAGATCTGGCCAGTCCATCTACTGTATCCACCTTCTTACGGTGTAACGCCTAGAGGTACCCAGAGAGCTTGTGTTAAAGCATATTTACCCTGTTTACCTGTCTTCCCCACACTATGAGGTTCACTCCATCCTTATTCCACACCCACTCCTTTACCCTGTTTGGAACAGTGTCTGGCCTCAGTAAGCCAATAAGGAAGAAACCACACTATCTACCATCCTGTTGTATGATCCAGGGTAACGCCTCCTTGTCTTGTGCATGTCTCGCCAATGTCTATTGGAGCCATGACTCCTCATTGGCTTTTTCCAGGAGTTGCCAGATTGATCCACTGGGAAATACTTTTCAATGGTCCCCAACCTTGGCACATCAGAACCATTCACGGGCCATCATACAAACTAAGACCTCGGGTGGGGATTTAAAAATAGCTCCCCGGCTGACTCCAAGGACATACCATTCTCGGACTTGGGTTGAGTCCCACTGGGCCTGAATCAGTGATTTCAAGATGAACATACTGTTTTTAAGTCAAATAACTTTTGACGGCCCCACACAGGACAGCAGGTGATGTTTTAGTGACCACTGGTTGTGAAATTGGCATGGGAATTGGAATTTGTGGCTTCGTAGAGATCCGTAGCCCCACACCGGCAGCCTGCACTCTCAACATAAAGAACCGCCTGAGCAGTGAGCAAGGCAGTTGACAGGTTTTCTTGATGCATGTGTGGACACAAGAGAAAACGTGGATTGGGTCAAAATGCACTGACGGTCTCGCAGAAGTGTGTTGGCTAATGAAATGATGGCTTAGGGAGATGGGGTTCTTCAATCCTTGCATGCCTTCACCTGGGGGACACCACTATGAGAGGAGCTGCCCCCAGGATAATCCCTCTTCACATCATTCCCTCCAGCCCCTGCACCCCATAATTTTTGCAAGTGCAGCAGCACTGCCTGGTTAGTGCAGCTGCCCCTCCACAGCAAGGCCAGGGGCTCCGGCGTCAGCTGAGCTCTGGCCCACTACATGTGAGCCATGCAGAGTGACAGTGAGTCAGCACACCAGAAAGCTTTTCCTGGGGGAAACTGGAATATACAGCAGAAAGCAAGACAGGAGAGGTGGGGCAGGAAGCTGATCCCAAGCCCCTCTCTGGGGAGTTCTCATTTAAAAGCCTTGCAAATCCCCTTCTAGAAGTGGGACAGTCAGTCCCAGATGTTGAAAAGACAATTGCCTCTGCTGCATGAACGTCCTCCCCTCCTCCTCTCCCCAAATGAAAATCCCCGAAGATACTCCGTGTACAAGCTGTTCTTTGAGGAGTAATTAAAAACAAAAACAAACAAACAAACAAACAGGCCAGATAACTGCCTGGAAAGAAGCTACTGGAAACAGGCTTTGCTCCAGCCCACATTTTGATGGAGGATGAGAGGAAGGTGAGGAGGGTCAGATTCCAAGGATGGCAGAGTGGGAGGAAAGAGAAGCAACGAAGGAGCGAAGCTTCCCCAGGGAGGGCTCCCCCGCCATGGCAGGTCTGACCTGGGGAGGGAGGAGGCTTGAGGAAGGGCTTTAGTGCGCCACCACGCCAAACATTTAATAGCCAAAAGGAAAACTTTTACTGACTAAAAGTGACTAGATACGATTGAAGAGTGAGGAGAAAAGTCATGAAATGATGAGCCCTACTGGAAATTTCATCCAGGGGTGGGAAGCAAGAAGTGGGCTGCGAGCATTTACAGGTGCAGCCCCGAGGAACAAGAAAGTGACTTTATAATCCCACTGCGGCTCATTCTCTTCCACCAACATAAGGGGGACCTTTAGGAAATTCTGTCTATTTTGATAATGAATATTCCCTAACTCGTGCCAAATGCTGTTTATCCCTTTCAGACTCAAGGACTCTAACACTCCTATCTTGCCCCAGTGTAACTGTTGCAAAATAGAAGTGAAATGCCTTCTCTTCAGCTTTCTTCCAAACATCTCTCTCTTTCCACTTTCCTGGGTCTTTTTGCAGTTTACAGCTTGCCTAAATCTTTCTGGCAAACCCATCCTAAGGGCTTTCTTGCTTCAGCAGAAACGCTTAAATCACTCCAGGAGTCTGGCTTTTCTACTTGTCATGTGCTATTATGTGGCGGGAAAACTAGGAGTTATCTTTCCATCCCTCGCCGCTCTCCCCATCGACACTGTAATTTTAATCGCCCTTTCATCTTTTTAACGATATCAGCATATTGGGATGAGGGCTTCAGCTCCAAGCTCCTCACATGGCTTCAGTTTTCTTGCATATCAGATTTTCCATAGAAATCTTAAAAAGTTATGGAGCTCCTGGGTGGCTCAGTCAGTTAAATATCTGACTCGTGGTTCCCACTCAGGTCATGATCTTAGGGTCCTGGGATCAAGCCCTCGTCGGGCTCCGAGCCCAGTGGGGAGTCTGCTTTTCCCTCTCCTCCCTCCCCCTTCTGCTCCTCCTCCTACTCAGTCTCATGGTCTCTCTCTCTCCCTCTCTCTTTAAAAGAAATAAATGAATAAAAATCTTTTTTAAAAAGAAATCTTGAGGCACCTGGGTGGCTCAGATGGTTAAGCATCTGCCTTTCGGCTCAGGTCATGATCCCAGATAAATAAAATCTTTCAAAAAAAAAAAAAGAAAGAAATCTTAAGAAGTTATACACTATCTTGCTTTTGAAACAGCTTTCCTCTGATTATAAAAAGGAACATATGTTCACTATGAAAAATTGGTAAAACACAAAAAATTCGAAGAGGTATCTCCCCTAATCTCACCGCATAGAATTCTCTAACTTTTTGAACAGATTTGAAGCAAAAACTTTATTAACCCAAGTTATTCCTTTAAAGTCTATCACTGGAAAGCAGCGAGGGAACAGGGATGTTCATGAGATGTCATTTCATCCTTAATGGATGATGGCATTGCTAGCACTTCTCAAGGTATCTATGCCAGTGTACTCCCTGACCAGTTTAATTAGTATGTTCCTTCTGCATTAAAACACACACACACACACACACACAGAAGGAAGTTTCTTCACCCTGGGATGGCACCAGAAAGAGAAGGAATCTAAAACCCTGTGCTCAGCTGGGGTGGGGAGAGAGAGGGAGAGACAGACAGAGTGAGAGAGCTGGAGGAAAGAAAGTTATAACAGAGTTAATTATCATTCCACCAGAAAAAGACTGATTTTTAGTTGTTTGCACCTCTACTTAGGTCAAACAAGGCTACCAGCAGGCCAGACACATTTTCACGTGGCCAACCTTAAGAGACTGACTTAAAAAGACAACAGGAAGAAGGAAAGAAAGACTTTTTTAAATTCTTTTTTTTTTTTTTAAGATTTTGTTTATTTGATAGAGAGCGCGCACAAGCAGAGGGAGTGGGAGGCAGAAGGAAGAGGAGAAGCAGACTCCTCCGCTGAACAGGAAGCCTGACTCGGGGCTCCATCCCAGGACCCCGAGATCATGACCTGAGCCCAAGGCAGACGCTTAACTGACTAGGCCATGCAGCTGTCCCAGAAAGAGAAATTAAGGATGCAGTTAATATGCAGATCAAGTAAGCTGCGTGTTCGGTGAACCCCACTCCGACCCACAAAAACAGAAAATACGGTACATTTGTATAATATGTGTTTGAGGCGGTAATGAGTAAGTCACATGGACTGTTCTTCCTTTATGCTGGGGCACAGGCTTTTCCTGAAAGTAATTTTCCTTCAGGGGCACAGGTAGGCCATAAACAGATAAAATTAATAAAAACTTTGATTAGCTTTTATCAAGAATAACAGAAAAGTAGACAAGAGGATCATTCAAAATACATCCAATCTAAGGAAACAGCCCGAATGACTCTCATCTGACTTTCTGAATCAGTTCGCTCAGGGAGAAACTGACTAACGATGGAGAACTACGGAATTTTATTCTGATAATCATGTGCTCCTGACATTTTGTTCCATTAGGAATTTGGACCCATAAACCAGTGTGAATACATATTTTTAGTCTATGATGGCGGTGCCTTTTGGTGGAAATTCCTGCACGAATGGCTAAGCCATCCAGACTTCACGCTGCCACAGTGACTGCGTGGAAGTTTCTTTTGTCTAGAGCATAGCATTTCAATATATTTGTTTTCCAGATCGTCTCTGTTTTCATCAGTATTAAAAGTGGAAACCTTACAACCCCATGCAGCTCTGTACTGCTTCTCTTCCACACCCTCCCCATTCCCCCAAACCTGCCACTGTCCCAGGAATTTATGTCACTTTGTTAGTAAAATACCCCATGCCTCCTCAACTACTTCCCTTCTGTGTTCGCTCTGATGAAAACCCAGATCTCTCATGGGGTCATACCTTTCCTTGCAGACCCCTTACCTTTTAGCTGGTTTCCCTCTCTCATCACTGGGCCTGGAGGTGAGTCAGATCCCCTGCTTCCTTCTCATTGTCACATGCAAAAAATTTCCCCTGCTTCCTTCCTAAAACAGTAGACTCGCTGTCCCCCCTTGCTTCTGACACCTGGGTCACTCCCCACTAGAAAATACTGGAACCTGGTTAGCATCATTCTATCCGGGGCACAATCCCTGATGATTTCAACATCTTTACAGAAGAACCTGCCAGCACTCCTGCCTCCTGGGTCCCTGACCTGCCTTCCAGGGACAATCTTGTCGCTGTTCTAAGTCAGGCCACCAGCTGGCATGCTTCAGACCTAGTCATCCACCAGAAGTTTCCATTTCAAACACTGTGTTCTCAGCCACCCCTCCAGCTTCCATCTCCCCCCCCCACCCCGCCCCCCCTACACAGGCTCCATCTGTCCTGGCGGCACTGGGTGCTGATCCCAGGACCTCAGTCCACGGTCTTAGTCATTTCCCTTACTTGCTTAGCCCCTGGTCTGGAATCAGGACTGGAGGATCGCTACAGTTAGAGCGCTGTTCTTTAAAAGCACAGGGATTCTGATGAATTCCATATTGTGTGCGGCAGCAACAACAACAAAGTGTGGTGTGTTGGTAATTGTATGTGCTAAATCCCTGAAATCTATCTACCTATAAATGGATAGAGATACATATGCTTTTTCTTTTAGAATAGTTTTAGATTTACAGAAACTGTGGTAAACATACCCCATGTTCCCCAGGGTTTTTTTTTAAGGATTTATTTCTTTATTGAGAGACACATGGAGAGTGTGCACGGAGCGGAGGGGCAGAGGGAGGAGGAGAGAGAAACTCTAAGCGGACCCCACGCTCAGCTCCAACACAGGCTTGATCCCACGACCCAGAATCAGACCCGGAGACCAAGACCTGAGCAGAAGCTAAGAGTTGGGTGCTTGAGCGGTTATCCCACCGAGGCTCTCCTTCCCAAAATGCTAGAATCTTACCTTCGATGGTACATTTGTTATAACTTTAACCAGCGCTGATACATGACTGACTACAGCCCACACTTTATTCAGATTTCCTTAGTCTTTTTTTTAGCCTAATGGCCTTTGCAGAACCCCAAGTAGGATCTAGTGCCTATTTAGTCGTTATGTCTCCTTGGGTTCCCTTGACAGTGACAATTTCTTAGATCTTATTTTTAAAAAACAAAACAAAACAAAAAAACAGTCTTTTGCTCTTTAAAGTTTCTTTCTTTTTTTTTTTTTAAGATTTTATTTATTTATTTGACAGACAGAGATCACAAATAGGCAGAGAAGCAGGCAGAGAGAGAAGAGAAAGCAGGCTCCCCACTGAGCAGAGAGCCCGATGCGGGGCTCCATCTCAGGACCCTGGGATCACAACCTGAGCCGAAGGCAGAGGCTTTAACCCACTGAGCTACCCAGGCGCCTTTCATAGACCTTATTTTTGATGACCTTGACAGTTTTGAGTTGTACCGGTCAGGTTATTTCCCAGAACCCCTCTCCATTGCGATGTGCTCGCTGTTTTTCTCTTGAATTAACGTTGGCAGGAGAGAACTTCCTTTTTGACAACTTTATGCATCTAATGACTGAAAGAACGTTTCAATTCTAGCACAAAGAGCCCAGGGGGTTGGCTTAAGGCAGGGCCAGGCTCCTGCCTCTGCCCCAGAGAGAAGTAGGTCATGTTTGAATGGTCAGCATTCATCATTATTCCTGGCACATAGTATAAGCTCATCGAACGTTCCCTGACTAGCGACAGTGAGGAGGCCGTATCCTGACGATGAACCCAGCGTTAGCTAGGTGGGAAAGGTCGGGGGGGATGTGGTATGGAGGAGAATTCTGGGTGAAGGAACAGCAGATACAAAGGCTGGGAGGCAGGAGAGAGAGACTGCAGGAAGTATAATTCTCCATCGTGACCGGAGCATAATAAAAGGAAGCACCTTAGTCCGCTCAGGCTTTTTAACAAAGAACCATAGACTGGGTGGCTTATAACAGACGGAAACTTATTTTTCACAGTTCGGTAGGTTGGAAGTCTAAGATCAGAGTGCCAGCTTGGTCAAGTTTGGGTGAGAGGCCCTCTTGGAGGTTGCAGTCTGCCCACGTTTACACTGTGCCCTCCACGGTGGAAGCAGGAAGGTCGCTCTCTGGGTTCTCTTTTACAAGGGCACGAATCCCATTTTGAGGGCCCCACACTCATGACCTTAGCCCCTCCCAGAGGCCCCACCTCCTCACACCCTTACCCTGGGGTTAGGATTTTGACATAAATTTCAGGCTAAGTGTAGTCCACGGGTTTCCGTCCTTACTCCTTTCTTTATTTGTTTCTTTGTTTCTTTCTTCTTTTTTTTTTTTTTTAATGATTTTATTTATTTGACAGAGATCACAAGCAGGCAGAGAGGCAGGCAGAGAGAGGGGGAAGCAGGCTCCCCGCTGAGCAGAGAGCCCGATGTGGGGCTCGATCCCAGGACCCTGAGATCATGACCTGAGCCGAAGGCAGAGGCTTAACTTGCTGAGCCACCCAGGCGCCCCAGTACACGGGTTTCTGACCTGGGTAACCAGAGAGCTATTCGTGAGAGCTCATGAGACAGTCACTCCGAGAGCAATCACAGGTTCTGGGTGATGAAACTAGATGATGAGTTTGCTGTCCTAAAATTGGGATGCCTGTGATTTTTAGGTGCGGAGGGTAGGATGGACACTGAGGAAGTAGAACGGATAGGCATGCGGACGGGAATCCGGCGTGACGGTTCTGCAGACAGTGATCCCCCAGAGGCAGCAGGAGAAGCAAAGGACACGTTAACAGAAGCAGAGAAAAGAGATCAAGAAGGCAGTGGTCGTCAGAGCCAAATGCTGCAAAGGGCACTTGACATGAACAAGGAAAACCAAGCACCACAATTCAGCAACAGAGGTCAAAAATGACCTTATGTGGTGTTCGGTGGAGGGCTGGGGTCGAGTAGGGAAGCAGAGGGCCTGTGTTGACTTCTCTTTTAAGCAGCTTATTGTACAGGCTGCGGATTGTAGGATGGTTTTCCAGTACTTGTCTGTTTTGGGGGGTTGTTTTGTCTTCTTGGATGGGAGAAGCTCAAACCTAAGGCAGTGTTTATAACATCCTTCCTCAGATGGATGACTTACAAATTTAAAAGTTGTGACCAACAGGAACTCAGCTTTCTTGAGGGATTGGTGGCCCCTTGGCCAGCGGAGGGGACCTCATGTTACCAGCTCTCCGTCTCTGGGCGCTGGGCAGCTGCCTTTCCCATTGATGGTATGAATATCCGGCACTTCAGCTCAGATCTTCGGATCTCACACTCGCCCTGTCAGAAGCGATGCCACCAGTGACAGCATCCCCCTACTGGACGCAGGGCACCCCATTCCGCCCTGGCCGGCAGAGCAGGACCTGCCTTCCTCCAGACCGTCGGTCTCAGCCTGTGCTAATGGACACCATTGGTATTGCTCTGAAGGGCGGGACACGAAGAGATCACACAAGCACAAAAAAGTATATTTGAAAAATAAAAGACACGTCATAGGGAAATAGAAAAGACTTGACCAGGCGGGAGAACGGCCGTATTTTAATGACATTACCAGTCTGAGCTGGCATCTGGCCCTAGGAGCAGCCTGAGCCAACCCGGCCATCTTGCTAGAGACCCCTAGCGCAGCTACACGGAACAGAACACGAAATTATTTTTAAAGACACACAGCTAAGTTTAAAAGAAAGGCAACCAAATGAAAAGCTGACCAAAAGAGGTTCGTACGGACACGGTTGTTACTCCCGAGACAGGGAGGAGGGAAAGGGATGCTGGCCTGACGGGCGATGTGCTTTTTACTAAAAAAAGAAAAAAAAAAAAAAAGGCACATTTGAATCTACTGTGGTGGAAGCACCTGTTCGATCCAAGCTGCTCTGTAGTGGACTATACACTTGAAATATTTCGCAAAGTTTTTTTTATTTTGTCTAAATTCCATTTTTCCCATTATGCCTTTTTCTGATTGGAGGGAAGATACGTTATTGTTGGACAGTTGGCACACAGTGGGTCTAAACTGCTCTTTCCCCTGTTTGTGTGCAACACTGTGACATTCCTGACCTGCGCTTTTCTTCTTCCTCGCATCAGAGCCCCTCCCAGCGCGCTGCCAGCCAGCAGCAGGCTTCCTCACAAACCGAGAGCCGGCTTTGCCCCGTGATCCCCGCCTCCCCCGCCTCCCCCCCCCCCGCCCCCTCCCGATTCCAAAGGCCCTTTGTGCACGCCTGGAATAAAGCACTTACTGTACTCTGTAGTGATCATTGATTAGCTTCCTGAAGCCAAGGCCAGTGGTTTATTTTGTAGCTACCAGCACGTGGGTGGGAAGTCATTAAAGAATTGTGGAATGAACAACTCAAAGAAAAAGATAAAATACACTACGATGTCCATCTATATGAAATAGGGGGTCTTCCATACCGTGAAGTCAATTCAGTGACCCACGCTGTCACGCTTGTCAGATAAACACGGGGAACGGATGGGCTGGCAGGCAGCTCTGGCTGCTGCGTCCCTACCGCTCTCGGTCATGGCCCAATTTCAGCACAGCCCTGAATCTCAAAATGGGGTCATTAAAACTGCCATCACAGGGACGCCTGGGTGGCTCAGTTGGTTAAGCAGCTGCCTTCGGCTCAGGTCATGATCCCAGCATCCTGGGATCGAGTCCCACATCGGGCTCCTTGCTCCGCAGGGAGCCTGCTTCTCCCTCTGCCTCTGCCTTCCACTCTGTCTGCCTGTGCTTGCTCTCACTCGCTCTCTCTCTCTCTGACAAATAAATAAATAAAATCTTTAAAAAAAAAAATAAAATAAAATAAAACTGCCATCACAGTCTAAGGTCTTCCAGCGAGAAAGCACCAAGATGGGATTGTCTTGGACGTGTTCAGCCTAGCATCTTTGTACAACGGTCCACATTAACAGAGGTTTCCTCCACAACAGTCATGGCAGAGTCCAGAAGAGCCTCTGGAAACACATTCCAGGTTGGAATCATGGCACAGGAACCTCATGGGGCGGACTCCTTGTGCTCTGCTATAGATACCATATATAGGTGTAAGGGTTTGGTTTGTTTTTTTATTTTTATTTAATATTTTATTTATTTGGGAGAGGGAGAGAGAAAGAGAGAGAGAGCATGGGAGGGGGAAGGTCAGAAGGAGAAGCAGACCTGCTGAGCAGGGAGCCTGATGCAGGACTCGATCCCAAGACTCCAGGATCATGACCTAAGCCCAAAGCAGCCACTTAACCAACTGAGCCACCCAGGCACCCTGGTTTTGTTTTTTGTTTGTTTTAAAGATTTTATTTATTTATTTGAGAGACAAAGATCACAAGTAGGCAGAGAGGCAGGCAGAGAGAGAGGAAGGGAAGCAGGCTCCCTCCTGAGCAGAAAGAGCATGATGCTGGGCTCAATCCTAGGACCACGGGATCACGACCTGAGCCGAAGGCAGAGGCTTTAACCCACTGAGCCACCCAGGTGCCCCTGGTTTTGTTTTTTAAAGTAAGTTCTATGCCCAATGTGGGGCTTGAACTCATGACCCTGAGATCAAGAGTCCCACCTTCTATCGACTGAGCCAGCCAGGCGCCCCTAATTTGAGGTTGTTTGAATTGCCTCCCAAAGTGCTTACAATGTGACTACACTTTGTTTTAAATAATTTTTAAGCAGTTAAAGAGTCAACAACGCCTTAGAAAATTATCATATTGAAGAATCCTTTAGTAAAAACAGAGCATCTCACCTCTCATGATGGGACAGGCCCAGTATACAGTCCTACAGACGGAATTTAAAGCCTCTGGAATTAGGAAACACACACGCACACACACGTATTTTTAAACTACAGGTTTAATCATCTTTAAAGAAACACAGATTAGAAAAGAACATTTATATGTAAGTTAAAAACATCTTTAAAACCCAGCAATAAGCCCGCAGCGCAGCGCTGAGGACACGGCTTGGAAACGAGCGGTCAGGGAACCATCACGTCACCGGCTAATGGACACGGGGCTGGTTTAAACTGAGAACCATACAACAAGTGCTAATTTATGGGTCTGTTGAAAAATAACACTTCTTTAAAAAAATATTTTGCAATAATGACAACAAAGAAGCACAGAACACCACGTGCTGGTCTCACCCAGGGAGGGCCGACGGGCGCGGTCAAGGCCGGCTGCGGGACCCGGGAACCGGGGCCCTCCCCGTGCTGGGGAGACTGTCCCAGCCCTCCTGGGCAGAGACCACGACAGGGCTCTCAGAGGGCAGGCAGGAAGGAGCTCACGCCGTCTCACTCTGCATGTGGAAGGGTTTCTCTTGGGTCACCTGAATTATGTTTTACTTTCATCCCTATTGTTTTATAAGGTACCCTCCTGGTTCGGAGAGGCGGTTGCGCCCAGGGGACAGAGATGGAGACTGGCTTGGGACATATCTGGGCGGGATGTTGGATTCCTTTTTCCTTGTGACCAAAAGTCAGGGGAAGGTATACTTTGTGGACAAAATCTTCAGCTACAGAACCAAAACTACTTCAAATTGGGAAGAGGCCTATTTTATAAAGTCTGTCAAACTCTTCTCATGTGTTTGTCCTTTAGCAGGCAAGGACAAAAAGGGATATTACCAAATTAATTTCTCAAAGAAGTTACCCCAAAATAGAGACAGGGCAGGATACAGTCATTTACTACTCCCGCCAAAGGCAGCCCGTCACTTTTTCCATCTCAAATGTGTTATTAGGAAAATGGTTAGTCATTCTGCTGCTGTTGCTCTGTATCTTTCAGGTTTTCATTATATTTCCACTTCTTCTTACAGTAGCAAAATCTGATAAGCCAGGAGTGGAGGGGTGGCTTTGCACCATTGAGTAAGCTTTACACCGTGACTTTGCATGGACCTTTATATCACTTTATAGAACTATATAGTCTTGGGGTTGTTCTGTTTTTGCTTTATAAAAGCTTTACTAGAACAAGATGAGTATAGTTAGTTTAAAAGGCAAGACAAACTAGTCAGCATGTGTCTTCAGGTTCCATTCCAGAAAGTCTTCCCAATCAATGACCTATAGAGCTTGTCAGTTGTTTACTGGGGTTTCCATAATAAAAATCTATTAAAATAAATATTACTTGAAAACATATAAAAACATTAATAAGCAGCCCACCGATTAAAATGTCACTGGCTGCACCCTCTGTACAACAAGAGCCTCAAAAAGCAGCTTGGTCGTTGATTTTAAGAGCATTCCTACAAAACACCAACGTGGAAAATTTCATTTTAAATTTTCTTCTATAAGGAGAGTTGCTACAAATTGACTTGACCACACAGGGCTGCAGAGACGCACGGTGCAGGCCCTCAACAGGCTGATCTTTTAAACCCAAAGTTCTGGTGTGACTTAGCAAACCTTTTCCTGGCGCACCAGGAGCATGCACTGATACAGACCCACTTTTACAAGGATGGCTGCGGAAAGCAGAACTTTCTGCATCTCAGGATCTTGTAGAAATCATCAGCCATTCATTAAATGTACACAAGGTTCAGAGTAAGCGTTTAATAAGGTACTTGAGGGCAGTTAAGATTACATTTCACAGTGTTATGTAGAACTCCGCACCTATGTTAAATCTGATGTACTCAATTTCAGCCAGGATGGACAACTGCTGGTTGAATAAAACTCCATAAAATACTGGTTTATATTCAAAATTCCGGACAAATCCTTCCTTGACACAATAACAGGCACCATTCCGAAACAATTATTCTCTCCACTTTTTTCTTTCAGTTATAATGTAGAACTCTTACAGTCAATTATCTAACAATTTTGAAGTTTATAGCAAGGGAACACAAAAGTATAAATGTCCAGAGCTGTCCGTGAGTACACAAATTAAAATTTACAAGGGATGAATCTTAAATAGGATGATTTTTTTGGTCCTAAATGTAATCTAGTCCTTGAATTAAAAAAAAGCATAAGTTTTGTAATTATTTTAATGGCAAGATTTTAATGTAATTTCTTTTGTAGTTTAAAATGGGTAACTAAATTGAATGTGCCTTAATGATCTCTGCATGAAATTATATTTGAGAAGTTACAGAAGTTAAACCCTGCCCAGTAAACTTGGTGGTTTGTACTAATATTTTCTAACACCTTCAATTTCACCTACAGCACAAGCAACCAACCAAGCAGAGAAAGCACAAGGAAAACATGTTTCCTTTAATAGACACTATTTCATCACCAAAGATTCACTTTAAGGGCTATACTCAGTGGAAATGGGTGCTGCCATGCCTTCTGATTTAACGGATTGGAAGGTTTTCCTCTGTTGCCAAGAAAACCTTGGAAAAGTCAGGGTTTTGAGCTTAAGAAATAAAAGTAAATGACCACAACTGTTCTGACAACGAATCCGCCTTTGCCCACGACTCTTACAGAACCTGCTAATGGTCCCCACTCATTACAAACACAACTGGTCGTACACTTTTGGAACTGATCCTTTAACTTATTAAGGAGCTTCCTTCTAGAGGACAGGTGACTGGCCCAAATCTGAACGTATTAATAACAGAGCCAGATGAGCAACCTGGTCTCTTCCCAGGACAATCAGAGCTTCAGTGAGGTTAACTTCACTGTCTAGAACCGTCCTTTGACTGTTCATTTTTCTGAAAACAGGGGACTGTGGAAATGTCACACATGGTGGGGGTCAATGACAAAAATACTCTTTAACCAAAAATATGGTGGTGCCTGGACACTGTGGAAGCCAAATAAACCTTCCCGATTAGGCTGGACATTTGAGAAGTCAAGTAAATTTCCCCAATTACCCTGAGTTCCAAGAAAAATGCTTATTTTCAAAACTGAGAACAAATGACTTATAAAATGGTGATCACTGAGATACATCAAATTAACTGCAACTGTTTCAAGAAAATGAATCTGAGGGAAGAATAATTATATTTGCTCAATTTTTTTTCCCTGAGTAGTATAATAATGAACCAAGAGTGTAAGTATGATGGTCACTGATCATCTCTGGAGTGGTTTCAAGACAACTGAAGAGTGGAGAAACGAGAGAAACATGTACTGAATCTTCTTCTGTTGATTAAAAAAGAAGAAACATACAGTACAATGACTCCCTTTATCCTTAACAGTACGTGGAGACAGGCCAGTTTTCAAATCTCCTGCTATAAGCAGAAGTGAAACGATAACCCTTACCACACTCCGAGCAGATTCGTTTCACAGAGCACAAAGAGTTTCTTCTCGAGAAGAAAAGTCAAGCTGAGAATTGGAATTATTTCTTTAGTTTTTCTTCTGGATGACACACTCATGATTAGAATTTCTCCAAGATTAGAGAAAAGCTATCCAAAACCCCTTTCACACAAAACACAAAACAACAACAAAACACTTAGCTGATCCAAGGGGATGAGTCAGTCAAACTGTACAGATAATATATCATCTTCAAAGCAACTGGAGAATTCTTAGCCATCTTGCTGTCTGCATGACGGCTCTAGGAGTACATTCACCGAGCAACAAACAGGTAACCATGATTTTAGGTTTACAGGCTGAGAAATGACATAGGTAGAAGAAATAAACAGGGATTATTTATAATGGCCAGATGGGCTGAAAAAAAGTTTTATTGAGCTTTCTTGTTTTCACTTATGACATGCCTAGCCTTGTCCTTGATACTCTAAATTTGTTTACTTTTTTTTTTTTAAATAGTGATCAGATTCTCTGCAGCATTAATTAAACTGAGAGACCTTTTGGGGGCAGATACTTTCCACGATTATTCTTTTCTGACCTCTCACATTACACAGCCAGCCTAATTTCAATGCATGGGAAAAACAGAGAAAATCTATTTAGCTCTCCATCCTTTTCTGGGAAGTAATGGGGCATGGCTAACCTCAGCAGGTGGAAAAAATTTTCCTTTAGAAAAAAAAAACATTTTATGTAATCAAAGACTAGGATATTTCTAACGTTCTACAAAGATACACCAATATTTTTGCTGATTAAGATCTCGAAAGTCCCAAGTACATTTGCTGTTTCTTTCTCCTTTGAAAGAAAAACTACACGGCTTAAGCCAGAGAGTTGTTCTGCCATAACTTCATATGCAACCTTATTTATGACAAAGTTAAAAAAAAAAAAAAAAAGACTCACCAGACTCACCAGAAACAGACAATTTACATTTCATTAAAAATTTAAGGCAAAAAGAAAATAAACTGGCCAAATAAAGGTGAAGTCCAATAAAAGACTGGTCAAATGAAGGCGGGGTAAGAAGACCCTGCCCACCTCCTCTCTCCCAGCCCGTGACCCCGGGATTTACCATGTTCGGCCGAAGCCCTCATGCCAGGCGGCCTCACACCCCAAGACTGCGGGATTAAAGGAGACATCTAGTAACCGGAGGGGAGGTTAATTGTGGAGAAAATGGCCTAGAGGATAAAAGCACATTTTTCTACTTTGAGAATCTAAAACTCATTAAAGAGAGTTAACAGCAAAATTTTAATGTGAGAATTTAATAAGAGTTTGGAAATTAATTTCTTTTAGTCTCTAAAAATGAGGCTCAGACCCAATGACTGTAAGCTTTCATTTCCCTAAGACTTACCCGATTCCGAGTTATGCTGTCAAGGACAAGGAAGTGGTGAGACAGATAGTCCCCTTATTCCGTGATTTTTCCTTCACGACCCTCATGCAATCTACCAAGGCTATTTTCACAATCCCTCCATAATTCTATATAATTTACGTGTGCTAAGTTTCACTTAAAGTCCAACAGATTAAAAAGTCATTTACACGTTTATGTCTTCACAGACTCACAAAGAACTCAGAGAAAGAAAGGGGGAGAGCCCTTCTGCGGAGCACCTGTGCCCTGTCCCAGCCCTGTCGCCACCTCCCGCCCCGGTCGCCGGGGGGCTTCCTTCACTCGGGGCTTCCTTCACTCATGCCTTCCTTCCTTCCTCCGTCATCTTCTCTTGCTCAGTTTTCTTTTCTTTCTTTCTTTCTTTCTTTTTTTTTTTTTTTTAAAGAAAATAAGCTTAAAATATTGCATTACCAACCTTTAATTATGTTGAAGAAATTCTCCCTTGATGGGCTTGGACTGACACAAAGTAATTAAACTCTCCAGGACAGTAAGCTGCCCATAATTTGGCTCCGTCACTGTTGACGGTTTTGCTACGTACTGTAGTCATTTGAGATACTTTAAGAAAACCCTTCAAATACTGAGATGTTTATTGCATTTTTAAAGTGTCCACAATCTTAAATATCCTGTTCCAAATGCCTCCAGAATTCCTTTACAGAACATGACATCAAATATTGAAATAGTGTTCTCACAATATTACACTTGAAAATACCATTTAGGAACAATATTTTAAGAAATAGAGGGTTTAAGGCAAGACATTCATTTGGAAAAGGTAACTTCTCTCAATCACCCAGATCGACACGTTTGTTTTCCACCTCTTCAGTGCCTTGGGATACGCAACATACATTCAGCAACAGGGCACACGTATGACCCTACGGACACCTGCTGAGGTCCTGAGTGCCCACTGGAATAATGGAACTATTTTTAGATAAGGCGTGGCCCACAGGGACATGGCATGGGAGGGGTTGTTCACGCCACTCCCACTCCGGCCAATGGGAAATTCCCCATCTAGCTCCGTCCCATTCGCCCCCCACGTTATCCCTTTGCAAACAAACACAAACCCCTTGAGAAGGTGCTAAGGTTGGTTTCTGTTAACAGAGACAAAATAGCCATCAGAGTGTTTCCCCTTCATTGCTTTAATGATGAATGTCTAGAGGCTATTTCTTGATTCTGATTGCAAACATTGTTTGTTGTGGAAAAACTATTCTGTTCCAAAGAATTTCCTCTGTCGTCACACTTTTCGGATGGCGCCAGCGGCACATTTCCATGTGTGGTCTTTCCTCTCTGAGTCTTTTTCACTGGCAACAGCAATAATACTAAGATACCAGCAACGTGGAGGCAGTAATACCAGGAGCTGAAAGGAAAAGGACAGAGTTTACTTCATTACATTCTCAGAATGAATCCTTAGCAACGGCATCCTGGCGGAAATGTCACGGCCCCGCATCCCACGTGCACGTCCACCAGCTTCCTATGCACTCCGGAACCCTCGCGGCCCCTGTCCCCAGGGGACACTCCAGCTGGGCCAGTGCGCGTTTATAAAGCCCCTATAAACCCAAGCCACTTAAAAGCACGATGCGAGGGATCGTGTTACGTTCCTCTGCAAGGGTCCTAAGTCCATGGCTACACAGAACAAAAACAAAAAGGTACTTATTAGCAGCTGCAGCGACCTGAAAATCATCTCTCAAATCCACAGAAGCGAACACGGCGAGCGAACAAAGAGAAGGCAGAGCTCGTGGGGACCTGAATGCTCTGGCCTCTGGGGCTGTGCCTGGTCCCTAATTAAGTTACAGACCCCACCCCCCAACACCCAACCCCGCGATGTGAGTAAGGGAGGAGATTGCCACTTGACGGCTGCCGTCACATGGTAAAGAAAGGCTATGATATTCCAGATATTACCAGAAGTATTATTCCTGAAGTCGGACAGCAATCAGGCGCGACAGGGGCTGTATTTAGAGTTGGAAACACAAGTGATTGTGACCAAAGTTCCTGGGACAGAAAAGCAAATCAACTGCTCAAACACGTAAATATACGGGACAAGTTTGTGAAAAGGGGAATTTCAGCTGGAGTTACATGAGGTCTTTCTGTACGAGCATTGCCATAATTAACGGCAGTAATTTCTGACCACATGCTCTGTGCCGTCGTTCTGAACGCTAGGGTAATGGAGACTCTACGAGAGGCAGAATTTTTGATCTCAAAGATATCACTAACACAGCCAGAGCGGGATCTGGTGGGCGAGGGAGAGAAGAGAACGTAAGACAGGGAATTCAAAACAAGAATTTCTCTAATACAGAGAAGACATAAAACATATGTGAACCATGAAAGGGTAAGAAACATAAAAGGGTAAGAAGGGAAAAATTCATGAAATAGAAGTGATTCTTTTTTCTTTTATCTTTTGACTACAGCAATTAAGAGAACAATTCCTTGTAAGGAATAAGCTACATTTTTTTTCTCTTTTTTAAAACTGCTCTGTCATATTCTCTATCGTTCATCTTATTTTAAGTTCTCCTATCCTTTCCTTTTCGTAGTTAACGGTCTGGCAGCCTGAACTGCTGGTGCACAGACTCTTCAGGACTCACTCGTGACCATCACAAGATCTATCTTGCTTCCGCTCCCAGAATATCCCAGTGCCACGTGAGCCTCTGCTTGCACACATGAACTCCTACACCTGGACCCCGGGCAGAGAGCAGGGCTGAGCGCATCCAGCCCGATGTAGCTGTCCTTACCGGGGGTACAGCTGACCTATGACATTGTATTAGTCCTGGGTGTACAACGCAATGACTTGATGTATGTGCATGTTGCAAAACGATCACCGTGGTAAGTCTAGTTAACGTCCAAGTGTAAAAAGAACAGCCACACCTTCCTGTTAAACCGCTGAGAGATCCGAGGTGGGCTCGCCCTGCTGAGATTCCTCTGAGGGCTGAGGGGTGGGAATCATTCTGTCGGAAGCTTGGGACTTTCGGGTTTATGAGGAAAAGGCTAAGGAAAGCAAGGCTGCGGCGCTATTTCTCCCCGCCGCCCCCCCGGAGCAGAGAGCTCGCTCTTTCCAACAAGGCGATTCCCCCCGCGTCTCGGCAAGAGTGACACTTACCTGTAGAACATGAACGAAGGTTTTACAGAAAGAAGGACGAATGGCACGACTGTGTAGCTTATCGCCACCTGAGTCACTACCCACGTGAGAACGTCATACAGTAGTTTCAGCTGCGGAGGCTCGAGGAAATAATGTCTGAAGTTGTTTCTCATCTGAAATAGAGGAACACAAACACGTGCTCTATCTTTCACGTTGTTAATAAAATCACACTGACGGTGTCTGCTGCTCCAGGGATGAGGGGTGGCTGCAAATCCCATGCACGGCTGGCGGAGGGACAACCACGGGGCCACCCCGGGAGAGGTCAGTTCAGGAAAAATGAATCCACACGTGTATAAAAGACAGGGAGAGAGCAAAGCACGGGAATCCGGGCAGAGGACACGCGGGAGTGCTTTGCAACTTTTCTGCAGATTTTAAACTGCATTAATAGTTTCTAAAAAAGTAAAAAATAATATCCTTAGAGCTCCTTCAATCATATTTGGTGAAGCACAGAAAGTAATAAAGTGCTGTTTTCACTTTTCCTGCCATGACAGAATGAGACCCCCTCCCTCTCCTGTAGGCTCCGCATCTGCGCCAGACAGATGGGCGCCATGCCCCGAACAGAGACCGAAACACACTGACCACAATAAAGGGCCACAACGCACATTAGTCTCAAGATACATGCTTCCTAATCACTACTATTTAAACATTTTTTTCACTTCAGAAAAGTCAGAACGTGTTAGTTCTGAAACACACGAACTTAACCGCACGTGATGTCCTCCCTTCCGCTGTGCTCCCCGCTCTTTCTGCCTAACGCGCTCCGAGGTAAAGCACGGCCCCGCTGCGGGATGCCACCAGGTTCTTCAGCAGCGACCCGCTGCACGGTTCGTGGAGCTCCCACAGAGAGACCACGATCCCTAGCAGCCGGACGGGATCCGGGCGCCCACCCAGTCCTGCCCGGTTCACGGCCACAGCAGCTGCCCACCCTCTCCCCTTCCATCCACCGAAGGCAAATCAGTCCTCCTGAAGCACGGCTTTCAGCGCTCTCTCCCCTGGTTAAAAACCTCCCGTGGCTCCCAGGTACGCAGACAGAATGCGGGTCAGGCCCTTTCCCGGTCTGGTGTCCAAGTTCTTCTAAGACAACCCTTCCCACCCCCTCCCCTGCATTCCTTTGCCCTTCCAGAATTATTCACCCCTTAGGTATTCATGATGTCTCTGCTTCAGCCAGACTTACTTGTCATGTCCAAACACACCGGGCACTTTCAAACTTGGTTCTGCTAATGTCATTTCCACACCTAGAATGTCATGTTCCACGCCCATCACAACTTCCCCCACTTTTGAAATAACGTTCCTTCAAAGCCCAAATCCAACCAAACTTTCCTAATGAGGCCACCTTGGGTCAACCCAACCAGAAGGATTTCTTTCACCTCGAAACAACTATGTTACTTATTATAAAACCCACGGATGTCTCACACATGCCCCGTGGTGGGCACACACACAGGTGGGCACACACACATGGGTACATACACTTGGTGCCCTAATTAGACCACCGACAACCAGAAGGTAAGGCCCTTGGTTAATATTTCTCTGAGCTTCCCCTCATCTCCCCCTCAATGGAACCTGAAAATTGCATAAATACCCGCTGGTTTGTTAAACGAAGGCTACTCACCTGTACGCGCTGTAGGAAGCCTGTTCAAACACCCTTTCTGCCATGTTATTTTCCTCTGACTTTCGAGGACTTACACTAAATTGTCCTCCTTCCTTGTCCACCCATGTCACCAACCTAATTTCTCAACTATTTCCCAAAATACTACTCCAGGTTCCACGCAGGTCAACACGCCAAAGAACTGCGCCCATGCCCTGGGAACGGCCCGTCCACTCCGTCCACACTGTCCGTACTCCACTCTCCGTCTAAAAGAGGACTCAGAGGTGACAGCTTTCAGGAAACCTTTCTAAAATAAACCTACCCTCCTGACCCCCTTTACTGAACTCTGCTTTTAGCTCTCGTGCAGACGATTCTGTCAAGACAATGAACGCCTTGTGGGTACTTCCCACGCACCAAGTCTTCTCAGATGAACCAAGTGTGGAGGCCCGGGAGCCCTCGACAAACACGCCAGGCACACACCTCACTGTGGGCCAGGGCCCCAGGCCCAAGGCCCGTGTGTGGAAGGGGCCGCAGCCTCCTCCCCCAGGGCAAGGGGACCACCGGCGCAGCATGAGGTGGGATTCTGGATACTCACAGCTCGCGCCGCCAGGGTCATCAGCACTCCCGTGAGGAACGTCAGGTAATACCCTGGATACACCCCATGCCAAATAGCAGACAGAATGAACGTCTGGATAGTCGGACTCAAGGAGGCTCGTTCGTAACAAACCCTAGAAGCCAGAAGACCACAGAGCGAGTTTAGTCCACGGAGATCATTCTATTCGTACCTGACAAGACAGAGGGGAACCAGGCAAGCAGCCACCACTTAACATCAGTAATAACTTGACCTGTGACCTCAGGGAAGTGACAGCTACTAAAAACTCCTATGTACAAGGAAAATAAATTTGATTTTCATCTTTTTATGGTATACGTAACAGCTCAAATTAGCACTGCCAGTGTCTAGAAATCTACATGAGTTACCAAAAAATCTTTAATGTTAAAGATATTTTACTTTACATTATTTTTAAAATTTTCTTTAATGACTATCGTTTAATTAAGAACTTTCAACTGACCTAACAACACTTCTTTCTGGCAAGTCTGGCTGTACTTAGTCTGAAGTTTCTCTGTAAGGGTAGAGCACTCAGAAGAAAATAAGATTTTCAACAGTATCAAATTTATTTTTTTTAAGGCATCTCTACACATGGGACTCAAACTCATGACTCCAAGATCAAGAGTCACGTGCTCCACTGACTGAGCAGACAGGTGTCCCTATGGGTGTCGAATTTAAAAGACAACAGTAGGGGCATCTGGGTGGCTCAGTGGGTTAAGCCTCTGCCTTCAGCTCAGGTCATGATCTCAGGGTCCTGGGATTGAGCCCTGCATCAGGCTCTCTGCTCAGTGGGGAGCCTGCTTCCCCCCCCCCCCCCGCCCCACCTTTTCTCTGCTTGCCTCTCTGCCTACTTGTGATCTCTCTGTCAAATAAATTTAAAAAATACAACAGTAACAAAAATCACACAACAGGAGTTAGGGTGGTCTGCAGCACATGGGGAGACTACATGGTACCAGCAAGTGACACTCTCCTACAGTGGGTATTTCCAGGGATAAAGATGCTGAACTTGTCAAAAAATAAACGACATTCCCAAAAAAGACAGCTTGATGCAGATCAGTGCTTAGAGCTACACCATCATGGTGCAAGATTTCATAGAAAAAACATGAGGCAGAGTAACAGGTCTCACTAGGAATAAGGAGGCAGTCGCTGGGAGTTTCTGTGTAATTTCCTAACTTTGTCCTTGACAGATGTTGCTCTGCTTGGGCTGCCTGTCTCTCTCCCCATGGCCATGTGACAAACACCTATCATGGATCCCGGCACCCATAATCCCTCCCCTATCCCCTGCCCGCGCTGCCCCTACTCAAGCTCCATGCTCTTCCTCCCTACAAGGGCACGTGTAGGTGACGCTGCCCTGTTTTCCAACAAGATTGTGGACTCTCTGGCTACAGGAGCTGGGTCCTTCTGTCGGACTCAGTCTTGCATCCTGTGCCTAACACGCAGAAGCATCTGTCAAACTGAAATATCTTAACACTGGAACTCTTCCAGAAAAATCTAGGGCGTCTGTAGCGCGGTTGTGTAGATACTTTGTTTTTACTTAACCACATCTCCGGGGAATGGGAGGAGGAGGAGGCTGGTGATGCCAAACCCCAGAGAGCTGGCGGAGAGGATGGACCGAGAGGCCAGCGAGAGCTCCGTTCACTGCTCAGCCGGAAAAGTTCTCATATTTGATATACTCACGCTTCGGAACACTGTTCGCACTGTTGGCAGCGCTTCCTGGTTAACACCAAGGTCACGATATCACTCAACACACCATATACTTAATCAAGAATTGGAGCTCAGTGAAGCCTGACCTCAAGTACCAGACGCCATAGCACAGCTAACGTCTGCTCCTGAAGGAACATACCTTTTGAGCCAAAGAGCTGTCTGAATATTCCAATTATCAAGAAACATCTTGAAACTTGTTGACATCTGAAAAACAAAAGAATGTTTTTCTTTGGCGCACAAAATGACGACGCTTGAAATATAAGTAATAACATTTTATTGTGCTGAAATTAAGTTACTTGACATTGATGATAGGGTACTGATTTCTTTCCTTAATACTGCTTTTCTAACATAGTAACATCATGTGTGAGTGGAATTCGTTTACTGTGAAAGCCATCTACGAGATGAATTTTTCCTACATGTTCACATTTCCTCCTACACGTTAGCAGTGACCGGGGTTGTCGTCGAATTATGCCAGACATTCCTGATAGGCAAATGACCGTTCAGTGACCGTCCAGTGATGCTCTCACTGGGGACGGGGTGTCCCATCAAGCCACCGTCTCTCAATCCCCTCACCTCCATGTCTCTCTGGCCACCACCTGTGGCCACCGGGAACCTTGGTGCCACCTTAACTGCCATCTTCCCAGCTTTCTAGCCTCTCCACGCAAGCCTCCCCCATAAAAGCTTCCCCTTGACCTCAGAGGGAACTCCCGGTCGCCTACCCCTCCTCTTCCCTCTGTCACCATCTCCTCCTTGCATCTTCAGTTCTTTTCCACCGTTTAAAGCCCACGGTCCGTTTCCTACTCTCACCAAAATCCTTGACTCCTCACCCTCTACCATATTTTCATACTGTCTTCAAATACTCTAACTGGTAAACCTGTGTCAATCTCTCCATTTTAAAACAAAATTAAACAAAACAAAAACTCCTCCTTCAATCACTTGTATCCCACAGCGATGTCATTATCTCCTTCCCCGTACAGGTAATAGACGCCTAAGAGTCGTATAATCTGGCTTTTATGCCTATCCCTCCCTGGAAACGTCACGAGAATCATCAGAAAACTCCCATGTGGTCACAGCTGAGGGCACTCGTGAGTCCTCCTCTCTCGCCACACCTCCGCAGCGTCTAACACGGGTCGCCATTCCCTCCTTCAGAAAAACGAACTCCTTTACTCTTCACTTTCTCACACCCTGCATTCTCAACAAGGGCAATACTGCTCCCAAGACGATGAAACCCGGTGCTTGGGGGCAAAAAGTCTTCCTCTTTTCATGTATAAACAAACACATGTGTACATACAAGCACATACACCGATATACGGTAGGTGCAGTCCTGAGTTTCATGGAGGCTTGCTTAGAAGACCATGTCTCAGAGTGTCCACAGGGCAGCCATGATGAACAGGAAGTTCGAAACCTGCCAAGTATCTGTCGCTCGGTTTCCACACTTACCTGTTTTTCCTTCCCCTTCCCCATTTGATTACTGACATGGTTCAGAGAATTTCAAAGCACATACCAGACACCTTATTTCACCTATAAATAGTTCAGAATTTATTGGACTTTTAAAAAACCAAGATTAGCCCTAACAGAACTAATTCTTACTCCTTAATATAATCACCTAATACCCCCTTTGTGTCCAAATAGTGCCGAGTATTTGAAAACATGTTTTTCCGGTTGGTCTGTTCACTGGGATCCCAAGAAGGTGCACACAGTGCATCTGGCTAAAGCTTCCTTGAAGCCGTAACAGCCTCTCTCTGCCCCCCACTTTCCCATGTCATTTATTCTTTGGGGAAAAATGGGTCATTTCTCTTCCAGAGTCCCCCACTTCCGGACCTGGTGTTTAACTCACTTCTGCGTGCTCTACACTCCCTCTAAACTGAGCAAGATCGAGGACCCAGTCAGGTCTAACCGTCTCGGCAAGCACCGAGGGACGGTGCTGTATTTCCTGGGGCGTCACGTCCACAGGCACTGACTGACTGTCCCACTTCGAGAGCCTTCAAGGATGCGAAGGTGCCCAACACAACTGTCTCTTGACCTTCCACCTCAAGTTCTGGTCATCTCTCTTATTGGAGTAAGTCTCTCAGGCTGGCAAACCTTCTTCTGGTTTTGCTGCTCTCTCTCTGGGTCCTCCTCCTCTCCTGCCCGCCTCTGCCGGGCCTGAAGCCCAGGTGCTCTGGGGAGCGCGGTGGGGGTGGGAGGCGGCTCCCAGCCCTTCTCGCTCTCTGCTCTCGTGGCTACTCTCATGGTTTCTCATTTCAAAGCCTGAAATGCTACGTGCTCACGGTTCCCCAGTTAGGATCTCCAGCTCGGCTGCTGTGTGTCTGCTCATTTACTTGCTTGCTGGACAACTCAGTGAAGTCTGAAATCTGAACGCATGGCAACTTTCCCTTCAAACCTGTGTCTGTTCTTTGTTCCTTCTCCCAGTGAAAGGCGTCACCCACAAAACTGGCTCAGCCCCGGTCTCTGGTCCTGATTCTCACTCTCTCTCTCTCGCTGAGGCCAGGGTAACAGCGAGGTGTGCTGAGTCTCTGGAACGGTGCTCCCAGGTGTTCACGACTCTCCAGCCTCACTGGCTCTACCCTGGTTCAGGTCACCATCACCTTGGATTAACACAGCACCCTCCTAACAGACCGCTCTGTCCCACGAGGGCAACTCATTCTATCTGACGCAGGAGATCCTTCCAGACCACAGCCGTGATCATCTCACTCGTCTGCATAGAACCCACCCACAAGACTCCAAGGCTCTTATAAGACCTCCAAACTGATAATATGGCCTCTGAAAGTGTCTGGGCCTGCCCTGCATTTCTGCAGGCTCATCTGTCACCAATCCCCACGTGAGCCACATGCCATTTCTCCCCCACTCAGGACGTTCCCCTCTCCTCGGAGTACCTGGCAATCTGGTTCTTATCTTTTGAGACTCAGCTTAAGACCTTAGTTGCTTCAGGAGCCCTCCGGAGCTATCTCATCTGTGCTGGAGCCTATCTTGTAGCACACACACACCTTCCACCTCTCTGATTACAACCCATCCTTCTGTGCCCCGTTGGCCCCCTCTAGTTTATAGCCATGAGGGCCCAGATCACCCAGATCTTACTCAATGGACCCTGGTGCCTGATGCACAGGCCGATTGATGATCGAGAGATATTGGCTGAATGGAAGAGCTGACTATTCGTAATAAAAAGCATTCAGTATCTCTGGGAACATCACATCATAACCCATAAAAGCAAAGTATGGTATGTAAAGTATCACAAGGCAACTGTGATGATTGACTAACCTCTATTTGTTGAATTCTCAAATTGGAAATCAAGTCCCAGCGAGCTGTTCCATTTTCATCATATCCTCTGAAACCAAAGCCCGCAGCATTATTAATAGCATCAGCTGCAGTAAACAAAGTGAAGAGAGAGTTTTAAGAATCCACACAACAATACACCATGTTCTCCCAGAAGGTACAGGTCATTATATACTAGGATCTTTTTAAACAGTGGACTTATTCATTCTTATTGTTATCTGATATAATAGTTTGTAGCATACCCTAACGGTTTCTAGGCTATTCCCTCGTATTTAGGATATGAGCTATAAAGTTTGTTTCTTGTGAGGGCTCTGGTTTTTCCCATCGGTCTTTAACCACAAATCCTCAAGAGGGCGCTCTCCCCGCTAGCTACCGCGTAAGATGTGCCTCATTGGATCACGGTCCGGGGTCCAGTCCATTCCCAGGGGACTCACCTAACGTCCATGCAAAATAGTATTTGGGTCTGGCAGCCAGAAGAGAGATATAGAGATAGACGACTTTTGTGGGCCACGAAGCTGTAGCTTGAAAACGCTCGTCGATGTTATACTCCACGGGTAACGTTTTAGAGATGGTCAAGTGGAGGACCAAGGAGAGTCCACAGACCAAGAGCTTCTGAATGACCGCGACCTCAGAGAACAAGACAAGGTTTCGTAAGCCTTATCTGAAGCCCATCTGACACACCACCGCCAGATTAACCTGCATGAACTCCGTAACTCTCCTCAATCAGGCTGCTCTCGGTGTCCCACACCCTCAGGCTCTCCCGGCAGGAACACGTCCAGCCTTCTAACTGCTCCCTCTGGACGCGCTCAAGTCACACTAGAAACCTCAGTCTGTGTTTTCGAAGCTTTCAGTTAAAAAATACCTGAAAGCAAACCCAGGCATACAGGTGTGAATATACAAAAATGATCACGTGAATAACTTATGGCAGCGGATTTCATATTGTACACACACACACACACACACACAGCATATTTTTCCACTGTGCGTTTCCCTGTATTTTCCAAATGCCATGTATACTTCATGGACATTATTTTTACAAAAAGCAGTTTAATGCATCTCTTGCAATCTGAGAGTTCTCTAATGCAATTTTGTTCACAGATGATAAAACCAAAAGAACTACACAACTAAGAAAACAAAAAGATTTACATAAAAGACTCTGGTGGAGGAGGGGAAAGGGCCGTTCTTTCTAATATCCTGGTAAGGTTAAATCACCTGAAAAGAATCCAACTCATGGTGTTCTTGTATTTTTAGTAGCCCAGAATACTTCAGTCTCAGCCCCGGCCAAGGGAAAGAAACAGGTGGAAGGAGGGAAGGCTGCATCCAGGTAATGGAATGTAACTGAACACCAGGATGTGGAGTGTCCCGCCTGGTAGTCTAATAATATTCAAATGAACTAATCTGCACATGAATATGCATAAACTACCCAGCCCCTGAGGCCTCTTTGCGGTGGCCCTCATTCCTGCTTTCCTCAATGTTTTTTTAAGCTTTCTCCAGTCCAGTAAGGCTACCTCTTCTTCACCTCTCCCCCCAAATACCTAAGCTTTACATGTGAGGTTGAAAACAGGTAGAGAAAAAACTGTACTGTCAAGGCAGTGAGATGAAAAAATATGGTCTCACAAGGCAATCGAAAAATTGGGTGTATCGTCTTAATGAGACAATGGGCAATACAGTGACCATCAGACTAGACATGCAAGTTTCTAGGGTATCCGTTTAAAAACAAAAATTAAAGTAGCGCAGATCTGATCTCAGCTACCAGGTGGCGCCCAAAGGCTGAGGCAATGTGGGAGCAGGTAGTTAGGGAGGCCAGGTGGGCCCCTTGGTTCCCACAGCCTCCCTGCGTACTAAGGGGGCACCCTTCCAGCCTTCCAGCAGGAGGCTGATGTTAACACTTAGGGAAGCTGAACCAGAGAAGATCCAGGCTTAGGGACACGGGTCCAGAGTAGGGGACTGGCTAAGAGCGCGAATAAAAATGGGGAGACTCTGGAGGAAGCCTGCAGTCTGAGAGGTGGGATCCTCAGCCTCCAGGCGTGAGCCAGCTCCAGAAACCTGCAGTCAAGTCTGTGCCCCCTTGTAAGATGGCAGAAGACTGCCACTAAGAGGCTATGCAGCCCCAGAGAAAAGTCCTTCTGACGTCATGGCCAAGACTGACAGATGCTCCCCAGGAACCCCCCCACCCCTTCTTGCAAATGATGGAATTTTTATTTGGGCACGTCTAGCTAAAGACCACACGTGACTGTCCCCTTCACAGCTGAGTGTGGCCACGTGGTCCACGCAACGTGGACAGCTCCTGTGGTGAACCAGCTTCCGCCGTGGGAATGGGGGATCACCCAAAGGAGGGCAAAAACAGGGGAGAGCCTGTTGGATCCCCAACACATGCAGCCGCCATGTTACCCACGGGTCACTGACACTGCGGATGCCCTGGCAGAGACCTTGTGTAAGCCCTTGTGATTTGGGTCCTTGTTTCGGCACCCAAACCCGTATTTGATTTAAAGACAATCAGGAGGTCCCCAATAAAAGGGCCACTGGTGACCCGACTGTCCTACTTTGGATCTGAAGAGACCACACACTCCAGTGATGCACAAAGAGCTCCAAATGCCTTTGAGTGGTTTGTAAGTCACCACCATTTCTGACTGCACGAACCTTTCACGTAGGGAATTTAAACCAAATATATGGTAAGACAGGGAAATAACAGATTAAGAGTATCTGCCATTGCCAACAACCTCTGATTTAGGCCTACAACCCAAAAGAGGAAAAGCCGCATTTCATAAGACTGGATTCCATACAAATTCAGGGTGAGGCAAGAGAATATATAAATTTGTATTATGCTTTCTTGGATTTGAGTTACTGCCACTCAGAAGTTTATACCACCTGAAATTCTCCAATTATTTTACAACATTGATTCCTAGCTTTTACTCCTCTTTCCAGTATTCCAGAATAAGATTCTAGAATATTGAAGCTATCTATATTAATCCTTTCTTTCTCCTGTGGCAGCGAGATCTCTAAAGGGTTAAGTGGTCATCCTGGAGACACAAAACTGTCAATGGAAGAGATCTGAACGTACTCGATTTCAAGCCTGAAATTCAAGCCCACATGACACGGCATTCACCAATGAACATGTAACCAGTAATAGAAACTATGAAGACAAAAGCACCTTTTTGGTACAAAACACAATGAGTCACATGGCAGCAAAGAGATAAAATAAGAGCTTCTGTGAATGAGAGTGCACTTCCTCATTCACACTTCATTTTGTAATAATTTAGAAAGGAAGGTGGTCCTTTGCTCTAAGCCCCACATTTAGAAAAAACATACCAGCCCCTGTTTTTGACTCAGAGACTGATCAACCCAGGTGTCGAAGGACTTTCGGAGTCTACCAGATCACGTCCGCCAGAAACTCAGCCTCCACAGAGCCTCAGGGCCTTTCTTTCTTTCCTTTTTTTTTTTTTTTTTAAAGATTTTCTTTATTTATTTGACAGAGATCACAAGTAGGCAGGGAGGCAGGCAGAGAGAGAGAGGAGGAAGCAGGCTCCCTGCTGAGCCGAGAGACCGATGCGGGGCTCGATCCCAGGACCCTGAGATCATGACCTGAGCTGAAGGCAGAGGCTTTAACCCACTGAGCCACCCAGGCACCTGAGCCTTTCTTGATAAAGGAGCGTCTACCCAACAGCTCAGAGGAAGTAAAGCTGATGGTCGGCTGTGAGGCCACCGGGTGCGGGCACCGGACTCAGACCACCTGGGTCTGAATGCCAGCCCAGGACATCTTGGCCAAATCCCGCAGGCCGGTTTCCCACCTGTTAAGCGGGGCAGGTAACAGCCCTCCCTCGTGTTGTGAGGCCAAGAGAGTGACTACGGGGTGTCCCCAGTAGGGCCTGGCCCGTGGGAAGTGCCATCAAAGTGTCAGCTACTGTTAACTGTGTCACTGGGGGGAATCAGGAAAACTTTTACGGACAAGGTGCTATTTGATGTATGGCCTTTAAAGAGGAGTGAGATGTCAACTGGCGGTGCCGGGAGGCGGAGGGAGGTCAGGACAGGAGGACAGAACACTCAGAAGTGCTGGAACATGAAAGGCGGGGAAGGAGGAGGCCTAGGAGACCAGGCTGGGTCAGTTGCGGGCGAACCGCTCTCTTGTAAAACCCTCCGGACCGTAAAACATCGTTCTCACTGAAGAACTCTGCACTGCTTCTCCTATTTTTTTTTTTCTAAGATTTTTATTTATTTGAGGGAGAGAGAGAGAGGGAGAGAGGAGGCATGCCCAGGGGGAGAGGCAGAGGGAGAGGCAGCCCCCCCCCCCCCCCCCGCGCTGAGCAGAGAGCCCGATGCGGGACTCGATCCCAGGACCCTGAGATCACAACCTAAGCCAGGGGCAGACGCTTAAGCGACTGCTGGCGCCGGGGGCTGCGGTGTGAAGTCACTCTCTTACGACCCGTTTCCAAGACCCAGCGCGAGCACACCGCGAGGACGTCCGCGTCTGGGAACCAACACCCCTTGGCGCCCGCGGCTGTGGGGAGCTTACGTTGGGAGACGGCTCGGCTCTGTCGCCCGGCAGGTCCTCCTTCCCAGCGGCGCCCGGCGGGGCGCGCGGGTGCGCCCGGCCCTCGATGAAGGTGATGTAGTCCCTGTAGGAGCACAGCGGGCCGGCCAGGATGCCCATGAAGTTGCAGTTGTAGCTCAGGTACTCCAGGAGGCTGGGCATGCGCCTGCGGGGAGAGCACAGCAGCTCAGCCGGGCGAGCACGACCGAGACCGCGGGGACCGCGCGCCCCCCACCCACGCCGCTCCTCCAAGAGCCTCCCTCCGGCCTCTGTGCGCCACTGCAAAGGGGCCCCACCGAAGCTCTCATCCCAAACCGACCTGAGGCAGACAAGCCCAGGCCTGGAGAACTCGGGAGTGGCCAGTCACTCGCCCCACAACGACCCCCGCCTGCGCAGATTGCGCGTCCACGGGCCCCACAGCCTAGCGACACCGCAGTGGACAAAGCAGAGCCACGATCTGCGTTCAGAGCTCACACAGTAGGTGCAGAGCAAGTAATAAAAATGTGTACAGTATTTCAGGGGCGCAGAGTACTACAAAGACAAGGGGTGGTGGTTATTATTATTATTATTATTACAGTCAAAAGCCAAAGTCCTCCTATAAGGCAACATCCGAGCCGAGGGGGTAAGGGAGGGAACAGTGTGAGTGACCGGGACAAGTCTTCCTGGCAGAGGGAACGAGGAGTGCGAAATCCCTGAGCTGGGGCGCGTCCAGCAGCACGGAGGCCGGTGTTGCTGAACCAGGGAAAGAGACGAGAAAAATCGGAGAGAACGGATGTGAGATCATCGAGGGCTCTCTCAGAAGCTACGGAAGGAACTTTGGCCTTTACTCTGAATGCGGTGAAAAAGTCCAGCAGGGTTTTTTTAAAGACCTATGTTTCCGAAGAATCCCTCTACCCGAGTTTGGACAGGACAAGGGTGGACATTGGAAGGCCGGCCAGGAGGCCACTGGGATCTCCCGGCAGGAAGCGACAGCACACGGGAGCAGCGAGGGGAGGCAGCCCCTGTGCACGCCCTGGCAGGGCAGCCTGGGGGCTCTGCCGAGAGACTGGATGTGGGGGCAAGACGGAAGCGAATGAAGGATGCCCTGCAGCGTCTGTCATTCAACTGCTCTGAGGTCTGTCCAGATGGCACATGGCATCTCATAGTCACGGAGCTTTCTACTTCTTAATGCAGGGAAACGGGTAAAAAATACTTAGTAACACAGGAACTTCCGTAGACTGTATACATCATCATATAGATGAATTAGCAGTCTACATCTTTATTTTCTTTTTCTCTTCCTTTTTTTCCGAGTATGTGAGATAGACAACAGGGGAGAGGCAGGAGGAGAGAAATGTTTTTTTAAGATTTTATTTATTTTTTTGACAGAGGGAGATACCACAAGAGAGGGAACACAAGCAGGGGGAGTGGGAGAGGGAGAAGGAGAAGCAGGCTTCCCGCTGAGCAGGGAGCCCTAAGTGGGGCTCGATCCCAGGACCCTGGGTTCATGACCTGAGCTGAAGGCAGATGCTTAATGTACTGAGCCACTCAGGCGCCCGGAGAGAGAATCTTAAGCAGGCTTCATGCTGAGCACAGAGCCCACCAAGGGTCTCAAACTCACGACCCTGAGATCGTGACCTAAGGTAAAATCGAGTTGGACACTTAACAGACAAAGGCACGCAGACGCCCCTCATTTATTTTCTACCAGCAGCTCCATTTACTAGTAAGCCTGCTTCCCACCGACAATTATAAACTATCATAACTAGAAGAACAACTCCACCTGAGGACAGGAAGCAGGTTTCTAGAAGATGTTACAGCCCTTCCTTCCTCTCTGAGAAGTGGTTTCCTTAAAAAGCACAAACCCTCTCTGGGGCCAAGAGAAGCTGACAGACCCCCTCACATGTAGCTTTATAAAAAACAACAAAAAAGAAAACACTGCTTCCTGCCCATCTGATACTAGCGACATCACCACTTAGCCAACACTCCTTTTTTAGATTTTTCCAGAATTACCCTTCTACATTTAAAAGCATTTTGAGCCTTACATATTTTCTCTTCATGGCTCAAAACTGAGGAGAGAAAATGTTGCTGGCAGAGCTTCCTCTCGAATGTGTTTCTGGAATGCTGCACCAGAATGCCTTCTCACTGCCTCGAAGGCTGGGGAAGTGCCTTCACGCAAAAGCCACAGAAGAACTTCCTGTGCTCCCGGGACAGAGCTCTCGCTCAGCACCAATTACTTCAAGCCCCCAGACAGTGTCAGGCGATCATGGCACAGCCCAGTGCCTCCAAGTCAAACTATGTATCAGAGTTTGCAAGGACAGGAGATAAGTCTGAACCATGAGAGCTGGCCGAAGTAATTTCTGGCTCAACTGTCGTATCAAATGACAAGTCACTGTAGGTACTAAGTAGATAATTATAATGCTTGCAGTTAAAATGAGAATGAAGTATAACCATATTTCATTTATGACATTAAAGGAAAGGTTATGACATATAACCAATATTTCATTTATGACATTAAAGGAAAGAATCATCCTTTCATTCCATTAAGTATTTATTTGGAATCAACTCCACAGGTTCGAGCTTCTCGGCACTACAGACTTTTTGGGACAATACTTCCTTGTTGTAGGGGGCTGTCCTGAGCACCGCGACATGTTTAGGACATCCTGGCCTCCACCCACCAGATGTCCGCAGCCCCTCCCCCTCCACCGTGACAACCAAAAATGACTCCTGCGGGGGCACAAGCACCCTCGTTGGTGAACCGCTGTTGAGGTGATGAGGACAGAATGATACATGGGCCAAAGTTCTCTCCTCACAGAAGTGTGTACTAGAAAGACAGAGAGAAGGACAATCCAAATACCAGACAATACCAGACAGTAATATATATTGTGAAGAAAAATCAAGCATGGCAGAGGACAGAGAGTGACAGCGGGAAAGGCGGTTTCTGACGAGGATCTCTGTGTAGTTACGAGCAGTAGAGCTACTAGTTCTTATCAGGTCTTGAACCTGGTGGTCCTAAGTGCTGCTCCCAGTCAGCTACACGACAAGCCGCTGTGGGTTTTCCCTCAGAGGAGAATAACCTAACCCAACACCCATTACAAAGACCTCTGGCCGCTGAGTGGAAAGTAGACGGTGGGGGGCAAGGAGACAGAACTCTGGGGTGCCTGGGTGGCTCAGTGGTTAAAGCCTCTGCCTTCGGTCATGATCTCAGGGTCTTGGGATCAAGCCCTGCATCAGGCTCTCTGCTCAGCTAGGAGCCTGCTTCCCTGCCTACTTGTGCTGTCCAATAAATAAATAAAATCTTTTTTTTTTTTTTAAAGATTTTATTTATTTATTTGACAGACGGAGATCACAAGCAGACAGAGAGGCAGGCAGAGAGAGAGGAGGAAGCAGGCTCCCCGCCGAGCAGAGAGCCCGATGCGGGACTCGATCCCAGGACCCTGAGATCATGACCTGAGCCGAAGGCAGCGGCTTAACTCACTGAGCCACCCAGGTGCCCCAATAAATAAAATCTTAAAAAAAAAAAAAAGAAGAAGAACTCTGAGTCCTGCCGGCGAGGCTGTTCCAGGAGTCCAAGTAGAGAGTGAGGGCCCTGTTGGGCCGATCTCGGTGGGAGTGGTGAAAAGCCGGTCAGATCAGGGACAGTCCAATGTCATGGTCACATGAGAGACAGATCTCCAAGGAAGAGTGAACTTGTCAGTGGACAGGGTCTGCAGTACGAACACGTGAGTCTGCCCAAGTGCTCACCCTAAGGCCCTGTGACAAATGGTGCCTCTGTGAACCTGGCGGGTGGCGGGCTGCGGAGAGGGAGGGGGCGCAGAACTCGGGAGTTCTGTCTGGAACGTGTTCTAGCTGAGACGCCGGCTCGGTTCCCCGCGCGGACACTGAAACGGCAGCTGCCCACGAGCTGGAGCTCAGGGACAGGTGGGAGGACCGTTACGAGCCGCAAGTACATGGACAGCGGTTAGGGCCAGGGGACGGAACGTGGTCCCCAGAGAAGACGGAGCCGTCCAAGCCTGTGCCTTGCAACCCACGAATACTTAGGGGTGAGCCTCGGAGGGGGAGGATTCCGCGAAGACAGCAGGAAACAGCCAGGGAGGCAGGAGGAAAACCAAGGGCGGGGGGGGTTCCCCAGAAGACGAGAGAGGAAGATACTCCACGGACGGTGCGGTCCGCTGGGTCGGACAGTGCGGAGAGGCTGAGCTGCCGCACACCGAGGCTGCCTGTTCCACCCCCCGAGGCTGCGGGTCCCCCTGAAGCTCGCTGTCCGACCAGCGGTGGGGATGGACCCGACTGCGGGGGGCTGAGGAGGGAAGGGGGTGAGGACGGGGACAGGGACCTGCATCTCTCACAGTCTCGCGTTACAGGCTGCAGAGCAGTGCGGAGGGAGCTCGAAGGGCAAGCGAGGTAAAGGCGTGTCTCTGAGCACGAAATGATGGAGAAACGACGAGCGGCCACTCAAGGGACGGACAATGGAAGAAGCAAAATCCTCGAGTTGAAGAGAAGCGGCTGGATTCAGCCCGAAGTGAGAAGCTGCCTCAGGCGGGCCAGTGAGTCCTCCGTGTGGGGCAGAAAGCGGAGTGTTTGCCACAGACGCGGGCAGCCTGGCAGGCTCAGTGGCAGCAAAATGAAGCGGAGCTGCCTTTCTTTTCTCCAAGAATCCAACTTCGCTCCAGCCCGAATGAGTGCGGGGAGGGGTGCTCGGAGTCGGAGGAAGGAGCACACAGAAGCTGGCGGGGTGCCGAGAGGGACCGGGGTGGGAGTGGACAGGACAGATGCAGCCGAACTCCTGGCAACACTAAGGCCGTGACTCTAAACTTGTGGTAACACACTCACAGCAGGTCCAATCGGCAATGAATGTTTTTCCGCTCTGCTTTCCTCCACTGTGTCGGTAGGCAGAGAGTCGAATTTAATAGGGCTTGGGGTTTTGCCAGCTGGGTGTGTGGGAGGGCAAGGCAGAAACGGGGGCGGAGTGTCTCCTAATGAGAGGTTACAGGGATGGACAAAGGAGGCCTGAAGATCCCAGAACCCAGATCAAGGTCATCTCTCACGAACTGTGTATATTCAAGTGCACATTTACTGGTATGTAAGTACTGACTGCAGACAATGTCAAGTAAAATAATCTTAAAGATGGGGAAAGTATAAGAATATTCCCAAGACATGCCACCAAAAGTGAACACTCAGGGCAGGGTCCATCTGCTATCACACACTTAACCTCATTCTTCTGACTGCCATGATCTGTTAGTTGTAGATTCACAGAGAACAAGGCGCTTCCTAGGAATTTTTCTTTAGATAAAATGAGTATTCGATCTCTAATTAGATTAAGATAGAGCCTTCCAAGAAATCAAGCTATTCCTTCAGTTTGTCAACAGAGGACTGTCATAAATGAAGTAGAAACCTGCCCAGAAAGAATTCCTCAAACAATACTGAGAAGATCTTACTGGTTCTTCATTATCTCAAAGCACGGCATCTATGTGCTGTATTATCATGTCTTAGCCCAATTCCTGCCATCAAGTTGTCGGTCTATAAACAGAAGCAGCGATGATCACTCATTACCTCATGGCAGACATGAGGACTGTCTCCAGGGAACTCAGAAAATCACAGGAGAGACAGAAAATTTAATGATATCCATGGTACATAAGAGGCACGTGCAGGCTGGTATGTCCAATGTGCCATGAGAGCCTGAGAAGGCACCGGCAGCCTAACCTAGCAAGATCTGGTGTCAGGGCGGTGTGCGGAGGGAGGAAGGTTTGGTTTCCAAAGTCGGTACCTCCAGCACGATGAGTCAGTCTTAGCCGGGAGAGTAAAGCGCATCCCAGGCAGAGACCGCATGAACCAAGGCCGGACACAGAAAGAGGGCACGTACCTTACAGCTAGACCTCTCTGTGAGGATGTCAGCTCTTCATCCTTCCGAAACATCCCTGAAAAATAAAAACAGGTACTTTTATCAATTATGGTTTCCAAGAAAAGAATGGCATTTTTCCCCATTCACACTTGCACCGCTTTTATCAATGGAAATTCAAGCTATAATCCCAATTTTTGAATAACTGGTTCCTTTCTTTCTCATTGCAACACAGGTTCAGTCATATCAAAGGAGCATCATGGAACCCAACACATCTAGGTCCGTAGGAGATAAATAACACACGTCAGGGCACAAACCTGACCCTTCTCTAGAGGAAATTATTATTAACTTAAAAATTCCAAAATGCTAGCATATCTAATAGCAAACACTATGACTTTCAAAAGGGGGCATTAAGATCTATTATTAGATGGCTTCAATGACTAATCGGTATTAAGGGCTAGAAGCTCAACATGAAGCAAGGAATGATTTCCTTACCTCTGCATGACTCTGAGGAATGAAAACTGGACTCATATACCTTCTCCATCCATTTCTTTACCTTCTCTCCCCAAAGAGGGGATATGATTTGCAATTACACAACCACTTACTCAATTCTAAGCCCAATTTAAAGACCAAAGGAGGACTAAATTAAGAGGCAAACACCATCCTTAAAAATTATTTGTAGGTCGTCCGTACCAGAGGGTACAGGACAGGCGACGTATACAGTGGGGCTAAACGCCCCGTGCCAGAAGCTCCCTGGGCCACTACAAGTGACGGGTCTCATGGGGACGCTCCTCCAGTCTGTGAAGAAACCAGAGTCGAAGTTGTGACTCATGGCCCAGACTGTTAGCATTTCCTATGGCAACGTGTCCATCCACGGAAGACATAAAATCCGAACTTACAAATATTTATGCTAAAAACAGATGTCACTGTGTGTATACATTAAGGGATAAGGGGCATGGAGAAAAACATTCAAATATTAATAAAAATGTAACACAAATGAAACAGGGACTAATAACACTTGACTTAGATCAAACGTCTATTTCCTTTATATTTGCCACTAATGTGGGTCCTACAACGGGATCCCATTCCTTTACACTGTTTTTGTCACTGGATCAAGTGTGAAACTGAGATGAAACACTGCAGAAAAATAAATACACTTTAGTGAACCTATGCAGAGTTAAAGACTCCCCTCTCTGACTTCCTCGAATACAGAGTGGAAAGTGAGGGTCGTTTCTCAGATGAAAGTACATTTGAATAGGATTTCTTTCAGTGACAAAAAGTTAATTTCTAAATTCTTACCATCATGAATTTCATAAGCCAAACTAGTGATCTTCTGGGTAATTATCATCATTGGGCTGTGACAAAATAAAAAACACGTATTTAAAAGCAGAAACTTAAAATAATACTTATGATGTATGAAAAAGAGTTTCTTCTGCTTATACAACTACAAAATGCTGACTTTTACAACACACAAAAAGACCTTGGAGGGATTTCAAAGAGATAATCCAGGGGCTGCTGTGTTTGGGGAACGTACAGGAGCGGGCGAACGGGAGGAAGCGGGAAAGGAGGGAAGAAAAGACAGGACAAGAGAAGGGGAGGGCATGGGAGGAGGAGGCAGGCAGAGAGAGCGGGAGGGAGGAACTCCTTCAGCTCAGGCTCCACTGGCGACCCGGGGTAAGCAGCGCCGCCCGGCCCCTCCCTCGGAGATAGAACAGAGGCTGGGGGGAAAGAGCCCCAGGCATCAGGCAAGGCCCTGGCTTCTGGGTTTTGACTTTCCAACATACCATGCTGCCTTTTGCCTCAGCTGACATGCGGGTGGAAAGTGAGTTGGGAAAAGGGGAAAAGGTAGAAAATTAAGAGGGTGGGTGAGAAATGTAGAAGAGCACGGGAGGGATGGGGGAGGGAGAAACAGGACAGCGTCCAGCTCGCTGGTCTGGGACCCCCAGGACTAAAGGCCTGTTGAGAGCCGCCCTAGGGGAAAGTGCCTAAAGCACCCTTTAAAGACGGCTCTGAGAGATGTCAAGTTAAGGAAAAGGCAATCTTTTCTCCATAATTTAGGATGTGTAATGGAATGGATAGCTTGGACAGGGAGAATACGTAAATCCACGTTAAGAAAGCCACCAGCATACACATTCATCCTTTACTACGTTAGCTTACAGACACTCATATTGCAGAACAACTCATCACAAGGAATTCATTTATATTTTTGGAATTTCACTAAAACCAGGAAATGCCGTGTTGCCTACAAGCAGAGCTTGTGAGCTCTGCATGCTCGGAGTCCGCACGGCGTCCACGGCACCAGGAAGGCAGGACGGGCCAACCACAGCGCCAGCAAGCAGCGGTAGGAAGCCCAGACCCCACCACGGAGACCCGGTGCCCTCCCGCTGCCCCACGCTCAGAGCACGAGGCTGGCCAAGGTCCGCTCTGCCTCTGGACAAACACAAGCATCCTTCAACGCGTGGCCAAGGAGGACGCCCTGGGAGGCCATGAGATGCTCAGAGCCCGGCGCCTGAGAACTTACAGCTCCTTCTCTTCACCCAGCAGACAAGATCTCTCTCTCTCTCACACACACACACACACACACACACTCACACATGTCAGAGGACAACTGCTCTAACTCAGTGCACGAAGGAGGGAGTCCCCTTGGGTTCCCTGAAAAGTCAGTTCTTCCTCCTACACCGCTCACTCTTCGGAGACGAGCCCTCAGCCCACCGCCGCCCCAGCCTGCTAGGAGCACCCAGGAGCTGTGTCAGCCTGCAGGAGGTCTCACGGGCCTCCGAGGTTTGCAAAAACGATGATTCCCACTTCCCTGGGGGCAGAGAATCACTTTTGTCATCCTGCCTCATTCTTACCAAAGAATTATAAAATACTCTTCAGTTCTAAATTCTAATTCCCTCTTTTCCTCAAAACATAATACCAAAATGGCTGGTCAAATAAGGAAGCTTATCCGCACAGTGACATACTAAACTGTGAAGTACAGATAGCTGAGATGTTCCCAAAATACAAATATGTGCTTCCTGTGTACGGGCCCTCCTTGCGCCCCAGTGCCCCGGCCGCAGGCTGCCTCCCGGCGTGGAGCTGGGCTGGGAGAACGGGTCGTGGGAGGCTGTGCTGTTCCATCCGGGAAGCACGTCCCTAACAGGGATGGGAAGACGGCAGGGAGCAGAGCTCAATGCTCCCAAGTCTTTCCAAATGTTGCTCCATCCACTTGGACCTCTCTCTCTGGAAACGTTCTGCGAGGACGGCTCCTTCTTCAAGTCCCAGCTGTGAGGTCACTTCGTACTAGAAGCCCAATGGACAGCTCAACCACACGTAGCTCCTCAGCCACGATGCCCACACCTGCCCTTCATCTAACTTTGGCTTGTTTGCTTCCTTCCAAATATTTTCAGGTTCATGGGTATTTCATTTATCCAATTACAGTGGCTGTTTTAAAATCTTTCTTTCCTGGGGCGCCTGGGTGGCTCAGTGGGTTAAGCCTCTGCCTTTGGCTCAGGTCATGCATGATCCCAGGGTCCTGGGATCGAGTCCCATGTCAGGCTCTCAGCAGGGAGCCTGCTTCCCCCTTCCCTTCTGCCTGCCTCTCTGCCTACTTGTGATCTCTGTCTGTCAAATAAATAAATAAAATCTCTCTTTCCTTTCTAGAAAGTCCATGAGGTAAGGAACCAACAGTCTTTTTCACTACTGAATCCCCGGTGCCTAGCTCAAGACATGTGCTAAATAAATACTTTTAAAATGCCGGATACACAGACTCTTCCAAGTGTCCAGTCATGATCTCTCACTCCTTCTACAGGTTGATCACACTCCCTCCTGCCTGTCCACTCTCATCCGTGCTTGAAAGCATTCATCATACTGTTTCGTAATTCTTTTGTTTACTTTCCTGTCACCACGAAAGTCATAGGCTACTGAACACCAGGAACAATGCCTTATTTATCTCTGCACTTTCAACAACTGGCATACACAAGGGCTCAGAGAACCAACTAGTTTTCAAAAATGTCCCAACATCATTTTATTTCCTTTACTGGTGATCATTAGCCCTGAATGTTCCCTTTGATTTTAAACAGCTGGCAGTCCTTCTGCCTCTGGTCCAACCTGTCATGAAATGGGAACGGGGGGTGGCAAATGTGAGAGTAAAATGCTAGAAGGCAGAATTACTACAGAGAGGCACTGCAGAAGTAAGTTCTAAATGAAAGTCAGGCAGTACTACAGTAAAAGGTTCAGTAAGGCACCAAGAGGTAAACAAGAACTCAGAAAAGTGAACCAGGGGAAAATGAACAGACGAGGCCAACACAGGCATGGGCAAGACCAGGAAACAACAGAGTGAGAGGAAGGAGAACCAGTCTCACCTTACTATGCCGAACCCAGGGTGCAAAGCCAATGTTCTCCAATGTTCTCAAAGAGATCACCTGCCGTGGGTCTTCTCCACAGTGCACTTTGTTCATAAAAACTTGTTTGGTAACAGACATTATTTCACTTACACCTTTACTGACATTTTAACTACCTGTTGATTTTGCATCTGGCAGAACCTACAATAGCTCATCCCTTTCCGGGTTCTAGAAAGTCTGGGACCACTTGATTTGAGTCAGAAAGGCCCTCTGGCTTCCCGCAGGGTGGAGTCTGAGGGATGGAGGAGGGCGAGAAGGCGGACGGAGAACCCCCACCGAGTGAGCTCTGGGTCGTGGGTGGAGCCACCAGCACCATCTACATGACGACATCACTGTGTCTGGGTGGACGTGTATTTACCCCTGCTGACCCTCTTCCAAGAAAGTGGGAAAATATGGACTTGAACTGTTCAAAATAAATACTTCAACTGATGAAACAGCTTTAGGTAATATTTTTTTAAAAGCCCTCTCTTATATAAAGAACTAATAGCGCTATACTTCTTAAAACTTAGAAAAAAAAGGATGCAGAAGTTAACAATCATCTATACACATCTCTTTTGTCTCTACAGATAATGAGAATAATAGGAGTTAGTTCTATCACACAGAATTCAACCACAGTTAATAGCTGAATTATTAGAAGATGAATACAGGGGCGGGCATTAAGGAGGACACATGATGTGACTGATGAGCACTGGGTGTGACACGCAACTAATGACTCGTTGAACACTACATTGAAAACTAATGATGTTTTATATATTGGCTAATTGAACGTAATAAAAAAAAAGAAAAGAAAATGAATGCTACAAAGAATAGTCACTTTCTTAACTGTCCACCATCCCTAGAGGACGCCCACCCTAAAGACCTGTGCCTACTAATGCGGCAAGCACCTGCCAGGTCAAAGGTCAGTTTGCCACTGCAGGGTGTGAGTCCCCTGGCAACAGAGATGAACTGTCACGTCTCCGCCTTAGTCATCTCTTTCCTCCACAAACAGCAAACCCTGCAGCCAAACGTGCCCCACACCCTGGATCCCGGAATCCAACGGGAGACGAGCCGGAAAGGGCGAGCCACGCTCATTCGTTCCCCTTCCTCCCTCAGGCAGAAACAGGTGTTCAGCGAGCACCTACAATAAACCAGGCGCTGGAGACACAAGATGCAGGTCTCGCTGCCACCAACCTCACAATGGACCGGACAGAGATAAGAAACAAATAAACAGATCAATGCATAGAAGGCCAGATGCCACCGAGTGCGGGGCATGGGAACGGAGCAGGGCAGGGGAAGAGGGATTGCCGGCACAGCTGTAATAACCAGCCTCACCCCGAAGGTGACATTTCAAGCGGGAACAAGCGGACAGCTTGTGGAGGTAAGAACGTCCAAGAAGGGGGAAAAGCAGCTCAACAGTCCTCAGGCAGAAATGTGACTGGCCCAGGGGGAGACAGGACCGGAGCAGGTGCGGAGCAGGGACAGGTGCAGAAGCTGGAGACAGGGCAGGGCAGAGGTGGGACCCAGAGGGCTTCAGCAGGGGCGAGTGAGGATGGGCTCTGTCCGAACCAAGCAATGCATGAACTGGAGGGTTTCTGGCACAGAGTCACCTAGTTTTAAATGGACGTGTTCCAGCTCTGGGCTGACGCAGACTGGGGAACCATGGCGGGATAAAAAGGCCAGGAGGGGATGGTGGCTAAGTAGGCAGGAGAGGGCAACGGCATGTGCAGTCTGCGGTGGAGCCCAGCTGTGGTCAGAGGGTAAAGAGGCAGCGTCAGAAGACGATCTGACCATGGACTTGATGCAGCGCTGAGACCCGAGGCCGCCAAGGTTTCTGGCCAGAGCAGCTCCCCAGGAGGATGGAGGTGGCTGAGTATAAGCACAGGAGGGCAGGGAGGGGCCGTCCGTTTCGGGCACGTCCGTGTGAGGGGCCTCCCAAACCCCTGGGGGAGGAGCGGACGGGGCCTGGGCAGCCACACAAGTCAGAACAGTCACCCAAACCCCACCACCAGAGGCGATCCCTGCGGGAGCCTGGAAGCATTTCCCTGCCCCCCCCAAGTTATTACGTAAACCATCGAGGTAATGATGCCACTGTGTAGACGAAATAAAGCAGCAGTGTGACAAATACCGCAAACGGTATCGCGACACAGCAAGTGTCTGCTGAGACCTTCCTTTAGCAAACATAGCAATCCGCCAGGAGCGCGACCTCTGGGGGGCTTTCTCGCTGCAAGGGAGATGACCAGGTACGCGAATAACCGCGGAAAAAAAGTACCAAGAACCAAAGGAGGCGTTGAAGGAACGTGCGCAGAGATGAGACAGGGCTTCGAACGGGGAACCTGGCATCGGAGCCACGTGCCCTGTGCCCACACGGGGCACCCTGGGCACAGGAACAGGCTGCACGACAGTTCCGAGCGGAGAGCAGGGCCGTGTGGCACAGCCCGTGGGAGGCTCAGAGCCTCGAGAAACCCGCAGAGCCCCGAGAAGGGTCATCAGGGTAGGCTGCTCTGCGAGCGCGCAGAAGAGCAGAGAAGGCTCAGGGAAGGTGGAAGCCGGACCGCCTAGAAAACCGCCTAGAAACCTGCTGCTCTCGGTAACTTGACCGACGGCAGCCGGACGGGAGGTTTCCTCTCACCAAGCCTAGGTCAAGGTGAGGGAGATGCTCCCTCGGGATGAAACAGGACCCACGGAACATTAAGTTTCAGCGGCTAAATAATTCACATCCGTCCCACTTACAACACAGTGAGTGGGAGCCGTGTGACAGGAGGGTGAGGGGATGAGAGCGGGGGTGGGGGGGCTTCTAGATTCGGCACAGGGCACAGAAAGATGCCTACAATTAAGACTCTCAGCTTGAGCAAGGCTTTCCAAAAGGCGGGCACACAGGGCGTCTGTCTGGCTGCTCAGTCGGTTGAGTGTCCAACTCTTGATTTCAGCTCAGGTCACGATCTCGAGACTGTGAGATCAAGCCCCGTGTCGGGCATGGAACCTGCTGAAGATTCTCTCTCTCTCCCTTGACCTCTGCTCCCCCGCCACGCCCCAAATAAAAACAAAGCAAAACAAAAGGAGTCCATGTGACAATCCCACCTGTAACTTAGACCAAGGAGTCTGTCCCTTATGCTGGACAGGACTGTCACCTACGAAAAGTACTTCGCACCTAGTGAAAAGTATAGCACATACTCAATAAATCCTAGCTGAGTAAGTGGTAATACAATGTTTGTTAAGCATGTGATACTACGTGATTCGCTCTAAAACACATCCTTAATTTGAAGGGGAAATTATGTCATGTACCTCTCTTTTGGTGGATGCATGAAGGTACCCCTTCAGCCCTACAAAAATCGACACATTGCAATCAGAACTCATTACCTTCCTGCCAGAAAAATCTGTTCTCGCTTCTGTCTACAAGCTGTCTACAAAGAATGCCAGCATTTGCCTTTCTTTCTTCTGTCTCAGTACCATTTACCGAATAATCGAGAAGGGCTTTCCCCATCCCCACTGGATCTATAATCCCAACATATCTATTCTGTACCTTTATTTCTCGGATCCCATGGGTCTGTTTCTCTCCTCTGGCTTCATGGCTTTGTCTAATCCTGTGTCAATCCTGTAATATTTAAGTGACTGCTCCTTAACAGTAGCATGTTTTATACTGAAATAGTTACTCTCAAGCCCTTACACTTCTAGAAAAACTTTTCAGTTCATCTCATTTCCCTCAAAACCCCACCTTGAGCTGCCTTACACCTACAGATTAATTTGAGAGGAATTACCATCTTTGTAATACTAAATTTTACCATCTGAATCACAAGATGTTTCTCCAGTTAGTGTTCTTTTATATCCTACCATAAAGTTTTATAGTTTTCTAGACAGAAGTCCTGTGCATTTCCTTTTACATGTACTCCTAGACATATCATAGTTTTTAATAATTGCTTGTGAAACTAGGATCCCTTCTCTATTGTATCTGCTAACTCGTTATTGCAGATATAAAGGGAAGCTATTTAATTATTTTATACTTCTTCTTTATCTATTGTCTTTTTTTTTAAAGATTTTATTTATTTATTTGACAGAGATCACAAGTAGGCAGAGAGGCAGGCAGAGAGAGGAGGAAGCAGGATCTCCACCGAGCAGAGAGCCCAATGCGGGGCTTGATCCCAGGACCCTGGGATCATGACCTGAGCCGAAGGCAGAGGCTTTAACCCACTGAGCCACCCAGGTGCCCCTGTATCTATTTTCTGAGGCTAGCATGAAAGTCAGCCTTCCTGTGAAAAGAAACTTCTATTAAGAAGTGAGTCCCTTAAGGGCGCCTGGGTGGCTCAGTAGGTTAAGCCTCTGCCTTCAGCTCAGGTCCTGATCTCAGGGTCCTGGGATCCAGGCCCGCACCCGGCTCCCTGCTCAGCAGAGAGTCAGCTTCTCCCTCTGCTCCCCACAACCCCATCCCAACTTGTGTTCTCTCTCCAATAACTATATTCTTTAAAAAAAAAAAAAAGTGAGTCCCTTTTATCTGATCGTTTTAAACATATCTTGATCTCATGGCTAACTACACACACACAGACACACACACACAGTCACATGCACACACACGCGCGCGCACAGTCACACACACACACGCACAGTCACTGCGCGCACACACATGTGCGCAGTCACTCGCGCGCACACACACTATCAGTTTCCTGTGCCCCATGCAAATAAGACCGCCTCATACAAAAGAGCTCCCACGTGATTCCCCAGCACAAGCCCTGCCTCACTTCCTCTGCTGCCAAACTCAGGGCCGCAGGAGAGCGTAGGACAAAGGACCGTTCACTCTATTCAACTCTACCTTCTGCAAACACCCAACATTTTGGATATTTACCCAAATTAGGATCAAGTTATGATCTTTTCTACTCATGTGTTAAACACACCCAAGACTTCTAAATCCCTAAATATTTCATTAGGGGAAGAGTTTGCCTCTAGATGCCTTCTTTTCTGTCTTGTATCCAATAAAAACAAACAAACAAACAAAAAAGTCCTCCCAACTTCATTCTGCCAGATGGCCTCCTTCGGCTAATTTGTCTCTGCCCCATCTGTATCAGTCTACTGCCGATGGTCAAATGCTTCCTCCTCGGGGACACACATTACACATTAAGCTGGGAGTCTGATACCAGGCTATCCATCTTTAACGTGCTCTGTTGTTTTTCTCCCACATATTTAAACATTTTAAATGACATTTAAATACTGAGATGAAATTTTAAATTTTAGCAAAATATTTCAAGCCATGTCATAGAAAAAGCTATTTTTAAACCTGCCTTTGGCTCTTACTGCAAACTACCCTCTAATTTGTGGGTCACGTAAGCGGTCCCTTCCAGTAGGATGGTGGCAGCAGCGGTGAGGAGGCCGGCCCTTGTCTGCTCGTGCACAGCACCTCTGTCAGCGTCATCGGGAGGATTCCAGGGATGCGAGGGGAGGTGAAGCCCTGGGAAAGAACCTTCCCTAAATCAGTGCGGGAAGCAAAGGGTCCCTCTTTAGAGGACTGCCACGTGACTGAGAAATAAACGTTTATCATTACCACGCGGAGTCACTGAAATTGGGCTGTTGCTTAAACAGCAGGGAGCCTATCCCCAGCTAGAGAGGCGTAGTGAACCAGAGTTTAGAACGTCAGGTGAGAGAAAGAAGAAAGGTAACAGCCAGGATCAAATCCGAGGAAGGGTGGTGAGGGCCCAGCGAACACGGCATCGTGCCAATCTGTACTCACGCCAACTGCATTCATGACCTCAATTTGGCAACATTGGATTACTTTGTCAATCTGGCCATTTAAAAATACAAGCAGCATGGTATTTTTTAAATGAAGTAGAATGTGGGATCCCAAAATATAAGCTAGAAAGACAGAGCAGTGGTGGCAGAGCCAGGCCTGCTTCGAGCCCCGGCACGCGGGTGCAGCGTCCGAGCACTCGAGAAGGCAAATGGGAAATTCCTAACTTTACAGTATCACCTCCAGTTGCTAGTGCTAACATTTCTGTGATCTACATGCATAAACTCAATTTGTCAGGAGGATGCTTTTTGCTTCTATTTCATTCTAAATGCTTCATTCATTTCTAAATTCATTATAAGGCGAACACTGAAGCTATAAATTTCTCTCTTAGATCACAGAGCTTTGCCCACATTGTATTTATTATTCCCCGCCCCCCCCATTCTTCTCGCTGTATTTTCTACATTCTTCTTTAGTAAGGTATTACTATTACTGATTCAGGAAGTGTCTATTTAATGCCACCATGTGCTAAGCACTAAGGAGACCCCGATGAATGAGACCACCAAGGTAACGGCTCCTGGAGGCTTAAACTAGGTGACCTTGACTCTTTTAAGTATTCACAACTAGCTCCTACTTGCATTATACCCAACGACAACATGCAACCTGGCTTAAGTCTTCAAATTCCAAAGACTTTCAGTGGCTCAACATAGTCACTGATACAGCCCGTTAGCTCTTTTTCTATAATATCTATTACTTATACGCTAAATCACCAGCATCTCTTCTCCTTTTCTGAATTCCAGGTATATTTCCTTATTCTACTCAACATATCACTAATTTAACTAGTTTTTTTAGTGTACTTAATTGGTTCGTTTTGGCTTGGTTTTGTTTGTTCTTTTGTATGCAAGAAATCGGTTTTAAAAAGTAAAATCTACTTGAATCCCATGAAGGAGAAAAGAAATTTCAACTTCTAAAATTCTCTTGTTTCATAGCAGTAATTTTTCTCTAAGGTCATACAACTTTGGTCTATTCCTACTGTTGAATTTACTCTTTTTCATCGATCCCATGATATACTTTATTTTTTCTACTTTGCTTATCCTTAGCAGAGGTCCTTTTATAAAGATGATGAGCACGTTAGTCTTTAGGGACTTGGACTACATTTATCTTGAAGCAGACATTTAATCAGTTTTGTTACAGGACAACGAGTACCACAGAGGAACTACCTGCCTTTTGAAGGAACAAAAGGCAGAAGTTATTTCCAAGGCTCAGTGGAATACTAGACATAAGAATGTAGAACATTCCATGAAAGTGAAATGCGTACAAGTAAAATATACACTCAAGTGTCTTCTCCAGGAAATTCAGAAGACAAGGCTAGGCCAAGGACCTTTGGTCCAAAGAAAAGTCTCGGGGGCTATTAAGAACCAAGAAGAAGTGACCAGATCTTATGTAGAAGCTGGTGAATTCAAAAGAGGCTTAGGAGAACAAAGAAAGAAACAGAGAATCAAGCACAGATTCCAAGGCACTGGTTTTCGACAGTTACATCTGATGGCAAAAATTTCCATAAAATTAGAGAATGCTTCCAATATCAATGCCATATAAAAATTTAATTGCTACATATTTATAAATTATATATATGTCAACTTAAAAGGACAAGTTCTTTTTGTGATTATACAGCACCATAAAAGACCACTTCACAAGAAAAAAACATCTAAATTTAGGGCACCTGGGTTGGCTCTCTTGGTTAAGCATCCAACTCTTGATTCTGCTCAGGTCATGATCTCTGGGTTGTAAGATCGAGCCCCATGTCAGGCTCCTCACTCAGTGGGGAGTCTGCTGGGTATTCTCCCCCCCCACCTCTCCCTCCCTCTGCCCCACCCCTGCTCAGGCTCCCTTGTGTGCCTGCACTCACTCACTCTCTCTCTCTCAAATAATCTTCCAAAAAGAGTCTAAATTCATAAAACAATCTTCAACTAAAATGCCTGTCAATCACTTTTCATTTGAGCTACTAAATACAACTGTATGTTGTCCTTTCACCAACAAGTTAGAAGAGAGAAAAACAGGCAACTGAGTTAAAAGTGTTACTCTTACCCTGAAAAATCAGCAGAGTATTGTCCATAATCAAAGATATAGACTCTAGTAATTTGGCACACTGTGAGGTATCCCAAAGCAAACACAAAACAATATCTGGAAAACAAAAATAAACTAGATTAGTGAAAGTAAAAGATTCATTTTATTATAATTTATTAACCATATGATTCAAAACTTAAATGGTTCAAAAATTAAATATTTCTAGATCTACTCCACAAATAGCTTTCTTCAGTAAAAAGTAAAAACTCTTTACTAGTTCTATTTCAGTTTACATTTGTGGATTTTGTACCATCTTCAATGGTGGATGCCTCTAATTAAGGCCTTTATTATTTTTTTCCTTCTGAAAGACCTCCCTAGACCAAATTATAGATTTGCAAGTCATAGTCACAAGTATAAAACTCTGAGTATTGGTATTTCTTCTATTTACTCCTCCTTCTTTTTAGAAAACACAATTTGGCACAAAAATATTTGGCTAAATTACACATTAAACAAATTCCTAATAGGATTTTAAAAACTTGTTCTCAAGTCTAAAATCACACATCCTTAGTGTGGATCAGGTGGCTTTTACTCATGTTTTAGAGGCGTGAACATTTAGTGATTTTTCGGATTCTCGAGGTGCTTGGGACAGAGTTACAATAATTAAACACAGGGTATGGAAGACTTTACGTATCAGAATGAAGAGAACAGAAACAGACTCTAGAACACACAAGACCACGTGGCATGAAGGCTACAGTGCAAGTGAGCGGGGAGGACGATCATCTCAACAGTTCCCGGCATCATTCTAGACGTCTGAAGAACTACTGTACCACGGAAGAAGCAGACACACAGGAAACGTGGATAAACATCCAGACGTTTTCAGATTGGGGGAGGACTTTCTACACACTGATCACAGAGAAGAAATCAACAGGAAAAGCCCAACATATCTGGGGAAGTTAAAAATCTTAAGTTTCCTGTGTAGGCAAGTCAGGTGGTTTCACGAGAGATATCTTTTTAAAAAACTTGGGGTGCGGGGTGGCTCAGTCGGTTGAGTGTCTGACCCCTCATTTTGGCTCAGGTCATGACCTCAGGGTCCTGGGATCCAGTCTCACATCCCTGCTGAGCAGGGAGCCTACCTGAGGATTCGCTCTCACTTTCCCTTTCCCTCTGCCCCTCCCCTGACTCACACGCACATGCACTTTCTCTCTCTCAAATAAATAAATACTGTTTTTAAAAAGAAATCTTTTTAACTTTAGACAAATAGGTAATTTCGATCTAGTTTAATTATTCCTGAGGGAGGGAAAAAAAGGAGGACAGCTCTTTCAAATGTTGTACAAAGCTGACAGACTCCCGATAAATGTATCTGGCCAAGTAGCACACATGCCTACTCATACACACAGTGTTGACAAATCAATCTTAACGTAATTTCTAAAAACCCTGTGGCTGATTGTGTTTCCCAAGGATGCCCACAACAATGTCTCCCTTTCATAGGCTCTTCTACGACCCAATCTTCTGCTTCCCCCATTTGAACAAGAGTCTATTTCTCTATCCAATTTGAATCCAGGTTGGCCTTCCAGCTCCTTTGGCAGTAGATGGCCGCACAAGTGACGCTTCGCTAGTTCCAGGCATAGCCGGTAACTGGCCTGGCACTTTCTACTTCTTGCCTTTTGGAAGCTGGCTGTCGTGAAAGAAGGTGACATGAAAGAAGTGCGACTGTCCTGAGACCACCCCACGGAGAGGCTCTGGAGGATGAGACGCCGTGTAGGAGAGAGAGTAACACAGACACACCAGATCGTAAGACGTGAGTGAAGAAGCCGATGTCTATCCCTAAGAGATGATCTATCCAGCGGAGCCTTTCCTGAATTCCCAACCCACAGAATCACCAGCGGAAGGACATACGTATGTATTTTAGGCCACCACAGTTGTGCAGAGTGGGAGAATCAGAGCACAAGTTGGTGATCACAATAAAAATCTGGAACACAGAGCACGGGCTTGAGGACTCGGTGCGGGTGGGAAGTGGAAAGGCCTGAAGGAGACGGCGAGTGAAGATCGGAAGGGCAGTCAGGAAACGGTCCCTGGAAGCTACAGAAACTGGCTAACACTGCTGGTCACTCCAACATGGAACACAGAACACATACGGTGTGCCAACAGTGCCAACGGGTTCCTTCTAGATGTGTACAACGAGGTATGCAGATAGAGCAATGAGCTAAAACTGAGCTGTATTCAGGTTTTCAGCAGAATTTAGACAAAAATAGAAAGGGTTCAGGACAAAAGTACTGAAAGTACTTTGTACTTTCCAGTCACAAAGTAGTCACAAAGTAATCACGGTAAAGACGAAGTCAAGAGTAACCTTTAATGACTTCTCAGGAAGATGTACGGGCACATCTTTAGAAAACCTCTCGGGAAAAGCAACAGTTCCCCAAATCTTCAGGATATGCATCTTAGACTCTCCGCCAGGCAAGAACGTTTTCTGGAACCTGGAAGGTGCTGTCACACAGCACTTTCAGACCACAGTGAAAGGACACGGTCTACAAGAGGTCCGTGGGAGGAGCTTCTGTCTAATGCAGGAGATTTACAGACACGGGAAGCTCCCAGGAGCCTTTCAGAAAGACGGGATGGAAAGGAGCAGCAGTTCAAAATGAAGACAACTTTCTGTCCCCAGTCGTCTACTGGTAGGTGGCGGGCAAAGAAAGCTGCTCGACCGCACAATGTGGCTGTTTCTTGCATAGAAGGAATGACAGCCCAGGGTGTGGAGAAAGAGCCACAGAGACCAACTGGCAGGGACGAGACGGGGCACCCCTCAAGCAACAGGTAGCAGGTGTCCAGCTGGACGTCCCCGTCGCTCTGCCGCAGAGATCGCTAAGACACTTGCACTCCTGTCCTCGTTTCACGGAAGGACCCTGCAAGCATCCGCTCACCGCTGGGTGCCGGGCGCAGGGGGACCAGGCCTGCCCCGCTAGCGCGCTGGGGCTCCCGCGCGGAGCTGCGTCGGAGCTGCGCAGCGCACGGAGGACGCCTCATCCGCAGAGCACCGGCTTGGCTGAGCAGACGGACGGGTCGAGCTTGACGCCGTCCGGAGGCGACCCCTGGGGGTCTCAGCAGGTGAGCTACCTCTCACGTAGGACACACGTAAATCGTGGGGGCCACGGGACGGCCTTCAGATTGCGGCCACGCAGCCCCGCCCAGCAGGAGCCGGAGGACCGTCCTCTTCCCCGGGGCAGGCGCTGGACCAGGACCTGGTTCCCAACAGAACGTCACAGAAACGACTTCCTGAGCCTGCAAGGCCCGGTCACACGTCCTGCGGCTTCCTCCGGTTCCGTCTCCAACCGCTCGTCCTCCGCGCGCTCAGCCCGGCCGCCGCCCGCGAGCAGACCAGGCCGGCCGCAGTCGGCGGGTCCCAGCCGGCAGCCCCCGCGGGCCTCCGGGCGCGCCGCCCACTTCACGGCCGGAGGAAGCTCCGTGTGTCCGACGGTCACGCTTCCGCAGGACCCGGGTCCCGGCCGACACGGAGCGGCGCCTCCCGACGTCCGCGAGCGAAGACTGTCCGGCCGAGCCCCGCCAGCACACGGACGCCGAGAAACAGCAACGCGCGGTGGTGACGCCGCCGAGTCTGGTGTGGTGGTTTGTCAGCCGCGCGAGCCGAAGTCGTTCCGCGGGACGCGCTCGGTGTCCCACAGCTCACCGCGCTTTACGATAAAATATCCGGACCGGCTAGCGCTGTTTGGACAAACGCAGTTACGATTCAGTATGAAAGGGCTAGTTATGTCTTTATCATCATGAGGATGAGCCAAAGGGAAAAGCAGGCATCGTCAGTACAGAGAACGGCATGTAGTAGAACGAACGATGTTTCCATGGAAGGACCAGAACGGTCAGCGAACCGAGAGAGAAGGACCAGAACTGTCAGCGAACCGAGAGAGAAGGACCAGAACGGTCAGCGAACCGAGAGAGAAGGACCAGAACTGTCAGCGAACCGAGAGAGAAGGACCAGAACGGTCAGCGAACCGAGAGAGAAGGACCAGAACAGTCAGCGAACTGAGAGAGAAGGACCAGAACGGTCAGCGAACCGAGAGAGAAGGACCAGAACTGTCAGCGAACCGAGAGAGAAGGACCAGAACGGTCAGCGAACCGAGAGAGAAGGACCAGAACTGTCAGCGAACCGAGAGAGAAGGACCAGAACGGTCAGCGAACCGAGAGAGAAGGACCAGAACAGTCAGCGAACTGAGAGAGAAGGACCAGAACGGTCAGCGAACCGAGAGAGAAGGACCAGAACGGTCAGCGAACCGAGAGAGAAGGACCAGAACTGTCAGCGAACCGAGAGAGAAGGACCAGAACGGTCAGCGAACCGAGAGAGAAGGACCAGAACTGTCAGCGAACCGAGAGAGAAGGACCAGAACTGTCAGCGAACCGAGAGAGAAGGACCAGAACTGTCAGCGAACCGAGAGAAAAGGCCGCTTTCCTCACGCATAAAGGAAACTGTCAGAACACCCGCACTGGGTCAGCCCCGAGACACTACTGATTCCTGGGGAAAGCATACGGAAGTGGCTGACGTGGGAGAGAATATGTGTTAGTATCGATGAATTTAATTTTAGACTTATTTTGAAAATTCCAGTAACATAAACTCCACTCTTATCAAATTAATTTCTAAATTTAACATCATGACCCTAATCAAAATTCTGACAATACTTTCAGCGGGATCTGACCAGCGGACTCTCAAGGTCTTCTGGAAAACTAAACAAACATATGACCAGGAAGACTTGCCCGATTGCGGCAGATAAAAGAACATGTCACAGTGATTTATAATGTAGTATTGTTTCATAAACAGATCAAAAGATTAACCAAACAGAGAAGAAAGTTCAAAAAAGGCCTCGTTCAACCGCAAGTTTTTGTTTATTATAAAGCTAGCACATGAAATTAGTGGGAGAAGGATGAATGAGGGAAAGGAGATTAAAAAGTTACTTCTCCTTTCAGAAATAAAAATAATTTCCAGGTTCACCCTACCTACACACACACACACACACACACACACACACATTAATGTAAAAAAAAAAATAGGACAACAAAAAGTACCAAAACAATATACAGAGAAATACCCTCAAAATCTTGGCATGGGAAAATCTTCATAAGCATGACAAAAATCATAAATGCCATGAAGATAAAGTCTGACAAATATTTACTCCATAAACACTGGAAATTTCTATAGGACAGATGACAGAGAATTAAATAAGCAACAGAAATTGTTCACTAGATATAGATTAATATCTTTAATTTAAAAAATCCCACATATAAACAAGATTTAACAAATCAAGTGAAAATGGATGAGAATGTGAACAAGTAAGTAATAGAGTTTAAAAAAATTATAAAGTTAGTCCATTTAGAAAAATAAATGAGCAGCGCCTGGCTGGCTCGGCTGGAGGAGAGGATGACTCTCGATCTCAGGGTCCTGAGTTTGAGCCCCATGTTGGGCATAGTGGTTACAAAAAAAATAATAATAATAAATTAAAAAAATAAATAAATGAGATTCAAGATAAGGAATGATCAGGAAATCATAATAATCACTCAGAAATGCATATCAGAATTAGGGGCACCCAGGGTACCTGGATGGCTCTGTCAGTTAATCAACTGCCTTTGGCTCAGGTCATGATCCTAGAGTTCTAGGATGGAGTCCTGCATCGGGTCCCTGCTCAGTGGGAAGTCTGCTTCTCCCTCTGACTCCTCCCCTCTCATGCTTTCTCTCTCTCAATTAAATAAAATCTTAAAAAAAAAAAAAAAAGAATTAGGGGCACCTGGGGGGCTTGGTCAGTTGAGCATCCAACTCATGGTTTCAGCTCAGGTCATTATCTCAGGGTCATGAGACTGAGCCTTGCGTCAGGCTCCACACTGGGTGTGCGGCCTGCTTGGGAGTCTCTCTCCCTCTGCCCCTTCCCCACCCACATCCTCTCACTGGGTCAAGTGCTCTAAATAGAATAGAATAGAACAGAATGATAATACTTGCCCAGTATCACTGGCAAAAGTTTAAAAACAGGCACTATCCAGTTTGGGTAGGGAATACAAGCATTCTCAAATGCAGTTGGTGGGATGAAATTTTAAACAGCCCCTTTTCTGTTTTTGATGAGTGATTTTGCAGTATACATCACAATTTGTACAGATTCTTTGAGCTGCCAATTTTACTTTGTGGAGTCTATTTTAAAAAACAAAATTACTGGGGCACCTGGGTGGCTCAGTGGGTTAAAGCCTCTGCCTTCCGCTCGGGTCATGATCCCGGGGTCCTGGGATCGAGCCCCGCATCGGGCTCTCTGCTCAGTGGGGAGTCTGCTTCGCCCCTCCCCCTGCCTGCCTCTCTGCCTACTTGTGATCTCTGTCAAATAAATAAATAAAATCTTTTTAAAAATTACTTATTAAAGCACTAATGATATGCAGAGAACCAAATACATGTCTCCAATACGATATTGTTAAAATAAATGGAAATAATAAAATAAACAGAAAGCCCCACTATGGAATTCAGTAATAGTGAGTAAGGAGACATCCATATATGCACACACACAATAAAGATCAGTGAAGCAGAAAAAGTGAACTAAAGAATAATCCCGTTTTAGGTACTAAAAAACCCTACACACATTTGTGTGTATATAAAGACATACTGGTATATCATTGAAGAAGTAGTTCTAGAACACAACTGTAGTAGACACAACTGTGTGGCAGAACACAACTGTAGAGTGTAGGTGACTCACTCCATGTGCATTTCTGTCTCCATTGCCCCCTGCTTTCCTCTACTCTAGAGGCCACAAGGCTAAATGTTCAATGCCCATCCTCTTGCAGTTAGAGCGGCATGATACACAGATCTTTCTTTCTTTTTTTTTTTTAAAGATGTAATTGATTTATTTGACAGAGAGAGAGAGAAAGCGCGAGCACACAAGCAGGGAGAGCAGCAGGCAGAGGGAGGGGGAGAAGCAGACTCCCTGATGAGCAGGGAGCCCGATGTGGGAATCCATCCTAGGACCCCGGGATCATGACCTGAGCCAAAGGCAGAGGCTTAAACCACTGAGCCACCCAGGCACGCCCCATGATACACAGATCTTGTCTGTGATGTGTATTCTGCTGACGTTCTGGAAAAGACTGAGATCTGTGCTGTCCAATATGGTCTCCACTGGAAAGAGTGTTCTAGATCTGGTTCACAGGAGCTCATGAAAGCTGATAGTTTAAGAATTTTTGTCAATTGGCATTTAAACACAGCCATTATTATAAACTAAATAAACAGTATTACAAAGGCATTAAATATTCAAAACTCATCACGGTCTCAATTCCTTCCTTCTTATCATCCTCAATTCTATTCGCATGTCCTGCACCTGCGTGATGGAAATATCTAGAACGGTGAGCTACTGAGCATTTCTTCCCAACCCCCACTGAGGGACTTCAAGTGAGTCACTTCAAGGCTACAGGGGCAGAAGCATTTACACTATAAAAACGGGCAAACACTATAAACCTTTGCGATCAATCGTTTAAACCAAGATCAGCAAACTAAAGGCTGTAGACCAAACCGCGCTCACTGCCTGGTTTCGTAAATGACATTTTCCTTGGCCACACTCATGTCCATTTGTGTAGGTGTGTCCATGGCAGCATTGCTGAATGGTTGCAACAGCTGTAATGACCCTCGAGGCCTAACATATTCATGGGAAATTTGATGGATCTGAATTATAGTTAAAATGTTGAACAAAGGATGGGGGGAAAATGGTGAAGAAAATGCTAGAAAAGCATATTCAACTTTTAAAAGGGCGTCATGACTACAGCCATTGTACTGTGAACAAGAAAGAAAGAGGAAATAGTCTCCCATTACGCAAAAGCTATTACTGAGGCAGCAAAGAAGTCGCTCACACGTGGACAGTCGAGTGGAGCTCCGACCTACATCCTCCTTGTCCGATTTTCACCATATTCACTCACATAAACAGAAATGACAGCCGACATCCGTATTAACTGCGTTTGTTTGCCCACAACATAAGCAGCGTCCTCACTGAACCGGATGGCAACCAAGTACTTCTGTCTAGTCCGATCTTGCCGCATGGGGGCTGAGCAGCTGAGAGTTGGGCAGAAGTCAGTGGAAGTATGCTGCAAGAATCAGCGGCTCCGTGGAATTTACAATGAGGAGTGTTGTGTATTTTATTATGACTTGTGAATCATGAACAATCTCTTCACTGTATTAGTAAAATGTGTATCAAGTTTGTGTATGTGAACTTACGCATCTCGTTTCCCCAGAAAGCCCGGGAGTCACTAACACTCCGCGGCGCACCACGGCCGGGCTGCAGGTGGTCACGGGGCACCTGGACTGGGGCTAGTCTGCATGGAGACGGCTACAGCTGCACGATCCGCTCTGCTTTTTGAAGGCTTCACAAAGAATTTAAGAGCTCTCTTTAAGAATTTTTATACTGACTATACTTTGGAATGATACTATTTTGGCTGTATTGGATAAAATAAAATGTATTCTTTTTTCCTTTTGAAACTGCCAGTGTTGGAAAATTGCGAATTACATCTGTGGCTCACAACGTATTTCTAATGTATGGTGCTGGATAGTTTTCCTGAAAACAAAAAAGGGAAGAGACAGCTGGTACGGCTTTTCACACTTTTGAATTCTTTCTGCCCAGAAAGCAGATCTAGTGCTTGTTGGAGCAACCATCTTGTCACCGCGGGTGGCGAAACAGGCTCAGAGAGCACCGGCGGACCAAAAGAATCCTGATTCTTTAATGATCCAATGAGCTGTTGCTTCGGCTCTGAACAACCTAATCCAGCAAGAATCCCAGGGGGTGAAACCCCCCCCCCCCCATTTTCTGCAACTGAAACACATTCCGATCTAATGGCAAAGCACATTCAACTTCTGTTGTTTTCTTTTAAGTGAGATCACAGGGCAAGGTGATGGGGCACGCCTTTGACTTTGCCCTCTGCTGATGAGCGGAGGAAAGCAGACGGACGAGCCAGCACACATGTGCCTGGTAATGATCACAAGGGCCAGGCTCAACGTCTGATTTTCACAGAGTGCCTTCAAACAGAAAAATACACGTGCAAATAAACTCCAGCCAGAATAGACCTAGATGTAAAGAATGGCCCTGTCACTTTTTATTCTTCCTACCTGTGACAGTACTTAAAAAAGGCGACACCCAGGGATCCTGACGACTCTTAACTCAATCAACCGTGATCTTGACCCTCTTGCAACTGCCTGGGTTATGGGTAGGCATAAAACTTGGGTCTGGTCTATGAAACCTGACACAGAGCTTCTGGAAAGGCTTTGCTTCTTTCTTGGAGTACGACCTTGCCTACTGGCATGTCTGTAAGCGCGGCAGCCACTTTTAGCTTATGAAAGGATTTAGCCTATGGACAAAGCCAACATGCTAGGATGGCAAAATAGAAAAGTTAAGTAAGCTTTCTGATGCCCTCATTAAGACTGAGTTGCTGACTTAGCCAACACGAGCTGCCTTGCCTCATGACTTCTTGCTCTGAAAGGTGAATCTTTCTATACTGTTCACACTGCTGTGCCACCGCGGGCTGGGATTTCTGCTCTCTGCAGCCAAAAGTATCCTGATATAATTATTACTTATAACAAAATTAAAGCAACAGCATAGGATGGGTTCTCGAACAGAACATTTTCTTGTTTGTTAAATATAAATGTTGAATTAATGCCTCATTTCAAAAAGAGAAATCACATCTAAAATATTTATTCATTTACGTTATCAGCTACAGAGTGGAAACTGTTCAGGAAAAAACAGAGAGTTCAGGGACCATGGGATTAATGAACCAGAAATGCTGAGGGAAAAAGAATTCTTCCCAAATGAGGAAAACAGGTAACATCACCAAAAAGTTCAAAATCCTAGTGGGAACAAAGACAAAATCGAACAAATGAGTTTTAACGTTAACATCAATTAAACTTTACCATCAAATTAAACTGTTAACGAAATGAAATTGAACTGTTGGTTTTCCAAGGCGCAAGAGCTTGCATGGCCTCAGCAGAAACACAGCTCCAGAAAAGGCTTACACCTCTGTGTTCTAACTCCCCATCTTCTCCTCATTTTGCCTTTCCCTCTGTCTAGCTTTTCCTAGACTCTGCTTGCTTATACTTAGGTCCTGAAATCAGGTACTTAGATGTAGTTGTGAAACCTTGAAAATTTTGCTCTTCTCTTTCAAACACACTGTTGGCTAATCTGTAGGCTTTACATTTCTACATAGTATTTGAAACAACTCTAAAAATACATGGAACACTATAAAACAAAAAGCATATAAGCAAACGGGTCTTGGGGAAGTATATACAGAGGGTTGGAAAGGCAAAATAAGGAGAAAGTCAAGTCCGTATTCTGATGTGAAAGTCTTGTGCAAAGTTAGCCACGTGGATCAAAGAGCAGAGTCCAGAAATAAAGCCACACAGAGAGAGGAGTTGCAATCTAATACAGAAAAGATGGTATTTGCAATTAACATTCCTGGGACAAATGGATATACGTATGGGAATAAATTGATTTCAACCTTTAACTCATAACATACACAAAAATTAGCTCAGAATTGATCAGTGATCTAAGCCTAAACAATAAAACTATAAAACTTCTAAAAATGTTCATGACCTTAGGGCAGATAAAGATTTCTTAGAAAAGACACAAAAATTCTACAAAATAAAAAATTGATAAGCTGACTTCATCAAAATTTCAAAATTCTGTTCCTCAAAAATCACCCCTAGGGTACACTTATCATGATGAGCACTGAGTCACTATACTGCCCTCCCTCAGAGTCACCTAACACTGCACGTGAACTATACTGGAATGAAAATTAAAAACTTAATTTAAAAAATCACCACTAAGAAAATGAAAAGGCAAGTCACAGACCAGGAGAAAATACTCATAGTTCATAAAACTGACAAAAGAGGGGCTCAGTGGGTTGAAGCCTCTGCCTTAGGCTCAGGTCATGATCCCAGGGTTCTGGGATCGAGCCCCACATCGGGCTCTCTGCTCGGCAGGGAGTCTGCTTCCTCCTCTCTCTCTGCCTGCCTCTCTGCCTACTTGTGATCTCTGTCTGTCAAATAAGTAAATAAATAAATAACCTTAAAAAAAACCAAAAAACAAAACTGGGTGCCTGGGTGGCTCAGTGGGTTAAGGCCTCTGCCTTCTGCTCAGGTCGTGGTCTCGGGGTCCTGGGATCGAGTCCCACGTCGGGCTCTCTGCTTGGCAGGGAGCCTGCTTCCTCCTGTCTCTCTGCCTGCCTCTTTGCCTACTTGTGATTTTCTTTATCAAATAAATAAATAAAATCTTTAAAAAATTTTTAATAAAATAAAATTTTTTAAAAACTGACAAAAGACATACTGAAATGTAAAAATTTGAATGAACTGTAAAATAAGAAAGTTTAAGTCAGAAGACTTGAACAGACATGTACCAAAAGGTGGTGTCCGATTGATCAATTAGCTCAAGAAAAAAATGCTTGCCATCATTCATCATGAGAAATCTAAATTAAAATCATAGACACCATTAAACACCCATTAGAATGACAACAACTGAAAAGTAGGATAAAATCAAGTGTGGGGCTGGGACTATAAAGCAACCGGTGTCCTCAATATTCACCGGGGGAATGAAAATCCATATAATCGCTTTGGAAAAGTTTGGCAGTTTCTTATACAATTAAAAATACCTTCACCCTAAGTCCCCCAACTTATTCTGCTATACACATGCAGGAGAAATGAAAACATCTATCCAGGGCGCCTGAACGGCTCAGTTGGTTGAGCAACTGCCTTCGGCTCGGGTCACGATCCCGGACTTCCAGGATCGAGTCCCGCATCGGGCTCCCAGCTCCATGGGGAGTCTGCTTCTCCCTCTGACCTTCTCCTCGCTCATGCTCTCTATCACTCATTCTCTCTCAAATAAATAAATAAAATCTTTAAAAAAAAAAGAAAAGAAAACACCTATCCATCAAAGACTTGTAAAAAAGACTTGTACAAAAATATTTTAGAATTTTTACTCATATTAGCCCCAATTCTGAAACAATCCAAAAGTGCATTAATAAACAGGTGAAAGGATACATAAATTATGGTGGTTTTCTGGGAAAGCCACCCAGCAGCAAAGGAACAGTCTGTTGATAAACACGCATGGACAAATTTTAAAACATTAAGTGGAATTTTTAAAAAATGGGAGGCGGGTGGCAAACGCAAAAGATGACATACTGTAGAGTTCCATTTATACAAAATTCTAAAACAGGCAAAACTAATCTATGGTGACAGAAAGCAGATCACTGGCTGCTGGAGACAGAGCTGGACTGATTACACAGGGAAAGGAAGGAACTTCAGGGCATGAGTAAAAATGTTTTCTATCTTGATCTGCATGGTGGTTACACAGTTTATGCATTTGTCCCATGTTAATTACACTGAAAGTGAACTGGTGGTTTATTTTGTTTTAGGTAAATTATATCTAAAGTTGATTAAACTTATTTTGGAAACAAACACATTGTATACGGTCTCCTTTGTGTATTTCTCCTCATCCTGAGGCTCGGGTTTGGTTTTCTTCTCCAGTGACAGATTTCCATGGGGATGTCTCCCCACCACGTGATTCCACATATGTCTGTATACTGAAAGTTTCCAGGGTCTCAAGCTCCAGCCTAGTTACACCTACTAATCAAACAAACTCAAACAACCAGCAAGCTACTTAACATCACTAGGTGTTGCCTAGCTAGTAAGCATCTGGAACTTGACATGTTCCAAGCAGAAGTCCTGATCCCACCAAAACCGCTTTTCTTGCTTTCTCCATGGTCTTCTCCGTCCTGGTAAACAGCTCCATCTCTCATGCCCTTGCTTAGCCCCAAAAAACTTAAGTCACTTTGGATGCATCTTTGTGATTCCGATCCCCACAGCCCAGCTCTCCCATTCCATCTTCACTCAAAGCATCCATCACACGTGCGCACAGGCAGATCACAGAAATTCCAGTGATGGGGGAAGGACAAGTTTGTCACCACCAGTGTTGTCTCTAGTCGGTCATGATTTTCCACTGGTGCTGTTTTCGCATTAATTAATTTGGTGAGCTAGGGCTCCATGTCACTTTAAATATCAGTTTGTTCTTGTACAAACTGCTTGCTGCTAAACCATCCCTGATCTAGTCGGGTCCTCTTCCTCTGTCTCCTTGGCACTGCCGGCTGGAAACGCGATGCTGACAGAAGCAAGCTCAGGTTAAAACTGCCAGTGGGTCACAAAAGCCTTTAAGTCAAGGATTAATTTTATTCAAACTGATATCTCCAAACTTCACCTCTGCTGGTGTCATATGATCCTGAAGCCCATGGGTTATTGGGTAATTTTGAAGAGAGACTCCACTCAGTTTAAACAGACACCTGTAAGTAAGTAATTCTCCAAGCCCACGGATCAAATCCATTTCTCTCAAAATTGATCCCCAAATTTCTAGCCACAATTAACACATTTCCACTTATAGAAAATACCATTTCAAATTAAATAATTACAATTCACCCAATCTAGCTAGCCTTTTTATTTTTTATCTCAGCAATAAACATAAGCTAAGAACTAAAAATTAAATATTGGTGCTTCATTAGATTTAACTCTAAAGATGGCACTAATGGGAAATGCAGACTGAAAAGTACTCAATAAATAATTTATAGGAGCAGAGACTGGGAAAGATCACTGCTTAAAAATTATCCACATTTTCTATTTAAAAACATTATGATTAATTGAGTCTGTTTTCATGTGGCCGTTTTTCTGTGGATGGAGACATGCAGAATTGTTTTTCTATGCAACAGTTTCTGAAAGTTAAATCAACATCCCGAAGGGGGCTCACCTCCTCCTTCGTCATTATTTATAAGAACGTCATATGCGCACAGAGTTCCAGAGTTTAAGGGAACGACATGCTTGTCGCAGCGGAGCTGTGTGCAGGCCCACAGAGCTGCTCTCCTGGAATGATCCCCGGATGGGCGGGACAGGCAGGCCCCTCGACAGCACTGTCCTCTGTGTGCACCTGGGGCTTCAGCTGTCCTGACACCTCTGTCTTGGACTTGACGCCTCGGACAGCTTCCTACCACTTCAGTGGAGCTTCAGGGAAACGCGTGTGTCTAATTTGTACAAACTACTGGCAGTCGCAAAATTTCATCTTAAGACCATTATTAGAATGTCGGGTTTCTAAAATCTTTTTGATAATTTCCCATATTATCTATTCTAATAATCCAGCTATACATTTAAAGGACTTTTAATAAATGTGAAACTGTGAAACTGGTCTCTCTCTCTCTCTTTTTTTTTTTTTTTTTTTTACTTGCACTCAATAACACATTTTGAGATGTTTCTGCTGAAGTATTACAATTAACAGTTTAGGGACACCGGGTGGCTCAGGTCATGACCCCAGAGTCACGGGATCAAATCCTGCATCGGTGGGGTGGGGGGGATGTCCTTCCTCGGCAAGGAGCCTGCTTCTCCCTCTGCCTCTGCCATTCCCCCTGCCTGTGCTCTCTCTCTTTCTGACAAATAAATAAATAAAATCCTAAATAAATAAATAAATAAATAAGTTTATTTTTTTAAAAGATTTTTTAAAAATTTATTTGACAGAGATCACAAGTAGGCAGAGAGGCAGGCAGAGAGAGAGGGAGGAGGCAGGTTCCCTGCTGAGCAGAGAGTCCAATGCGGGGCTCGATCCCCGGACCCTGAGACCATGACCTGAGCCGAAGGCAGAGGCTTTAACCCACCGAGCCACCCAGACACCCCTAAATAACAGTTGAATTTATCCTCAAATAACCTACAGGTGATCAACTACCTAGCCATGTGGTCTAAGAACCAAGTTCAAAAGCTCCTTCCACTATTACCACGTTTATAAACACACCCTCTTTAAAGATACACAATAGCCATTCTTCACATTTAAAGATCACATGTCTTATCTTTTCCTAGAGTTGGCTCCTGAAGACGTCATTTTGACTCAATACACTTGCCTTTCATAGAGGAACTGAAAGATACAAGTCCTCCAGTTCAAGAACCTGCCATGAAGTCAGGGATGTTGTCACAATGTGTGAGAGCCCATCGTGAGAAACAGGGCTGGGTTTCGTGGGATTAGCTATGAACACCAGTCACTTCTGTCTTAGTATACCCACGGGGCTCCGTTTAGAAAAGCTTTATCACACTTCGCAAAAACTGGTTTCTTAGCTGTCCACATCCTCCACGACACTGAGCTCCTTGAGGAGCTTAACAAAGAGAAGACTTTCTCTTCAGTTCTGTTGGGTGGGACATGAGCATGTGAGTGAATGGTACTGAGAAGATGAATAGGGAGCACAACAGAATTAGTGTGAAAGATCCCCACAGGCCAGAAAAGGACTGGAAGGCTCCTCCCAGGATGACAATGTCTATGTAGGCCCCAAACACAGAACCAGAATGACAGAGAAGATGGTGCTTCCCAGTTGAGGGAAGTTGTGGTGAGCCAAGAGTCAGTACACCACACCGAAGGCAGAGTGACACCTATCTAGCAAAAACTGGGAGAAACAACAGAATATAAGCTTAGTTGGTAAAGTAAGGTTCCAAGTATTCTGAAGGGCATGGATTTCTTGAATGTGAGTATTTTGGGTGTTCTCCTATAGGCGTTCCAAGGTTTTTGAGCAAAGAAGTAAGTAGGATGAAATAGTTATGTGGAGAATAATAAAGACTAATCAATGATTATGATGGGTTGTAGGAAAAAGGAATTCTGGAAGTCACAGGACGGTTACACAGCCCAAGGAAAGACGTCCCTAACTATGGGAGAGAATGTGAAAGAGAGTGTGAAGGATTTCTAAGGAAAAGTAAAAAGAACTCCAACGGTTTTGAGGGTTTTTTTTTTTTTTTTTTAGATTTTATTTATTTACTTGACAGAGAGAAAAAGAGCAAACAAGCAGAAGCAGGAGGAGGGGCAGAAGGAGAGGGAAAAGAAGGGAGCCCGATGTGGGACTCGATCCCAGGAATCCATCATGAAGAGAGACACTTAGCAAACTGAGCTGCTCAGGTGCCCTTAACTCCAGCATCTTATAGCTTTTTCTGCCTATAGAAACTGAGAAGAAATGGCCAACTTTTTAAATGAGGGTGTCTCAAGAAAACACAGAAGTTGATTCCAGAGTTCAGAATGACCCAGGTTGGAATGCTGGCTTGACCTCTTCTGGCTGGTACTTGAGAAAAGTCACCCGAACAAGGCCTCCAACCTTCTCTTTTTGAGAGTTTCCTCCTTGGAAGATTTCATCTAATTCCAAGCCTTGAAAAGCTTTCACCGTGATCACTAACTGCCCGTCTGCCTGCCAGTGCTCACTGCCCTGAGCGTCTAATCAAGCCCCCCGGCTGAGCTGGGCGGGCAGCCAGCCCGGAGCTTCTCCACCTCACACACAGCACCCGCCCAGCCTGCCGCCCGAGCCTCCAGAAGCCGAGTCCTCCCTTTTTGTCTTGTCCCACAGCCAATCCTCTATCCAGTCATTACTCCTGCCCCTACGGTCCACCCGGCGTGTCCGCCTCTGTCTCCACAGTAACTTCCAGGTCCGAAGCCACCAACATGTCTGGTCTGGTCTCCCCGTCCCTCTGGAAGCTTCTGGAACACCAGCCACCAGCGGCTGGAGACGTAGTCTGACAAGGTACATCCTTCTGCTCAAAATTCGCTGGTGGGGTCCCACTGTACTCACAACTACAGTGTGGCCCAGCCTGCCTCTCGGAGTTCGCCTCATAGCACCGGTGACCTTGCGCACCAGGCACCTGCAAGCCTGGACCGCTCTTGGTCTCTGACTCCACCACACACTCCCAAGAGGCGGGCGCGGGCCTCTCCCCGCCATTCCTGGGCTCTCCCTCCGGTTCTGTGAACTGCTGGCTCATGCGTGTCAACTCTCCCCAACAGCATCCATGTTACTTCATGCATCTCTCTCTGAAATAACTTCGCTCTTCTGCATCTGTTGACCCGCCCCTCTGCCTCCCCCCACATGCCAGTAACTCCAGGGCAATAGGCTCAGCATCATAGGTCTCTGTCTGGAACAGACTGCGGCACAAAGCAGGTACTCGGATATTCGAGTACTTACTGACTAGAGCCCATACTCCTGACTTTTAAATTGGGTTGTCTTAGTATTGAGTTGTAAAGGCTCTTTATATATTATGGATCAAGTCCTCAATCACATATATGTGTTGCAAATACTATCTCCCAGTGGCTTGACTTTTTATTGTTTTAAAAGTGTCTTTTGAAGAAAAAAACGTTTTCATTCTGATGAAGTACCATTAGTTTTTTGTGGGGGCCATTCTTTGAGGGTCATATCTAAGAATTTGCCTAACAAAGTCATAAAGTACTCCTACATTTTCTTCTCAAGTTTTATAGTTTTAGGTGCTGCGTTTAGGTCTATGATACATTCTGAGTGGCTTTTTGTGTATGGTGTGAGGTAAAGGTCTCCTTTTAGTTCTTCACATATTCAACTGTTCCTGCACCATCTGCGGAAAAGACCGTTCTTCCCAAATGAATGGCCACAGCACTTTTGTTGAAAACCAACTGACTATAAAAAAATAAAGGTTTGTTTCTAGACTCAGCTTTGTTTCAGTGAGATACGTGGCCGTCCTTACACTATTATCACAACTTCTTTATACCGTTGTATATTATAAACTTCTTTATACACATATACACTGTGGTTCTACCACAGTGTACAACCGAATTTGTTGCTCTTTTTCAAAAATTTTTTTTGTTATTCAAGGTCCTTTGTATTTTCATATACATTGTATGATCAGCCTGCCGATTTCTTTTTAAATTTTTGTGAGAGATTACATTAAATCTGTAGATCAGTTTGGAGAGAACTGTCATCTTAACAATATAAGCCTTCCAACCCATGAATATGAAATATCTCTCCTTTTTTTTTTTTAAAGTAAGCTCTACACCCATTGTGGGGTTTGAACTCACGACTCCATGATCAAGAGTCATGTGCTCTTCAGGCGGCCCCATTTAATCTCCTTTAATTTCTCGCAGAGATGTCTTACAGTTTTCAAGTGCGGTTGTAGATCTCTTCTTAAATGTATTCCAAAGTATTTTAACCTTTTGATGCTACTATGAACAGAATTGCTTTTGTGCTTTCATTTTTGGACTATTTGGAATATAAGTAATATAATTGTGTCTCCCGATCTTGTATCTTTGCAACTTTGCCAAACTCATTTATTAGCTGGGCAGTGTTCTTCAACAACTATCCCAGCACTTGCAAGATTATCTTATCCATTCTTACTTTCAAACTGTTGGTATCTTTTCTTCTAAAGAATGTGCTGCAGATAGCATATGATTAGGTCTTTTTTTTTTTTTTTTTTTTAAGGATCCAGACTGCCTTTTGGTTCACTTTTAGTGTAATTACTGATGTGGTTAGATTCATAGCCTCCATTTTGCTATTTGATTCAGGAATGTCTCGGGTTTCTTTTGTTCCTCCTTTATTGCCTCATTTTGTATTAAATAATGGTTGGTAGCATACTGTTTTAATTCCTATGTTGATTTTTTTCACTATACATTTTTTAGTTATTTTCATGATTATTCAAGGAATTACAGTATGCATCTTATCTTGATTCTGATAAAATATAGCAAGTTTGCTCCAGTACAGCTTCATTTCCTCCCTTGTCCTTTATACTACTATTGTCACGTATATGGAATCTATGTATAACCCTAATAACACAGTGGTCTAATTATTGCTTCATATATCCCTTTAGATAAATTAAGAAAATATACATGTACACCATCTTTTATATTCACTGCCCACATGTACCATTTCTGGAGCTCTTCGTTTCTTCCTGTGGATTCCAGTTACCATCTGTTATGCTACCTTTCAACTCAAACAACTTTGTTTAGAATTTCTTGTAAGGCAGGTCTTTGTGTATCCAGGAAGGTCTTTATTTCACTGCCATTTTTGAAGGATAACTTTGCTGGCTATAGGACTTGCAGTTGAACATTTTTTCTTTCGGCATTTAGAATCATTTAGAATACGTCATTCCACTTCCTCTGGCCTCCACTGTTTCTGGTGAGAACTGTACTGCTCCCTTGTAGACAATGAGCTGCTTTCCAGATGCCCTTCTTCGCAGGGTCTTTCAACAGTGCAACTACAATGTATCTTAGTGAAGATCTGCTTGTTTCTCCTACTTGGGGCTCGCTGAGCTCGCAGGTCAGCAGATTCATGTTTCTCATCAAGTCTGGAATACTGATGGATGTTATTTCTTCAAATGCCCTTCCTGTTTCTACTCTCCTTTGGAAGCACTGACCACGCACATGCTGGTCTGGGTGACATTGCCCTGTAAGACTTGGGGGCTGTTTGGTTTTCTTCAGTGTGTTTTACATCTCTGCTACTCACCAGCTGATATCTACTGATCTACCTCTGAGTTTACAGATTCTTTTTTTGCATCACCAATCACTAGGTAGCACATCTAGTATGTTTTTCATTTCGGTTATTAGCTATTCAACTCTAGGACTCCATTTGGTTCTGATGAACAGTTCCTGCTTCTTTAGTGCTATTCCCTATTTGTTGACTCATGGTCATCATATCTTCTTTTATTTCTTCAAATGTATTTTTAACAGCTGCCCTGAAGTCTCTGGTAAATTCCACATCTGGATCTATGTAGAGGCAGTTTGAACTGACTGCCTTTTCCATGTTTGTCCAAGTTTTCTGTTTAAATCTGGATGTACTGAATAATAAAGTAACTCAATTTTGATTTTTTTTTTCCTTGAACATTGTTGTGCTGTTTTTGTTTTTTAGCTTGGACGTAATCTGCTCACTCTTTCTCACCTGTGGTATGTAGCAGCTGATGTCTCTGCTCAGTTTTTTAAACACTTGGATTTTATTTTTCAGTCTCACTCTAGGGATCACCCGCATCTGCAGAGCTCAGTGGTCCAAGCTTGTGTTCAAATACTGTCGCCCAGTAAGGCCTGCCTGTGTTATCTACATGTGGGTTAGAGAACTCGTTCACAGTCCGGCACCTGTTAGGTCTGTCCCAGCCCGTACTCTCCCCTAGGCCCTCTCAAGCCTCCCCTATGCCTGGATGCAGTCTCCAGGCAGCCAGGGTTGCACGGAGATATTCTCAAGTCTGTTTATGGCTCTCTCTCTCCCAGTATCCCCGATTCAGTGTATGGCCCACATCTGCAGGACAGCGGGGCTGAATGCCTTCTCTGTTCGCCCCTGCCTGAGTCTTCTGTCCTCCAAACCAAGTCAACTGTTTCTGGTATCAAAGCTGCTGCGTCCATGGCCAGACCTTCACTCACAGGATTCCTCTGCCAACGAGTGAGGAGTGGAGGTATCCTCAGGTAAGAACAACACAGGTTCCCACTCTTCTTTTTCCTCTTCTCTGTCCTCTGTAAGGTCGAGTGACCACCTCAGCAGAATCCCCACTTTAAGGCTTCTCCCTGCATACAGAATCTGGGGTTTGGTGACCAGAACACACTCTTGATTCCTTCCGAGAGACTGGCAGGTAATCTTATGTTCCTTCAGAAAACGCCACTGTCCCTGGGAAGCCCGGGCTTGCTCAGTGATCTACCCTGCCTTTCTGACCAGGTGTTCTCTCAGCCGGAACAAAGAGACCGCAGTGAATTACAAATATAATAAAAGCCATGAGAGAGTTCATGTGTTCTTTTATGAAACCTTGTTCACAGAAAAAATGGAAAAGAGCTGAGCTGTATTCACCAGACCAGACACAAATGGTGACACTGACAGATGAAGTCACTCCATTCTTCCCTGTTCTCACTTTGTTTACAGATGCCTGAAAGGAACCAAACTGCCCGCTATTGTTCAGCTTTAAAAAAAAAAAAATCCAACTTTTGCTTCCACACCTGGTTCAGTAACATAATGAAGTCACATAATCGTTCTCCAAGTTGACTCAAATGTACAAATAAAATTCAGTTTTAGCTGTTGGCATTAAACAAGATCATTTAATCTTTAAAAATATAGACTTTTATAGTTTACATCGACATTTAAAACCTTTGAATTCTAGTTCAAAATATCATCTGATTAGTAGTCCCCCACCTCAGCCTCTCCCAGTAAGTCAATCAATTTGCATAAACTTAAAGCTTTTAATAACATCAAGAACTACATCTGGCAACGTAATGACAGAATCTTGGGAGCAACTGGGAAAGACAATTATCCACAAAAAAACATCCAGATTTCAGCCTGTTCTCATTGCTACTGAAACCAGGACTCTGAAAAAGAAGAATGTTTGGAAAAGGCTTCACAACACCGCTACCAGTCCCCAATTCAAAGGTCTTGGGCCCCTACCAAGCGGAAGATTAGGAACCTGTCCCTCCCCATCCCTCAGGGGCTGCATTTTAATACAGGGCCCTGACCTCCCTCCCTACCCACACAGAAGACCACTCCTCTTTCTTTCTTTCTCTCTTTTTTACAGATTTTATTTATTCAGCAGAGAGGGAGAGAGACAGCCAGAGAGAGAACACAAGCAGGGGGAGGGGGAGAAGCAGGCTTCCTGCAAGCAGGAAGCCCAATGCGGGGCTCGATCCCAGGACCCTGGGATCACGACCTGAGCCAAAGGCAGACACTTAACGAATGAGCCACCCAGGCACCCCTCATCTTTCTTCTCTTAAACTTCAGAGTGAAAAAATTTATAGGAGGAAATCTGGTGGGGGGAGAGAAGTGTTCAATTAATTCTTCAAAGTTCTTAAAAGCAAAAGAAAGACCGTCAATTACAATTTTCCAGATCCGTATTTTGTCTCATAATACCAAATATCTAAGAAGTGGGAATAGGAAGAAGACGCCCCCAGAGCTGAGCAAAAGCTGAGCCGGTCAGGGCTTCTCAGAAATTGGGACCTGGAAGAAAGGGAACATACTTCAGCGCGCCGTGCGCTGTAGGTCTGGGAAAACGGTCGGCTCCCGGCCTTGGGCGGCGTTCAGATACACACTGCAATCACTAACGCTATCCGGCCCGATTCCGAGGACACAAAATCGAATCCAGCTTAGTCCCTCTCCTCTCGGGTTCCAAGTCCAGCAAGGGAGGCGAGCACGTACCGGTGATGCACGCGGGGCCCCCAGCCCGCACCATCCAGCGGTTCTGCGGACTGCATCTCACTGAATCTCAAACTCATGTACTTTCGCACTTCAGCACGTCTGAAGTCAAGAACGCTCCCCCAGCTGCCAGCAGGTAACCCTCGATAGGGGTAGGTGAAATAACGGCACGTCTCACACGTCCTGGCGTCTTATGTCTAATGAAACCCAGGATACCTCATCTTCACTACAGTTCTACGAGGTAGGAATTACTATTAATCCTAACGTACAAATGAGGAAACTGAGGCTAGAGAGGCTCAGTGACTCAGGGGCACCTGGGTGGTGCAGCTGGTTTGGTGTCAGACTCTCGATTTCAGCTCAGGTCATGATGTCAGGATCCTGGGATCGAGGCCCATGCTGGGCTCCCTGCTCAGTGGGGAGTCTGCTCGATAGAATCCCCTCTTCCCCTTCCCCATCTTGGGCTCACGCTCTCTGAAATAAATAAGTCTTTAAAAAAAAAAAAAAAAAAAAGAGAGAGAGAGAGAAGCTAAGTAACTCATTGTGACCAAGCTACCAAGCAGGTGCGCGGGACAGGGCAGAGTGGCTCTCTAGCTGGGGTCTTGGCCACAGCACGGCCCCGCCTGCGACCAGATATGTCCAGCACGCCACAACATGTGCCATACAGGGGCCATGCAAGGTGAGGGTGACTGCTGATAGCAGCAAGGCTGGAAGGGGAAGGGCTCCAGTCCAGAGGTCATACCCTGCGGGACCCGCAGGAATGCACATTGGGGTAGGGGGCTCCCTGCAAACACAAAGGCACCAAGCGTGAAACAGCAGAGTGTGTGTTCAGGACGACAAACGGCCCATTATGACTGGGCCCGTCAGAGCCGAGGAGCGAGAGCTGTAACCAAGAGAGGAAAGGAAGGCAGGGCAAAGGCACAAAGGCGCTGCCAAGCTGCCGAGCCAAGGGAGCCGGGCACGGTCCAAGCAGAAGAGCCGCAGTCAGGCAGACATTTTAAAAGATGGTTGGGGGGCACCTGGGTGGCTCAGTCATTAGGCGGCTGCCTTCGGCTCGGGTCATGGTCCCAGAGTCCTGGGATCGAGGCCCCGGCTCCGTGCTCTGTGGGAAGCCTGCTTCTCCCTCTCCTGCTCCCCCTGCTTGTGTTCCCTCTCTGTGTGTCTCTGTCAAATAAATAAAATCTTTAAAAAAAAAAAAAAGATGGTTGGGGCAGCAGAGAGGAGGCCAGACAAGGGGACAGGGAGGCTGGGCGGCCAGCAGACTCCCGTGTGTGTCCAGGTGTCCCACTGCCAAGCAGCAGCGGACGGGAGACATGGGGGGGGTGTGGAGAAGAGCAGCAGCTAACGAGGGCTCACTACACAGCAGGTGCTGTTTTCAAGGCCTTACAGATGTCTGAGAACTTCAAAACAACCCAAGAGGAAACCGAAGCACAAGGAGTCCCTAATGACGGCTAGACATGGAGGGAACCTGGGAGCAGCGAGGATTCATTCCTGCGCCCGCCTTGGCTACCACGTGGGCCGGGTGTGGAAAGGAACAGGACGGGCGGGTGGCACTCTTCTCTGGCTGGGAAGGACCGCCTGCAGACAGGCGGCTCACGTCCCCTCCTTGCCGGGTCGGTCCCCTCCGCTTCCTCCCTTCTGCTACTCCTTCCACCACCTCACCCTGCGTCTCCAAGGATGATCTCCGAGGAGTATCTTCTTTTCCACCCCATAACTTCAAATTATGAACTTACACTGTCTGCCAGGTGTGAGGACGTAGAGATAAGGTGAATGGACTTAAAGGTGAGTCATCTTTGAGAAGAATGGGAAACAGAAATGAAAAACCTCCATTAGAGTAACGTGCAAGGACACCAAGCCTTAGGTGAAATAAGAAATCAGGTGTCCGCATTCGTCCCATGTGGCTCTGTCTCAAACACGTGGCTGCCTGAGGATCCTGAAGACCTGTGTCCAGCCCAGACTGGACGTTTGCCTGGTGGTGTGTGGCATGATGAGGAGGCTGTGAGAAAGGTGGAAACACACAGAACGCGAGGTCAGGAGGACATGACGTGGATCCATGACCATCCGCGACCCGTCGTGGATGGAGCCCGGGGGAGCAAGGGGGCAGACAAGCACAGGGACAGAAGCTGGGCTCCCTGAGAGCTCCAGAACTTAAGAGATTTCAGAAGCAGAGCGGCACCAGGCACGTGGACAGTGAGAGCACAACACAAAGGACGCTGGCGAGGCGCTCAGACGGCTTCGAGGGCAGAGGCTGGGTGAGCGCTCCACGGGAGCCCTGCGGGGGGCACGGGGCGTGCTAACGGGGCTGCTCTCACAGTTCTCGGTCTCAGGATCCTATACCCACTTCAAAATTCTTGAGGAAACCAGAGAAGCATCACCCGCATAAACAAGAGCCACGGGTCTGTACCACACTAGAATAAAACTGAGGATTTTAAAAATATGTAATTCCAAAATAATGATAAACCTAGTACATACCAATATAAACCACACTTTGAGGAAAAATATATTTTCTAAGTATATTTTTTTTAAAAAAGACTAATGAGAAGGGTGGCAATGTTCTACACCTAGGTAAGTCTCCGTAACGTCTGACTCAACAGAAGACAGCGGAACTCGCAAACGCTCCACACCGTATCACCAGCACACGGCCTCTGGAGAAAGGCCCGTTGTCTACCCGTGAGAGAATGAAAAGGAAAAAGGCAAATAATGTCTAAACGTCATTATGGAAATAGTTTGGACCTTTCCACCTCCTAGAAGGATCTCGGGGACCCCCGGAAGTCTCTGAGTGCACTCTGCAAACTATGATCTAGAGGAGGGCAGACCACGGTGGCTGGGAGAGCCAAAGGACAGAGCAGCCAGGTGGGCCCCAAGGCTGGGAGAGCCGTGAGGGGTGGGGGGAGAAGGCCCGCCTCACAGCAGCGGACATAAACGCTGCATCCCGCGTCCGATGCTGCCGGTGCTCTGCTTGTTTCTCTGCTTGGTGGAGGTGGAGGTGGAGGGGTCCGACGTATCAGAATCATGATCTCATTCCCCTAAATTCGGATGTAACCTCCCTTTACTCCCAAGAGGTGAGAATTACTGGAACAGAAAGAAAATAATGATGATAAAAGTATGTTCTGTTAGCTATTGGGGGTAAGAAGAATGATTTATGACAGAAGCCATCAAGTGAAGCACAGGTAAAACTAAGAAACCAACCCCAGAGGGGCGCCTGGGTGGCACAGTCGGTTAAGCATCCAACTCGTGGTTCTGGCTCAGGTCATGGTCTCAGGGTCACGAGATCAAGACCCACATCCAACTCTACACTCAGCAGGGAGTCTGCCTGAGATTCTCTCCCTCACTCTCTGAGCCCCTCCCCCACTTCTCTCTCAAATAAATAAATCTTAAAAAAAAAAAATAAACTAACCCAAGAATTAGATTTACAAGGGTTCGCTTCCCAATACAGTCGTCAAACTGAGATTCATTTCTGTTATTTGCATGCACACCAGATAATGATGAAGGAAAATAACCCCAAAATAAAAGGGGTAGGACACCGACTGTTTCCCATAGAGGATCCTCATGCTGGTGCAGCTGAGGTTAGTGGCCGGGAGCACGGGCTCTGGCACTGGACGGATTTGGTTTCAGACTCTGAGCCTGCTGAGCACCGGCTGTGGGGGCCTGTGCCGGGCGCGTGGCTCTCAACCATGAAGCTGAGAACAGGCTTCCGGCACAGGGCGGTCGTGACGACTACATGGGAATTCACTTGAGCATTTAATGTGTATTGGACATACAATTTGGATTTAATAAATGTTAACTCTTAATGGTAGTTTAGCGATTACCAGTAATTACGAATGATTAACGTTCTGTTGTCCTTCAGGGAATTTACCCTATTCGCTTCTTAACTTTTATGCTTCTCTTCCACTGGATTTTATTTTCAATCCTTGAAGTCTGTTTTCGAGACATTTTAGTGCTCTCATGTTTAAGAAAAAAGCTTTGTAAAGTAATCTAAGTGATAGCTTCCTAATCACTGGAATTTTAAAATTAAACTGTTTCAGCCGAAGGTGTTCCATACAAGATCTTCCAAAACCCTGAAAGGCAAATAGTGTCTGGTCCATCCTGATTCCATCTTCTTCACACAACAAGTCATGCTAAAGGCACATCCTCTGTAAAACCCACAAGATTCATTTCTAGGTCAGGAAAAAATGTGTAACCCCATCTCTTTCTGGTCTTCATTAAGTTTAAGCAAAAGCTCGGTTTTTGCTGTGAAACACGCCCCGTCACCCCCTCTTGCCACAACGCCAGGCCGCATTCTGGATCTTCAGGTAGGTCCTCCAGTACCTTCTGACTGTCTTTCCAGAACTGCTCTAATATGAATTACTCAGTAAGCTAGCAACAAGCAGGAGGAGGGCAGTACTTTTTTCTCTGACAAATTAATCTAAAAGTATTTTAATATTCTAGTTTTCATCAATTGACATTAAAACAGCATATTAGAATCTACGTTTTTTATGTGTTTTAGTAAACATCGACCTGAAGTACAGCACTTACAAAAGTCTGAACAAGTTTTAAGAATGGGAGAGGCTTTAGAGATTAAAATCACTCTTTGTCAGAAACGTATTTAAAGGTTACAGCAATTTTAAAAGATCCCAAGTCTTTGTATGCTGTCCTGTAAACAGTTGAAAAACTTTTGTTTCTCCAACTACAAAAAAAAAAAAAAAAAAAGATAACAACAACAAATCTGTAAAGGACTGTTGGTAAATAATCTAACAACATACATGGATTTCACAGACTTCACAGGCCTGATGATTACTGGTTCTGTGTCTGTGTTCAAGTGAACTAACCTCTGGGACGTTAGAACACCTCCCAAACAGGCCTGTTGGGACAGTTAATTGGGATATTCGTAAAAAGCACTCCACAAAGGGACTAGCACCTAGATGTCCCTCCATCATTCAAATGCCAAAGTCAGAGTCCAACAGCTCTCTCTGAAATCATAGTGCTTCTAACACTGCGAAGACACAACTCACACATGTGAACAGAGTTACTGTAAGGTCACACCACAGTTACCTCCATCCGTTAGCAAGCCCTGATTTTCCAAAACCATTTCCTCACTTCTTACTCAAAAGTTAAGAAAATGAGGAAAACAGTCACAAAGCTTTTATTCTCACAAAACTTTGACCCGGACCACATACTTTCTGTAAGTGGCACGTGTTATGACATATTACTGAGTGATTCTGCTCATCATCCTAACAGATGGTTATGTGAGTTTTTAATTTTCCTTTCAACATTCTGGCAAGGATGATGGGCTTAATGTAAAAGTAAAATTAGTTTCCAGAAGTACCGAAAACCAGAAAATAAATCCTACTTTTCCAGTGAAAGGTACTCTTATTTTTAATTATCATAACTATCCAGTTATTTTTGATAACATATGAATTGTTATCTTCAAAACAAGGATTTATCATTTAATTGGATAATAGCTCCAAAACTCTCTTTTGTTTTTTTAAGTGATTAATTTGGAGTATTAGCTATTAATCAGACATTTTTAGGCAGACCTGACAAGGCAGAACCTCGTTATACAAGTCACCTGTGCAAATTTCTCTTTACTCTAATACATTCAGATGAACAGTGTCACCCAAAGTAACACCTTTATTTACCAAGGGAGGTGTGTCAGTCTTATTAACATCCCTCCATTAATATAACCCCCCCCACATACGAAAACCCTGGCTTCATCCTACAAAGGGGGAACAAAAAAGCTTCCCTCACTTGCTCAAGGATGACTGAACCCTCCTTCTTAACAGAGAACCAGCACACAATGAGAAATAAAGTGTAGAATTCGAATACCTCTTAAAAGAGATGCTATAATTGACTGAATGGCATAAAGGAACTGAATCGCCCCCTCTCCTGAGTGCAGGATTTAATGGAATGATGCTACATCCTCAAGACTTTTCAAAAATCCAGCAGAACCCAGACATCCTATTACCTATCACCAAGTAACAGGCTTTCCTCCCTGTGAGAACTGAGAATGTTCAAAAACCTTCGACCCCAACCCAAGCACAGTGTGCCAACAGGCTACTGCGTCTCTTCAGATAAAGATAACCGCATCTCTGTTTGAAGGAAGAATGACAAACACATAAACACCTCTGCCTTTGTTGGGGACCCTGTTGGCTCACATCACATTTTCTCAATCAATTTAGGGTGTTTCTTTTTCAGTGACTCATTCTCATAATCATCATGCTTAATGCTCAGAAGTAACCTACTGCAGAGGTAAAAAGCTAATAAAGCTTGGGCCCTGGGTAGAGACAGACACACGGAGGTCCAGGCTACACTGTCTCCAAAAGCTATTATACAGGCTTTGTACAGTGACTGATATACAATAATTATGGAAGCATTAACTATTATTAAAATAAGATCACATAAAAAATCAATTTTAGAATTACGGTTTTCCCACTGAATTTCAACTTCTGGCAGCACCGTACCAAAAGGGCCCGCATCTTTATCCCCAAGCACCACGAGGCTTTCAAACGTGGTCCGCAGAGAGCATAAAAGAAAAAAATCCAAGAGTCCAGTTTCCTTCCTGCCACATTTTACTCCCTCTCCTGGGACCATCGTATTGTTCTCAGGAAAGTTAAGATTTTCCCCACAGAGTTCCCGCTGAGCCACTACCCGCTGCTAATTAACTTCATGAGGACAAATTTTCAAGTGACTCGAGGCTTCTGCCTGCCACATGGCATTTCCGAGCTCATCGTTCCTTCCTAGTAGAGTTCAGCAGTTCCTAATGCCATCCTTGTCTGGGAATTCATCCTGGAGGAGTCTCGGTAGAGCTGGCGGATAACAAGTGGACGTGACCCTGTGCTGCCTGCTTCTCGGGGTCCTCCTGGATGGAGGTCAAGGCCAGGTCAGCCACATCTGCCTCTTCTTGCCCCAGCCCCACTGCGAGCCGCAGGGCTGCGGCTCAGTGGGAAGAACAAGGAGGTAGTGAGCCAGAAACACCCACAGAGCTGCAGGTCAGCCCATCAAGCATGCCACTCAGGGCCGACCGCAGGAATGAACGGGATGCTTGGAAATACCAAACTAAAAACATTAAAAAAAAAAAAAAAGAAAAAACCCTCAAAGACAAAAGGCACAAAATACTCATTCAGAACAGAAAAGGTAACCTCACCTACTGAGAGCTTCTATCATCTATATGCTCAACCATGAGATTAAAAAGTAAGTAAAAGATCCCTGCCAAGGGGTTCATGTCCTGGGAAGAAGAAACGGTGAATTACAGTGCACGGCGGCCAGGGAGGTGGCCCAGCTCTGACATGACATCGTCAGGAAAAACAGCAAAATACGCGTAACTAAGAATGACCTCTGTAGCATCCGAACACCTCTTCTTCTGGCCGAACCCTATGCACAAACAAACGCTTACCCAGGAGCCCCCAGCACGAAGCGGGTGGGCACAGGCTCCTTGACAGAGTCACTAGTTTAATCCAGTTTAGGCCCAAAAGGCCAAGTGACATGGCCGAGGTCTCAAAGCTAAAGAGAATTCAGCAGAGTCTGGATTCAAACCCGGGCATCCAGGACCGTAAACCTCTACTCATCCAGTCAAGCCCTAAGGCCGCTGGGCAGAGGGCAGAATCTGCACCTGATCTTCCCCATGACCCAGCCCGCTGCGCAGGGTCACCATCAGCACAGGAGGCATCTGGGGAGAGGATGTGTCCGTATTTCTCAATTCCTAAAAACACACTTCAGCATACTTTCTACTTAACACCCAATATCAGCACTCTTTGCCCAACTCCTTTATTCTACTGGCCGTAGAGCAAACGGCCGAACACACAGAGCCAGGACCTCACTCCTTTCCCAGCTGGTGGCTCCCCCCCTTACGCTCCCCCAGCCCCGAGAACATCCGTCTTTGCTAACAGTCAGCACTGTGGCTGGGGCTCGACAGTCGGACAGAGCACGTCCTCGTCCCCATGGCTGGACCCCCGCGTCAGGTAACCACTGCTGCACGACTGACTGTCTTAATATCGCCAACACAACCATGCACGTCGGAGGCGAGGACCACATCTCCTTTATCTTTCAGTTTCTGGCAACACCGTGGCCCACAAGAATGTGCATTCAGACTGGCAGGGAGGCAAGGCGACGGAACGGGAAGTTTAAAACTACTTTCCTACCGCCACCTGCAAGCCCATCAGGCAGGCACGATTTCACGGTATACACCTACAACTTCGGCGGTTTTTTACTGAGGTCATCTGTTTTGTTGAAAATTATTTGCCAACTTATAATGAAAATACTTCAGCTTGACTTCTCTAGGCTAAGGGGATTTTCTACTCTTTCCGTTTGAACCTTCCCACATTTCTGCTCTTTGTACTTAAATAATGGAAGTTCCTTTGTGCTGTGTTCTAGAAGTCTGAGAATTTTTAGAACTCAAAACGAGTTTTCCCACAGAAAAGTCAGAAAACAAAAAGCTGACATGAAGGGCACTTAGGTTCCCACGCCCGTCCGCGCTCTGTGCCGTACATCGGAGAACAGCCACGCTGTGCTGCCTTCTGCAGGGAAAATGCCTTTCCAATTCCAGAAGGGTGCCCAAAACACCCACTCCCCTTCCTCTCCTACGTCTATACCCGTCCTCCATTCCCACCCTCTCTGCTTCCCTGGCCCCTCCTCCCGCCCATTCCACTGTCCCTGGGGACCGAGATCCAGCTAAAGCCTGCACAGATGTTCAGGTTCAAGAACTCGGTCTGGGATTATGCCACAGGTGGAAGAGGACACAGGGCTACTGTTATGGCAGCCCTGAGATGGAGTTAAGACTATAAAGGAGACGATGAAGCAAGAGCTTCAGGAGATGACCAGGAAAGGGACTGCTGTCAGGCACGAGTCATAGTATCATTCGTCCATTTGCTCATTCATTCATTCAACAGACGCTTCATGAGAACTCGTAAGAACTGCGCTATATTCAGAAAACACAAGAAGACACAACGTGGCTGCTGTTTTGCCTCCCAAGGGACCTTCGGAAATATCTGGAAACGTTCATGGTTATCACAACTCAGAGGGAGTGGGGGTGGAGGCACTACTGGCACCCAGTGGGCGGGGGCCAGGAATGCCACTCACCATCCTCCGGTGCCCAGGACAGCCCCCACATCAAAGAATGATCCAGCCCAAGATGTCAACAGTGCTGAGGCTGAGAAAGCCGGCTTTCAGTAATGTATGACAGCTCTTCTTGAGAAAACTATCACACTTTGGAGTAATGTTTAATGTGACAGAATTATATTTTGATCTAATTCTATTACAGGGAAATACATATTGATACGGGAATAAAGAGCAACACTTACTTGTGCATGTTCTCCACTCCTATTATGATCATGATACAGTAGGAAATTCCACTCTGTACAAGAAAATGTAAGGCATACCTATAAAAAGCAAGAGCGCTGTTAGAAGAGAGGCACCCATTCACAGACATCACGATGAGACCATTGAGACTACAAAGTGCTTACGTATCACACGGAACGTGTCCAGATAAAAAGTAAGGAATCTGACTTCCACAGCCTAGAATTCTGTGAGTGCCTCAGAGGGAGTCCCATATCACAAGCCCCAGAAGAGCCAGAAAAACGAAAGGAAGCCCCATAAAGGCACACTCAGTACCCTGGCATTCCCCGTCTCCTGGCTACACGAAAGCGCTGTGGGGTTATGCGGCTCAGGGATTACAGCTTTTTTCATAACTTGGGACTCTATGAGGAAAAGGAGTAATAAATCTGGATTTCAGAAAACTTCTGAGAGAAGAACACTAGTTACTTGTTTTCCCAAATACCTAAAACTGTTTCTCACAAAGCAACAAAAAGTACCAAACAATAGCACTGACTGAAAGCTAGGTACACCCACATCTAGTTATCCGGAAAGCACGATGGCTCAAGTCAAATGATCTAATTCTTCGCTTGCGGTCACCCATCTATAAAACATTCTGGCTGCAGTGACACCGGATTTTCTAACGTCCCAATGCGGAAATCCACCCTTAAATGAGAGAACTAATTTATCCCTTCATTTCATAAAATTCAGGCTAACATGATTAGGGTTTCTGGTTTTAAGCTCAATCCAACCTATCCCTGAGACCACGCATGCCTGGGCACCCAGACGGGTACCCCCAACTCCCTTTCCCCTCTGATGGCGTGAATAATTTATGAAAAAAATTTCAAACCACTGTACACAATTTAAAATATAAACAAAGATCTTAAGCTTTCAAAATTACTTTTGAAGCTAATCATTATAGGATAACAGGCATCTCTAGTGTGGGAAAGTTATATAAACCTTTGAATAAATTTTTCCATAGAAATATTATCAGTAAGAAGGAGGCTCCAAGGCAGGCCCACAGAAGAAACTTACTGAACCCAATGAACAGAGGATGTCAGTCAGTCTGTCTGTCTCCCCCTCCATCTAAACACACATATCACACAAAAACAATGTTGGCTGGAATACTACTGTCACTAGAAGTCATAAGAAAGCAGAAAAACACATCCGAGTATAAACGGAAACAGAAGGAAGCTGAAGAACCAGGATCAAAACACACGCGTGTCTGATGAACTATCCCTGTCCCACCTGCTGCCGGCACGACGACTCACTAACAGATCTAATGGGGAAATGACAAGGAGGATCACTACATACTGTTAAGGGCTTTGTAAATTGAGAGTAGAACTCATTAAAGATATTGGTCTTAAAAATAGTTTTTTTGAGGACTTTTTTCCTTTTGTATGATTAGATTTCCTTGGAAATACAGCAACTCTAGAAGCGACAAGTTCTGTTTCTCAGACTGGGCCATGGTTCCTTCCAGACTCCCGTGGCTTCCCCACTCAGACAATGTGCCTAGCAATCGGACGGGGGCGTGGGGGTGACATCCCACCGTGCCTGCCTCCTGTCGTGCAGGCCTCCCTCGCTGTGACCGTTCGGGTTTGTCGTCTGAAGCAGATCTCCGCTCGCCTCTGCATCATCGACCTCCACAAGCCTCGAGCGGCTTTTCCACTCATTCGTGGCTCTGAGGCCTTTCTTCATCCTCCCGCCACGTGCAGCCCCCCGCGTGCTCTCATTAGGAAAGGGAGCATCATATATGCGGGGGAGCCACACATTGTTCGGGCTGAAGAGAGGATCCGTGCAGGGTGAGGCCTGGGGTGTGCACAGTACGCACCCAACTATTACTAGTAAAGTAGACATTCAAGACAGAAGGTGGCCTAACATCTTTCCTCTAACCTTCACTGTTTTAGAGTTGCAGAAACTCAGTCCTGAAGTCACACGCCCTGTGAGCACCCTAACTGACACTGAACTCCAGTGGCTTCTTCCTGGGCCAGTCACCCGCGGCTGACTCTTGAAGGGGCGGAGCGGGCTGGGGCCACCGCCGGGGCTTCACGCCTCTCCAGCCGCCCCAGGACGGGGAGAACAAAGTGAGCCTTTCTCTCAAAACTTCCGGGTTTCTTTAGATGACACATCTTATTTTGAATTTCAAATCATACCAAACACAGGTGTAAATTTTATGTTTAGCAAAAAAGAACGCAAGTTTCAAAAAGAGTGAGAAAGCCCTCCCCGCGCGCTCAGCGGATCCCGGCGGGACGCGTGTGCTCGCTGGCGGCCGCCGTCCCCGGCACTGGGGATGAAGAGCCAACGGGCCGTGGTCTCTGTGAGCAGAGCTTGCGGGCGGGAGGTGAAGACACGCAATGACAACATTAATCCTGCGCAACAAACACTAGAAGAGAGACTGGACCAACAGAAAGTCTCCAATCCGGTGTGCCCACCGGACTCCGGGAGCGACAGCGGATAATCACGACTGCAGTCTTAGCCCAGGGTGTCCAGGCTCACAGTGAGCTGGCTCCGGCACTAAGCTCCTCTCTGCAGGGTGACACCTTTCAACTCTAGCCATGATCACTGAGCCCCTTTTGCAGACGAGGAAGGTGAAGCCAAAAGGCTTGGAGCTCCATGTCGCCAGTCACTTAAGAGAGCTGGCGGCTCACAGCGCCCAGAGCAGAGTGCAGTTCTGACTCTGGAGTCCAAGCTCCACTCCACTAGCCTTCTTGGTGATCGGGGATAGTTAAATCAACAACTCAAAGTATAAACAAATTCTCAGTCAAAACAAACTTGCAAATGATGGTTTAAAAAAAAAAAAAAATCCGAGACCAAAGAGAAGTAGATAAAATGATCAATTCTATTTAGAGAGTACTAACATATGTCTCCCAAAATGGAAATTGTCAAAATCAATAGTAGAAATGACTACCTTCAAGCCTGAAAAAGCAAAGCCCTAAACTGCAAACTGAAAGGATCCTCTACTTACCCTACACATTCCAATTAGCAAAGAGTTATTTAGACTTGGTACAGAGCAGTTTAAAAAAAAAAAAAAATTCTCTTCCCAAAGAAAGGAATATAAAATGTTTCTTCTTCGAGGAAAAAAAAAAGACCAGAGAACTCTATTTTGAAAAATCCTCGTTCTCACGTATGATTTGAAATACTAAGGATAACGTAAGGTCAGCTTCCTCACTGAACCGTGTGTAAGGCATCCGAGAAGGTTTTTTGGCAAGAAAACACCTCCTCAGTACAGAGCCCTAAGGAAAGAGAGAATGCTCACCTTCACAGTGCTCCTTGCTGCCCAACCCCAAAAGGCACTACTTACATTTCCTTTTTCTACTGTTTATACTGACCACTACATGAATGGTGTCCCTGGACTTGGCCACTCTGAACTACAAGCCTTCCTCAACCCCTCTTTAAAATGTGCCCCCTAGGGGCACCTGGGTGGTCCAGTTCGGTAAATATCCAACTTTTTGATGTTGGCTCAGGCCTGGAGCTTAGAGTCCTGGGATCAGGCCCCATCTCGGGTTCCCCGCTCAGCAGGCTGTGTGCCAGAGGATTCTCTCTCTCTCTCCCCCTCTGCTCCTTCCCCTGGGCACATGCTTGCATACATTCTCTCTCTCTCAAATAAATAAATCTTTTAAAAAGATATTAAAAAATAAAAAATAGGGCACCTGGGTGGCTCAGTCAGTTAAGCGTCGGCCTTCAGCTCAGGTCATGATCCCAGGATCTTGGGATCAAGTCCTGCATCGCTGGGCTCTCTGCTCAACAGTGAACCTGCTTCTCCCTCTCCCTCTGCTCCTGTCCCTGCTTGCGTGCTCTCACGCTCTCTCAAATGAATTTTTAAAAAACAAAACTTTTAAATAAATAAAAAATAAAACGTATCTCTCAAATACTGGAGCATTTAAGGGTGAAATATGTAGACTAGGATATGATTCTAATTAATTCAGAAAAATAAGTTGGGGAATAAATAAGAAAGGTGGAATTTTCAAAACTACTGAAGCTGGGTAATGGGTATATTTGAAAAGTTTGAATTTTAGAAGTTTCATAATAAAAAAAGCACATATATGTACATACACACACACACACACACACACACACTGGCATGATTTATGAGAAATGTAAGTAGAATCAAAGCCCGTATGTGGGAACTGAGAGATGGGCTCCAAGCCTCAGGACAGATACTGCCTGCTGGCCGCGCCTATCAGAGGACTGGCCACCTGCCAATAGGGCAGAGGCTGAATACATGATCCTTGATTGATTTTTTTCATTAGTTTCTAGGAAACATTTGCAATTGCCAGAGCCAAAAATTAGATTAAGAAATACCAGCCATAGTCCAGCCCTCAGAAGACTCACAAAAAGTCCTCGCACAAACGCAGAGGTGTACCAAGGTCCCGCAGACCCTATCCCCCACGACAGGAATGGAAGCACAGGTCCAGCCAGTGTATTCTCCCCGCTTGGGGAGTTTTCATCTCAAACAAGAGTCTTCGGAAGAGCAAACCCGCAAGGCCTCATCTGTGAGTGGGCTCACGGGGCAGCCAGTGAGCAAGCTGCAGAAGCTCCCACTTAAAAAGGACAACTCGGAAGCAATCACAAAGAGGCCCTTTCCTGAGAGTCTCTGTGGCTTCGCCAAGATTGTGTGTTCTTCTCCTGATTCGCTTCTGTCACCCAACCAGCCACCCGTAACACGCACGAAGGAGGGGGTTTCTGTACCTGAGGTTTGTCGGGAAGCCCTGCGGTTGGGAAGGGAGCTGACCGAAGGGGACACAAACATTTAGAGGGTCATAAAGAAAAGCTTTCCGTCATAAGGAATTTTTCCCCACCAAACACAAACAAAAACTTTTTTTACTAATGGCAGAATCTAAAAAATGGTAATAGTTCTATCACTGGGCTGTACCAGACTCTTAAAAGCCACCTGTCTTGGCATAAAAGATGTCAAAGTCCGTGAAGAGACCCGGTCAGGACAGAAGGAAAAGTCTGTATGTCTTTTCCCTTTATCCATGCTATTCCGTACACTGCAACAGCAAAGTGCCCTCTGCGCCCAAACCGAAGAGACAGAGCCCAATCTCCACACTTTTTTCCTATTAAAAATAAAAATATAAAACTTTACATATAAAGGTAAGAACAAAACCCATATCATGTATCTTTGTACACACTCAACCACAAAGATGTCCAAAGGCTTCATTTAAATATAATCAAAACAATTACTTACCATCCAAAGCAAAAAAGTGCAAGATAAAGGCCCAAAAGGGTAGCAACGACATGTCTTATAAAAGAGCTAGTTTTGCTGGAACGTAGATAAGTTCGAAACCAAACAGCTGCTAGCAAGGCAAAGAGTTGGCACACTACAAAGTTGACCTGTAACGAAAAATTAAAATTCCATATTAGCAACACAGACTTGACTCTTTCATTTGATACAACATTTAAATTCTCCGGAGAAAAACCCCGAAGCTATATAAAATTAAGATCTCCCAAGTTTACCAGAGAAACAGAAACAAAAGCAAAAATTGGGGCCTGGGCAGGGATGGCAGCTCCCCGTTCTGCGAGATGGGCGGGTGCCCGCCGCCTGTGCTGCAGGGTCAGGTGGCACCCATCGTGGAAAGGCCTGGAGGGGCCTGGAGGAACCTTAAGGTCATGGGAATGCAGACCTAGAAACCACACAGGGCACCCTGTGGTATATAAGCAAAAGAAAAGACCGTGTCTAACGACACAGGCCTTCCTCTATTAGAAAAGCACGGTTCTGAGTTTCTCCACATATCCCCTGGGTGGGATCTGGTCAGGACCCCCGAAGCTCTGGGGGAAGGCGTCCTCCTCCATGCGGAGTTCACGGCCACTCCACGGAGGGCGTCAAAAAGCACGACGGGTCTCAAACCACTGCTTAGGAACGGCAGGGACCAGCTTTCTCAGCTCTGGGGGTGCTCACGGACGGGTTCAGGAGGCGGCAGGACGAGTGACAACAGCGGAAGGCACCTTCAGCAAGCGGTGAGGAAACACATCTACCCTCAAGTCCACCCATGCCACAACTCGCAGAGACACTGCGCTGACCGGGGGCAGGCTGACATCCGCGCCGCCGCTCTTCTCGCCCGAACATTCTACCCTCGCAAGGCGGCTCGTAACAGGCTAAGACGAAGCTCTCTTTGGTATTTAAAGATGCAAGAAAAATCTCTATTTCTTTCTTATGAAACAGATTCTCACAGACTATTAAGGAAAATAGGTCTTAAAATCTAAAGACATGGAAAAAAAATCCACTGGACATGAGGAACTTGCCAAAACCATGAAACAACTAAACCCCTGTTTCAGGCGCCTCAGTGTGAACCAATCAGACCATCCTCATGTAGACGCTGCCACAGATCTCCAGAGACATCTCTGCCTAGAGACAGCACAACTGTGTGCTTCTCTCTGCACTACCAGGAGAAAAACAGTTGAACATTGTTGTACTTGGTCTAAGAGACCATTGTTCTTCGAAACAGTCAGACTCGATACAAGTAAACTGTCATTCCAACAGGTTCTAAGCACTTCTTCCCTCCTAAAGGGTTCTAACAATATATTCTTAAGCAAAAAGTAAATACACTGGAAAAATGGATATTTTTTATATAAATACTACTCACATCTGCAAAGCTTCTTACAGTTTGAAACCTTCCTTTCGAATATCCTTGAGTTCACCAAAAATGTATTAGAGAGCATCTACTATGGGCAAAGCATTAGGAACCCCAAATATGCACAAGTCCCAGACCTGGCCTTGGGCAACTTTAGAATCTAATGAAAAAAGAAAATAGGTACATAAGGAACTTCAACATCTTTTGAAAGGTTACATGAGAAAGTGTTTTTAAGAACACCTCACCAAAGGAGAGAACAGAGAGGGATGAATGTCACAAGGCTGGTGACAGGATTTCCCAATCATAGCTGACATCCACAACCATCTGAGGAGTTTCTCCCCGCCTCCCTCCTTCTCTCTCTCCTCCCTTTCTCTTTTCATTAGTGTCTAATACACTAAACAAAGTGTGGCAATTATCACAGACATACAAAATGTTGTATCTTTGTAAAAATCCATTTCAACACCATCATCTTACAGATAAAGAAAATGAGATCAGGTCTTAACTCCAGACACTGAATCAAAAATCTTCAGGGTAAACCTAAAAGTTGATATAAAAAACAAAAAGAGAAAACAACCCACAGGTTCTAATGATCCTCGAGGTGTAAAAACCAATAGTGTTGGAAGGTTAGGTAAAGGGGCATTTTAAACAAACAAATGACAAACACACACACACACACACACACACACACACACACACACACACGTAACATGAAGGAACAGGCATTTCTGCAAAGAAGACATCCAGATGGCCAATAAATGCATGAACAAGTGCTCAACACCACCAGCATCAGGGAAATACAAATCAAATCCATAATGAGATAGCACCACACACCAGTCAGAATGGCTTAAATTAACAAGTCAGGAAACAACAGATGTTGGCGAGGATGCAGAGAAAGGGGAACCCTCCTACACCTCCAACACCTGTTGGTGTGAATGCAAGCTGGTGCAACCACTCTGGAAAACAGCATGGAGGATCCTCAAAAAGTTGAAAATAGAGCTACCCGACAATCCAGCAATCACACTACTGGGTATTTACCCTAAAGATACAAATGTAATGATCCGAAGGGGCACAGGCACCTAAATGTTTATAGCAGCCATGTCCACAACAGCCAAACTATGGAAAGAAGCAAAATGTCCATCAACAGATGAATGGATAAAAAAGATGTGGCATATATATACAATGGAATATTATGCAGCCATCAAAAGAAATGAAATCATGCCCTTTGCAAAGACGTGGATGGAACTAGAGGGTACTAGACTAAGTGAATAAGTCAATCAGAGAAAGATAATTATCATATGATCTCACTGATATGAGGAATTTGAGAGGCAGGGGTGGGGGGTCATGGGGATTAGGGAAGGAAAAAATGAAACAAGATGGGATCGGGAGGGAGACAAACCATAAGAGACTCCTAATCTCACAAAACAAACTGAGGGTTGCTGGCGGGTGGGAGGGAGGGAGAGGGTGGCTGTGTCATGGACATGGGGGAGGTACGCGCTATGGTGAGTGCTGGGAAATGTGTAAGCCTGATGATTCACAGACCTGTACCCCTGGGGCAAATAATACATTATATGTTAGTTAAAAAAAGAACATGAAGGAACCACTGAGAAAGGAAAATGCAAATGAGCACAACATGGAATCCTGGGAGGGTCAGGATGGAGGGCTGGAAAGCGAGGGCTCTGCGTGTCACGCTGAGGGGTTTACAACTGAGCCCGTAAGAACTGAAAAACCACTGGAGATTTTTGATGTGGTCCATCCTCTCCTGCAAAGGCAGGAGCAGAACAGGGACAGGCGGCTGCTCTCCCAGCCTCCCTGAGGAAGGAGCCCACAGCTGCAGGCACACAGAGAGGACAGAACCGATTCCAAAGATGCTCAGGCCAGAGGACTGTCAGGTCTGGTCACTGCACGAGGGGATGAGCGAATGTGAAAGCCAACTGGTTGTTAATAAATGATAACACGGTAAAAAAGGGGAATATCCAGAGCAGAAAGTCACATTTTATAAATATGGAAACTAAGTCTTAATGCTTAGGTGACCTGTCTAAAATAAAGAGCTTAAGAATAATTAATAAATTATCCACTGTTTGGCCAGGACAACTGCACAGGAGATACAAAGATGCACACAATGTGTTCCTGCTCCAAAAGAACCAAAAGAGTGAGTCATGGACACAGAACCAGAGGACAATTTAAGCACCAAAGCTCAGACCCAGCGGAAGCTGACAGAGGTGCCCTCCATGCCCCGGACCTGGGAAAGAAGCCCCAAGGCATAGCCCACATTTGAGCCTTGTGACTGGGCTGGGTAGGATAAGGACTGGACAGCCAGACAATGGCAGGAACTCTAGGAGGAGGGCGTAGCACAATTCATGTCCAGAAAAGAAGCGTAAGTCCACACAACTACCTTACGTAGAAAAAACTAGAATACGTAGATACCCGGATGTTCAAGCAACTGTTCTGAAAGGCCTTCAAGGTAAAACTTTGCCAAGCTGAAGCCATACCTCAGTCAGTCTTTCATGGGGGGTAGGGCTGGCAAGGGCAGTGATTATGAGAGGGAGAGAGAACGAGAAAGAAGGCACACACCTATGATGTCTAGAGATACGTCACGTCCTGGGTACTTGACACTGGTTATCTCATTTAATCCCCCAAACAAGGTGCCATTTCCCCATTTTACTCAACCAACTCCAGGTCAATTATAGTAACAGGTGGCCCCCCACTCTCAAATCCAAATCTGACCGGTTCTAGGCTGTTCCATGGCTGCCTCTCTACTTCAGAGAATGTCTGAAGGTCAAACTTGATTGTTGCAGACAAGTATTTTAGAAACAATGCTATCTGCAAAAACACTGCCATCCTGTTTAACAAAAACATGGACAACTGGTCATATCCACCCCGTTGCTAATAAAGACAATAAAAAAGATTTGTGGAGTTCATGTCCATTTGTTTTGAGGCGTGACAGGTCACCCCTTTCTACAAGGTTTCTTTCAGGTGGAAAGAAATTTAGACTAAGAAGACTTACTGTTCTCTTTTGACAGCTGTTTTGTTGAAAATATACACACATGACCTGATGTGCCTTCAAAGAAACCGCTCCCAGAAATCTGGGAGGGCATGAGGTGGGCGGGCAGGCAGGACACAGGAAGGGAGAAAGAAGGAAGACTGGGAAAGCTTCGCTCAGACTCACTGGGCCCACACCTCATTTTATACAAAAGAAGGCTTTTTATGAAAAGCTGCTCAAAACAGTCCTTATAAAGGCAACTGCAGACGTATCAGAGGACGCTCTTTAAGGAGCGAGTATTGCGTGAGCCGGAGAGGGAAGTGCTCTCTCCAACACCAGATGACGCCGCTAGATCTCACACTAAGTTCCCGTCTACGCACTCAGGTTAAAAGCCTACTGCTCAGTAATTCAGGACACTGCCGTGTAACAGCAACAAGATTAATTCTTTTTTAAGGACATTCAAAGAAATACCTTAAGATCCCAAAATAAATTTGTAAGCGCACTTAGGGAGAGAAGGGTCCAAGACAGTGACCTAGGATGTCCCTGAATTCACCTCTTCCCAAGAACACACCACAGCTCCGAATCCACAGCGCCCTCGGAACCTGCGGGAGGGGTTGGAAGGTCATCTCACTGCGGAGATCATTTCACAACACGCCCGGAGATCATTTCACAACACGCCCATACACCAAATCATTATGCTGCAGCCCTTAGACGCACACCATCACACACGTCACTGAGATCTCAATAAAACCAGGGAGAAAAGCATTTAGGTAGTTGAAAAGCTAGCTCAAAGATACAGACCTTTTGGAAGAAAAGACTGGTAGATCTTACCATATAAAGATTTTTAAATCATGTATGGCAAAATGCAAAAAAAAAAAAAAAAAAAAAAGTCAAAGGACAAATGAAAAGTGGGAAAATACTCACAGAAGAGATGATCGAAAAAGAGTCATTTACTTAATATACAAAGAACTTGTACATATCCACAGGAAAACTGAGCTACTCAACAGAAAATTAAGCAAAAAGCACAAACATTTACAAATGTCGGTGTCCAGTAAAGATGTGGAAACTTCTCTCTCCATCCCCAGCAAAGCCGTGCAGGTGAGGTCGTCGGGGCCAATAACATAATAAATAATATCAATTTTACATAATAAACAGATTTGCTACACAAAAGTTAAAGACTTCCACACAACAAAAGAATGGTAAATTAATGTTATAAGTAACCATCTGGAAGAAAAAAATGCATATAAGAGATACATGACAAAGGGTTTTAATATTCAAAATGTAGAAACAACTAAAAGTTAATAGGAAAAGACATAATTAAAAAAAAGAAAGGGGCGCCTGGGTGGCTCAGTGGGTTAGGCATCGGCCTTTGGCTCAGGTCATGATCCCGGGTCCTGGGATCGAGCCCCATGCTTCTCTCTGCCCCTCCTCCCACTCATTCTCTCAATCTCTCTCTCTCTCTCTCTAATAAATAAATAAAATCTTTTTAAAAATTAAAAAAATAAAATGTGGTTAAAAGAATGCATACGTCTGTATGTTCTGATGCGGAAGATCACCAAGACAGTCTAGGAAGTGAAAACACAAGCTGAGAGGCACCCGGGTGGCTCAGTGGGTTAAAGCCTCTGCCTTCAGCTCAGGTCATGATCCCAGGGTCCTGGGATCGAGTCCCCGCATTGGGTTCTCTGCTCAGCAGGGATCCTGCTTCCCTTCCTCTCTCTCTGCCTGCCTCTCTGCCTACTTGTGATCTCTGTCTGTCAAATAAATAAGTAAAATATTAAAAAAAAAAAAAAGCACAAGCTGAAGAACAGAAGAAAAAGCCAAACTATGTATACCTTCCTTCATTATATATGTACTTGCTGTCCTAATTATGGACCTGCTGTGTACCTGCAATGTGCTAGACGTTAGCATGGTCTCCACATGACCTACTCATAGATGCTGCGTGTCCCTAGTTGTCGGGGCTCAACAAACAGCTGGTGAGCTTGACACGCCCACTTCCTGTAACCCTCAGGACCATCCTGGGGACGCAGGTTGTGCCACTCTCCACACGCTGCTCTGCTTCCCTGAGCACATGCACAGAACCAGGCATCAAAGTGTCAGACTGGTCACCCCTAAGAAGGAGGTCATGGAGAAGTGGTGGACTTGAAGTACCCCAGTATTTCCGATGCTGGATGTACAGTGAAGCTCCCTGGGCAAAGCCCTCTTTCTGGTTCTATTCCTTCCAGTTCCCCCATAAGGAATAACTATCAGCCTTAAGATTTAATAGTCTCATGAGTATTTTCATATTTTTACCATCTCTGTAATTTGCAAAGTATTGTGTTGCTTTGATTGCTTAAACCTTTTTAAGATTTTGTTTATTTATTGGAGAGAGAGAGAGAGCGCACAAGCAGATGGAGAAGGAGAGAAAGAAACTCCCTGCTTAGCGTGCAGCCCCATGCGGGACCTGATCCCAGGACCCTGAGATTATGACCTGAACCAACGACAGACACTGAAGCAACTGAGCCACCCAGGTGCCTTCTGAATGTTTTGAATCTTATAAAATGGTAAAAGACTCAAAGGATCTGCATCTCTCTCCCACTACCAACATTCTAGTTCCCCGCCCCACGTTCTTGATGGTAGTTGCTACTGTCAGACTTGTAATTTCTGCCAAGCTAACGGATGTAAAACATATATCTCTTTTTTCCTGGTGGCTTTCCACTGATTACTAGTAATCAGTAAAAATGAAATAGCATTTTTCATGTTTACTGGATAGTCCGTATCCTCTCTAAATCCTTTGTTCATGTCTCTGTTGGGTTGTCTTCTCAGTGACTTTTTTTAAAAGACTTGTTTATATATTTGAAACTGATCTTTACAAATAACTTCTCTCGGCCTACGGCTTGCCTTTTATCTTTGTTTATGGTGTTTTATTCAATAGAAATTTTCTTTATGATTTGTGTGCCCTTCAGTTTTTTGTTTTGGATATGGCGGACACACAATGTTACACTAGTTTCAAGGGTAGGACACTGATTCCACGAGCTTGAAGATTATGCTATGCTCACCACAAGTGTCGCTGCCATCTGTCCCCATCAGTGCTGTTACAATTTCACTATTGTATTCCTGATGCTGTGCCTTTTATTCCTGTGACTTACTCACTCCACCGCTCCATTCCTGGAGCTCCCACTCCCCTTTGCCTGCTGTGCCCCTCCTCTCCCCCATCTCTAGCCTCTGTTTTCTGCACTACACATACAACTTTATTTATTTCACAAATACACGGACACATAGCCATCTATTTTGGGAGTTAGTTTAAAAAAAACAACAACAAAGGAAAAAGCTCATGTGTGATCATATCACTGAATGAGATCAAACCCAGATTTCCAAATATTCTACTTAAGGCATTAAAACATTTATCTGTGTCTGCTTTGTACTTAAACCGAGTATCTTCATGCCTAGAGCACTAACATTTTCTGATTTTGTATAATAAATGTGACCATGCTTAACACAGCCTAAGTTATCCTCACGGTACTCATGTGACGTAAGTGTTATCTCTACTTTAAAGGGCACAGCAAGCATGGAAGATCTGGGATCCAGACCTTGTGACTCTGTCTTCAGCTTTTTCTTTTAGTTCCAAAGTTGAACCTGATCCTACCATTCTCTCATTTTTACCAAGGGTGTCTACACTTGAACCAATGTGTAGCTAAGAAAATGTTAGGCTTCTTAAACAATGAATTTTGGAACACTGAAAAAATGAAAAAAAATTAAAAAAAAAATGTTATGCTTCAAATTTCCTCCCTCTCCTGGAACACGAGGAAGGGATCTGGGAGGTGTTCAAAATGCATATCAATTTATACACTCGTCACTGCGCAATCTTCTCAACAGACCTGTGCTGTCACATGGGAGATCAGCAGCTACATGGGACTCTGAGCACTTCCGTGCAGCTACGCAAAATCGAGATATCAAATTCACACCAGACTTCAATCATACAGCGTGAAAAAGAATGTAAAATTACCTCATTAATAATTTTTATACTGATTACATATTGAAATATTTTGGTATATATGCTGCCGAAACGAGCACAATATTGAAATATTTTGAACATACTAAGTTATATAAAATATTTTATGAGTCTTAATTTCATCTGTTCCTGTTTACTTTTTTAACGTGTCTACTAGAAAACCTGAAGTTATATATATGGTTAATACTTGTGGATCCCACCGCATTTTTACTGGACAGCCACTGGTGAATCTGAGATGCTTTAACTTAAACTCCAGCACAGTGACCACAGGGCGTCACACCAGATTCCAGTGTGCTGTACAGTGAGACAACGAGTCTACTCTGCTCAGCACTCATCCCGACGACTGCGCTGCGAATCCCGGCACCTGTCTCACCCACGCCTCCCACCCCCACTTCTAGTGCCTCTCAGTTTGCTCTGTGTAGTCAAGGGGCTGTTTTTCGGTGTGTCTTCTTGGTTCACTTGTTTTGTTTCTTCAATTCCACATAGGAGTGAAACCATATGGTATTTGTCTTTCTCGGACTGACTTATTTCCCTCAGGATTATACCCTCTGGCTCCTCCCATGTTGTTGCAAATGGCAAGACTTCATTCCTCCTTATGGTTGAGTAACACCCCAGTGTATCTCTACACCACATCTTCTTTATCCTTTCGTCGGCTGATGGACACTTGGGCTGCTTCCATAGGTTTGACTTTTGTAAATAATGCTGCAATAACAAAGGAGTGCGCCATCTTTTTGAATTCGTATTCTTGTATCCTTTGGGTAAATATCCCGTGGTGTGATTACAGGATCATGGTATAGTTCTATTTTTAACTGCTGAGGAACCGCCATACTGTTTTCCAGAGAGGCTGCACCAGCCTGCATTCCCACCAACCGTGGAGGAGGGTTCCCCTTTCTCCGCATCCTTGCCAATGTTTGTGGTTTCTGATATGCCTTATATTAAAAGCTTAAAAATGTTCCTCCTCCAATGAAAAAATGTGTACTTAAATTGCCACACATGCCCAACAACATTCTGTCAATTAACACTACATCGGAACTAAGCAACGATTGACTTTAGAGTTAATACAGAATTAAAAAAAAAAAAACCAACTTTAGAGTAAAAAGCTCTAAATCTTGAGGCAACTCAAGAGGATTATGATCCTCAACAGATTAACAAAAGTGGCCCAAAATATCAACTGCTACCTCCATATCTCATATCGAGGGAATACAGAATCTGTTTTAATGTTACTTTCCTCTAGTATTAATGGCTTTTAGATAGCACATTTACATTCTCAAACAGTGTCTCGCAAGGTAAACAGCCAGGCTTTGGGAGACCCCACACTTCTGGGGTAGGGAGTGAGGCACGCAGGCTGTAGCCAAGGAAAAAAGGGGTCTCGAGGCCCTGCGGACAGAACCATCAGCATCACTGGCACGGCGCTCTAGTCTACCCGTGCAAGTCCAGCTGTGTAAGCGTCACCCAGACAGCTAGTTAGAAGTGGTTCTTGGGGAAAAAAAAAAAAAAAGAAAGGAAGGAAGGAAGGAAGGAAGGAAAAAAGGAAGGAAGGAAGGAAGGAAGGAAGGATGAAAGAAAGAAAGAAAGAAAGAAAGAAAGAAAGAAAGAAAGAAATGATTCTTGGATACTTGCCCCAGAAGTTTTATTCCCCAAGCCTAAACCAGACCTGATTTTTTTTTTTTTTTTTTTTTTTAATTCCGCAGGCAAAACTTGTGTGCAGCTATGTTTGGGAAACATGTCCTCATCAACCAACCTCAAATCCAAGTACATGTGATGGGCCCCAAAGGCAAGGCATAGGAACACTTTTTAAATCTTTAGGAAATACTATAAATTAAACCCATAAAAAATACCATTAAATACCCACCAGACTTGCCAAGATTTCCAGTCTGACAACTGCAAGCGCGGACTACGGTGTGGACAATGGGCCCTGACACGATGTTGACACAACTGCTCTGGAAAACAAGTACATTCTCTACAGGACTCCAAACATTCATACCCTATGACTCAGCCACTTCACTACTGGGAGGTGTATTAGGGGAGGAGAAGACTGTACAAGAATATTCAAAACAGTGTGGTTCACAATAGCCAAATGCTAGAAAAAACCCAACGCCCATTAACAGTAAAATGGCTGGGGCTTCTGGGTGGCTCAGTCAGCTGAGTGATTCTTGATTTCGGCTCAGGTCATGATCTCGGGGTCATGGGATCCAGCCTCGAGTGGGCTCCGCGCTGGGGCTGGACGTGGAGCCTGCTTGAGATTCTTTTCTCTCCTTCCCGCACTGTTCCTCCTCCTCCCCCCAAATCTCTCTCTCCAAACAAACAAACAAACAAACAAACAGTCAAATGGCTAAACTGTGGTATATTTACACAATAGGAAACTACACAGAACAATGAAAAGGAAAGAATTATAGATTTTTTTCGCAACATATGGATTAAATTCAACACAGGATGCTGTACAAAAGAAACTACACATTTCTTGAATTCATTCAGAGGACTACAAACAACATAAAAACATATAACGCATAAAAAGTTCCAAAAAACAAACGACAGCCCACACTGGTTGGGGATGCCTCCGTGAGTCCCAAAGCTGTACAGACAAGCCGGGAAGGATTATCCCGGACGCCACCGAAGTGATGACTGTGGAGGAAGGGGTGGGTTACAATGAGGAACACGGGGGGGGGGGGGGGGGGGGGTAATCTATTCCTTCCCCCCCCACCCCACCTCCTCCCCCTTCCCCTGGGCCTGTGGTTACAGAGATACTGACTGTTTAATTGTTAAACTTTATGTATTAGCTACGGTCACATCAGACGCTGTAATAAACAGACACACAAAAACATGTAATGGCTCCAACAAAACAGGGTCATGTAACAGCCCGAGGCAAACCAAATCCCTGGCCACTGGGCAGCCTCCCTGGGCGGCTGATTCGGGGTCCCCGCCCCCTGTTCCGAGGCGCCGCCACATAGAACCTCGCCATTCTTCATCCGGCCGCGGGAAGGGAACACAGGAGAGCAGGGGCAAGGCCCACTTGGTCCTAAAGAGCCCCGGCCTGAAAATGGGCCACAGGCCGCTGCGGGCAGAGCTGCCACCAGAGCCCCAGCACCCTGCGAGCCCACGGGGGTCCCTGTGCTTGGGCTGCGAGCCAGGATGGGGAGAACACCGACTCCAGCCCAAGAGCGCAGTGGCCGGGGCCACACTTCCACTCTGCTGCATACACTGTCCTACACGGGTGTCGCAGTTCACAATTAGGAAGGGAATTGAGAAACCACCACTCTATCTGTCCAAGTCATCATGGGCCCACCCCAAGGAAGAAATCCAGAATGTTCTATACACGCAATTAAATTAGAAAGGCAAGGCATGAAATTGATAGTATTAAACTGTTATGTGTCTATCTATACCTTATGTATGTCTATCTATACCTTATACATGTTGAAACCCACAAAAGTCTTACAATTACAAGTGTCCTAAAAGACCGGCCAGCCCAGACCCTCAGTCCACAGCGTGTTTCCCTCAGAAACTGCCTGGATATGGCCGGTCATCTATCTCCTGACTTCTAGAGACAGGACGCTCACTACTTCACAAGCCAATTTGTTCCATTGTTGGAAACCACTAAATGTCCAAAAGTTCTTCCCGACAGAGACCTAAACTCTTCCTCCGAGAGTCCTGCTTGCATCTGCTGGCCTGTCCCCACCCAGGTCAAGTCAAGGGACCCTCTGTGGTCCCACAGCACCTACCCACACTCGCTGGTTTGCCCCTGTGTGCACTCCTCCAGTGCATCTCCACACTCCTCAGGTGGGACACAGAGTCTGGTACACAGTAAACAAACTTTTGTTTTTTTAAGGAACTGGCCTATTTTTGTGTCTTCTAAAAAGAGCCTAATTAGCTTTCCACAAGGATAACCCCTTTGAAGACGCACAAACTCCTTTCCACAGTAAGTCACAGAAACGTAACAAATGTTCTTTGGAGAAGAGCATTCCGACTTTCTACCAACTTTGCCCAATTCATTTATACACTACTTAAATAAAGAAAACCAGGTATTTCTCTGCTTTTGATGTAACAATTTTTAAATCCTACAATACCAATATATAGCTTCCTTAAAGTCACAGTCTGATGCTTCGTTTAACTACATTTTAGAAGACAAAATACTGCTTAGGATTTTAACACTTGCTCTGACACCCACCAGAAATGTTAAAAGTCATTAAGAAGAATTCCAAATAAAAAGTTCTAAGGAAATAAAAGTGGGAAAAAAAGACCAAAGATACATAAAATTTAGCTTAGTTCAATATTTTCTTTGGAGAACAGGTTAAGAACAGAGCTCAACCCTCATTTCAAATGTCAGTTCGGAGGAGTGGGGAAATAGAAACTTCCATGCACGCTCAACACTAATGGTTTTTGAATGTTCAAATTAAAGTCAAGAATTATATAGTACCTCAGCAGTACTAACATACACATCTCAAAACAAACTTTAATAGACTCCTGGTTTTTTTAATAAAACTTAGCTAATAATCCCATTAGTCCTAAGTATTAATACCATTCCTGCTCACAAATTATTGTTCTCAGACTGAAACACTGTCACATAAACCAAGTTTTCCAAATTGTTAACTGAAATAGTCTATCAGAAAATGTAAAAACAAAACTTGATGGCTTTTGGTGCAGCAAGAGAACACAGAGTCCACTGTCACTGAACAGAATGTATCATGACAACACAAATAAATTAAGAGGAGGGAACAGTTCAATATAGACTAAGAAGCAAAGCATCACACTAACTTAAAATACCTAAATTTTTTTAATGATTGGGGGATCATGAACAATAAAAATAACTGGCCAACAAAAGCTTTCTGCTTGAGGTTTAAATGTCCCTCTGAATACATGACTATAATTTCCATTCGTAGTATGGTTGGTTCTAATTCTTCGGGTGTTCTAAAGCTAAGCAGAGCATCAGAACCAAAACAGAACAAGGGTAGGAAGATGATAAGGCAAAACAGAATGAAGTAGCATAACAGGTTTCGGAGTCCAACTGCTGCTAACTTGTTCAATATCTCTTAACTTCGGCTTAGAAACCAACATCTTCAAACAGACGAAAAACCATCTAAAAGAGCTAATGGAAGGAAAAACCGCAGATACAACAGCATCCAGAAATATTAAGTAACTAAAAATAGTCTTAAGAAGAAATGGACAGTATCTACATGAAACAAATTTTAAAATGCTCTGTACAGGAAGACATCCAAAAACTACTCGCCTCGAAAGGGCGGCCATTCTTGGGTAGGAAGACTCCAGTGTCATCAAAACTGTTCATTGCTCCCGTCAATCACTACATTGAAGTCCAGCACCATAAAACATCAACTTCTTAGAAAAGAAAAGTTGGCTTTTATTTTTTAGAAAAGAAAAAGTTGATCTTAAAATATAGAAATATGAACAAGTGAAAAGGCCAGGAAATTTGCAATGAGAGGAGACTTCCCCTATCAGAGAGTGAAGCAAATCTAAAAACTACAATGAGGCTGGATGAAGAGAGAGATGAATAAAACAGACCCAGAAGTCCAGAGAGATTCAAACACATCACGGGCATATAGAATGTAATAAAGGCAGCATTTCATAATGTTCTGGGCTAAAACCAATGAAAAAAATGAGAAGCAATTCCATTACATAAATATAAAAAAATTCCCTAGTTGCCAAACACTATAAGCGAAGTAAAAAGATAAACCTGAAAGGAATACTTAGAAATCACACCATAAAAACCTCAATATATATAAAGCTCCTGCAAATCAATAATAAAAAAAGTAACAGGGGTGCCTGGCTGCCTCAGTCAGTGGAGCCTGCAACTCTTGATCTTGGAGTGGTAAGTTCAAGTCCCACATTAGGTGTAGAGATTACTTAGAAATAAAATCTCTAGAAAAAAAGTGATAAAATAATAGAAAAATGGGCAGATATGTACATGGCCAGTTATCATTCACATGAAAAAGAAACGCCCAAACTTTATAATAAGAGAAATGGAAATTAAAATTAGAATAAAGTAACTTTAAAGTACTTATCTAACTGAGTAAAATGAACATCAAAAGCACTCTGTATTGTCAAGTGCATAAGGAAACGGGCTTGAAAACACGGCTGGTGGTAATGCATACTAACGAAATGCTGATGGAGGACAATGTGGCACGGGGGGAGAGGATGCATTTAATATGATATATGTGCACTGCAGATTCTATAACAGGAAAATTGGAAAAGACAAGACTGAAGTATGGTACATTAAGTCAATGAAATGCTAACCAGCCATCAAAAAGAAGGAGGCAACCCCGTAAGTACCAAGATGAAATGATCTAGATTTCCCAGAACAGAAGACCTTTCTCCTTGTCAAGAAAACACTGAATTTGGTTCAGTTACCAGGCAGCTGCTTGCCTCAAGAAAAGCTAGACCCTTCCCTAGTGCCAGGGGATGAACAGTGACCAGTCTCAGAAGTCACTGCCAACAGCTAATTCAGGACACGGCCGTGTGCTGCAGCTCTGGTCCACGAGAAATGAAGCCGGAGACTGTCAGCCGTCTTCGTCACACGTAAAAATGGACACAACAAAGATATGCGGGTTTTGCCCATGGACTTAGCAAGTTACGTGAGACCCGTGGACTGGGAAAGGTGCCTGGGATTTAGATGAGGCACTGCCTAAGAGAAATAAATACGGAAGCAGAAGAAAAAGAACAAAGAAGCACGCCTTGAAGGCCTCAGTAAGCTCCCGGACGCATGCTATCTCTGGGTCTCCACAAGGTCACTGACATGCCCGTGGGGATCTCGCTGGAAGGATACCCCAGGAACTGGTAACAGTGGTTGCCCTTCAGGGCAGAGGATGCAGTAAAGAGAGACTTTCCATCATATATGCCATCTACTTTTTTATTTTGCACCACAGTCATTTACTATCCACCCCCAAATAATTATTTTTTTTCTTTTTTTTTTTTTTTTAAAGATTTTATTTATTTATTTAACAGAGAGAGACCACAGGCAAGAAGAGAGGCAGGCAGAGAGAGAGAGGAGGAAGCAGGCTCCCTGGGTGGCACGGTGGGCTGAGCGTCTGATTCTTGGTTTCAGCTCAGTTCACGGTCTCAGGGTCATGAGATCGAGCCCCGCGTCCAGCTCCGTGCTCAGCACAGAGTCTGCTGGAGATTTTCTCTCCCTCTCTTGCTCATGCACACGCTCGCTCTCTCTTTCTCTCTCAAATAAATAAATCTTTTTTAAAAAAAAAAGTGATTCACACTTGTTTTCAAATTTCCAAACAAAAAAATTGAGCACCAAGATTTAGGATCACAATGATCTCATCTCCCTACACTGCCTCTGCATTGCTAGTTTCATCCCACTGAATGTCAAGCGGTGGCAGCGAGGTCCTAAAGGATGTAAGCATCTCGAACCTGATTAGGTCTCTGGCATAGATGAGTTCTTTCAACAAGCATCGAGTAAACTGAACTCCACTACTGTCAGAACCAACTTTGGTAACACAAAACCCTTAACTCAAGAACGACCACCTGCCATGATTGGTAAAAATAAATTCAAACCAAAACACTGGGAAACTGGTTTTTATAAACCATCATAAAAATCTACTGATTACCCAGTAAGAATAACATTCTTCGCAAAACTCAGATTGGACTCCTAAACTGAATTCTTCACTGTATCCTCTTCGAACTCCTCATTCCCCCAAACCTGCCCCTTCCCGCTCAGGGCCTCAACTTAGTTCATGGGGTCGCCTCCACCCAGCCCCTCAACTAGACACTAGGGAACATGTACTCAGATTTGGGGGGCTTCCAAAGCACTTTTTAAATCACTCCTATATAGCACGGGTCACTTACTGGCCTATTAGTCTGACTTTCCTTTAAGACCGTGAGCTTCTCAAGGCTTGAGGACAAATGCTGTCCGTCTCAAGAACTGAGGACAAATTCTGTCCCACTCATCCCCGAATGGAGGGTCTAGCCCCACGTGTGCTTCTAATTTACAGGAAGAAAAAGTAGGGGGGAGAACCATGCCTCCAAGTTTGCTGAAAACGACGAGAGCAGACTATTAAGAACAGAGCAGCTCACGTTAACTTCCATCTTTGTGAGAGGCTTAACCCTCCTTGTATTAATTGTACAATTAGAAACTTCACAACCAGAAATTTAAAAATAAACACGGGCGCATGAAGATGAACTCCAGTCACCATGCGACAAACAGCTACTGTTGGGCTACAGCGAACACCGACGTGCTCCCGCGCTCACAGCCTGCACCAGCAGCAGAAGACGCGCAAACGGACGAGAGGACGGCGGCCGGGCCGGACGGCAGGGGCGGCTGGCCCGCGGGAGCGCAGAGTCCAGGGACCACGCGGGATGCGCCGCGGGACTGCATCCTCGCGGGGTTGGACGGCGAGTGCCTCCATGGTACGGCGACTCCCACGTCAGCAACACACGCCGCGAGGGGCCAGCAAAGACCCCCGCTCCCAGGACAGGCGCACCCCCAGACGCGGTCTTCTCTCCTCCGTCCCAGACGCTGGCGCGGGGAACTGCGAGGCAGGGCCAGACCTCCCGCAACCGCCCACTCCGCGGCGAAGCCACAGCATTAAGAACAGCCAGACTCCCCGGGGCTTATCAAGTGACAGGTCCTGAAGCATAGTCTCGCATCATCCACAGAAACCAAAAAGCAGGAAGCTCTTCCAAACGCACAGGAGCAGAAAGCTGGTGATTTCCTCAAGACCTCAGCAGAGGTTAGAAGCACCTACCTTCTACCTTCCAGATTAACTGGAGCTTATCTCCCTTCATTTCACTCTCAACCGTCTATGTAAAACTCCGAGGAACTAATTAAGAGGAATTTATTTATACTTGCCTATGAAATTAAAAGGGGCTAGATTAACTGTATCCACAGCTGCCAAATTGTGAGGCTCAAGTAAAGGCAATCTGTCGAAGCAAATTTAATCCAGATAAAAATAAATAAACTCAACACACACACACACACACACATCCCAAAATAACACATGAGCACAGACACAAAGAAAGGGCTGGTCTGCCTAACATCCCCAACACTTGTCAAACTTACTCTGACATTTGACTCGCGAGCTGCTCATCCGCGAGCAGGATAAAGGGGGATAAACAGAAGAACGAGGAACTACTGCCCTTTTTATTAAGAGGGTTTGGTGCACGTGTGTGTGCGCACGTGTGAACACCTCAGTATCCGTCTCTTCCGCGGTCACAAATAATACCAGCAAACCCCAAGACATGCAGAAGGAAAACGCGAGTCTGAACGGACAGTGACAGTATAAACGACCCCAGCGCATCCATACGACAGGTATCACTGAGCAATGAAACGGAATGAACCATCAAGACACACCCAAGAGCATGGATAAATCTCAAAATCATTATATTGAGTGAGAAAAGTGAAGAAAAGAAGGAGAGCTGCAGCACAATCTATTTATACACATTTCTGAACATGCAAACTGTTCTCTGATGACTGAGAGCAGATCCGTGGTTGCTTGGGGATGCGGGACGGGGAGAAGCAGGAGGCAGGTGTTACTCAGGGGCACAAGGAAGCCTCAGGGGTGACGGAAATGTGCATTATCCTGAATGTGGTGGCATGTGACAGATGGACACATACGTCAAACATCTAACCTTACATTTTAAATACGTGTAGTTCATTAGGCACCCATTACACTTCAAAACAACCGTTTAAGGGGCACCCGAGGCGCAGTTGGTTGAGGGTCCAGTTCTTGATTTTGGCTCAGGTCATGATCTCAGGGTCCTGGGATGGAGCCCTGTGCCAGGCTCTGCGCTCAGCACCGAGTCTGCTGGAGATTCTCTCTCCCTCTCCCCTGCCCCTCCCCCAGAGCACACGCCTTCTCTCTCTCTCGCTCTCCAATAAATAGATAAAATCTTTAAAAAAATAGAAGTTGTTTAAAAGTTGTTTAAAATAAAAAATAAAAGTTGTTTAAAATCGACCACTGTGGGGGTTTCCGTGAGAACGTCACAGCAGGAGTGAGATCACCCTGACTTTTAGAAGGATATGTCATTTCAGTCACATACTGCACTCATGGACAAGCGACAGACAGCAGTTTCGGAATAAATATAGATGGGAAACACCTACAGGCTTATCCTCCCTCCCTGTTCATTGCTCTCCTGGTTTAAAAAGATAGACCCATTTGTGTCAAACTTCTCTGGGTATCTCAGAGAGGCTCTGGGGCTCAGTAGATGTCTGGTGTTCAGACAGAAGGGAGCCAAAAGGACGCCCAGGCCCACTTCCTCACTTTCAAGTACACCGAAGAGTCTGCCCTGTCCTGGGGAGTTCACGTGTGTTTGCGGGCACGCGACTTTGTCATCCTAGCCTCGAACTCTCCGCCAGGCTTCAGGCACATTTACTCAACTGCCCGCTAAACCAACGCACCTCCACGTCTCATAATATCTAAAAACTTACGGGAGCCCAGAAGGAACTCTTGATCCCCCACCACCAACCTCTCCCCGAAACTCACTCATCTCAGTCGATGCAGCGTCACAAAGCCAGCGGCTCAGCCAAGTCAGCTGAACGGCAACCGAGCCCGGACTACCGCCACTCCTCCCTTCCACGGCGACTCCGTTCCTAGATCCTCTCTGTTCTCTCGGCCAGCTGTACCACGCCACGCATCCGGCCTCCACCTCCACTGCTGCCCACGCCTCCCTGGGTACCTACACGGTCGCTCTGTTCCCTCGCGTGCCTCCACACATCAGTCGCCACGCAGCAGCCAGTACCGTGATCACATCAGTCCCCAGCTTCCAACAAGCGAGGAGACCACCATTACCACTACAATAAACTCATCTCTCCTCTGCCCTCAAAGAACCAGGCCCTCTCCCCAGCCTCATCGACCACCATTTCTCACTGATGGCCTTTAAACCCTATTGCCCTCCCGACACACCAAACTCATTTCTGCCTCAAGGCCAAGGTCCCCCACCCCGACACCCGGAACGTAGAAAACACCGATACTTCACCACTCACACCTCAACTCAAGGGGCGCCTGGGTGGCTCAGGAGGCTGAGCGTCTGACCTGGGCTCAGGACATGATCTCAGGGTGCTGGGGTTGAGCCCGGCCTGGAGCACCTCATTAGCAGGGCTCCCTGCTCAGCAGAGAGTCTGCTTCTCCCTCTCCCTCTCGCCCTTCCCCTGGCTTGTGCTTCCTCTTTCCCTCTCAAATAAATTTGTTTGCTTATTTATTATACTTGCTAATAAAAATTCATCAACTTAAATTATTCATTCCTGCTATCAGAAACATTAGCCCAAATAAGAATAGTAATCCTTTTCTAATTTACCTTGAAAACTTTCATATCCAGGGAGCTACATATTACTGGGTAAAAGCACCCACCCTAAAAAAACAAAAGTCAATTTCAATGCTCCTATCAAATTTACAAGACTTTGAATTATGCAAAAAACTCATTGTTCTTCTGGGCTGCCTCATAGCATCAGATTTCACTTCAGTACAACGTCAACTTACACATATGTTGATTTGATTTTGAAATTCTACTACCTCCCACCAAAAACAGTCTACTTTTTGATAAGAATCACATCAATATAAAAAGTATTAACTTTTCACGATTAGCTTGAGCTCTGAGACACTGCCCTTGGAATGCTTAGCCATTAAGCACTTACATATTATCCAAATGAGCCAACGTAAGCATTGTTGATTTTTCACTTTTTTTTTGAACTTTTAAAGGCATCAGATATCGCCACCAAAAAAAAAGTCACAAATGATCATTATGTCCCTTGATGTCATATACTGTAAATTATTCTATAGTAAATCTTTAGAAATAGTCCCTAGAATGTACATTTCACGGGAACATGGATCTTCTCTGTTTTGCTTACTGTAACCCCCAGCACCTACTCCTGGCATATGACCCGCACGTTAACAAACACGTGCTGTTAGATACTTGCAAATTCACATTTGGTCTCACCAGTTTCAGATCACCTATTATTCCAAATTTATGGAGAAATTGCTTCTTCTTACTGCTTGATGTCATTTTAATATTAAGCATGAGCCAAAAAGTAATTCTTTGATATAGTCATGACAAATACTGGACTTCCACATTACACGGTGACCTAGGGCGAGCCGATCACCAGAGAGGGGACAGCTGTCCTCTCGTGCAGGGCACGCA